>NC_090265.1:1770263131-1771009381 GCF_040414725.1 Anabrus simplex | reverse complement strand
GCCAGCAAAGGCATCTTGACACGATATAAGTCCAAAAGCCCATATCATGTCTACAAGTACGGGCTGTGAAAGCATCAATGTTAACATACATAGTATTGATTGGATGGGAACATCAGAAAACTTTGTAATTTGACTTTTTTCATTTGATGGAGGCAGTACACAAATAGGAGTAGATAATATGTTCTGAATATCAGAGCGAGTGGAAAGATGACAAGATGCTGCATAGACAGACAACACTGGAATTAATACAAGGGGACTTTGGACTTGCCTCTTCTCGATCCCCTTTTCCATTTAAACTATCTTCTTTGACCAGTTGTTTATAGGGATCAAGTGGTTTCACAGTGATACAGGAGCTCTTATGTTATGGCACGGTAGACAGGACATGACCCAGACAAAGCAGTCTGCATAGCCACTGCTAAGAGGGGTGGTAGAGAGATAGGGTAAGGTGACATGTGTTGAGCTTATAAGAACTCTTTTTATTATTCACTGTCCCCTCCCTCCGATGGTGATGGGGAAGCCCTAACTGCATGCGTTTGAGTTATGTCTCGCCTTTTGACCTATCTTAAGTGTGTGTGTGTTTTTTTTAAAATTTAAAAATGTTTTTGGTTGACAAGGACTGCTTTGGGATTATCATTTGGCTTATTGAACTGGCTTGAATAGTCTCATTGGAATTACTTATTGAGACATATCAGCATCCTTGAATGATTGACATTAACAGTTTTCAATTCCTGAGACAAGGAGGCTATGATTTGCTCCAACTTAAGCAGTTTATAGATTTGAGTGATTCCATGTGACCAACGTAACTTGTCAGCGACAGGCACAACAGCTAATCCCTCTGTGCGTATACTAGCATTATCCTTTCTCACTTCTGGTTATACTGGGGAAAGTGGGATAAGGTAGCTGTAGACGTAAATGAATGTGTTGGAGTCTTAGTATATGTATCCCCATAATGAGTGTAGGTGTGTTTGAAACTTCAGTTTTTGGCAGTTAATAGCATATTAGCATGTGTGAAACAGTCTTCAACCACTTTTCTCTAAGGTGGAATTATAATTGAATTGTTTGTAAACAGAGTTATCAGATAGTAATGATGTGTCGCATCTCTCTTAAAGGAGAATTTTAAATGAGTAAGTTGGCTTGTTCTTTTGTTAACCATTGTATTCTAATAATTTTTATACCAGCTTGGAGCGAATATGGGCATTGTGGATTATGATGATCTAACTGCAATAGATCATGTGATGAAGGACAGATTGCCTTTTGTGGAGTACAGTCTCTCTAACCCATGTGAGGTATATGTATGGGGTACGAATACAAACTACACCCTAGGGATTGGCACCCAGCATAGTCGACTACAGCCTGAACTTCTGGATAGTTTCCGCAAGCAGGGCATCAGTGTTAAACAGGTACCTTTCTTAATACTGTTAACATTTGAACTTTCCTTCTTCAGATTTAACATATTTCAATATACATCAGAGATCTTATCCTAACAAAGTAGGTAGACTACTAATTTTTTCTTATTGTGGTTTGCAGGTTGCAATGCACAAGTTTCACTCTGTATTTTTGACTCACGATGGCAGAGTGTTCTCATGTGGTCATGGCCAAGGTGGGCGCCTTGGTTTGGATTCTGAGAAGGCAGTACTTACACCACATCAGATGAAACTGGGACATCAGGCTGGTTCTGGTTTGCCAGAAATATGTAGTACTGTAAGCGTGGGTCGTGATCATACTGTTCTGCTGATGGAGAGTGGGGCTGTAAGTATATATATATAATAAGAGTTTTGTCTGTACATTACTCAGAATTTAAAAAGGATGGTATTTCTGTATCAGTTGTGTGCACAGTAACAACGAAATGCACTTTTTACTCTTACGTAATGTCTGTCTGTCTGTCTGTCTGTCTGTCTGTCTGTCTGTCTGTAGACCCATCACGAGAAAACGGTTGAAGAGAGTTTAATGAAAATCGGTATGCAAAGTCGAGAAGTAAGTCGCTACACACATCTAGGCCATGAATAATTTTATTCACTCTGAGTGAAATGGTAGTTTAGAGGAAGGCCTAACATTTAATTCTCAAATATTTATGTTATTAGTGGTCGTATCCTAATGAAAATCGGTATGCAAAGTCGGGCAATTATTCACTATAACCTAGGTCATAAATAATTGTATTCATGCCGAGTGATGAGTGAGTTAATGTTCCTGAATTGCTGCGATATGATACAATGTTAATTTTTTGCCTGTGTTCAATATATTAGTTGTTTTAAGATCTTCGCTAATTGGCTGATGGTGACACTTGAAATGTGTTGAAACCGGTCCCAATAAACAGGTTGTAACTACTTTTTAGTTCAACTTACTACGGAGTATTGAAAGGTGGATCCTTCCCCATAATATTGTAGATAGGTCTTATGGCGACGATGAAATAGGAAAGGGCTAGGAGTGCGAAGAAAGCATCCTTGTCCTTAATTAAGGCACAGCCCCAGCATTTGCCTGGTGTGAAAATGGGAACCTACGGAATATCATCTTCAGGGCTGCCGACAGAGGGTTCGAATGCACTATCTATGAGATGCAAGCTCACAGCTGCGGGCCCCTAACCACACGGCCAACTCACCCGGTCGTACAGAGTGTAACAGCCTGCCTGAATATTGGTGGGAAGTAGCTGGGGAATTACACAACATTCTTCTTTAGCATGCCATTCCTCTGGTTCATAAATTTTCTGATACTACTGGTACGTAACACACTGGTTCATCATAGCATTCATGTTATTCAATCCCTACTCTGAGTCACTGATTCGATGTTGACTTCAGTTAGGAAAACCACAAAGTCAGTATTTCTGAGAATCCTATAGCGAAGCACGGGTACATCAGCTAGTTTAAATCTAAAATGTTATCAAAAGTAATGTAGAAAGTTACATTCTATATTTAATCCTTATGTTCATGTAAAGGGTTCACGAATTGCTGTCGAGTACATTTTTATATTCAAGGATGAAAGCTTTGGAAGTACAGTAGAGCCTTCATAATCAGAACCCTACAAATCTAAATTTTGGATAATCTGAACAGAATCCTTTATGAGTAAAAAATTAAAATCCCACTAGCAATGCAAAAGTGATTATTTAACTTGGGATTTAGCAGAGTCTTTAATACAACCCGAATTCATCAGCACAGTTAGTCAGATCTATTTCCAAGATGGTTGATTCTTGAGATCGCTGTCTTTGGCTTCGGCACAATAAAGAATTCCGGTAGGAATAAATTCTGACGCTCGATTGTCTCTTAAAATCTACAGCTGTTGAAGGTACTGTAATAATAATAATAATAATATAATTATTATTATTATAATAATAAACAATCTAAATTTTTCAACTAGAAAAACGTCATTGATTTCATATGTATTACCATAGCAAATAGAAAGAGGAAGTAAAAGCACTTTGACTCGCTTCCCAGTACACCAATGGCTACGGTGCTGAGATTTGCCACTGCAGCGCAACGATCGCTTTTGATGAACAGATGGCATTGTTTATACTGTGTGTGTGCGTTTTTACTTGTAGTGGGAGTGATTGAGTATAATAATTATATTTTGTAATATAGTGAGTGAAAATGCCGTTGTGCTTTGTGCCGGGGTGTCGATCTTGTTACAGGTCAGGTGAAGGTGAACATTTCTTCTCACTACCTGAAAATGAGCATTTCTCTGAGTGGGCTAAAGTGATCCCAAGAAAAGACATGTAGCTTACGCATAAGTCTATGATTTGAGAGTATCATTTTTCGGAAGATCTTATTATACTCGTTTATTATTAATGGGAAAAAAGTTGAAATTCTGAGAAGAAGGTGGAGCTTAAAGCTAGGAGCTGTTCCTTACATTTTACCAAACTTACCATCCTATTTAAGCTAGTCCCTGAAAATTCGAAAACCCCCATTCAAACGAGAGTTACTCAAAGAACATGTTGGCAATGACAATATTAACAGTAGCAGCTTAGAATGTAATGAACTAAGTTTTCCCTCTACATCTAAAATACTTAATAGTGACGATAGTGTAAAAATAAAAGAACCTGGTCTCAGTTTGCCCTGTAGAGTAGCTGATATACAGATTTCACCCAGAGAACCAGTCTTGGTGTAAACATGAGCGCGTGCTTGGGTTAACGTTTATTGGTTAGTGCTGCCGCGGGACACCTACGCGGACACATGAAACTAGTTCATTAGCAACATCACGCCTAATGTGTTCCTACATGCAAAATGTCCGAAATATAATTCCTCAAATATTTAAATCAGAAAAATATACAAAAACTATTTGTATTCATTGTTATTTAATACAAACAAGCATTTCAAATTGATGACATTCAGGGACGCATGCGCTCATGCTTGACCTGCCATTTCTTAAACTGTGAGCATGGGAAGCAAGCAGATACAGTGAATGACTGTAGCATTACTTGTTCTTATGCAATATGGATCACCCCGAATTGAGTTCGTTAAGCATCGCAAAGGGAAACCTTTGAAAAGTGGCGAGGAGACAATTGTATTGAATTTGTTTCATAAATTTCATGAGAAATGCCCAACCTTAGCTTTAAAGGATATTGTGAATTTGACATCCGAGTTCACTGGTGTTTGGGAGTGGAGCATTAATTGCGCGCACAGGAGTTCGTCCTTTATCGGATTCAGATTAGGTAAAGTACTGCACCTTTTATTGTTTTAATCTTGCCTCTTCTGTGCTATCTGTTCCCCTCTAGAATTTTCTTTTATTGAAACATTACATGTATGAAGTTTTACTTCTGTGCACTGGTTGTGATTGATTTGTTATGTATTTACGTTTCGGCCATACATTCAAAACTACCTTTTTCTTCTGATATGTTAAATATCAAAATGTCATTTGCCATTCGATTATTGTTTATTTCTTGGGGACAGTGAATATAATTTCTCTCATAATCCGCTTCTCAATTGCGCGTCAATCTGTGGTATCCGGCAACGGTCTATGTAGAGCTAACTCTGATGTAATCACTGCAATGAAGCGAAGTAACGACAGTTCCAAGACAGCCCACGTGGTTCTTACAATGTGCTTGGAAGTAGCCCAGTGATCCTCCAATCAGCGTTCAGACCGCGGATGGATACATACGGATACACAAGGTTCTTTGTTTACATCAGGTTTGGTTCTCTCGGTGACGTCAGAATAGTGACATTGATGCTTCTAGAACTACTCTAAATTTGAGGAGACGAGTTAAAAACCTTGGTAGGAATTTAATTAGAGCTGAAAAGGAATTAGTTGCATGCAGAGCTAAATTAAAGCATTTAAACTTGCTGCAGTCTGTGCATATACCTACCAAACTCTCCTTAAATTCCTGCAAATTGCGGGTCGGTGTTAGATTCCCCTCTCACTTCATTTGTTAGTCATATGCGTGCAATGGTTAAAGAAAGTGAACGTAAGACTAAGATATTAAAGATTCCGCAGAGGTCAAAATTAAAGAAAAAATAGTACTCATGGACTGGGAAAATGAAATAAATCTTCCTTACGAGGGAAACCTCACAAAACTGAATTTAGTGTTTCACTTGCCAGGCTACATAGTAAGAAAAAGTGACAAATATGTTGACTGCTTAGATTGTGCTCACACCCTTCATAGTGAACAGCCACCTGAGCTTCCACTGGCAACATTTATTTTCATTAAAGATTATGGTACGAAGAAAGGCTTGCGATACTTGACATTTCCTTCACTATGTGTGTTTAGGTTGCTATTGCAAGTAGAAGAGATCGTCTCAGAAAAATTGCGATCAGAACAAAATTCATGGGGTGGTATATTTTTTGCATCTTTGGACAGCATAGACTCTATAGTTGTCCGACCCACAGACTTTGGATGCAGCAGTGATCACAGATACGACCTTGTGGGGAAAATTAGTGTTTCATTACATTAAGTGCCGATTCTTCTTCGGAACGAAGAAAATAAGGAAAGAGCTGCTATCGTCCAAATCAGCAAAATCGTCCTAGAAGTTCTCTTAAGGTTTCGGGCAACTAATGTTTTCGAGGGCGAGTTAAAACTTTTTGTAAAAGTCTTAGATAATGTGAAATGCATAATAGTTTCAACTATATCTCAATACTTTGTAGGTCATTTCAGAATTACTGGTGTTCAAATCTTTTCAGAGGATAACATTAAGCCATTAAATTAGTGTGTTTGCCAGCTTCCTCTGTTCAAATATTCCTGGACTGGACACACATGGCATATGAAAGGAAATAATTCAAAGGTCATTCAAGCAACTGGAAATCTTAGAGAATTTATTTAGTGTACGTTTTGTATATTGTCACTCCTGCTTATTGTATTAACGCGAGCAGCGCATGCATCCATAGCTACACTAGCGCAGTCTGCCGCCACCGCCTATTAACTACAAGAGAGCACTGGCTTCCTCTTTCCGTACGCTAAGGTATTACACACAGTTCTGGGCTGTCAAAGTAAATTTGAAATCTTACAGAAAATACTCCCAGTTGATTTCTGTGAATGTGAGATAATTCACAATCATGTTGTTTAGTAATGAGTCATTGAACAATTAACAATTCATGACTGGTATTTGCTCTCAGACATGAGCTATACTAAGCAGTAATTGAATAAATTCATGTCATAAAATAATGTCGTTACATGATCTAGACTGTGCTAAATGTCAAGCATGCACTAGCTACCCGACGTTCTTCTTGAATGAAAGAAACTTCATCTAAGACTGGAATTGTCAAACCGACAATTGTATCTACAAAATTGCTGTATTATACCTGTTATTGTGAATACCAAATTTCTCCACTTCGATGATGATGCTGTGGTTTGTGGGCAGTGATGATGTTGAAGTCCTATTTTTACATCAGTATAAGGGATACTGTTGTGACCGAGTGAGTTGGCCGTGTGTTTAGGGGTGCCCAGCTGTGAGCTTGCATTCGGGAGATATGGGTTCGAACCCCACGGTCAGCAGGCCTAAAAATGGTTTTTGGTGGTTTCTCGTTTTCACGCCAGGCAAATGCTGGGGCTGTACCTTAATTAAGGGCATGGCCATTTCCTTCCCACTCCTATCCCATCATTGCCATAAGACGTATCTGTGTTGGTGTGACATAAAGCGAATTGTTAAAAGAAAAGAAAAAGCTGTTGTGAAGCTGTGGATGAACGAAGTCGGGGTTTATTCAGTGTTCCTAAGTATTCTAAGAATGTAGAGAGTGGGCCAGGTAGGAAGACAACCGGTGAGGGGAAGTGTGCGAGTGAGAGAGCAGAAACTTGAGAGTGAGATTAATAGTTATGCCATGGCAATAATACTGCTTACAAAAATGTAGGACATAGTTTACCATCAATCCTCCAAGAATTTGGCGTTGTTGTGGCAAAGTACCGTCGACCTGAAATGTTTGTTATAACGGACATCTAGTACTCCACAGATTTTCTTGACAAAATATTTTCAGTTATTGAAATTCCCTTCTGGCTGTAAATTAGAGACATTAACACCTTCTCTACTGTCACAGGTAAACTTAATTTACACCACTCATCACAGTTACAACACAACAAGAAATTAGAAAGCAGCGTGCATGCCTAGATAGCAGAGTATAAACTTATGCACTCTTCTGTCCTTGTAACAGAAGCTCTGGTAGGAGGGACTATGCTATGCTGGATTGTTCTAAGTCCGCATGCACGGCCAGATGTCTTCCTAGCTGGCCTGATCTCTACTAAATGAAATGAATCTGGGACATAGTTTACCATCGATTTTCTAAGAATATGGCACATCAAAATAAATGGATAGTTCGGTGCAAACGAGCGGACAGAATAAAAGTTAATGCAGCAAGAATATATTTAGCAAATTTTCTTCCAGTTATTTGAGACTAAGCGACTTGGCTTCCCGATAATGGATTGATATAAGACTGCTCCATCCCAGGAAGTAGCAATGCAAGTTCAGATATTCTATGATGTCCCTCTCTTCCTGAAACTGTTGCAAAATCATATCCCCGATGGAGGAACCACTTTTACAAAGACTCTAATGGAAGATCTAAAGCACCAGACAAGTAGTCTTTCAGTATTTCACTATTTATTATAGGCCCATCTGAATGTTATTGGACATGCTTATCGAAATGTCAGAATGGCAACATACCAGTTTTGACATCATTATGCAAGATGTCAGATATGTTGTAAACAATGATCATGAGGGAAATATTGAGATAATAAACAATGTATGGTATTCATTGTTTACGGGTTCCTAAGAACAAGAAAGCTTTCCTTAGAAGCGGTCATGTCCTTGTAAAAAAACACCTTTAAAGTGGTTTTAAACATCATATATATGCAATTACGTGGCTGGGGAAAGATGTCCGTTCTCTTTCCTATCAGAAAGGTTTTTTTTAATGAATTACTCACTTTTTGAACTCTTTGGAGATATGAAAAGCATTGAAGCATTTTGACTTACTTTCTGAAAAGTTATTTTTTCAGAGTTTGTAGCCTTGGTATATTTTATAATAATCCTACTCAGTTTGAGACGAATAAGTTGTGCCTCTTAATACTAACTGGGAATGTGAACAACATACTGCTATTTCATGGAGCCTTTGTTGCTGAGGCAACCTCTTCTAATTTCATAACGCATGTGAAAGAAGAATTATACAACTGAAATATAAGATTTTAAAAATTGCAACACGTGAAAGAAACTGAAGAAGATATCGAGAATTTCCTTACTAGTGAGCTGTGCATTAAAGTGACTGACATCTCTCCCCACGAGTTAAATTCTTATGATAGTGAGGAAAACATCCTATTGAATATTGACTTCAACGATCACCAATGAAAACGTAATGCATGTTAACAAAAAAATGTGGTTCAGTTCAAGAAGAACTTACGTTAATGCCGCATCAAATGATCTTCAGAAGACATTTTCAACTGACATGAACTTGTGCCTCAACGTAGTTTTAGCTTAACATTTTGCTCTGTGGTACTCAAACTCGAATAAGATTTAAAACTAAAAACACCAGCTACCACAGATGGTGTCAGTACTTACATATCTCAAATGGCACAACAGATCAAAAGAGAGGTTGTTCTTTCCAACAAGTATATTCCATATTATTTCCACTCAACAACGCTCAGACACCACCCTCATTAATAACAATCACCTGAGATCTTCCAACTCCCACGCATCAAGGAGAAAACCCCGAGTTAAAGAGAAATAAAATACGTAGGATTTCAGTATGGGATAAAAGAGAAACGGCTCTGGACCAAGGAGATAATATATAACCAAAGGGGAAAATCCCAGGCATGCGCATAGCTGAAATGAACGAAAGATAAAACATGGCAGCTTAATAGGTAAATGAGCGGCCAAGATAGGTGCGAAGGCAAAATAAATAGCAACATACGAAAATGCGTAAATAAAATAATGAAACAAGATCAAAATACAAATTCAGCTGCTTGATAAGTCTGTTACACTCCCCTCTCATACTAACACTTGTGCACACATTCAGACACAGCTGGGTTCGGCAAACAATATGAGCAGCGTCAGTTAAATGACTAATCCAAATTCATATTACACGAGCCCAAGACCACAAAAGAGGTCACATTTATTCCAGAAGTTGTGTGCACAGGTCAAACGAATACAGCAGTGGGATCCGAGAAATCCCGCGGTCATGCACAAACCCATCAAGGTTCGCACTTCGTACGACATGAGTGGAAGCTCGCGCTGACACAAAGGGCAAACAGTCATCAGATGGTGAATTACATAAAAATGCAGTGCACATACACAGTAGTAATATGAGACCGTACCATCAAACATATCATAATCCCAACAATCGCAAGAAAAAACATGCAGTCCATTCATACTGCGGAGCAAACAACACATATCAATCACCTATATATCATTGAACAAATATTATGAAAGAATACCCATACCTGGAGTATATTAACAGTCAAAGAAAGGAGAAGGTTGGTAGTACAGGGTAAGTTTGAAGCGTTTAAAGACTTCTCTGTACGTCAAAAACGCTACTCCGATATACGTGGAGTCCATTTTTATATTTTTCTCTCAAAGCAACCAGCAACGATTCAAGTCAAGGAGATAAAATTAACATCTCGTCGGAGAGATATGACCATCAGTGCCTAACATTGAGGGAGCTGCCCTCTCTAGTATATTCATGGAAGTTATAAAGTCATCCAAGGTGAGGCCGCAAGAGGCCATTAGCAATAACCGAACAGTAATAATTGGGAATTAGCCATGCAGATATGGCTCAAGTTTTAGCGATGATGTCCAATACCAATATTCTAGGATGAAGCATGTACTAATCAATGTAAATAAATTGAAGAAACTTACATAGGTGGGAACTTGTGACTCTCTTACAAGCCCTTTAAAAAACTTGGCAGGCTATGTTACCTTCAAATGCAAATGCGTTGATAGTTCTTTGGGGGTTCTAAGAGATAAGTGATCATTATCTGAAACTGTCCACTGAATAAGATAGGGTAAGGCCTGCTATAGTTTCCGATGGGTGATTTCTAAGACCATTTTCCGTCTCTGTTCAGTTGGCTATGGTAACAGAATTTGAAATTATTTTTACTTTTTTCTTGGGCAGTGTGGGAAAATCTTTGCCTTGTATATGAGGACAAGAAATTTCACCAGCATAAGATATTTGACCAAAAAATCCAAATGGGAAGCAGCGAAGCAGAATCTGCCGCAGAGTATATTTCTGGTCTTAACATCATTATGTAACTTCTAAGCTAACAGTCATGTTATCATTTTGGTCTTAAGATAAATATTAAAATGGTAAAAAATATAAATACATTGTAATATGGTGTAGTTTAAATAAGAAATCTGTTCAACTAAGACTTGTAAGGCTGGCTTTAACATTGTGGGTTTTCATCTGGTGTATTGAAATACTAGACATTTTTCTTTTAACCATGAAAAATGTCATTGATTCAAAGCTCTCAAAGTATTTTTTGCAAGCTGATGAAAGTAAGACACTTGAGAAACAGTTCTTAAATTCAGCAGTTAATGCAAGAGAATAGAAGACCTTAGTTGTATTCTTCGTGATGACGTGATGGGCTGCAGATCAGTTACAGCCCGCATCCCCGGAATGGTCTACCTATTGAGTATTCTAAGAATCTTGGAACGAAGTGGCAATTGGGAGGTAATTGTGTTCCAGCAGGACTCCAGGGCACAAGACAATGACAACAGTCTTGATTGGCAGTCTGCTTTTATCGTTGGGAGACGTAGTTGAGGCAAAGGTGAATACAACTTGAAGATGCCTTAGACAAATATATGGAAGGAAGAGAAAAAGCGCACATCCAGTTAGTTCATATCCAAGCACAAGAAGGTCATGGTTGCTGATGGAGATATCAAATAATTTTGTCACAGGTGTAGAATATATTGGAAGTGGAAAGTGTTTATTGAAGATTTTATTTGTAAATCGTGTGAAGTAGTACTTACTGTATGATCTAAAGTGTGGTGATAAAATATTTTATTTGTATTTCATGTAACTACCTAACCTGTACAGTGTAAATATTTTGGTAACATATGGTATTTGTAACAACTAGATTTCATTTCTATATTTACTGGAACTAACCAGAAAGTTGTAACTTGAATTTTTGAACAGGGTGTATTGGCCTTTGTTAGTTATGTATTCTAGAAAGTATGTTGTGATTGTTCTGGAAATGGAAGATTCGCGATCGTGTTGTATTCGAGAAAATTATTTAAACGCCACTGAAGTAGGAGTTGTGATTGGTGAATCTGGGTGGCGATAGGCGGGCTCCTGCATTCTGATTGGCTACTCCAAGGTCAGGGTTCCCTTTTAAAGAGAGCAAGGCAGCATTTCGTGGTCTGTCTGGCTGTCCGTCTTCTATCTCTTGACTGTCCAAAGTTTTGATGTCGTCTTGCTACCGGGATGGGCCACTTTGGGGTAAGCACTCTCGATTTCGGTTCCACCTTAAATTTCACTTAATGTTCGCTTGCTTTTTCATATAGGAGTTTGCTCTAACCTCACCCAGACCCGCCACTCAATTATTTTGGATGCCTTAGCTTTTCAGCTGGGCTTGCCTGTTTGTTTCCGAGGCATTCCCCTTTCTTTGTTTCACTAAACATGTAAATTGTAGTTTTATGTATTTACCTTGGGGGTTTTGCCTCTAGTAGTTCTGTGCCACTTGACGTATGCTAGTTTTTCCTCTGCCCCGCATCAGAAGTGCTTTTGGGTGTGGGACCAAGTTGAACTGGCCTCTGCGCCAAGTTTAGATAATTCTGATTTTACCATTTTTCAATTATGTTGTTCAGATATTTTGAAAGGTACGTTTAACTTCACTCTAAATTGTATTGTATGACTTGGGTTGTAATTAGATGTATGGTATTTGCTTGACTCTTCGAACTTATAGGAAGCTATTGTCAAGGAACGTCCAATTTGTGTGTCTCAAGGAATATGTAATTAGTATTTTGCAAGTTATGTATCGGTACCTTCCGTATGACTGAAATTGTTCGAAATTCGTTTGTAAAGTCCTTTGTAAATAATATTTTGGTAAATAATATATTTTGAAAATCAAGGATCAGGGTTGATTTTCCAAAATCTGCAACCTAAGCCATCTTCATGCCCTTGGTAGGTTCCCAGCTCCTTTCACGTTCCTGGGTTTTTATCGTCAAGTTGCCCCCACTGATATTTACCAGTGTTGTTATCGGCGGAGTTCCGCATAGTTCATCAGCTGTTTTCGTGTGTGTGTATTGTTTTTTTTTTTTTTCACTTACTTTCCTCCCTTTACTGTGTTTGTTGTAGCCGCTGAAGTAATGGTTACAAATTTAATTCTGCCTGTATATTATGTACTGTTTTGGTATCCATTTCTGTAAGCATAGGTTGAATATTTTTTTCGAAGTAGTAACTTGTACTGAATTTACGTTGATGTCATTGTATAATACACAGAATGTGTTGAATCTTTCTCTTTTTAATTCTTAACATCTCTACTATTACCTGATCTCTACTATACATAAGAAATTCATATAAATTCAGCAATGTGTGGGGTATTTTTACCAGGATTATCATGCATTTTTATGATGCTTACAAGTCCTTGTTCTTTTGGTTGTTATAGGTGATGACTTGTGGTTTGAATGCACATCACCAACTTGGACACACTCCACCTCCAAGCTTCTTGCTTAGTCCTCGTTCTATTTTGCACAAATCTATCAAAAGTGTTGGTACTGTGCTTGGTGTTCATGCTGCCCGGTTTCATACTGTCATCTGGGGATCAAAGGCAATTTTGACGTTTGGGCTTCATGCTGGGCAGTTAGGTTACCCAAAGGGACCAGAATCCACTCAGATTACACCAAAAGTTGTAAGTATGTGTCCCTGGATGCTAACTAATTCCAAACCTATATGATTTTTTTTCTTTCCATAGTATAGATTCTGTACTTCACTGGTCACCATGTGACAGTGAATCAAAACATAATATTATGACTATTTTATCATCATCATCACTGCCCCACTCCAGTCGCCCAGGTGTGGTTAACCAGCCTCCTCCATAGAAACTGTCCTTCCACTTTTCCTGCTCCATTACTTCCACATCATCCAATCCAGCTTCTGTAATGTCCTTCCAAATCTCATCCATCCATCCATCTTCTTCTCGGTCTTCTAACTGGTCTCTTTCCCTTAACTTCTCTTTCCAATTCCCTTCTTGCTACCCGTTCCCTTCCCATTCCTTTTGCATGTCTGAACCATCTTGTCTTGCTTTCTGTATGTTTCAAAGTGCATCTCATAAAACCGTTGGACATAGTGTTGGCATTTAACATAGATATTCGAAATTGACACAAGAATGTCAATGATTCTTGATAAACTTTTAGAATTGTATCCAATTTCAACCTCAGCAAATATAATTTTTGAAATATGTGGAAATCATGGGGCCAGGAAAAAGCCCTCTAATCCCCAAAACTCTACCATATGTATATATCTTAACCTTAAGTATTTTTTAGAACAGTGGCATTCACGTTTATTTTAATGGCATTCTTGTTTAACTTTAATTTTACTAGTATTTATTCTGTACAGTCGCTATTAAGCAGGTTCTTCAACAGCTGAAGATGACCTATTTACAGGTTGAAACTGGTACTGTCCTTTTATGTAAATAATATTGACACTATGTAAAAAAAAGTGTTGATTAGATGGAGAACTCATCCTTCATACTTGTGTGCTTGAACTATCAATACGGACTATGAAGCTAATAGATTACAGATGTCATCTGTCATTAGGTTGAACAGAAGTAGGCTCATGTGGTCTTCTTGTAACACTCCCCTTATATGTGGTATGGGAGCAGTTACTAGTACACTGTCGTAAATAAATAATAATAGTGCATTTCTATGGGGGGTACTGAAGAGTTTATATTGTGATAATAACTTTATAACAGTTCAATTTTTCTGTCTGTTCTATTCTTGAGGAAATTGTTAGGCATATGAGAGTATACTTTCTTTTTTTTTTTTCTTTTCAGTTAGTGTAGCAGAATGTAAACATGGAAATATACTAAGATCTGTTTATTTGCCAGCAAGGAAATATTTAATTTTATACATTATCGAAACGTGTGGATGTTTGCAAACTGTGGATAGCTGGTGACCAGAGAGATGATACTTGGAATCCTACCACCTGCATGATATGTTCATTCTGTTTCAAACAAGAGGACTTTAAATAAAGTCATCTTATGTGACAGCAAATTTGTTACGGTTGAGTGTACATTATTTGCTGCTCTTGCTACATACTGTACCCTGGTGGGGCGTCAGCTACGTCATTCAGTTAGAATTATTTATTAAGGAATATATTTCATATTCGCCAAGCAAGAATATCTTACGTTATCCTCTTCAGTCCCGAGCTTGTTTTTGCATTCGATGGATTATATAGTTTTCCTACTGACCAGTTTGGAAGGAATTGTGAAACCTACACAGAATTCTGTCTCCACTAGAGATTATGAAACGCAATGGCCAGCAAAATGAGTATTCCAAGAATCAAGTTGGAAAAAGAATGGAATGGCTGTTTCCGAACCCAACCAGGAAATACGTTGCTCAGGGCTAGCCGATCTACTAAACGAAGGGAGCATGTCATGGAAGATTCTTGGAAATGACGTCATGGAAAATCCAAGGCTGGAGACGGGTGTTAAGCTGGCAGTTGGTGTTTAAAGGAAAAAACATGAGATTTCAAACTCCCGCTTAGCTGTGGACCAATAGTAAAATTCGCCAGGGAGAAGTACAATAACAACTTGTGAATTGTCTAATGGCTGGAAACAAATCATGTACTAGCTGATGATGGCCGTCAAAGAGCCGAAACCGGTACTAGTTTAATCTATTTAAAATAAATTGTGTATTGATTGGTGGAAAAACACTTTTCTTATCTATACTTAGAAGTAGTCAAGCCAACATCATATTAGAGGAGTCGCTATAAAAAGTAACTTCGCTGATTAAATTTATAAAGGAAAACTGAATACAGTTTCGTTAATAGGAAAATTTTAGAAACATGACCTATTATTAAAAGTTTACTGTCATAATTCTTAGAAATTAATGACGCTATTCACCGATTGGTTGAAGGCCAGGGACGCGACAAATGGTGCGAATGGACCCGCCAAATATACAGGAGCAAAAATCTTAATTACCGTATTTACTCGTGTTTTAGACCCCTTCGCGTATTAGATCCCCCCCCCCCCCTGGCTTTTCGAGACAAAGAAAATGAATAAATAAACTTGCATATAAGACCTCCCAGCGTAATTCGTCAGAGATGAACGATGATTCAGCTTCGAAGCGGGTACAAGTCTTATTGTAGCTCTGATGACATCGCACAAATTTGTGAGTAGTTTCGTTCGTTCGACCTACGCAATGAAAACGCGTTGAATCCATGCGGTACATCTGTGTTTTGTAGTTAAGAAATGTCTGCCTCCATAGCGTAGGTCTACTGCAGCTCTGATGACGTCGCACAAATAGGTGAATAGGCCTAGCTTCGTGTCCGACCCACGGATTGCAAGCACACATCAGTCATGTTATGTATCTGTGTTTTGTAGTGAATAATGTCTGCCAGTGTAATGGTTAGCACAGTTAGTTGCTGTTCTCGGTTGTCTGACTTCGATTCCCAGTACCGTACTGCCAGAGATTTATGAATGGCAGGAAGGTTGATATGCGGTAAAAGCAGTACATGTAACTAAAAAGAGCTGTACCATCTCAGGATGAGGAAACGAGTTTACTTTAGTTGAGAAATATTCGCGCATTCGTAGTTATTGCTATTTATACAGCAGACGAGATCATTAACAAAGTGGTCATTTAATATCTCGTAACTCGGGCCAACATAGGTATGTATTTGGAGAGAAGTAAGTTTAAAACGTGATAAAAGCTATCCAATTAACACGATTGTTTTACTTGCCAATGTACCTAACAAATAATAATAATTATCTCACCACGTACTTTTAACGTTTTTTTGGAGACGCCAAACAAAACATACTAGGGTACCTATGTGTTAATAAAAAGAAGAGACAACGAACGTACAAAATTAAACATTATGATAATAAAAACGCATTACCGCCACACCTGTAGATATTCATAAATGCGGTAGATTTTCCTGTTATTTTTATTTTTTCCGTTGAACTTTTGGCACCATCAGGGCGATAATATACCTAACCTAAACAATGTGGTCTGTCTTATCTCATGGACAGCTGTTTATAAAATCCTGATGCGATAAATGTAAGAACTAGCATGAAATGTACTTAAAAATAGGGGTATGTGTTTCAACAATCGTAGTTATCAAGAGAATGTTTCCAGTTACTATGTATTACATTCAGAAGTACAACTCGCAACATACGGTAGTTATCAGCTGACGGTTTGGCATACCTTCTGCAGACAGCTTTATTCCGAAGGAGTAGCTTCTGCTACATATACGCCAACTGGGAATATAAGAGACCATCTCCAGAAACCATTTGGGAATAGATTCACACTGTTTAGATTCTATAGTCGAGAACGAAATGATTTTTAAAAGGTTCAGAAAGACAGGACCTCCTATGCTCTCAATTGCAGTGCATGGCTCAAAGGTAATGAAGCATGGCTGACGCGACTGACGAGATGGCAGTGAAGATGACGTCACTTGGAATTCCGACATGCCGGTAGCAGGGCAGGGAAGTTGGCGGCGCAAGGCGATAATTCAAATGAAAGCAGTGATCAGGTTTAATGTGTGGTAGGCCTACTGCTGAACTGACAGAAACAAATGACTGGCCATTAAGTTATTTTGTATCAATATTTAATTACATGATAACACAATACCCTTATCCCTTTGTTCTACAGGGTCGAGTATGAAGTGAAATGAATCTTCGTAGCGAGTTTTTACGGCCGTATGCCCTTCCTGACGTCAACCTCACCAGAGGAATTAATGAGATGTAACGAATGATGTTATATGAGTAACTAAAATGGACTTTTATATGTACCGTTGGTCTAAAAGTCGTGTTCACCATTTATTGTCTTTTTACGTTTAGAAATACTGCCTTCCAACGAAAATAGCCAGTATAACTTAAATACATTCTAAGTTTGTTAAATCATAGTATAGAATGTTTACACGTACAATATATATAGCGTAGAAGTCGTGTTCGCTGTACAAAATTTTGAGGTTATCGCATATTGGACCCCCCTTTACTATTTTTGGCTGTAAAAGTGGGGAAAACAGGGGTCTAATACATGAGTAAATACGGT
This sequence comes from Anabrus simplex, assembly GCF_040414725.1. Taxonomy (NCBI): domain Eukaryota; kingdom Metazoa; phylum Arthropoda; class Insecta; order Orthoptera; family Tettigoniidae; genus Anabrus; species Anabrus simplex. The sequence continues at coordinate 1,770,991,775 of NC_090265.1, read as the reverse complement.
ATTATTACCAGCGATCAAAATGAGTTGACATTTTACACAGAGGCAAGAAATATATTATCACATCAGTATACCACAAGTTCAAGCCACCAGCAGGTCTGCATGTAGTCAATTGAGGAAATTGGAACTGCTCACTCTAACATGATCTCTCGTGAACTCAGAGAGGGGATGAACTCACTTAAATACCAGGTTAGAGCAACTGATGAGACACTTGAAAACGTTTGTTCGAGCCGTTACTACGCTCGATAGCACAGTGATCCAGTACGTGAAGTAGTTCGCGTTACGGACGTGAACATTCAACAGTATCATGAGTTAGAATACCGGAGAAAGTTACAAGTAGTTGGCTACTGACAAATCAGTAGAAATGTATAAACATTTACGGAACTAATTAAATATAAAATATACGGGTAGGAGTGATATATCTCGGGAACAGTGCATATTTTACAAGAAGAGCCGCGGTTGTTCGGCATAATTACACGCCAGTGAACAGTCGATTATAAACTGATACCTGATCACCCAAGCGAACATAAGCCGGCAGAAACGCGAACATTCATGGAAGTGTCGGGTTCGAAACTCGAGTGCGCGCCGAGCCGTTGAAGGTGATACCGGTGTATCAAGAGTTCCTAAATGCCGGGAAGGAATGAATGTTTACATTAAGTGGGCCAGATAAAAGGCCATCAGTGAAAATTAGAGTGTAAAATCTTTCAAGTGTTAATTTTTGTTTTTCTACAAATTAAAATGAGTCAAATTGAAAAGTGTAAAGGATTACCTCTACATGACGGGCCATGTGCTACTTGTCCGGTTTAGCGAACTGCAGGCAGGGATGAGTACCATATCAATTTAATTATGTAGATTTGTTAACGTTAACGGGAGAATTATATTCTTTAATTATGGTAAGTTGAACGTTAAACAAGCTGCTTTCTGGCTCGTCCAATTCAGATATAGGTAGACAAAGGGACAAATTAATATGTAAATATATCAAGCACTCATAATATTCTTGATTATTTTAGTAGAATAAATTAGGGTTGATTTTGTTTGTTCACGTGCTTGAAGTGCTCATGATTGATTGTATAGGAGCAAGTTTCACGTAAAGATAAATTGAGATTCATGTTAGAAGTGCTCCAGATGTGTTTGTCTGACTTAGGTCAGTTTCTCGTAAATTTTGGAGATATCAAGGCATGTTGTATGCCAGTGAATTTCATTATTGTGAGACAAGATTAATGTCGGATTGTTTTGAATGTAAATATCAGTGATTATGTGTGCCGCGAAGTTTCGCCAGTGGACAGCAATAATAATAATAATAATAATAATCAATAGAAGTATCGGAGTGATAAATGGACGGGTTATGTCTAAATGAGTGTTTAAAATTAATACTTTGTGAATAAGGCACGGGCCTGATTTTTATAGAATGATTGCAAGTTAGTTACATGTGGAGATAACATGTGGCACGTGGAAGCCATTAATTCGGGCAGTAAATTTGATTTTAACCCATTAATGTCCACTGGGTCGAAAACGACTCAGTGACTTTAAAATTATATTAGTAACCGTATATCCATTGTTGACGTTTGTTACCCGGTCTGCTGCACACTCTATAATGCACTTCGCACATTGCCACTCTTGGTACACTGTAGGCAATTTTCATTCTTGAGCTAAATGTGCAAGTGTGTTGGTGAGTCGAAAAGTCTTCTCCAGCCAGCATGTCGAGCTTCAGAAAAACGTAAGTACAGTTGAACTTGTTTAAGTCTTATATAATTGAATAATATATTTTGCATTTGTATGCTACTGAGATTATTTAGCATATATAAAATTTATTGCACATCGTATGGTTTAATGGCTATAACTGGCCGAATTATGGATGGGTCGAAAACGACCCAGTGGGCAGGATGTAAAAGTAACATGTTTGTTGAAGTTGGGGAGTTATGAATATCATGCACTCTTATCATGCCATATCATTATTACACAATTGCAGCATTTATGTAAGATTAGAACAAATATTTTAGAAATATGAATTCTATGATCACTGCTGTATTTAGGAATTCATGGTAAAAAATATCAGTCATTCTGAATATCTCATCTGTTACATGCCGTATTTACTGACCTAATTCCAATCCATTTATTTTCCTGTTTATAGTGGCCTATCGACTCATGAAGTAATAGCACTGCTAGAAGAGGAATATATTCCAGGTGATATCGATATCTACATCTGGCCTCCAGATGATGAGGGAGTCGACACAGATGGTGACTCCGAAGAAGATGAATGCAACGACCCAGATCGTTTTGAGTCGTGGGCTGTTGGAAGCCTCTGCAGAAATTATCAGTGGTGTGAATGAAACTGTTGAAAATATTCCTCTATGCTTCGCAGCTCCTTCAGCAGACGAAGAGACTGTCTTTACAGGTACACGAGGATCCAAAGGGAGACACAGAATGATGTACATAATGATTTAGTGTCAAATGCAATGAGACGTAACAGTTTTGAAGAAATTTTCCGATATCTTCATGTAGCAGACAACAGTAATCTTCCTGCAGGAGACAAGATGGATGAAGTCCGACCTATGCTAAATTCTTTGAATGAGTCCTTTTTAAAAAACTTTCCCATCCAGAAAGATCTCCCAGCTGATGAATGCATGATACCCTATTTTGGAAGGCACGGCTATATACGAGGCAAGCCAGTGCGCTTTGGATTCAAAACATGGGTTTTAGCAAATCCTAATGGATATGGTGTTCACATGGATATTTATCAGGGTCGAAAGACTGGAGACGCGACAACACATGCCACTAACTTAGGTGAGTCTGTTGTTCTTGGATTTTGTGATGTTCTACAAGCCAATTACCCTAACGCAACATTCTCCTTATATTTTGATAACATCTTCACCTCCGTTAGGCTCCTTACCGAGCTTGGCAAGAGGGAATTGCATGGAACCGGGACCGTTAGAGAAAACAGAACTGAGAAATGTCTTTGACAGACGCTAAGACATTAGGAAAAGAAGCAAGAGGCACATATGATTCTCGTGTGGATGAAGACAGTGCCATAATTGCAGTGAAGTGGAAAGTCAATAACGTTGCGACTATGCTCTCTAATGAACATGGGGTACTACCACTTCAGCGAGCAAAGAGATATTCCTACATTGAAAGGAAGAAGATCGAAGTGAGTCAACCCTTTTTGTTTTCTAAATATAACAAGGGAATGGGCGGTGTTGACCAGCTGGGTAACAACGTTTCAAATTACAGGATCTCCATGAGAGGAAAAAAATGGTACATTCCAATTATTTTGTGGTTGCTGGATGTGTCGATGAACAACGCCTGGCTTCTGCATAGAAGGGTAGGGTTGTCCCCGGATGCTCTAGGATTTCGAAGAGCTGTAGTCCGAGCCTTGTTAACAATGTATGGTAAACCATGCCTGAGCTCCGGACCTCAACAACATTTGCAGTGTTTAGAAGGAGAGTTGAAGATCCAATCCGGACCAGTGCAGCTCAACATATTATTCTCACTGATCAGCTGCGTAGAAGATGTGCCCAGTGCTCCAACAGAACAGTGAAAGCCTGTAAGAAGTGTTCTGTTCCACTGCATGACAAGGTTTTGCAGCTTTCCGTCATATGTAATTCCTGTGTATTGTGAAACCTCAAAAAGTTTAAACAGTGAATGTGAAACAATTTTTAAAACTAATTCAGAACAAGTGAACTCTGAGTAGCAAGTGTTATTTGTAACTTTATTAGATAAGAATATACTTATTTTGTTCAAGATTATTCCTGCATTTAAAATAATTAACCATAAAATCTTGATCACAACTACATAAGAGGTCATGCCCACTGGGTCATTTTCGACCCATGCTATTTTCACCATACATAATACGCAATAACGTAAAATTTGTACTAATTGTTATGTTTGAGTCTCATATACAAAATATAAGCATAAATGACCAAAATTAGCGAAAAAAAAAAGTTACGGGCATAAATGGGTTAATATTATATGTTGATTTAATGTTTTTGGACTCCATAATAATCATAATAACATGGTTTAGAAGTGACAGAGGCCCTTTTATATGATGGTCACGCTATGTTGAAGGCCCAGAGTGGGTTAAGCCCATTTTTGATTTTGGAAGTCGAGCAGGACAAAACTCTGGCATGAGATAAAATTGAGTCGTACTGATGTTGATGATAAGAAATAGATGAATCCTGAGGCCTACGTCGATGTTATATTCCTCCAATTTCGGTGTTATGAGTGGCAGAAGAGTCCACGCACCGAGGATTAATAAATAAAATGTTTTGAAGAGTTCCAGTGGAATAAACGGACTTCAAATGAGAAGGAAGGAATAATTTAGCACTTACAGGGACTGGATGGAGATTCCCAGCTGCAAGGTGCCATGGGATTTGAGATTTGTCTTGGGATAACATGGTGTCCCCATAAATTATCGACAGTACGAAATGAAGTAAGGTTGCAGTTTGAATACCGTTATTGCGCCCCGACCGATGTGAAATTGGATATTGGTTGTTCATATGGGATTTAACATAAATGTGACTAGATTCTAAAGATTAGAAATTAACATTTCAAATTAATAATTAAATTATTATTTTTAAATGATTTATTTCGGATGATGTTGACGGAGCCTAGGGAAGTCTGCAGGCGAAATGACATAATAATGTCAAGTTAGACCATTAGGTTAGAGTCCCTTTGTTGTTTCCTTCAGTTAACGATAGTATATCTTGGTTAGGAACCCAGGGACGGTATTGTACTATCCCGGGTTGGTCTCATTTCATTGAAGGTGGAGGCGATGACATAATTCATGTGATCACGCCCACCTTGCCAACAGGTAAATGGTCTCGACCATAAGTGTTAGTGGTGTTATCATGAGGGTCGTGTTTCAACCCTCAGCAATCAATGGTTCTGCCACCCAAGTGAATGGATGCTCTATAGTGTCAAATTTATTATGTAAATTTTCAGGAATGATTTGCCAAATTATGGGCAAAATAAGGGTCAACAAATTTTTGTGTATGTTCCAGTTTATCTTTAAATAAAATGCTCGTAAAGCATTTGCAAGGAAACAGTTCCAAGTTCTTGTTCTTATAGAATAGTAACCCCTTGGTGACTGTTTAAAATATCCGTCCCCTTTCAATAGGATGGAGCTTCCCATTTTTTCTTGATCTGTTTGAATGCTTTTTTGTTTGTTTTTATCATGAGCCTTAACATTAATAATTTGAGTGCCCCATTCAACCCTGTAGTACTAATTAGATGGCGCCCATGTATTTAATGGGAGATTCTGTATCTTCATATTTTTTTAGGTGTTTATTATTTGCATTAGATTTGAACCATAACACCCCTGAGATAAATGCTAGTTCGGACTCGAGGCTTTGAGTGGGTGCAATACATACATTATATATTTACTTATGGGAACCTATTTCTAATTATCTGTTTTATTCGTCTTTTTTTTTTTCTTTGTAAGTGACAGATTAATCACCTTCAAGGGGGTGTTTGGAACACTTCTGCACATTTGATCTGATCGGAGCACCTAGAGACCTTGACCCCGCATTGCGCAGATATACCAACAAATAATCTTGTTACCGAGCAAGTTGACTGTGCTGTTAGGGACGCGCAGCTGTGAGCTTGCATTCAGGAGGTACTACTGTCTGTAGCCCTGATTATGGTTTTCCGTGGTTTCCAATTTTTATACCAAGCAAATGCTGGAGCTGTACTTTAATTAAGCCCACGGACGCTTCCTTCCCACTCCTAACCCTTTCCTATCCCATCGTTACTATAAAAACTATCTATGTCGGTAAAATGTAAAGCAGATTGTAAAAAAATAAAATAAAAATCTTGTTGAAAGACATTTGACTTCCTGGCACTCCTGAACATCAATGATGAGCTAATGAGTATGTACTGGACTCGGAAATAATTCCATTAACTTGAGTAAGCTCGTTCCTTTCCTTTCTCTTATTAATTGGCATTGAAAATTTGCAATAGGATAAACCGTTGTTTAATAGAAATAATTTTCTCGCCTATAATCAGGAGGAGGCCAGAAGGTCTAATAATGTGAAATAAAGATATAGCTTTCTACTTCGCTGTGAGAATGTTCAGCTTCTTCAGCATTTTTTCCTCATTTTTTTATTTGTGCTGGGTATCATCTTGCCTGCCATATAAGTTCAGAGAAGGAACCACTTCCTTATTCAACCTGTTGGCATGAATTGATACAGTTGGTAAGTTGAACATTGCACGAGATATTACGTGGATTGAAATTGAACGACAAAAATGGTTCGTACCCGAGTGTGGTTAAATTAGGATTCCTAAAATCCGATGACTGGAAATGTTTTGCTATATCGTATTTTAGCGTTATGGTACTTTTTAGTAAACTTCCACCTTTACAATGCAAATCTTTTACAGAGGAACCTCGATTCTCCGTTTTTTCGAGGGTCCATGAAAATAAAACGTACAACACGGGAAAACGGAAAATCCGGGAATGAATGAAAACCATCAACAATTTGGTTAAACATCACAAAAATGAAATATGTGTAATTATAATCTTACAAAAACTCCTAAACCAAACCAAACTACAGCCCCAATGGGCCTTTGCCTGCCAAGCGACCGCTGCTCAGCCTGAAGGCGTGAAGATTACGAGGTGACGCATGGTCAGTGTGACAAATCCTCTCGCCCGATATTCCTGGCTCTCTAGATTGGGGTCGCCATCTCACCATTAGATAGCTCCTCAATTAAAGGTAATCACGTAGGCTGAGTGGACCTAGAACCAGACCTGGTCGGAATCAAACCCGGGCCCTCTGGATGAGAGGCACGCATGTTAGAACGCGAAACCGCATTAATTACCGGTACGCGAGGTCAAAACCTTGGTACCTTATATTCAATTTTACAGGGGAATCTTTATCAGTTTCCCGTGAAAATTTCTTTCAGTTCAGCAACTTTGATTAGCCAAACTCTGAAAAATCTAATAACGCCAAGCCAAACAACAATCGACCACAAGTAGTTAATTCTCTCATCTAATAAAATAAAGCAAATTGCGAAAATGTATATGTCTATATATATAAAATACAATTTATTATAACTGAAGTGTGTAACTGTTCTAAAGAATCTACAAGATCCTAGTTACACACTTCATTTATATTAAATTGTATTTTATATATATACATTTTCGCAACCGAAACAATTACAGACTGGATCATTAAGCTATTCACCGAGTTCCGTCGGCATTTGAAAACACAGCGCCGGACATTGAATATGTTGCGCTGATCTTCAGGAGCTAGCAATTTGCTTCAATCAAGCAACTCGTCTTCGACTTCTACACAATTCTGGGACTTCATATTTACTAAATTGTATTGTGACTTCACGCCTGATAGTATATGCAGGCTGGCTCACTTAACTGTTCACCGCTTCTCGTAAACATTTTGAGACAGTGCCGAACTTTGCGTGTGTTGTGCTACTATTCAGAAGATTGCGCCTTAAGTGACTGACCTTCTACTTCTTCTAGATTTTACGATTTAAAATCACGCAGTGCCTATCCCCATTATCTTATATTGCTTCTTCAACTGTTTTTGTTAAAGACTCATTCTTTAATTTCTTAATTACCTATCCATTGTTTTTGCATTTTATTCGGCTGATGATGACCCAGAGTGGGGTCGAAACCGGTACCGCTCCCGCTTATAATTAAATAGGAATGTAACACCACATTTCTTATTTACTTGTATTGAATAGGTTGAACCTCGTTATTTGTTATTTCAGTTTAATTGTGATACAGTTCAATACGGAACATCATGAAATGATTATCTTTAAATGACAGGGAGTTAACGCCAAGATTCATAAAAATGTCATGTCCATCCTTTAGTGCGATACAGTTTATTAAAAAACGATTGATCGAGGATTTAGTGTTGATGGGACTGAAATTTGTGGACGGTTGATCCGGGAAATCGTTTCTTCGAGGAAGGATAATATGGAATTTTTACAACGTGATTTAATTACGATGCTCACGGGACGACGTAATTTGAATGCATATTCCGGGAAAACATAGTTTCCGGAAACGGATAATCGAGGTTCCACTATTTCTTTTTTTTAGAACATTATCTTATTGAAGCATGTTTCAACCTAATAAGGCACATCTTCAGCCACTGTTCAAAGATAATAAAAAAGAACAAGGATACATTAATACGCAGTAATAGACACTGATAATCCTAATGATTTGTTTTGTCCATGTGCCGATTAAAACATTAAACGTTGTCACTTTTGCTATGTATGCAACTTAAATTAAAATGTGTAAAATAAGTCACAAACACCATTATGACAATACATCCCTCATTTGTAAATCTTTAGGCAAAAAAATACACTGGTATATAGTTAATTACACATAACTGCAAGTTAGTGTCAGTTAAAATCTTGATGTGTTTATCTGATCTGAATTGCGTTGTACATTTCAGCTCGAGACAGCACACAGGCTGATCATAATAAGACAAGACCGGCGATGATACTTCTTCCACTTTAACATCTTTTGAAACCAAGCCCGGTATTCAGTTGGTGTACTTTTAAGAGAAGTTCCTCGTCATGAATCACAATTTTATAGATCTACAGCCTTCAGGAAAAAAGGGAGCTGAACTTTTCCTGTTTTTTTTCTCTTCAGTTTGTGATGTAATAAAACCTGTTCAGAGCTCATGATTAAAACACAAAAAAACACGCATGTCACACTGGCGATTCTTGTCTTTCTGGTGGTTACTTTCCTCAGCCCAGCAATTTAGTGAGCTCTGAATAATACTTGCTGGTTAAAGTTCTTGCATTGGTCATATTTGTTGGGAAAAGAGCCTAGAAGAGTAGAGGGTTGATATAGTGCCACACACCCACATCGCTAGCTTGTCATTAGATGTGGATACAAATATTTGTCTTGCATGGACTCCTTGTGTGGCTATTTCTGTTGCTAGATATATGGTTAGATCTACTCTGTGGACCAAAGTATAACAGTGATAACTCATCTTTTGTAAGAGGTATTGTCAAAGCCTTGTTCACTAGTATCATCTGGACTCTCGTCTTGTCATCACAGATAGTTCTTAAGGTTGGAGAGAATGTTGTATACTCATTCATTTATAATAATGTCAGCACCAAGATCTCGCTATCTGATGTCTGTAACATACATACTGTAGAACTTTGCAGCATCTTACAGGCTCCACAGTTTGTGTTAACACACGTGAGACTATTTTGTCACGTGTACTGGCTCTCTAAGCTCGTTGTAGTCTATAGACACACCCTTTACAGCAGATCCATGACAATTTAGCCAGGTTGTGTGATGCTGGTACCAGAATTATCTTCCTAGCAACATGAGGTTAGTGGGAAATAATTAGCAAAACAAAGTCTATTTAGGGAATAATAGAGCCTTCGTTTGTCAGGCTGTTTATGGGGATTGCTTGATTCACTTTATTTGGTTGTGAACAGTAGGTGGAACAACCTTCTTTGTTTTGGGTTCTTAAAACAGTGTTAAATAAAGATATAATTTGAGTCTAGTATTAATTAAATACCGGTACTAAAGCACCTCAAGACTGAGTCAGTACTTTCTGGTATGTATTGATGATGTCTTAGATAGGGTGATTCTGTTTGCTTCTCATGTGGGTTCTTCAGTAGTTTGATTCTTTAGGTGTACTATCTCCTAATTTCATCTGAAAGTAGACACTTTCATTATGTACTGTTTTATAAACTTTGTATAATCATATCTTACAACAGACCTATGCTTCATATAATACTGGAATATGTTATTCATGATGTATATTTTGGGTTTATGCCTGTAATGAACTATATAAACATTCTCAATGTGTTTCAAAAGGAACTTTGCCTTTCTTCATCAGTAGAAAACAGAAAAAATGAAACATGACGCATCAAAGGTTGCCGAGAGAAAGCAACAAGGAAATTAAAATGGTGCGCTAAGATGTAATAGGGATGCCATTTTAGCCTCATGCTAGGGACAACGAAAGGCAACAGTAAAGCATCATTTTCTGATGGTTCTGATAATGGGTAGCCATGATTCATTGAGGTTGTAGCCTGTATCTCCCACTGGTGTCTGGTTGGCCATTTTTGTTCTGTACTTAACATCTCTTCAACATGTACTACATGTATGTAACATGGCGTAATAGATTAAAAGTCGATTTAGATTACAATGCGTCGTGAAAATTCAATATTCATTAACTCGTTCTTGGTTGCCAGTGTTTTTCCTTAGTGTGCCCAAATTTGCGTGAATATACTGCACTATTTTATATACAGAGTGCGGCATAAGTCAGTTAACCGAAAATGTATTATGTACAGTGTATTGTAGCTTTAATGTTTTATACAAAATAATTATCTTACAGAAATCATACTAAATTGTTCAAAGTGATCTCCATTGTTATCTAGACATTTAACACATTGTTTAAATACCAATTTACATATCTTGTCACAATTCCCCATTTTTAACCAAAAATATTTTGAAATTCTTCAGTCAACCTTAAATTCTGTAGGTGTTCTATACAATAACAAATCATTTACTTTAACACAATCACAATTTTATTAATACAATTCAACACCATCTTCAAAACTACAACCAAGGAAAACAACATAGAACAAAACACTGTCTTTCTTCTGCTGGAAATCGATTACTCGCAAAAGGTATAACTTGTGTTCTCCACATTCTCCCACCTTGCAAAATGCAGTTTTGCAACACATCGACAACTGAAAATTATACCCTTACACTGCACTCATAGATGTGAGTCACTATAAGTCTAGTTTCTTGAGTGCTCGAACGGCTCTACCACAGCGAGTCTTGAATTCACTCCTGGAGTCACTACTGGTAATATCTTTGTTGATTACGGCCGCACCTGGGCAACCACAGCGAGTCTTGAAGTCACTCCCCTTTTCAGTTCTGGAGTCACTAGTAGGAACATCTTCGTTGATTGCTGCCTCTCCTGTGCAGTGTTGTGAAGCATCGGTAAAATCCTTCTTCCCAAGACAGTTTATCTCTAGAAGATAAAGTCTTTGTACTGGACGAAGCAAGACACCAGTTGCTGTCTTAATCCTACCCAGACGAGTTACATTATCTCTTCCAGGTAACAGCTCCACCACTCTTCCTAAGGACCAGTCGATTCACTTCTTGTCATCGCTCTTCACCAACACGATATCTCCAAATTGGATGGATCCCCGTTGCTCTTGGCTCTGTGATTGAAGAAATCCCAAGTATTCTTGTTTGAAACGCTTTCTAAGGCTCTCTCGAACAGCTTGTAGATAACGCCATCTGTCGTTCAAACTGCAAGATTGAACTTGGTCCAAGTCGGTTACATCATTACCCTCTAGATTCTGTAGGAACATGGAGGGGCGTAGTGGCTTGAGTTTGTCTTCTTCAGAAACGTAAGTTAGAGGTCGGTTGTTCATCAGATTCTCACAATCACACAAAAGAGTGCACATTTCTTCATAATTTAGACAAGCCTTTCCCAAAATTACAGTGTAGCAAATCCTTTAAAATCCGAATAAGTCTTTCCCAGAATCCTCCCCACCAGGCTGCCGTGGGAGGGTTCAGCTTCCAGGTAATTTTCAGAAGACTGCATGTCTTCTCTATTTCAGTCCAATCCAATTGTTCCAGGGCCCTACGAAGTCCTGTGAAATTTGTCCCATTGTTAGAATGAATGGTATTCACTCTTCCTCTTCTTGCCACAAATCTGCAAGAGCTTGGACATAAGCTACCGTACTAAGTGGAGTGATCAACTCTAAATGCACAGTCTGATAAACCACACAAGTGAAAATAACAATCCATCCCCTTTCTGCACCTTGTAGGATTACAGGGCCTGCTAGGTCTGTACCAGTGATCTGGAAAGTACTTGATGCCTTGATTCGATCCTGTGGTAATGGAGAGAAAGGTACTTCCAAAGCTTTAGCAGAGTTATGACTCAGATCACACATCTCCGAACAACTGCTGCCACCGTTCTTCTTCCTCCAAGAATCCAAACCCTTTGGCGCAACAAAACAAGTAGCGTGTGTGTCCCAGCATGATTATGAAAATAATGAAACTGTTCAATCATTCTTTCAACCATTACCTGTCTTGATGGAAGTACAATTGGATAGGTGTATTCTGGAGTGTTGTCAGAATCAACAACTCTTCATTTCAGGCGAAGAATTCCTTCGTTATCTGTGAACACCTGCAGATTCTTCAATTGTGCCTTTCTTCTTCATAAAGAGTTTCACTCTGGATAAGGAAGAACAGCTCCTTGTCAGCATAGAGAAATTCTTCGCTACCAATTTCTGTAGATACATGATCCCTATGATTACACTATCTGCATCTCGAAATCCAGGCAATAGTGTATCCAGAAAATCGTGAGCTTAGTTGCAGTAAGATCGTTTTCACAACAGTGATCTTGGCAGTTACAACTGTTTTCCTTCTTTCCCTGTTGACTTCTTCCAATACTGGTTCAGGACGGTTAGAGATCCATTCTTCCTCTTTACTTTTAAGCCAAGAGGGGCTCTCCCACTGGCAGGATCTCCATGGGTGTGCAGGTGAACATCCTCAAGGCAGCAGGTCTGCTGAGTTGAGACTGCCCGGAACGTGGCTCCTTGTATCAGCCTTACTGTACTCGTGAATCTCCTTTACCCGATTCTCTACAAACACAGACCAATGTCCTTTGTTTTCTATCCAGGATAAGACTACTGTTGAATCGGACCAAAACACTGTGTGTATATTATCCCGATGTAGGCATCGCAGGCTCAGCCGAGACATCCTAACTCCAAGGAGCGCACCCATCAGTTCGAGATGAGGTAGTGTTAGTTCCTTGAGAGGTGCCACTCTAGATTTAGCCATCAGAAGGCTCAGTTTAATTTTGTTTTCATCTTCTGTCCTCAGAAATATACAACAACCAAACGCCCTTTTACTGGCGTCGACAAATACACGCAATGAGCTGTTGTCATTCAGGAAAATCCTTCTAGGTATCTGGCAGTCATGTGGGTATTGTAGCTGCTGGTTCCATCGAAGGAATTCTTCACAAATATCTTCTGGTAAAACCTCATCCCATCCTATCTTCTTTTGCCACGTCTTCTGTAGAATGAGTTTGGGAATTAGGGTTACTGGGGCCGAAAATCCAACCGGATCAAATATTTTCTGCACACTGGAGAGTACCACCCTTCGGGTTACCAAACCTGTAGTTGTGCTGAAGTTGCATCCAAGTTCATCTACGTCACAATACCATCAAAATCTCTCAGTTGTGCCAACATTATAATCTGAGGATTTCACCCATCCCCTCAAATTGAAACCTGCAGAGGACATAATTCTTGTGCCTTTAAAATAAATGGCCCAATCTCTTCTTTTGGAACAACTCCAGTAAGACAGTTGTCCACATAAAATGCATGTTTCAATTTATTAGCTACTTCCTTCAAATGAGTTCGAGCACCATCCAGAAGGTGGTTCAGTACTGAAGCCAATAAGAAGGGACTGGAACAGACACCGAAAACCACCCTGCAATGTCTAAAAGTGGCGACCTTTCCCTTATCCCACCAAAGAAAATGGAGCATATCTCTATCTTCAAGGATCAGTTATAATCTGCAGGAAGGCCTTTCCTATATCATCAATTAGACCTATAGGGTAGGTTCGGATATTGGTGAGTACGGATGGAACAAGGTCAATGAGGTTTGGTCCAGGTTTGAGGCACTTCTTTAAAGAATTACTATTCCTGTCCTTGTTGCAAGCATCAAACACTGGCCTAATCTTTGTAATGCCACTGTCTTTCAGCACAGCTCGGTGAGGCAGATAATGCGTAGGTCCATACGAAACCTTGTTTGCAACGACTTCAATGATCCCTTTATTTTGCCATTCCTGAAACACTTCATCATAATCCTGAAATTTCTGTATTCCTCGTAACTTTCTTGAAGTGCTCAACAGTCGTTTCTCAGTAACTTCACTATTTGATTCCAGAGAAGTACAACCGTCAATCCAAGGTAGTTTAAAATGTAGCATCCAGATGCTTCTTCTCTCTTCACAGTCTTATCGAAGAACATCTTGACCTGTTGTTCCCTCACTTCCTTTTTGATCTGTTTGTCAGGATCTTTTATACCCATAGCTTCAATTTCCCACAAATCCGTTACTGTTGTTAAGTCAATGTAAGTAGAGTGTAAGATGAGGCAGTTGGTGAGGTGGTCTCAGAAGGGCCCATAAATGTCCACCCCAAACAAGTTCTCACAGCCACCAGATTCTTGTATACATGCACAAACTCTGGCGTGATTATCTGAGCCCAGACATCAGCTCCTAACAATACCTGTATGTCACTAGCACTGTTATCACACTGTCTAACATCAGTAAGTTCAACTCCCTTATCCTTCAGTAAATTAAACAAGTTAGCACCAACTAGGGGAGCACTACCACAAATGCAATGAGAGCCTAACACATCTGTTTTCCTCGTTCATACCCAACAGAGTTATTGGATAGGACTCGAAGCAAACAGGTGCCGTTTTCCTACCTCCAAACAATTCTTAACTTAAGGTTACCTTTCCTGTTCGTTCCAACTCTAATTTCTTAGCACATGACTTCTAAATGTAGCTTTTCTATGATCAACTGTCACAAAGAACTCTCACTCTGTGTGTGGATCCACCAACAACTACCTTAGCAACTAAAGTCTGCAGATAGGTCACTCATCCTTCGTTACTACCTGCTATCATGCTAATTGTATTTGAAACTGAATCGTCTTTAGGTTCATCTGTGGTTGTCTTCTCACACATCAAAGTGTAATGTTTCCCTCTGCAAAACGGACACTTCACAAACATCTTACACTTAGCACTGACATGTCCCTGTCTTAGACACCTAAAACAAGCCCCCTTTTTCTTTAATGTCCCTTGGCGTTGCTCTAGAGAACAATCAATAGCTACAGCACATTCTTGGGAAGGCTGTGTGGTTCTGCTACAAAACATGCATGGTATTTCTCTGTTGTTCTTGTTTCCTTTACTAACTGAAACATCCTCTACTGAAACTAAAGCAGCTGCTGAAGGCACTTCCTCTTCTTATTCTTGATTTTATCTTGCTTAACACGATCTACCCTCTCATCAGCTTCAAAAGAACCTTGGCTTTGTAGTAAAATCCTTGTCCTTCAGTATCTCCCACATTAAAAAATCACATGGTGTGGGGTCGGGTGATCGCGGAGTTCAGTCGATTTTACCCCGCCTCCTATCCACTCTTCCAAATTCTCATCTAAAAAAGAATGGACGTTCAATCTGTAGTGCAGTGGAGCACCATCTTGCTGCCAAATATGGTTGTTTAGTACTACTTCTAGTTCAATCATAACTTCTCTTAACATTTCAAGATACCTTTCTGCAGTCACGGTCCCTTAGAAAAAATAAGGGACTATCACTCCTTTGCTGCATGTACTGGCCCAAACAGTAACTCCAGGAACATTTAACTCCTTCTCAATAACAAATCGTGGATTTTCAGAAGACTAATACACGCAGTTGTGTTTGTTAACCCTTTCATTTAACTTGCTTCATCAGACCACAGATTTGTTTTGTAAAAGTTAGAATCACTTTCACTGCGAATCACATACTACTCAAAGAATTCACATCTTTGATCAGGATTGTCCTCATTTAGGGCATGTAGTAATGTAGGCTTTAGATGTAATGTTTTTAACATTCTACTTAAACTTCTTCCAGAAAATAGTAATTCCTTAGAAGCTCTTCTTGCAGATTTCTTAGGTGATTGAATGAATACCTCTGCAACGAGCTGCAGATTTTCTTCAATAGTTATTGATGTTGGGCGGCCACTACGTGGTAAGTCATCTACCGAACCTGTTGCCTGGAACCTTCCATTTAATTTGAAGCCTGCATGGTGGCTGTGTGTGCAAGAACTTTTCAATGAAAGATCATTTAGATCTTCATAATTTTGATCAAATTTTCACCACATCTGTATAGCAAACATGGACTGTTCTTTAGACAATTTTCTATTAATAATGTAAACATTTCATACTAATAATGAATAACAACGAATACATAAATGAGGCCAAGTGTCAGATAGTCACTTATTAACAAAACCAGTCCTGCCAACCCTCTTTACATAAATTTCTCTGCGCACTTGATTCGTGGCTACTACATTAATTAGCGAAAATATGACCATCGACAAAGTGTGCAACGGTTAACTGACTTATGCTGCACCCTGTATTATGTTCTAAAGGTAAATGAATGTTCTTATGTAATGTCTAGATGGTTTGGTTTGTGTAAAGTTGATGAGGCTATTTGTTTAATATAAATAATGTAGTCTAATCTGTCCTCCATCCTAGTTTCCTTTGATGATTCGTGATCACGGAAAGGGTATATTAACATTGAGTATCTTTACAGGTTTCTACTTTGTCGCACAAAGACCATGAAATTACTCATGTGGTCGCTAGTGATGGTGCTACAGTTGTGGCAGTGAAGAAAGGTGATATATATGTTCTGCATCAATACCAGTGCAGAAAAATTGCCTCCAAGTATGTATACCTGATTTTACATTGGAGTTTCAAACTCTCATGGATCTGTTAAGAGCTACAATATATAATTTTAGATAGGTTCTTTCAGCATCCCTTGCTTGAAGGACTCGAATTTTAAATGATCAATATCCTGTTTCAAGATGTATATCTTTTTGCTTACCTTCTTGTAAATTTCACTGTGCTAGCTTGCAAGTGAAATGGTGGGAATATACTAATGTTAAAATTATTTTACTTTGTCCCCCTGTGAGTGGAGGGGGTAGGGTTGCCAGATGTACGGTTTGCTCGGAACATTCATATATTTTTATTATTTTGATTTCTTATTTTGTTCCACATAGCCAAATGTTTTAAATTAACATGGTTTATATGAAATTAATTTCATTATATTGGTCTATATTGATGATCGAGTACTTTCGACAGGATGGGCAGGTCCGCCTATTCAATACCACATGTTATACTATTATTGTTTCTTACAGGGGTGCAAGTTATCACTGATTCTCTTTTTGTTATTTATAAATGATATACTACAGGCCAATGGTGGAGAGAGGTGGGCTTGTCCAGTATTAGGAAATCTAGAAATATCTGGCTTGATCAGTGGACGCACCAAATACGACAAGCGAAATGGAAAGGCCTAGCAGCACTTTCAGTAATAAAGATTCTAGAAAGTAAGTTCCTGAATATAGATTATAAGATTCAAAAATTGTTTTTTCAAGCTGTAGTAAAGAGCAGAATGTTATATGGTTCTGTGATATGGGGAGAAGCAGTGAGTGAGAAGCTGAACCAAATAGTAAGTAAGTTTAGCAAAATTGTAATGGGACTGCCATACTGTACAGCACATTATGGTGCAAGACTAATGTGTGATGAGTATATTCAAGTAGACATTTTAAAGAAAATTATAAGTTATTGGTTAAGGCTAAAAAAAGGAGAGGGGGGCTGCTCTTGCAGAGGGCATATCAACACCAAAGGGACAATATGTCCGAATATTGTTAGTTAAGTAAGGTGAAAAATATTTTAGAGAGGTTAGAATTAGGTAAGTATTGGAAGATAGGCATGGTTACGGGAGAGGCTATACTATGGAAGGAAGGTCAAGGATATTCAAAGACAGTTGCTGGAGTCTGAGTGCAGGAGCAAGCCAACTCTCTCTGTATTTAATATGATAAACCAGGAAACTAATGTAAGGATAAGTAATGTCAACAGAAGAGAAAGAAGAGTGCTTATATGGTGGATGATGGGAATCCACAAAAACAAGGGATGGGTAAGGGAAAAGGACAATGCAAGATGTGTGTTATGTGGGGAAATAAGAGTAGAATTTCATCTCCTAAAAGTATGTAAAGAAACTACAGTGATTAGAATTTTTTTTTCAGGAATAGTGAACCAGTGATTCTGTATGGGGTGGAAACAGCAACACTAATGAACCTGGAAAAACTACTAAAGATTGAAAGGAGAATATTAAGGAGGTTTTACGGCCCATGGGTGGTAGAGCGAAACTACAGATTACTATGGAATGAGATTTACAAAAGAACAGACGACCTGGAAACAACAATAAGGGAAAGACGGCTGCGATACTATGGACACATGGTCAGAATTAATCCAGCAAGGTTAAATAAACAAATTTTAAATAAAATATACTACTTGAAGAGCCAGTGGGGATATGCCAAACAGATGAAGGAAGAACTCAGGAGGTTAGGAATTACAGATGAAGAATGTCATGATAGAGACCAATTCAGGAAAAGACTTTCCAACATAAAAGTTCTTGTGGAAGAAAAGAAAGAGCGCAGAGAGGGAAGATGGACTGAAGAGAGAAAAGCACAACATTCTGAAAGAATGAAGGCACTGTGGAGAAAGAGGAAGGAAGAAGGGATTATAAGAAGGAAGTGAAGTGGTATTGGCTTGGTCCTAAGTTTGGCCGGTTCGCAAGAAAGAAAGAAAGAAAGAAAGAAAGAAAGAACTATTAGTTTTAAGTCATAAAGAGAAGGATAGTAAAATTATAAGATGGATGAATAATGAATGGAATAATCCTAGTAATGTAAGTAAATACTTAGTTGTAGTTAGAAATATGTGTATACGAACGTTACAGGAAAGGACAAGTGATAGTACTTAGCTGTAAGCAAACAGTAGTAGATTATTGGACGAGGGATAAAAGAGTAGACAAGGGTAGGAAAGTTATGTAAGTGAAGTGAGGGAATTATGTATTAAGAAAATAAAGGAAGTGGACATGTTATTAGTGAGTAAGAGACACTTGGACACAGAGGAGACTTGTTGTGTATGAGTACTGCAGTGTATTAGTACAATGTTGTAATGATCCGGGGCACTATAACTCAGCAAGCATACAGGAGGGAAGTTGTATCAGTAAACGGTCTTAGCTAGACAAGACACGCTGATTCAGCCAAGGTTTAACATGTATATAACTTTTGCCGTTTGCTGTACTAATCAATTATTGATGCAATCCATTATTTAGTTTATGCATAGGTCTGTTGTAAATGGAGGATAACTCTGTACAGACTTATATAAAATATAAAATAAGTATAAATATGATTTTTTCTTCTTTTATGGCTTCATAGGATCACTTTAGTTAGTCCATCGTTCAGGTCTCTTGGAAAGTATTGTTCGGGCTTTGTGGTCCTCCCAGTACTTCTTCAAATGCTCCGATCTTTGTGCCCTTTCCTCGGTTGAAAATATGCGTGTTGTTGGTTTGTTTCGTGTAAGGGTAAAATGGAGGTTTGTTTTCTTGAGTTTTGTATTCAGTTTGATCTTTTTTGTGGTGTCTTCTGTTGTAAGGCCTATTTCCTTCAGATATCCTCTTACTTCTCTGATCCATTTACATCCTGTTGTGGTATTTTTTTGAGACGAGATTGTGTTGTACTAGTTGTTTCAGAAGTCTTGAATCCTGCATCCTCATGATATGTCCAAAGAATCCCAGTCTCCTATAACGCATAGTATCTGTAATGGGTTCTCACACTTTGTACTCGACTTTGTTAGGTATTATCTGCCACTGTCCATTTTTTGTTGATGCAGGTTCTTCCAATCCTTTCAGTTTTCTGAAGTCTGTCAGTCTTTGATTATTCAGGTGAAAAAGTGTTTCTGCTGCATATGTAGCTTCCGGTTTTATAACTGTGTTGTAGTGTTTTATTTTTTGCATTTATTGATAGACATTTCTTATTGTTTATGATACATCGGGACTAGTTTCGACCTTTCCTTTACGTCATCTTCAGCCTAGATACCTCGTTACGGGCGAGTTGGCCGTGCGATTAGGGGCGCGCAGCTGTGAGCTCGCATCCGGTAGATAGTGGGTTCAAATCCCACTGTCGGCAGCCCTGAAGATGGTTTTCCGTGGTTTCTCATTTTCACACCAGGCAAATGCGGAGGCTGTACCTTAAGGCCACGGCCGCTTTCTTCTCATTCCTAGGCCTTTATGTCCCATCATCTCCATAAGACCTATCTGTGTCGGTGTGACGTAAAAGCAAATAGCAAAAAAACAAAAGATATATCGTTTGGGGAAGATATAACATGCACACACACTAAATTTATTCTAATATGTCACATGTAGTATGTCTACAACTATTAACATTCATTAACTTCAAAGTCCATGTAAGTTGATGTACTCTATTTACTTGTGTATTAGACCCCTTTTTCTTCAACTTTTACAGCCAAGAAAAGTAGGGGAGTGGGAGTTCCAATGTGTGATAACCTCAAATTTTGTGCAGTGAACACATGGCTTCTAGGCTATAAGGAGCTATAAATTATACATGTAAACATTCTGCACTATTTAACAAACTTATGAATGTATTTGAGTTATACTGGAAGGCAGCATTTCTAAATGTAAAAAGACAGTAAATGGTGAACACAGCTTTTAGGCCTACATATAAAGTAAATATAGTCAGTTTTAGTTAGGCCTACTCATATCACGTCATTCGTTTCATCTCATTAATTCCCATGATTAGGTTGACGTCAGGAAGGGCATATGATTGTAAAAACTCGCTATGAAAATTCGTTTCACTTCATACTCGACCAAGTAGAGAAAAGGGATGAGGGTATTTTATTATATTATGCAATATTGATAAAAAAGAACTTAATGACCAGTCATTTGTCTCTGTCAGTTGAGCAGTAGGCATTTTTCACAGTAAACCTGAGTAAATCTAATGAAATGAAATGGCATATGGCTTTTAGTGCCGGGAGTGTCCGAGGACAAGTTCGGCTCGCCAAATGCAGGTCTTTTGATTTGACGCACATAGGCGACCCGCACATCGTGATGAGGATGAAATGATGATGAAGACGACACATATACCCAGCCCCCGTGCCAGCGGAATTAACCAATTATGGTTAAAATTCCCGACCCTGCCGGGAATCTAACCCGCGACCCCTGTGACCGAAGGCCAGCACGCTAACCATTTAGCCATGGAGCCGGACGATGAAGATGAAATGATGAAGACAACACATACACCCAGCCTCCGTACCAGGGAAATTAACCAATGATGGTTAAAATGAGGTAAGTAAATATATACTAGAATGTTCTTCAATATACATTTTTTTGTACTTTGTCTTTATACCTTATTACCCAATATTGAACCGAATGATGTCATCTTCACTGCCATCTCGTCAGACATGCATCAAAAGCATTCGAAGTCCTGTCTTTTTGAAACTTTTAAAAATAGTTTTGTTCCCAACTATAGAGTCCAAACTGTGAGAATGTGTTCCCAAATGATTTCTAGAAAGTTAGGGTATGTGTAGCAGAAGCCACTCCTTCGGAGTAAAGACGTGCTGCCAAAAGCGTGCCAAACCACTAGCTGATAACTAGGGTATGTTACGAGTTGTACTTCCAAATGTAATACGTAGTGACTGGAAGCGTTCTTTGCATAACTGTGGCTGTTGAAAGCCAAGCCCTTATTTTAAAGTATATTTCATGCTTGTTCTCCACATTTATCACATCAGGATTTACCTAAACAGCTGTAAATGAGATAAGGGAGATCGCATTGTTTAGGTTAGGTATGCTATTAAGTGCCCCCATAGTGCCAGAAGTTCCATGACGGGAAGATTAAAAATAAATTACAGGAAAGTTTACCGCATTTATGGATATCTACAGGTGTGGCAGTAATGCGTTTTATTATCATAATGTTTAATTTCGTACGATCGTTGTCTCCATTTTTTAAAATTTGTGCATAGTATGTTTTGTTTGGCGTCTCCGAAAATCATTAAGTGGGGACGTAATATTATTATTTGTGAGGTACGTTGGCGAATGAAACAATAGTTATGATTGGATTGTTCTTATCACGTTTTAAACCTAATTCTCTCCAAAAAACATATATTGGCCCAAGTTACAAGATAGTAAACGATCACTTTGTTAAGGATTTCGCCTGCTATATTAATAGCAACAACTGCGAATATTTCTTAACTGAAGTAAACTAGTTTCCTCATCCCGAGGTGCTGCAGCTCTTGTGTACCATTTTTACCACATAACCATCTTATTGCCATTCATAAATCTCTGGCAATACGGTACCAGAAATTGAACTCAGGCTCCCAAGAATGGCAGCTAGTTATGCTAACCATTCCTCTGGCGGACATTCTTAAGTACAAAACACAGACACGTACACATGAATGATACGTGCTTGCAATGTGTGGGTCGGACACAAAACTATTCACCTATTTGTGCGACACCATCAGGGATGCATTAGGCCTACGCTACAGAGGCGGACATTTCTTAAATACGAAACACAGATGTACCAACAAGTGTTTTAATTGCGTGGGTCGTATGGATGAGACTATTCACAAATTTGTGCAAGGAATGTCCCCCGGTTGTCTTATGTCTATATGTCATCCCACTCCAACATTAACTGAGTGACTCAGTCACTCCCTTTAAACAGAATACATGAACAGGCCAACATATTCAAACTGAGAATGTCCCCTCAGACATTCTCAACAACAGTTACAAGATCATTCACAATAATCGAAGAATAATAAGTGTTCTTTAAAACAAATATTTTCCAACACTCCAACAACATTAGAATACATTGGCCAGTGTCTTACACATCGGTAGAACATTTTAATGTATTTCGACCAATCCAATTTTAATTATACAAATGTAACATTTCCAAGAATTTTTAACTGGACCAACAACCTACATACTTAAACCAAGAATGTCTCCATAAAATTATAGTAGCAGGTATATTATTATAAATATGGAAAAATTGTTCATTCATCATAACAATTCCAAATATTTCAATATTGGGTAATAAGGCATAAAGACAAAGTACCAAAAAATGTATGTTGAAGAACATTCTAGTATATACTTACTTACCTCATTTAACTGTGTACGTACACAAAATACGTTTTAAGATCAAAAGTACTTATTTTTTTAATGAACATTACAAGCAACAACACACCTGATATGTTCAAAATAATCTTAAGTATTTTAAAGTGTAGTAGAAACTTTAATTGGAATGTTTTAGTGTTCATATTCTGAAATAAGTTTTTAGAATCAAAACAGAGTATTTTATAGAGACAATATCAACCCAACAAAATTTCAAGAGGTATGCACAAATACATCAACTTACATCTACTTTAGGTGGACCTGCCCATTCTGTTGAAAGTAACACCATTTAAGCAACAGTATAGTCTAAAAAGAAGAGCGCGGTTATGGTCGAGTCAAAGTATTCTGTATTCTGACCAAAAAGGTCTGTCATCACAGTTGAAAACAGCATCTCTGGCAGTGTGCTAGCAGTACTAGTGTGCATGTGGAACATGCATAGAATGGGGGAATCATTTTTTGGTAACAAAGTGACTTGCACACCTAAGTGAATGATTTGTTTACTGGTGAAGTTGAGGTCTGTGAAAATGTTTGTAATGATTGTAATGATTAATGTTTTTGAATTGATGAATTATATACCTCTCGAAAACTGTCCTCAGTTCAGCAAGATTTTAAAATTAGTGGAAACACTAGGTTTGGAGGAAAAGCTGAATATGGATGACGTGTTCAGAAGTTGTTGAAATAGTCAGTATTTCTGGGGAAGGTGGTGCTGAAGAGAGATGAGTATATATTACAGGTTTATTTGGGCCAGAAATTAAACCCATTTTGATGGCAATTAAGTCCCTGTTGATTATATTTCCATTGATTGCTTGTGCTGAAAAATTATTTTCAATAATATCAATGAAATGGAGAGATGGCAGAAACAGAAGATATGTAGATTTAATAAAAATGAACTGTTTTTATCAACTATGATGAGAATTGTAAGGAATTTCACAAGAAAGTTTTGTTGAATAAGAAATTGTTGCAAATTACATCTTCATATGACAAGTGCTTGTGAAATATACATTTCAATCTAAAGACTAATGCATTATTATTATTATTATTATTATTATTATTATTATTATTATTATTATTATTATTATTATTATGTATTAAAATAATAAATATTTCACTCTGGCATTTATTTGTTAATTCATAACTGAGCTCTTCTCTCATTCATTAAATGGCTGTGGTGTTTTATTTTAGTGCTATATGGCAAAGAACTTGGAAATCTGGCAAGTGTTCCTTATTTGCCATCTGAAAATCTGACATTCCTAGTGGGGGCAGTAGAATACACTCATGGTATCCCCTGCCTGTTATAAGAGGCGACTGAAAGGAGAACCACGGTTCTTCTAGCTGCGTCTGTTATTGCTTCCACTTGTCAGGCTCATTGCTTTCATTTTCCACATCCGACCGCCCTTCGTCAAATTTCTCTTATATTGTAGTGTAATTAGAAGTTGATTCATTGCTAATACCACCGTATTGTCGACTGTCTGTTTCTCGATTCCATGGCTAATTAAATGTGACAAATTTATTACAGTTTCTTAGACAGTCTAAAACACCACTTGAAGTTCACGTCACAATCTGTGAACTGTTGCAGTCTGGGAAGAATTTGTAGGAGGTATAACATAACCTCATCATTAGAGACTGTAGGAGGGTATATTGACTTAGATTCTTGGAAAATTAATAAATAATAAAATTAACGTATACAGTACAAACTTTTACATACCTGAATGTGATACAGAAGACATTGTCAATAATCTAATGAGAATTGTACACTCACTCAGCATTGCATGAATTTTATACAACATGGAAATCTAGTGTAGGAATAAGTACTTTCCAGAAGGAAACCAAATCTTAGTTAATGAAGTCTTTATCAGACCATTAACAGTAAAGTTGTTTTTTGCAACTTGTCTTTCAAATTTGTAGTAGTGTTAGTTTCTGTTGATGGAGTAAATATGTTCTTGCAACCAATCATGAGTATTACTTTAAAATATTTCTGAATAAGAATTAGATGAAAACTTCACCTTTTCTAGGAATTGAATCTGTCTACTCCAGAGTCTTGCATTCTGATTTTAAGATTGAACAACTAAATTTGGAGCACTTTTAACTATTTACAACATTATTGAAATTAATTTAAAAGATGATATAATGTTTACCAATCAAACTACTTCTCTTGCAATATTTCCTCTCCCCTTTTGGTATTAGCAATCGTGTCTTCTGTAGATTTTTCTTAGATCAGAGCACTCTGTGTTCTTCTAGAGGTAAGAAAGTTTCTTGAGGGTTTCTTGGGTAGTTGTATCTATAATAAAATTAAATAACAATATGGGTATGTTTTTGTAGTTAATGTATAACTTTTTCTATCAAACTTCTCTATCTGTACAGGCAACTGGATGTAGTAAAAGTTGCAGTAGTGGGTGGACACTTGGACTCCAAGGTAGATAACAGCATTCTGATGGATCAAAAGGGTGAGCAGCTGAAAGTGGCTGTACTCACCAGTACAGGGAAATTGCTGTTGTGGCAGGAATCAACCCAGCAACTTACTCGGTGAGTCTCTGTCATCCAATAAAGTACACCAAAATGTTCCTCTGAATTCTGTAAAATGAAATATTGTGTGACTTATACCTGGAGGCTTATTTACAATAGAAAACTTCAGTATACAGGGTATCTCAAACCTTTTTAGTCAAGTTGAAACAGGTGATAGTGGGTCCACAACCGATTATGTTGTGATAGGTAACCAATGATCAGAAATGCATATTTATTGTGTTGTGGACGTACACAGCGTACATTGCATAACAACAACGTAGCCCATCGTAATTGTTCAAAGTGACGACTGCCAGGCTCAATTCATGCATGGCAACGGTGCATGAAGTTCTGCCGCACTCTCTTAAAGATCCATCGCGTCTGATGTAGAGGGAGACAGGCAGCTAGGACCCTAGCAAGCAGGTCTTCATCTCTCTCTAGAGGGGTTTTATACTCCAACAACTTGACATAACCCCAGAGGAAAAAATCCTGAGGTGTGAGATCCAGCGATCGCACTGTCCATGGCACAGGGCCTCCCCTTCCATTCCAGCGATGGGGGTACATGTTGTTCAAGTATACAGTATGTCTGTTTGGTGTTCAGGGGTGTACGTATCATCTGTTGTCTGTTCCAGTGTACAACAGACACGCGGGATCTTTGCGAGAGTGCGGCAGACTGCTTGCGCCATTGCAATACATGCATTGGGACTAGCGGTTGTCACTTTGAATAATTACTATGAGCTACATTGTTATGCAGTGTACGTCCTTAACATAATAAATATGCATTTCCGACCGTTGGTTCCCTATGTCAATATAATCGTTGTGGACTCACTATCACCTCTTTCAACTTGACCCAAAAGGTTTGAGACATATTAAATCCTTAGTTGTGTAGAGAAAGATAGGAACACATATATTAAAAATACCATCTCTGTTCCTAGTCATCTTCACTAAAAGGAAAAAAGTTACCTGAAGGGTCATCATCATCATCATCATTTTCATTTTCCGTTTCCAGCTTTCCGGGTCGGGTTTTGAATCAAGGACCTCCATCGTTGCCTGTCCCTCTACCTCTTTTCTCCTTTTTTAAGTACTGGTTTTCGTCCCCTCTTCTCTATGCACTCCCACGCTGAATCTGTCCATCTTTTTCGGGGTCTTCCTCGTGGTCTCTTTCCTGTTAACTTCTCTGAAAAACACTTTTTTTGGCATTCTCTCTTCTCCCATTCTCATCATATGTCCATACCACTTTAGCTTTGTTGTTTCTATCCTGTCTTGAAGTTTCAAGATTCCTGTCGTTTTCCTTATCTCTTCATTTCTAATTCTATCCTTTCTGGTCTTGCCCTCGATACCTCTTAGGAATTTCATCTCTGCTGCCTGTATTCTACTCTCCTCACGTTTTGATGTAGTCCACAATCCAGCTGCGTAGGTTAGTATGGGTTCATAATAGTTTGAATATAGTACTTTCTTACATTTCTTCGGGACTTCTTTGTTCCACAAAATACCCCTTACACTCTGGTAGAAGCTGTTTGCTTGTTGTATTCTTTTCCCAATTTCCTCGGTTATCTTTCCATCTTCTGTGATCACACTTCCCAAGTACTTGAAATTTTAACCACTTACAGAATTTTACCATTTAGTTTTATCTTTCCTCTTCCTTCCTTCCTTCCTTCCTTCCTTCCTTCCTTCCTTCCTTCCTTCCTTCCTTCCCCTTGTCATCACTAGGGCTCGGATGTTTAAGACCTAAAAATAGCCCAAATAAGCAAGCAAATATGACCTCAAAAGTAAAAGTTATAAAATATGACCTGAAAATAATAAATCTAAATATGGCCATATTAAAAAAGTTATAAATCGAAACGGCAATTCCTTTGATACAAATTTGTTAACTAAATTCTTTATGCTTACTTTCATATTAATTTTCTGAATATACATGTTTAGCAGTTATTCATAGTCTGTTGTCCTTGATTCACTTATCAAACCTTTGTACCGGGCGAGTTGGCCGTGCGGTTAGAGACGCATGGCTGTGAGCTTGCATCCGGGAGATAGTGGGTTCGAATCCCACTGTCGGTAGCCCTGAAGATGTTTTTCCATGGTTTCCCATTTTCACACCAGGCGGTACCTTAATTAAGGCCACGGTTGCTTCATTCCAACTCCTAGGCCATCCTATCTCATCGTCGCCATAAGACCTATCTGTGTTGATGCGACATAAAGCCACTATCAAACATTTGTGAATACATACCTATAAAGTACTAAATTCGCTAAGATTATCAGATCACACAACATTTTAAAAGTCAAAACATGTTTGCACCCTTCATTGGTGGTTTGAAATATAAGAAAACTAGAAATCAATACATTTAAAAAAATTATTTTGGAACGTTTAAGCCCAGATTACATTAATATTACTCAAAAGTGTTAAAGTTTAAATTGAACACCATGAAACGAATTAAGTAGATTTCTTTTGATACATTATGGTAGGGCGGCAGGGCAAATAGTGCAAACTCGCATAACTTTTTCATTTTTCTTCCGTGGGTGGTACTGAAGTGTATGACAAGATTCATCTTCAAAGCATCAGGCGTGAAAGACCTTCGATTCTCACTTAACACATTCTTTAAGAAGATAAGCTCCTTTCTACATCACAAGACGTTACTGGTGCATATTTAAATAATATTAAATCACTGCTGTCGAGTATGCACTCATCTTGAAATGTACTGGTACCTTCTCCTCTAAGAACGTCATTTATCTTGCACACACAGCGCAAACCGTCACTTCGATTAAGCATATTTCGAAGTTTCCGTTTTATATTGACGCCAACTGTTCCATGTGATTGTTGTGCTGAAAGTTCAACACTTCTTACAATTTCAATACTTGCATGAATTTCTAAGTTAGCAGCTTCTAAACGAGTAATTGCACTCGATATAATTCCAAGGTTCGGCTTAATATATGCCAGACTTTCTGACAAACTGTTGGAAAACAATTCGTGCGCAATCTTGATAGAAGAGGCAGAGTATTCCACTTCTATTAACTACAGGTGTGATACGGAAAAGCAGTTTTATGAATACTAGTTCTCATTCAGAAAGTTGATGATATTTTACACAGCTACACTTGTACAATGCTTATTGAAGATAAAAGGTTTCCACCTAATCAATACACTGACATAGTGATTCAATTAACACATCACATATTTATTATAAACATTATGGTGTACATTATGGTACCGGTTTCGGCATCTCGCGTGCCATCATCAGCCATTGAGAAAATTAATGCAAGGTCTGTTGGATGAATATATAAAAAAAACGATTAGTACAATATAAAATATATACAGAGCATACTATCCTGATTAGCGAGTCTTACATTTATATATATATTAAAATATATGTGACTAAGTAGCAAAGACCAATTAATCTTTAGAAAGTTAAATAATCTTAAAATAATGTAAGACCCGCTAATCAGAATAGTATGCTCTGTATATATTTTATATTGTACTAATAGTTTTTTATATATTCATCCAACATACCTTGCAATAATTTTCTCAATGGCTGATGATGACACGCGAGATGCCGAAACTGGTACCATAATGTACACCATAATGTTTATAATAAATATGTGATGTCTTAATTGAATCACTATGTCAGTGTATTGAATAAGTGGAAACCTTTTATTTTCAATAAGCATTGTAAATCTCGATTCAATACGGACCATAATGAAATTCTTAATATAAAAAAAAAAAAAAAACAGCTACACTTGTCGCCAAACCGCCAAAATATGACCGATATATGATGTTTCTACGAAAATAGCTCAAAATATGACCTTATGACAAAAATAGCCAAAATATGCATTTATATGACAAATAAAAATCACTTGATTGTTACGATAATCACCTGATTTGCACCAAAATGCAATCAGGCAAGAAAATAGAGACAAAGAAAAAATGACATTTCCTAAACATCCGAGCCCTAGTCATCACTATTGTTTTACTTTTCTCTGTGCTTACTTTTATCCCAAATTTTTCTATCTCTTGATTCCATAGTTCTACTTGTTTTTGCACTTCCGTTTCATCCTCACCCCATATCACTATATAATCTGCAAACATGGCTTTTGTTATCTGTCTTCCCAATTTCTGTTTAATGAATTTCATCGATGACTATGATGAATAGTATGGGGGTTAGTACACTTCCCTGTCGGAGACCAGCTTCAACTTTAAACTGTTTTGTTTTTCCTATACTAGTCTTCACACTACCAACATAATTTTTGTATATAGCTTTTATCATTTGCACTTCCACTCTGTTAACTTGTTTTTTCCTTAATATGTCCCATACCAACTGCCTGGGCACACTCTCATAAGCTTTCTCAGTATCAATAAATGTCATCACAATGTCTTTTCCAAACTCCCATCTTTTCTCCATCATATGCCGTAATGTAAAGATCAGGTCAAATGTTGATCTGTCTTTCCTGAAACCATACTGTTCTTCCATTTCTCCTTCTAGCTTCCTCCTCAGTCTTCCTTCCAATACTCTCTCACAGATCTTAGCTACACGGGCATTAAGGGTGCAAATCAAGCCTTGTATTGTTTTATGTGTGTTCTGCGTTCCTAGTCTTTGGCATCTGTATTCTTTTTTTTTCCCCCCCTCTCACTTGTCTCTTCCCATTTTCTGTGTTTATCCGGCTTTCTTCTTATCCTACACTTCCCATATCTGGACTGCAGATCTGTTGTCAAGATGGTCCTTTAGTGATTACTGAAGTGGAGTTGATGAGGAGAAAGCCATTTATGTGAAAATGTGATATGTACTGAAAGTACAGTACAGTTGTGAAAGTAAATTTTCGTTTTTATGATTGTTGATTTAACCCTTTGACATACGATTTACTTCATTTGAAACAGCATCAGCGAAATCTTTTTTTTTTTTTTTTACATTAGTTACTGATTTGACAATCAACAACCCTGGAGTTACATTAGATTCATACCTTTGAATTGAAGTCTTTTAATGTTAGAAAGTATACCGAGTGAGTTGGCCGTGTGGTTTGGAGCCTGCAGCTGTGAGCTTGCATTCGGGAGATAGTGGGTTCGAACCCCAGTGTCGGCAGCCCTGAAGATGGTTTTTTTGTGGTTTCCCATTTTCACACGTGGTGAACGCTGGAGCTATAGGCTACCTTAATTACTGCCACGGCCGCTTCTTCCCCACTCTTAGCTCTTAGCCCTTTCCTGTCCCGTGGTTGCCATTTCTCTTCTTCCATTTCCCCTTCTAGCTTCCACCTCAGTCTTCCTTCCAATACTCTCTCAAAGATCTTAGCTACATGGGCAGTAAGGGTGCAAATCAAGACCTACTAGTGTCAGTGCGACATAAAGCCAATCGTAAAAAAAAAATTGTTACAAAATTCTTTTGTCCGTCCTATTAGGGGAGGAAATTTGTGTTTGAATACCAAGAACGACTTCATTTTTAACTGTTTTATTTACATAGAAATAGTTTATAATTTCTCAGTCTGTGTTTCTGTCATTTTATCAACTATCAATAAAAAATTGGGAAATTATTTCATCTTACGATATGACATCTCACTTACTAGCTATTCTTCTTCTTCTTTTCGATGAGGCCTGCTAAGGACCACGTGCCAATTTGAATTCATTTCTTCGTACTGTGTTGTTTTCTCTTCTGCTCCTTCCAATATTCTTTCATCCTTTCACTTTGCTGTTTCCTTCTGTCCTCGGACCACTTCGCACCAGGCTTCTTGTTCAATCTTCCTTGGAATCCTTCCATACTTACTACCCTCTTTCTAAAAATTTCTCTGTCCATACTTTCTTCTTCTCTTATATTATTTCTTTCTAAATCTTTCCTTACTTCTTGAATCCAGCTAGCTGTTGCCTTCTTGTCCCAAAGGTACTTGAAAATCCTTTTTGTTAATCTGGAATCATCCATTCTGTAAATATGTCCAAAAAATTGCAATCTCCTTTTTCTTATGATTTCTGTTATGCTTTCTATGTTCCTGTATATTTCATCATTAGATCTTAATTTCCATACTTCTGTTGTTTTCACAGGGCCTAAGATTTTTCTCATGATTCTCCTTTCTAGTACCTCAAGTTCATCTGATCTATAGTTGAGTACCAGGCATTCACTTGCATATAAGCATTCCAGTTTCACCACTGTAGTGTAGTGCCTTATTTAAAGATTTTTAGATAGACACTTTTTGTTATAAAAATTCTTTGTGATACCATATGCTCTTTCCATCTTGTGCTCCCTTTCTTCTACTGCAGATTTGTCTAAACCATTTTCTTGAATTATATCTCCCAGATATTTGAATTTTGTTACTCTTTCTACTGGACCAATATCTGTTGCCAAAAATTTTGGAGCATACTTGATGTTTGTAATAAATTTTTGTTTTTTCTACGGAGATTCTCAAACCTGTCTTGTTGGCTATTTCTTCCAAGAGATTGATTTGTGTTGTTGCACTTGTTAGGTTTTCTGACAATATAGCGAAATCATCTGCAAATGCTAGGCAGTTTATTTCAATGCCCTTGTTTTTTCTCTCCATAAAGTTACTGGCAAAATGTTATGCTCCTTAAGCTTTACGTTCCAAATTCTTACAATTTTCTCTAGAACACAGTTGAATAGAAGGGGTATTATTATTATTATTATTATTATTATTATTATTATTATTATTATTATTATTATTATTATTATTATTATTATTATTATTTATGTGATTTGATTTAATTTAATTTAAGATCCAAAAAATGGTTTCCTACGAACAAGAGTTTATTTAACCCTCAAACCGGTAGCTGACGATAGATCGGCAGGTATGCGCCTATCTCAACCGCCGCTGATGATAGATCATCAGGTCTACTTTACCAGTAAATACGGCTGGAAGAAATTGTGAATATTTCCGTTAGATGGCAGCATTCATCAGGCATGTTTTCTCCTTGGAATGTGGAATGTTTAGTATTAAATACATCCATTTATGTGTGATATCCTTGAAACATCTGAAGGTCGTAATTCGTACAGCTTTCAAACACGTGTTGATTTTGTTGTGACTTGCTTTCATTGTTTACTGTGTGTTATGCACACACGATGGCTACATTTTTGAGTTTAAATGATGAAGATATTGTAATAGAATTAAATGTATATGTAAATTCAAGGCCTACTGCAGCAGAATGGATAAGTGTCGTGCCACCTGAGGTAGGTTATGAACACCCACCAGTTGGAGCTCTATCAACTACAGTACTTTTTATTGAATAATTCCTAAAGTATTAACAATATTCACTAAACATTTGCATGCCTATAATCAGGATTAATTTCTCTACAAAATATATATGTTAAAAAGTTTCAGAAAACTGATTAGTCATTTATATTTGATGTGTAAGTAAAAAAATATTTTTTATTTTTTTGAGGGGGTATTTAAAGGAGCAGAAAATTTAAAGAATTTTACATTGAGGGTAAATGCAAACCACTTTTCAGATAGTCCAGTTTATGCTGAATGTTTTCGTGTGTTACATGTGTATATTATTTGAATAATACATCTGTCAGAGTGACATACATCAGGTACTGCAAATGTGTGGTGCACACCCACCGGTTAGAGCTATTTCAACTACCGGTTCGAGGGTTAAGTAACTTATATTTTGGAGAAGTGTCCAGAAGATTATGATTGTGATAATTATAATAAGGCCCTCATTTCCTACGAGCGTAAAATTTGCTTACAAATTTACAATTAAATGAAGTCACCCGTCACAATATTGCATTTCCAATTTGAATACCTCATAACTGTTATTCCCATCATTGGAAGGTAATGAGTTAAGCATCAATGTTGTATGCCACTTTCGATGATATGAGATAATAAAGATAAATTCTGATTGACAGCAGATAGCAGTAGAATTTTAATCACTTGAAACCTCAACAGTTTGATAAAAGATTTAAAAAAAGAATGAATGTGTATCTTATCAGTATGAAATCCTCAACGGGTGGAGACGTGGCAGTTAATCTAAATGGACTGTAATAATGCCCTGCTTGTGACAGGAATTTGGGCAAAGATTAACCACATCAGTTGCTATTTGAACACACAAAGGAGAATGAGAATGCAGTTATTATAACCTTAAAGCAAAGCAAGGCCACCTGTGTACAAGCTGTGAAGGCCCTTGGATGACTGGAAGGTTAAGACTTCCACTGTCCATAACTTCAGCACTACTGTATTTGGGATAGAGTAGTTAGCCCTTTTTCCCCAGTAATTAACTTGATCTTCATTTTTGGTGTATGCTGAGTGAATCTCAGGCCATGTGCACCTCCAAAAGTGAAAATCTCTCTTCTTAAATTTTTTCTACTTGACAGAAAAGTGAACTTCAGTTGTTCCCAGTTAACTGTGCACACCTTTACTGCCTTGGTTGCGCAACCCCTATTATCATATTAAGTTCATATTAATATTTAATAAATTTCCTATTCACCTATTTAAATACTAAATTCCAAAAAGGTAAAGGAATTATCATCTTTTACATGGGGGCCAATGACCTAGACTTTTAAACAACAAGCATCACATCATCATCATCTTTTACATAAACACTACTGTATTCAAGAGCATGAAATTTAAGATCAAAAATCTCTTCTTAAGTCTGTGGTATGAATTGATAACTCATTATGATTCCTTATGATTTCCACAGCTGAAGTCTACTTAAATCTTCATGGCAGAATTCAAACTCTTTGCAGTTTACAAAGAGATTTGAAGTCAGAAGTAATAGAATCATCTTGCTTGTTGGTATATCATATTTGCTGGTTTGAGAAAAGTCTTGGTGGGTAATAGACAACTAATGATTTTACCTGTCATAGTGCAGAACCCCTTTTGGCAAGGTAATATATTGACTGACTGATCCTGTAAAGAAAAGAATATTATGTTCTATATAACTACATTGTTTATCGTCATATGGTTTCATTTGTTATTGGTAACCATGTTTCTATTCTGAATCGCAGTCACAACAGTTGGAAACATAAACATAGATTGATGTGTCATTGACATATTCCATGATGATGCTAGAATTGTGCGACACAAGGAAACCTTGGTGTGGCACAGTACTGAAATAAGGTTTACCAGGTGTATGCATAAGTTTTTGCTGGTTTTTGTGGTAAAGAAAACTTATAATTTTCAAGGGAAATTCATTTTTTTGTTTATTCAAATTATTGGCCATCGGCTTCTATACACTTTGTCCATCTTTCAGGTAAATTATGAATACAATGTCAGAAAAACTGCTTGTCTTTTGCGGCAGACCATTCGCTGAGCCATTTTCCAACTTCCTCGAAATTGCTGAAGTGCTGCTCTGCGAGCGCGTGGCCCATTGATGTGAAGAGGTGATAGTCAGATGACACCAGGTCAGGGAAATACGACGAGTGCGGAAGGATGTCCCATCTAAGCGATGTCAAGGTGTCTTTCACTGGTTTTGCTGTGTGAGATGGCGCATTGTCATGTAACAAAATCACTTTGCCATGTCTTCTGGCCCATTCCGGTCGTCTTTCGATCAATGCGTGATTTAAATTAATCATTTGTTGGTGATAGCGTTGTGTGTTAATGGTTTTGCCAGGCTTCAAGAGTTTGTGGTCTACTAGAGCGCCCACTGTCTTTCACATTGAAATCGCCATGTTTAAATTGTCGAAACCCTGTGTCACACGTTCTAATCAATGGAGTGTGTTTAGTTAAATTAATAAATTTCATTGTTTGTCTGTATTGAACCAAGATTACAACTTTTATTATAATTTGGATCCACCTTATTCAATACATAAAAACTGTTGTTTAGATGAAATTACAAATATTTCAATCAGAACTAGTTTTGACGCCCTTTTTGCGTAGTCATCAGCTGATATAAAACTCTGTTGCAATTATACTGTCTCAAAGTCCATATTTTCCATTAGATATTTTCTACAAGTCCGAGACTTGCGAGTCTTAAACCTTAAATTGATGAAAACACATGTAAACCGGTTTGCTCACTAATAAAATAACGTGGATTTAAAAGAACAACAACTTAAAAATAAAAGAGTCTTGAAGAAACATTAGCTTAATTTAACACACTTCCTAAAATGTGACGTAGAATCGTATTTAAAAACTTCAATAAAATCTTCAGAGTCACTTTAATGGAGCAATCCTAGTGAGGTGGAATTGACGAATCGGTCCAAGTACAACGTTCCCAGTTCAGTGCGGACCTGAAATAATAGGAATGTAATAAACTATCACTTAACTGAGGAAGCAATTTATAAAATTACGTCTTATTTCGTCTTACGTCTTAGGGGTGTGTTCACCATATGTTTCTACTAGCAAACAATGGATTTTCACAGCCCTTTTTCTTTTGATTAAATAAGAAAAGCAATGCCTGCTGCAAATGGTGTTTTTTGTTTTTTTGTTTTTTTTTTTTTCCAGGCACAAATGTCGACATTATCACAGAATGATACAACACAGACGCTAGTGTTTGGCGGGCTCAACTTGTTTGTGTTGATAGGTTAATATCAGGCAAACAAACTGACCTATGTGTCAAATTCATATGCTGCATACTGCTTGCTGGCGCTATCTCTTAGTGAAACCGAAAAAGATGTATGCATACACCTGGTTCTCTCTTTCCTTAATATTTCGTTTCCCTTACAATAGTAACCACCACTTTAATCAGGTAATTAAGGAGTTAAAATGTTTACAGGGCAATTATAGAACTTAAACAGAATTATGCTCTTCCCTTCGCACACATGCTTTTTTTTACAGTTATAATTCTGTGCTCTATCCAGCTGCTTATTCAACTTAAACCGGCCATTGATGGTTACCGATGTAGCCATTAACCGCAGTCAGCTGCTGTTGGTGACCCAGGATGGTGAAGCTTTTGAGGGTGAACTGAAAGCAAGAAAAGTAAAGAAGCATTCACAACAGCCACAGCAGGAATTGGGACAACCATTTCATGAGTTCCTGGACCGAGAGGATTGTGAAATGGTAAAAGTGAAAAGGCTTCCCCATATTCATCGTGCTGTAAAAATTTCTTCTGACCTCAAAGGCCGAAACTTTGCTGTGTTGCAGGTATGTTATTTCCTTTTTTTCCTTCAGTTTCTCTCTTAATATGCTTATTAATTAGAACAGATTTTTGATGACAGTTCATTTGTTTAGACTCATCCTAAGGCTGCCCTCTTGGAAGTTCCTCTGGTAGAGACTTCGGATATGAAGGATCAGATGCTTACTCTTTTACAAGAAGCACATCCACAGGATATTATTCATGATGTTATTTTTCAGGTAAGATGTTTGTTAAAATGTCCCTTTGTCCAGTTCATTCCAGGTTGGGGCTAATTCGGTTCCTGTACACTTTTGTCAGTTGTTCCACTGCTCCTCATTCAATACAGTTATCCTGTCCATGTTGTGTTTCCTAAGGCTGTACTTAAAAAATTCATCCATCTTGTGCTTGGCCTTCCTAAAACTCTCTTCACCGGGCGAGTTGGCCGTCCGCGTAGAGGCGCGCGGCTGTGAGCTTGCATCCGGGAGATAGTAGGTTCGAATCCCACTATCGGCAGCCCTGAAGATGGTTTTCCGTGGTTTCCCATTTTCATACCAGGCAAATGCTGGGGCTGTACCTTAATTAAGGCCATGGCCGCTTCCTTCCAACTCCTAGGCCTTTCCTATCCCATCGTTGCCATAAGACCTATCTGTGTCGGTGCGACGTAAAGCCCCTAGCAAAAAAAAAAACTCTCTTCCTCATCCGTTTGGTGTGTCCAAACCTTCCCAACATGTTCTTCTCTATCATTCAACTTCTCCACTTTAATTGTTTTCCAAATGTCCTCATTTTTAATTCTATCCTTTGATTTCTGAACCATGCTCCATAGAAACTTTAGAGGATGGTTGCCTAGTTGTACTTCCTCTTAAAACAATAATCACCACCACCACACAGAAACTTTATTTCAGCTGCCTGGATATGGCTTTCATCTCTTTTTTGTTGTAGGCAAAGTCTGTGCCCCGTATATTGTTATAGGGATGAAATAAGTCTTTAATATCTTTTTTCCACAGCAGTCTCTGACATTGTGGTAAAAGCAGTTCCCATTCATCCTAGCATTTGCCATTAGTTCACTTCATAAGTGATTACTACTTCTAGATCATTGCCTCCAATATATATGCCATCTCTTTCTTCCCTCTGTCCTCTGATCATTACCATTGTTTTATTCTTCTCTGTAGTGATCTTTATTCCCCATTGTTCAACCTTTCCACTGTATTGTCCATCTGTTCCAGTACCTCACATTCATACATTCATACTTTCCTAGATCAGAATATCAGCAAACAGCATTACATTCATTTACATTCCTTCATAATTTTTTCCATTACCAAGTAAGTTTTTAATTTTGTATATTTATGTAGCAGGTTCCTCTGTGGGTTTGACAATTAGACATTGGCCTTTACCTCTCTTTATCATGGATTCCTGCCTTTTCATGTGTTTTTTGTTGTTAATGTCCTATACTGTTGTCCTCGAACACTGTGATAAGCTGCTCTAGTGCTCCAGTTTATGTGCTGATAAGGCTATCATTTCATTTTTACGAGGCATTGTTGATCTGTTGTATCATAAATGACCATAGCATAAAGGAACCTTGTATTCACTTATTAACACTTTCACTATCAGCTGCTTCGACAGCTTGCCACTGCTCCTTCCCAGCCATTTAAAAAAAAAACCAAACGGAAGCATCGTAATAAGTTTGCTATTGCCCTCCTTCAAGTTACACCTTCTGTCTGTAACCACTGTACTATAGTGGGATAAAGCACAGTCAGTGTCAGCATTGTTTGTTGGGGTCCAAAAAAAAAAAAGATTAAGCAAATGCTGAGAACTCTGACTGCACTGCAGTTAATGCATGCATATCACATCTTGCTCGCATCTTCCTTCAGATGATTTTGAATTGCATCTCTGAGAGAACGGTAACCAGACCAGATTTCCTTTTGTGAAAGAATTGATGCACCAAACAGTTTTTCAAGCTCAGCTGCTTTCCCATCATTCAAGATGATATTTTTAGGATACAGAGCTTGAGAAATTGTGACAAAATTATTGCGGTTAGTGTCTTTGACTTTCAAAGCCTGTAGCTTACACTTTGAAGAATGAGCTGCTTTAATGAAAATGTCTTTGCATGCAGCTTTCTCTAAAGGAGTGAGCTTGACCAAGACATTGTTAGTTGCTGCAGAAAATTCCCATCACAAATTGCAGAAGAAGTTACCCACAGCAAATGGGAGGTTGGATACTGAAATCCCGTCAGGACACGTGAAGGAAATAGCTTTGCCTCCTGTGAATCCTCACACTGAGACTTCAAAAAGTGTAAATACTTGCATTTATGCTTTCTTGTATTAAAGAAAGTACCAACGGTTCATGATCAGCAAAAGACCCTCCAACGAGCTTGACATTATACATACTTCTTGAGAACTTGACAATAATGTTATCAACGCATGTCTTATTGCGTGTGGGTGTTTCGTTTTTACAGGTTAAATTTAACGATCTTAAAAGGTTAAATATTCTTGAAGACTGTTCATCTGATTTTGCCATTTCTCTATTAAAATCACCACAGACAACTACTTTAGTATCAAATTTTAACCATTTTCTCATAACTATTTCAAAATTCTCAAGAAATACTTTCACACCGGGCGAGTTGGCCGTGCGTGTAGAGGCGCGCGGCTGTGAGCTTGCATCCGGGAGTTAGTAGGTTCGAATCCCACTATCGGCAGCCCTGAAAATGGTTTTCCGTGGTTTCCCATTTTCACACCAGGCAAATGCTGGGGCTGTACCTTAATTAAGGCCACGGCCGCTTCCTTCCAACTCCTAGGCCTTTCCTATCCCATCGTCGCCATAAGACCTATCTGTGTCGGTGCGACGTAAAGCCCTTAGCAAAAAAAAAAAAAAAAAAATACTTTCACATTGCCCTTTGGAGATCTGTACAAACTTACAATTATTAGATTCAGATGTATTATTTTAACACAACTAAACTCTCCATCTAATTCTGCACAGTATTGTCCTAAGTCAACCTTAACAAATTTCAAACAGTCCCTGACTAAAATTCCAGCACCCCCATTCTTCTTATTACTTCTACACATATCTGCCATAATATACCCACTGGGCAACAAGAATTCAACTTGATCTTCTACGAGCCAATGTTCTGACATGCATACCACATCAATTTTTTCAGCTTTACAGAAATGTTCTAGTTCTAACACTTTATTTCTGACACATTGAATATTAACCTGCAGAATAGTCAGTAAACTATAGTCAGTTTCTGTTTCCTGGACACAATCAGTACCCTGGATGTCATTTTCCACAATAGGCCTACTAGTAAATATTTTTGTTTCTACAGGTTCATTGATTT
The DNA here is from genome assembly GCF_040414725.1 of Anabrus simplex. Classification (NCBI taxonomy): domain Eukaryota; kingdom Metazoa; phylum Arthropoda; class Insecta; order Orthoptera; family Tettigoniidae; genus Anabrus; species Anabrus simplex. The sequence continues at coordinate 1,770,952,254 of NC_090265.1, read as the reverse complement.
TAGTGATCTGATAAGAACCTAACCTAGTCTGTCTACCTTGCACATTAGCACTATTCCCCATACAGTCTTAAAAGAACCTAACCTATATAGACTACCATGAGTATTAATACCATTCCTCGACTCTAGCATGACAGACCGACCTATATCAGTCACTTTATCTAGTTTTTTAGAGGAATGGGACCAGTTACACATTCTACATCTTGAATTGAATTAGCAAACTCTATTATACATATCTTTTTCCCAACCTATTTAGGTGCAGACCATGCCAGGTATAAAATCTTCTTCCCAAATTACTTACATCTATCTACATACTTTACATTCTTGAAATGCCTACATATTTTCAAAAGTTCTTCATTAACCTTGTTTACCTCCTTGTTAACACAAGACCATGCCAGAAGATCATGTCCGTGAGGAACAGAAAATACCACAACATTGGTGTGATGTAACTCCTGTAGTCTTGATCTGAGGGAAGAGATCATTTCTTTTGCATTACTTCTTCCCACGTCATTAGTCCCTGCTAGATAAACTGCAATCCCCATAGCTCCTAAGTGTTCACAGTATTTTCGACTTTCAGAGGTAATGTCATTAAAATTTGCACCAGGCTTAATTGCAGCAGAAACATCATGCTTACTGTTTCTAATTAGTTCTGTAGCAATATTCCTCCCCTGACTATCGGCAGACAGTCTTATCTTCACAGATTTCTACGAGGTTTTGCAACTTGCTTTTACAAGATTCTTGTTACCTTCACTTCGACCTTCCAAAAAAATTTCTTCAGAGCTCTCATATACAGCTTCACGAGTACCACTTGCAAAGGGTTCAGACCTATTCTTTAAAACAAGAAAGTGACAATCCTCCTTTATCTGCTTTCTGAAACCCGCGTATTTTACCGGCACCGATTCCCATTGTCTACAGTTTTTAGGTCTAAATGTTTCACTTAGCACAGGTTCATAAATCGAATTAACTCGAGCTCCAATCCACCGTTCAAATACTTACTCTCCATCACATTAATCTTATCTTTAAGTACGTCATTTTCAGCTTTAAGGACCTCAATGTCATTTCGCAGAATATTTATAATTTTCAATGCATTTTCATACTCGCTATCTTTAGATTTCAAGCTGCCATCATCTATAACATCATTCGCAACGCACTGTTCACAAAAACAGTCTTCATTTGCATTCATTTTTTCCTCCCTGGGTCTGTTTCCGCACTTAAAATGCCACCAACGATTGCACAAATTACACAGGATGCCGTTTTTAACTATTTTACGGCATTTACCGCACTTAACATCAAGTTTTACACTTACTTTTTCGGGAGTAGACATAATGATGTTCACATTACCGGACTCCTGTGGAAGTTACCTACTTGCCATAAGGGTGTACTCAATCTCATGATTATATCATCAGGTTGCCTGATGGGCTTACTTAACATCATAACTATATTACACAGCTGCCTGAAGGACTTAACTAGCATCTTAACTATATTACACTATTGCCAAAAGGGCTTAACTAAATCTTCTCTATATAATTAAACAAACAGCTATCTGCGAAATCATTACTACCCTTAAAACATGCCAATTGTCCACTTAGCTCATTGCTGATGACCTCTCCGCTTCCGCCTTCGGGACATGGCTACTCCTTTTTAGCCCATAATGATGAAGCTGTCGTCCTGGGTTGATCCTCTTGGTCCAGTCTCCATGGATGGCTCCATCGTGCGGTCGTCTTCTTGAGGTTAAGGTCTCGTGCTTATCAGCTCGCGAAACTCAGTACAGGTCTTCACTGCAATTAAATGCGTAATTATTGGATAGTACGGCACTACCGGCACTTCTACTCAGTTTCACAGGCAAAAATCAGTTACTGGCGATCTGCAAAGCTAAACATCATTGTTCTCCGTCAACTGCTTAACCGTGCACGAATGTGTGTGTAGGCTAACTTTAATTGTGTTCTGAAATCAACAGCCTGATCCGTCGAACAAAATTGTCATTACCTGTTGCTCAACTGATTCACACTCGTAAGTCTAGCGGGAATAACACAAATTGCTTTAGTTTATACCTTCACCTATTCAGCACATTATTATCTATTTACACGGTTGCCCGTACCGCTTCTGTGATGAAGTCTATGCGTTTGGCATTGTCTCCGGTCGGATAATTAGACGCTCGTGACCGCACTGTAAAGCGCCTGAATGCAATAATTCGATTGAACAGTTACTGAAAAGTTTATAGATCACTTATCTGCTGAATAAATATTAGCGGAACTGCACTAAGGTAATCACAGTCTTTGTCCTAAGCAAAGTTTATGGCTCAATTATTAAAATAGACGGATGTACTCTCGACCCACACAGGAGTTAAATCTTGCTACAGAATGGGGTACCTCCCTCCAAATCACTCACACACTTCAGATTGGTATGCAGATACTTGACAGTTTCCCATGGTGTGCGCACTAATGCAGAATTATCGAATTTGTTATTAATGGCATGAGACGCATCATAATGTTCCTAAAATTCTGAGGATCATTGTTATATTTTTATCTCCTCTAAGAGCCTTCAGGGAGAGTGGATATCATTTGATTCTTGCAAAGTGACAAGGCTGTTTCTTGCCGCTTTAAGTTTTGTTAAGGTGGCATGGTGCTTCCCCAAACAAGATCCACATATCCCTATCCTACTCTGACACATCTGTCTCACACATACAGTGCCACGCCCGTCCTAGCGGACCGCCTTCAGGCTCCTGCGTCCACTCTGGCTTCGCGCCAGTTATCATTGCATCCTATTGCGGAGCTTAATGATTGCGTTAAGTATTGCCTTTCTCATCATGAACAGTATGGTTCAATATGTATCATGAAAACATATTTCAAGTGCATATAGAGCCTTCTCACTATGAATTTACATGGGAATAGCCTTACTGAAATGTAAACAGACGCGAGAAAATAAAGTCGAACCTCTGAAATCAATGCTGCGCTCTGCCCTATCTACAGGTGTATCGCATTCGTACTTAATTTCAGTATTAATATTATGCAATAGTTTATGTTGACAAGAGAGTTCGCAAAGGCACATAGCAATAAAACTATACCATACCGAAGCTGTTCGATTGCATTTTATGGCAAACTTTTCAGTTTTCTTTTTCAAACAGTGTCGCGTAACCTGAATTAACAAACTGTATTATATGTATGATGAAAACATATTTCAAGTGCCAGTAAGGATATGATAACCGTCTCAATATAAATTTACGTAGGAGTAGCCTTCCCGAAATTGAACCAGATGCGAGGAAATATAAACTAACCTCTGAAATCAGTGATGCACTCCGCCATATCTTGAGGTGTATCGCGTTCTCACTTAATTTCCGTGTATAGCATTAAAATTAAGCGATTGTTTGCTTAGCCTTTATTTCTAATGAGTTGACAACTGCTATCGACCACGTTATTTACGTATTTATTACGAAAACATGTTCTTTCATTTCTAATTTTCTTTACGGAACAACAGTTCACGGGTAGTACTAATCGTCTCCGACATCGCCTCCAGAAGTCCATATATGTACCATGAAAACATATATCAAGCGCCAGTAGAAAAATGAAAAAACTTCTCGCTATAAATTTAATGGGAATAGCCTTACCAAAATGTAAACAGACACGAGAAAATGTAATCGAATCTCTGAAATCAAAGAAACGCTCTGCCATACCTTGAGGTGTATCACATTTGTACTTAATTTCAGTATTAAAATTATGTGATAATTTATTTGAGCCTTTATTTCTAATGATTTAACCACTGCTATTGACGTGTTCTCTTTCATTTTGATTTTGCTTTACGGAACTGTAGTCGACGAGTATCACAAATCAACTCAGATATCACCTTTGAATGTTGACGAGATAGCTCACTAGTGGACATAGCGAGGAAACGATGCAGAAATTAATCGATCGCATGTAACATAATCACTGGGGTGCATAAATATTTGTAACGGAAAAAATCATGCTCACTTAATCGCTCGTAATAACGGACACGTCAGTGATAGGGCTCTCGTAACTGAAGGATAATACACAGTTTAATATAGGAATTTTGAAGGCACAGACAAAAACTGTCATTGTAGCGGGGTTCTCGTTATATGCCGTACTTGTTATAGTGGACTTCTGCTGTATGTTGTTTTTATAACAGGTTACTGGAACATGTTATATCTGTAGAACTGGAAAGTAATTGTTTAGCTTACCTCTAAAGGACAGTATAGCTTTTCATTAATAATCAATAGAAAAGTTGTATGAAACCAGAAATTCAGAAAGAAGAAAATGCACATCTCATGTCGTGCAGATATGGTTTATTGGTAATAATCGATAAAATGTTATATGACCGTTGCATAAATTGATTATTAATTGATCAATTCAATTAATACTAATTAATAGTAATGGTTGAAAATAGAGTATTTTATGTTTTTCTGTTGATAAGCATGGTTTTTGCTAAAAAAATAACACATTTATAATGAATTATCTACAAGATCATATTTGCTAAGTTTGCATTTTTAGCATTTTCAGTCGGAATTTTCATAATTCGTGACTATTGCAAAATGACAAATTTTCCAGTCGCTACTAACTACTCTCTTATCCTTCCAAGACTGAATGAGAACATACCATCCCTAGTAAAAGTCATTTTCCCATGTTTGAAATCTTTAAGTTCGACCTTCAAATTCTTAGGTAGTCCCCTAGTACTGCATGTTACAGTTTTCAAGTCAAATAGCTGCTGTGACAATTTATGCTACTATAGTAACTATCCATGTAAGCATGGTACCCTTTCCCAATATAAGGAGCTAATTCAATCACTGTGTTCTCTTGGGTCATGCATGGTCCATCATAAACCAATAGCCGGGCTGAGTGGCTCAGACGGTTGAGGCACTGGCTTTCTGACCCCAACTTGGCAGGTTCGATCTTGGCTCAGTCCAGTGGTATTTGAAGGTGCTCAAATACGTCAGCCTCGTGTCAGTAGATTTACTGGCACGTAAAAGAACTGCGGGACTAAATTCCGGTACCTCGGCGTCTCCGAAGACCGTAAAAGTAGTTAGTGGGACGTAAAACAAATAATAATATTATTATTATTATTATTATTATTATTATTATTATTATTATTATTATTATTATTATTATTATTACATAAACCAATAATTTATTTATTTATTTATTTATTTATTTATTATAACAATAATAGCAAGAAGTAAAATAAGAAAACTAATAAGCAGAACACAATTTAAAAATCATTACTACAAATGAAAAACATAATAATATAGACTATACATCAACCATAGAAAATTACTAAGCAATTTAAAAAGAACACAAACAAAAAAACTTACCAGTACCTAGCATTCCAGCAAAAAGGAATTTAATAACGATTTAGTTAAAAATAGCCTTTATTTGCTTATTGAACAACCTGTGTAATAGACAAGAAAAATGTTCCACCGATCAATACATTTACAGTATTGTGAATGAATTATTGCACTAGTACCGGTTTCGACCTATCTTGGCCATCATCAGCTAGCACACAAATTTACAGTCATAGAACAAAATTACAAAGATGTTACGTAAGAGCATCCGGATGTCTGATAAAAAATGGAAGTAAAATATATTGCAGTATGTTGCGTTAAAATATCTCTGATTAAAAGTGGTGATGATTAGAATAAACTAAAACCTATTGATTGAGCATGGACATGAGTACATAAACACATTAAAATATATATGCCACATCATAAGACACTAAAAAATATAGCACATTAAGCACATTAAAACATGGTATATTTTAAAAACGTCTATTAAAATTTGAGTTCATGTTGCGTTGCATTCATTCTTCAATCCTCTTGTAGTTCTTGAGGATCTTCTTGAGAATCGTGCAGGAGTTGAAGACGAGTAGATTCATTGAAGCTACTTGCCAGCTCCCGGTGATCAGCGCGACACATTCAACATCAGGCACTGTGGTTTCAAACGCCAAAGTAAAATGGAAAATAGCTTGAAGATCCAGTAATTGAATAAGTAATTGTGCTCCTATAGAATACTTAGAACAGTTGACATGAAATAACAATTGTGAAGAGAAAAAAATATAGTAAAAAGCGCAATACCGGAAACAAATGAAAACGTATATGCACAGTGCGCAATTTTTTAAAACATAAAAAATTCAGGTCTTGATTGAAGTAGTCGAAATCGGCGGAAGGCAGGAGTCGAGTATGAACCGAAATGAAGGTGGAATTGATATATTTTTTTTAAAAATAAAAGATAGAATAAATTAATAGAGGAAGAGGAATAGTGGAATAAGATAAGAATAAAAGAAATTGAAATTAAATGGTGTTGAGGAAGGATAAGATAAGATAGGGAGATAAATGAAGGAGGGGTAGTTTAGGGTGGGTTATTGGAGGTAGAAAATGTGGGTAGGAACTTTGTAAGGCATGGAAAATAGAATTGGGGTTTTGAAATTTAGAATTTTTGAGAAGAAGAATTAGGAAGTCGAAAAGGATATTGGGTTTTTCAGAAATGTCGTTTAAATTGAAATTAGGGTTGAAGTATTGATCAAGGTGAATAAAGCAATTTTCAGTAATGTTTAAGAGGGGGGCCTTTGTTTATGATTTTAAGTATTTTCATGTCTTTTCCAATATTGGTGAAACTATGGTTGGAGTCTTGTATGTGTTGTCCTATGGCGGAGAATCTATTGTATTTAATGGCGTTGATATGTTCGGAGTATCTGATATTGAAGTAGCGGCGAGTTTGTCCGATGTAGGAGGAGTTGCAGTTGTTACATTTGAATCTGTACACTCCAGATTTAGAAAAAGCATTAGATTTATTTAGTGCCTTCCGCCGATTTCGACTACTTCAATCAAGACCTGAATTTTTTATGTTTTTAAAAAATTGCGCACTGTGCATATACATTTTCATTTGTTTCCGGTATTGCGCCTTTTACTATATTTTTTTCTCAGGAGCACAATTACTTATTCAATTACTGGATCTTCAAGCTATTTTCCCTTTTACTGTGGCGTTTGAAACCACAGTGCCTGATGTTGAATGTGTCGCGCTGATCACCGGGAGCTGGCAAGTAGCTTCAATGGATCTACTCGTCTTCAACTCCTGCACGATTATGGATCTTCGTATGTGTTCGATTGTGATGTGACTTTGTGCCTGACAGTGTTAAAAAACTGGCTCATTTAACTGTTCTCCACTATTCGTAAATATTGTGGGACTTTGCCTAGCGCTGCGCGTACCATGCTTCCGCTCAGAGAATTGCGCACTGTTTTCTTTTGAGTGACTTGCATTTTACTTCTTCTGAGTTTTACAGTGTCTACCCCCGTTCATTTTTTATATTGCTTCTTCTACTGGTCCGGAGTATACTTGATCTTTTATTTTTCCTTTTCCTATGCATTGTTTTTCATGTTTTAATCGGCTAATGATGACCTGGACTGGGGTCGAAACCGGTACCATTTCTACTTATTATTAAATGGGAATGTAATTCACTACATTTCTTATTCTTTTGTATTAAATAGGTTGAATCTCTTTATCAATTATTTAAATTTTAACTGTAATATTCTTCAATACGGAACAATGAAATTTTTAACTTTAAGAGCAACCATTATGTCGGCATAGCCCTTGATAATATATGGTAGAATACCATCAGGTCCACTGGATTTCTTTTTTAACTTTTTATTAATAACTGTTCTTACTTCATCTATCAGTATGTGAGTGATGTTCAGTTTGACCCTGGGAAAAACAAAAACTTCATTCAAAGAAAGATGTTCCACATTATAAGTAAAATCAGTGTTCACATACACCAATGAGAAATACTCGGCAAACCCGTCTGCCATATTTCCAGGTGTATAACAATTTTCATTCACAGACGTGCCAACTCTCCGGATTTAAACGGGAGACTCCCTATTTTTCGTCCTTCCTCCCTCTTTCCTGATCGCAGAGACTTATCTCCCAATTTTGAGAAAGATTTAGTATTCCTGTATTTTTTGAAAATCCCAGGTTTTCCCTCCTTCTTTAAGTAGCTGGAGAGAATTGTTGTTCAGTGGGCTCTGGCAAGACAGATGACAGAATCTCTAACATAATGCTTTTCATTTTATCATTTCCACATAGCTATTGTTTAGCACATTTACAAGGACAAAAACTCATTTCATATCAAAGCTTCCAGAAAAGGAATTGTGGAAAAAATTAAACCTTAAAATCCGTTCAATAAGGCCAATGTTTTGAGCATAAATCTAGTTCAGAAATTTATGAAGAGGTCTAAGGCAGTTACAATAAAGAGTTGTGTGATACGTGTAGTATTTCAGTATTAATAAGATAAATTACATAATTGAGTAGTATAATGTGTAAATATTCTTCAAAGTTACGTCATCAATGCTGTGTCGTAACATGTCGGGAAATGCTGCAAAATTCTCCTGATTTTTGACTTGTGAAAGTTGGCACGTCTGCATTCAATAGAAATGAGTTGTCACATGAACGTGATTCCTGCTTACTTTTATCATATGTCTAGAACTGACTAATATTATTCTTAACTCCATTTTCTAAATTATGATTATAAACAGCATAAGCCAGGTGTAATTTCATTTTCATTTCCAACTGAATCTGTCTAAATCTCGCATCGTAATATTTCAAAAATCTCCTTTTCATAGCACATTTCTTCTTTACTTTTATGGACTGAATAATATCACGCATGAACCAAACTGGATATTTGGATTTTCGAATGACTTTCTGCTTTGGAACACAGTTTTCGAAACATTTGTACAGCAATTTTTAAAAGAAATCAACAGCAAGATCAATATTTTTGAAGGAATACAATAAACTCCAGTCTAAGTCTCGTATGTTACAATACAGCCACAAAAATTCAGCCTTTTGAAAGTTGTAATATTCGCGATTAATTATCGGAGGTAATGGGACATTTTTAATGGGCGGTAAAACTAAATACAGTGCAGGGTGATGTAAGTCTTCAGGTTCTAATGTGAATTCGTCATGCTTCAGTTCAACTTGAATATTACCTAATACTAAATCTAATGTCCTAAAATTACAATTTTGAATATTGTTGCGCGATGTTAATCCGAGATATGAGATGAACGGAAATAGACGACGACTGGTCAGTGATCCTTCATTAAAGTTATAACTAGCATTAACAGCTTCAGGTATGTTGAAATCGCAGACAATAAGGCAGTCAGATGTTACAAGACCATCTATGTTTGCAACATAATTGAAGTATCCGTCATATACATAAGTTTAGAAGAGGGAGTAATGTACACAGCATTTATAAATAACTTGTGAGTATGACCCTGAATGTAAAGAGTTATTAACTCACACCGTTCATTGTTATATTTAGAACACAGTTTGGATTTGTACCCCCTTTTTGACAGCTACTAAAACTCCACCTCCTCTAGCCTTCCCAGATAACAATACATAGCGATCATCGCAGAACTCGCTATCCATGATATCTTGACCCAAAAGACTCTGTCAGTATAATTACATCATAATCACTACATATAAGATTTTTAAGAAATACAGCCGTTTTTTTTCTTAGGCCACGAACATTTTGATATTAAATGGTTCATTCATTCTCAGGCATCATAAAATATTAGTAGAAGATTATAAATATTAGAAAAAGGAAGCAAATATTTACACACAAATAATTAAATAATTTCAAAGAAAAAATCAATAAATGTATATGCAAATGCATGGAGATCAGAGCTTACTCAGGTCTTCATTATTACTAATAACATGTATAGGACTTCCATCTACCTTCCTAATCGTGATCTTTCCACTTCTACCAACCCAGAGGTATTTACAGTCTTTTTCACGTTGTAACTGCTTTGCCTTTGCAAATAAAACTCTTCTAGCTGGGGCAAGTGATTGATTGATATAGATTGGGTTAGGAGTTATTGACATGCCGAGCTGAGTTGTGGACAAGGTTCGCTTGATCTTGTGCCTGTCGAGTAATAAATTGTTCTTTATGGGTCCTTCTAACAAATTTAACTATAATTCCAGAAGTTGGACGATTAGAGATCTTTTTCAATCGATGACAAGCATCAAGCATGTCCTCCTTCAAAGTCTAAAGCCTTGCCTATATTGATGACAGTCTGCACTACATCCTCATTGGGAAACTCGGGAACACCAAGCATTTCGACAGTGTTAGATCTTGAATATCGCTCAGGGTCATCACACCTCATAGCAAGGTTGTTTACCATGTTCGTCAGTGGCCTATTTTCGGTGACCAGATTGTCTATAATAGTTTTTTGCCTGTCTATTATTTCCTGTTGTTTACTAATAAGTTTACTCCTTTCATCCAGTCTCTCATGACAAACATTAATTGAATTGCCTAGTTGTCAGTCGATGTCAATAGTAGACTTGTTTACACTGTCCAGCTTCTCTTGCATAGTTACCAGTAGTTTATAAATATCACCCACAGGTGGCACCACTGTCGCATCACTATGTAAACTCACACGCCTCTTGTCAGAATACTGTTTACACCTCCATACCTGACTCTGTGACAACATATACTCCACATCCGTTTTCTTAAGATTCACACACTTGTTATGAAACCAATTACTAGATTCATTGCACTGAATCTTCGCTGTTACATCTTGTCTCTGCATGGCCTTTGTAGATTCTAGGCAGGCACTCATCGCTACACTTTTTCGATATATCGACTTGATTTTACAAAAGAATATACAAGGACAGTTTGAAAAGATCTCGGAATCACCTCTAGATGTCAGTGCTAGAGCAACGAGGTTTCCGCGCAATAATCACACATCCTTTGTGAGTGAACACGTGGCGCGTCAGTGTTCTAACTGCAGGATTGTGGTAGTGACGACTCTGCTGTTGTTCCCGCGTAGTGATTTGTGACAATGGAAAAAACTGAGATTCGAGCAGTGATTAAATACTTTGTAAAGAAAGGTATGAACATACATACATACATACATACATACATACATACATACATACATACATTATCATTATAGACTGTTATGCCTTTCAGCGTTCAGTCTGCAAGCTGCTGAGAATTTACTAAACGTCGCCACAATCCTCGATTTGCAACTAGTGTTGTGGCCTCATTTTGTTCTATACCTCTTATCTTTAAATCGTTAGAAACAGAGTCTAACCATCGTCATCTTGGTCTCCCTCTACTTCTCTTACCCTCCATAACAGAGTCCATTATTCTCCTAGGTAACCTATCCTCCTCCATTCGCCTCACATGACCCCACCACCGAAGCCGGTTTATGCGTACAGCTTCATCCATCGAGTTCATTCCTAAATTAGCCTTTATCTCCTCATTCCGAGTGCGCTCCTGCCATTGTTCCCACCTGTTTGTACCAGCAATCATTCTTTCTACTTTCATGTCTGTTACTTCTAACTTATGAATAAGATATCCTGAGTCCACCCAGCTTTCGCTCCCATAAAGCAAAGTTGGTCTGAAAACAATAATAATAATAATGTTATTTGTTTTACGTCCCACTAACTACTTTTTAAGGTCTTCGGAGACGCCGAGGTGCCGGAATTTAGTCCCGCAGGAGTTCTTTTACGTGCCAGTAAATCTACCGACACGGGGCTGTCGTATTTGAGCACCTTCAAATACCACCGGACTGAGCCAGGATCGAACCTGCCAAGTTGGGGTTAGAAGGCCAGCGCCTTAACCGTCTGAGCCACTCAGCCCGGCGGTCTGAAAACAGACCGATGTAAAGATAGTTGGGAGCTGACTTCCTTCTTACAGAATACTGCTGATCGCAACTGCGAGCCCACTGCATTAGCTTTACTACACCTTGATTCAATCTCACTTACTATATTACCATCCTGGGAAAACACACAACCTAAATACTTGAAATTATCGACCTGTTCTAGCTTTGTATCACCAATCTGACATTCAATTCTGTTGGATTTCTTACCTACTGACATCAATTTAGTCTTCGAGAGGCTAATTTTCATACCATACTCATTGCACCTATTTTCAAGTTCCAAGATGTTAGACTACAGGCTTTCGGCACAGTCTGCCATTAAGACCAAGTCGTCAGCATAGGCCAGGCTGCTTACTACGTTTCCACCTAACTGAATCCCTCCCTGCCATTTTATACCTTTCAGCAGATGATCCATGTAAACTACAAACAGCAAAGGTGAAAGATTACAGCCTTGTCTAACTCCTGTAAGTACCCTGAACCAAGAACTCATTCTACCATCAATTCTCACTGAAGTCCAATTGTCAACATAAATGCCTTTGATTGATTTTAATAATCTACCTTTAATACCATAGTCCCCCAGTATAGCGAACATCTTTTCCCTCGGTACCCTGTCATATGCTTTCTCTAGATCTACGAAACATAAACACAACTGCCTATTCCTCTCGTAGCATTTTTCAATTACCTGGCGCGTACTGAAAATCTGATCCTGACAGCCTCTCTGTGGTCTGAAACCACACTGGTTTTCATCCAACTTCCTCTCAACGACTGATCGCACCCTCCCTTCCAAGATGTCTGTGAAGACTTTGCCTGGTATACTAATCAATGAGATACCTCGATAGTTGTTGCAATCCTTCCTGTTCCCTTGCTTATAGATAGGTGCAATTACTGCTTTTGTCCAATCTGAAGGTACCTTACCAATACTCCACGCTAATTTTACTACTGTATGAAGCCATTTCATCCCTGCCTTCCCACTATACTTCACCATTTCAGGTCTAATTTCATCTATTCCTGCTGCCTTATGACAATGGAGTTTATTTACCATCCTTTTCACTTCCTCAAACATAATTTCACTAACATCATTTTCCTCTTCCCCATGAGCTTGGCTGTTTGCAACACCACCAGGATGATTTCCTTTTACATTGAGAAGATGTTCAAAATATTCCCTCCACCTCTCCAGTGATTCCCTGGGATCTATTATGAGTTCACCTGAATTACTCAAAACACTGTTCATTTCCTTTTTCCCTCCCTTCATAAGATTCTTTATTACTGTCCAGGAAAGGTTTCCCTGCTGCTTGACCTAGACTTTCCAGGTTATTATCAAAATCTTCCCATGACTTCTTTTTGGATTCAACAACTATTTGTTTCGCTCTGTTTCTTTCATCTACATACAAATCCTTGTCTGCCTTGGCCCTTGTTTGGAGCCATTTCTGATAAGCCTTCTTTTTACGTTTACAGGCTGCTCTCACTTCACCATTCCAGCAAGATGTTCGCCTTTTCCCATCTTTACACGCAGTTGTTCCTAGGCATTCCCTTGCTGTTTCTACTACAGCATCCCTGTATGCCACCCATTCACTTTCTATATCCTGAACCTGCTTACTGTCTACTGTTCGAAACTTCTCACTAATCACATCCATGTACTTCTGTCTAATTTTCTCATCCTGGAGATTTTCTAACCTTATTCGTTTGCAGACAGATTTCACTTTCTCTACCCTAGGCCTAGAGATACTTAGTTCACTACAGATCAGATAGTGGTCTGTTTCATCAAAAAATCTGTGAAAAACTCGTACATTCCTAACAGATTTCCTGAATTCAGAGTCTGTTAAGATATAGTCTATTATGAATCTGGTACCCCTAGCCTCCCATGTGTAGCGGTGAATAGCCTTATGCTTGAAGAATGTATTCGTAACAGCTAAACCCATACTAGCACAGAAGTCCAGCAAACGCTTCCCATTCCCATTAGTTCCCATATCTTCCCCACATTTACCAATCACCCTTTCGTATCCTTCAGTTCTATTCCCAACTCTCGCATTGAAATTGCCCATTAGCACTATTCTATCCTTGCTGTTGACCCTGACCACGATGTCATTCAATGCTTCATAAAACTTGTCACCACCACCACCAAAGAAAGCAAAGGCAGTGCATTCGGCCGGAAAGGTCATGGCCTCAGTTTTCTGGGATGCAAAAGGCATTCTGCTGATAGATTATCTTCCTACTGGCCAAACAATTACGGGGCAATACTAGGCAATACTATGCAAACCTCCCAGACCAACTACAGGAAAAGATACGCGAAACAAGGCCTGGTTCCTCATCTGCACCCTCACATGGTGAATACACGGACACAATTCTTGTCCTAATTCCTCCCACTGACAAATCTACCCACGTCATTCGCTCTCTTACGTGCCTAACAGAAACTATGTTGCGTGCAATGGTATTCCTGATAAAGAGCCCTACCCCAGACTCTGGCCTTCCCATTTCTAACATCCGTCAAGTACACTTTATAATCTCCTATCTCTTCCTCCTTACCTCCCCTTACCCGAATATCACTTACTCCTAGCACATCCAGATGCATCCTCTTTGCTGACTCAGCAAGTTCTACCTTCTTTCTTCCATAAGCCCCATTAATATTGATAGCTCCCCATCGAATTCCATTTCGTTCGCCAAGTTGTTTCCAAGGAGTCCCTCGCCTGTCAAATGGGAGTGGGACTCCATTACTCCCATAGGTCCGAGGCTTGCTTAAAGTGTTCTGAGCTCGGTAAATTCATGAAGCAGGATGCTGCCCTACTTGCACATAGTCCAAGTGAGGATCTCTCCTCTAACGGGTTATGGACCACTGGTGAATTGTGTAGTCCTAGCCGCCTGAGCACAAGGAGGGCCATGACTCAGAATATGTCCGAGATGCCCACTCCCATTCCATAGCAACTGGTATCCCGACTCTCAGGACCACTTACTAGGCCACTCAGCCGTTGCCCATGGTTCACGAACTAGGACGTGACTACAGTAACCCACAAACATGAACCATAGAAAGGTATGTAAGCAAAGGAAATTCATGCTGACTTTCAGAACACACTGGGGGACTCTGCTCCTTCATTTTCAACTGTTGCCAAGTGGACCAGCGAGTTTAAATTTGGTCGGGAGAGCTTGGATGATGATCCGCATAGTGGACGGCCAAAAAGTGTTACGACCCCAGAATTTATCGTAAAAGTGCATAAAGTGGTCATGGAGGATCGTCGACTGAAAGTGCGGGAGATTGCTGAAGCTGTAGGGATGTCTTCTGAACGGGTATATTATATTTTAACCGAAGAATTGGGTATGAAAAAATTATCCGCAAGATGGGTGCCGCGACTCTTGACATTGTACAATAAACGCACCACATTGGAAATGTCCGAACAAAGTCTGGCCCAT
Organism: Anabrus simplex; assembly: GCF_040414725.1. Classification (NCBI taxonomy): domain Eukaryota; kingdom Metazoa; phylum Arthropoda; class Insecta; order Orthoptera; family Tettigoniidae; genus Anabrus; species Anabrus simplex. The sequence continues at coordinate 1,770,937,196 of NC_090265.1, read as the reverse complement.
TTTCAGTGCAACCAACAAGATTTTTTGCGCTGGTTTGAGACTACAGATTAAACTTGGGTCCACTACTATACCCCAGAGACAAAACAGCAGTCAAAGCAGTGGAAACATGCTGATTCACCACCACCAAAGAAAGCAAAGGCAGTGCATTCGGCCGGAAAGGTCATGGCCTCAGTTTTCTGGGATGCAAAAGGCATTCTGCTGATAGATTATTTTCCTACTGGCCAAACAATTACGGGGCAATACTAGGCAATACTATGCAAACCTCCCAGACCAACTACAGGAAAAGATACGCGAAACAAGGCCTGGTTTGTCAAGGAAAAAGGTCATTCATCAGGACAGTGCTCCGCCGCACACAAGTGTTATTGCCATGGCAAAACTTCATGAACTGGAGTACGAATTGTTGCTACATCCACCTTATTCACCTGATTTGGCACCATCAGACTTTAATCTATTCCCCAAGCTGAAAATTTTCCTCGGTGGACAGAGATTTTCTACAAGGGAAGAACTGACAGCCAAATTGTAGAGGTATTTTGCAGGCCTGGAGGAATCTCATTTTCGAAATGGGATCAAGGCATTGGAACATCGCTGGACCAAATGCATTAGTCTACAGGGAGACTATGTTGAAAAATAAAAGCAGTTCCACCGAGGTAAGATACTTAATTCTAGTACATTCCGAGAACTTTTCAAACCACCTACGTATGCTAGATCTATGCATGAGAAACAACCTGATAGTGAGTAACACTTGGTTCAAGAAAAGGGACTCCCATAAAATCACAAGATATAGCTGGGATGATAAAAAAGGTACAGTAATGGATTATATTTTGATAGATTAAAATGTATGGAAAAATGTCAATGATGTTAAGGTCATTCCAGGTGAAGACCTTGGTGGAGACCATAGACTGTTGGTTGCAGTTATTGCAGAGGAAAGACTTCCCAAAGTCTGTAACAAAAGAGTCTCAAAAATAAAAACTTGGCGACTAACCGACCCAAGTGTAAAGGAAGAATTCAGGGAAGGTGTCCACAGGTTGTTGCTGAGAGAAGAACTGAAATTGCTAGATGAAGAATGAGATACTCTAAAGAAGGTTGTGGTTGGTACAGCAGAAAAAGTATGTGGACGACAGAGTCAAATAAGAAAACCTAAAGAAACTGCCTGGTGGAATGATGATATTAAATAGGCTATCAATGACAGAAACTGTGCAAGAAGATCCTTATATCAAGCAAGAACATGGGGAGATCAACATGAAATAGAGGAGAAGCTGTCACTTTTCAGAAAGAAAAAATTACAGGTCAAACAGTTGGTTGTAGCTGAAAAGCAGAAATGCAAGGCAGATCTGTCTACCGAAATAACGCAGGATGGAAATAAAAAACTGTTACACAGCTCCAAGAAGTTCTCAACAGGCTCACATCATGGGTAGAAAGAAACGGTTTGCAAATAAACCACAACGAAACTAAACAAATGATCTTTAGGAAAGGAGGAAAACATGCACCTAAAAATGAAATAACCATGCACAACAAACCTCTAGAAGTAGTGCCAAAATTCAAGTACCTTGGAGTCACCCTCCAAACTACTCTAACATCCTACAATATCCATGTCAAAGAAAGAGCAGCTGCAGCAATAAAAGCCATCTACATCATTCAACAACCTCTACAAATATCATTGGGTACAGGAATGCTACTGTTCAGGACAGCCGTATCACCAATAGCAACCTATGGGATTAGCATCACCTGGGAAAAACTCACACTCACTGACCTGATGACAATAGAAAAAGTCAAGGCCCGATATCTCAAAGAGAGTTCTAGGCATTGGGAAGTCATCCTCTTCAAGGTTAACATATGTTCTAACCAAAGAGGACTACTTCATTGACGATATCAAAACACAGTTTTGTCTACCAAACACCAAGCCCTACGAGAATGCACGCTGAACCTTAAACGAGAAACGAAGTGCTATTTGGTCCGACTTCTACTCCACGGACGCCATAATGACGGAAGAGTGGAAGCAAGCAAATTACAAGCTATGGCACGTAATCACACGTAACGCCACTCATGGATTTCACCACAGATTCTACCAAACCAAAAACTTCCACCAGCCGAACGAAGACTGTATATGTAACCTGCGCAACGATCATTGTGAAAGATACCATGCACAAAACTGCAAAATGAGGACAACCTCAATAATAAGAATAGCATTAGCATAATTGACCATGTGTACAAAAATTGTTTTTGCACATTGTGCGCTCTTCATTTAATAATAAGTATTGTTAAGAATAGAAGAACTCAAAATGAATCTATCCAGTCTGTAGAACTTCCTAATGGTGAGATGACTAGGGATAAGACCAAAATATTACAGGAGTTCCAAAGGCACTTTGAAACTTTGCTGAACTGTTATGAAAATGTCACTTCATTAGACGACGAACCTTATGATTTTGGCAGCACAAATACCACTAGTCTGACATGGTTGGAAGTAGAGACAGCAATAATCTAAGCTGAAAAACAACACATCAACTGGATCAGATGAATTAAGTGTTGAGATGATCAAAGCACTAGGAGAGGTAGGACAACAGTGGATGTACTGGGTACTAAATAGAATCTGGAAAGAGAATGTAATACCCAATGACTGGAAGCAAGGAGTCTTCATCCCATTGTTGAAAAAAGGTGATAGAAAGAAATGTACCAACTACAGAGGTATAACTCTGCTGTCACATGGCCTCAAAATCTACGAATCCATCCTTGAGAGCAGGATTAGAAAAAATGTTGAACCTACACTTGAGGAGGAACAACATGGATTTAGACCTCATAGATCAACTATAGACCTCATTTTTGCCACCAGAATGCTCTTTGAGAAGTATTGGCAGAAAGGTAAAACACTTATAACTGTTTTTCTGGACATCAAGAAAGCAAATGACCATGTACGACGCAGGGATACATGGAAATATTTGAGACATAAGAAAGTGCCCGATGACATCATAGCACGAGTACAATGATTATATGATGAAACCAAGTGTTGTATCCAGGTCCAGGATGGAAGGTCAGGTTGGTTTGAAACGAAGAGTGGAGTCCAGCAAGGAAGTTGTCTTTCACCACTTCTCTTCATAATCATAATGGATGAAGTTTTAAAAGCGGTTAAGAGAAAGGATCAAAAATTAGATGGATGGCTTTTCCGGCGTTTGCTCTATTAACCAGCGTTTCGTCTTAGGTCTGACACTAGACTCTTCAGAGTGGGATGTGTCAGACCCTACCCACTGACGCTGGGGTGTATGCAGGTGAACTTATCAGAAGCTTATTTATGAAGCACAGTCTGATAACTGCATACGGGAGATAAAACTCCACAATGGAATTAATGCCCGCCTAGCAATTCCAAATGGAAATTCTAAGTTCCTATGGAGGGAATTAGATTCTTTTCCACCAATAGAGCATATCAAAAATCAGATCAAAAATTAGATGGATGGCTTGCCGGAAAAGCCATCCATCTAATTTTTGATCTGATTTTTGATATGCTCTATTGGTGGAAAAGAATCTAATTCCCTCCATGGGAACTTAGAATTTCCATTAAGAGAAAGGATCCAACAACTAATGCCCTGGTTTTTGCTGATGATGTAATGGTATGGGGTGAGACAGAAGCGGAAGTACAAACTAGACTAGATCTCTGGCATGAAGCTTTTACAACCTTAGGTCTCAAAATCAGCAAAACGAAGACAGTTGGCTTGGTGATGAGTAGAAACTCTCCAACTGTTCATCTAAGAATTGGGGATGAGGAGATGGATATTGTAGACAACTTCCACTATTTAGGTAGTGTTCTGTCATCAGACAATACCATACATCAAGAGATTAGTAACAGGATCAAGAGATTAGTAACAGAATACAGAAAGCTTCCAAATTCTATCACGCTGTACGTCAAATACTTTGGGATGAAACATTTCCGTTAGTTTCCAAGATCAGCTTGTACAAAATATGAAGCAGCAACACTTACTGGACCAACAAAGAGTCATCTTCAGGCAACAGAAATAAAGCTCCTCCGTTCTTGTCTACAAAAAACAAAAATGGATAAAATAAGGAATGTGGATATCCGACAACAGCTTGGATTGGAAAGAAGCTTGCTGGAGACTCTGAAAGTGAAGAGATTGCAATGGTATGGTCACATGAAAAGAATGAACCCTCACAGGACTTCTCGAACATACTTTAACCACAATGTTCCTGGAAAGAGACCAAGAGTAAGACCTCGTGATGTCTGGGAAAAACAGATAATGAAGGACCTTGAAATTAGAGATGTGAACTGGTGTCGCATATATGAGCAGTATCTGTGGATGGATAGAACAAACTGGAGGAAGCTCGTACACATCTGCACCCGGCTTGCTTGAGCGAAGAAGAAATGATGATAATGATGATGATGACTTGACAAAAGAATGTGACAGTGAGCATACCCCGACACTTCAATTAATTAGGTTGGCAACACTGGTGTTTTAGTGTTTACATACACATTACGACTATAAAACTACACGATTAAGCAATGATACGAATATCTACCGATCTAATTTATGTATTACCGGGCGAGTTGGCCGTGCGCATAGAGGCGCGCGGCTGTGAGCTTGCATCCGGGAGATAGTAGGTTCGAATCCCACTATCGGCAGTCCTGAAAATGGTTTTCCGTGGTTTCCCATTTTCACACCAGGCAAATGCTGGGGCTGTACCTTAATTAAGGCCACGGCCGCTTCCTTCCAACTCCTAGGCCTTTCCTATCCTATCGTCGCCATAAGACCTATCTGTGTCGGTGTGACGTAAAGCCCCTAGCAAAAAAAAAAAAAATAAATAAATTGTGTATTGAATACTCCAGTTCAACTTACTGCAGCAGTAGAAACAGGACCTCACGACCTCAGCCAACCATGATGTCAATGTCAAATACATCCACTAAGAGATTCGCAGAAATTATTTTACATCACAAGTTGCATTCTAGGTATGTAAACTTCTGAAAATTTGTCACAGAACATACCAGGATTGGTCTTAATTTTTACAGCCTGTCACTGCTGTCTGAAATCTGACAACTGTCACTGATATATAAAAATGTCATTATTGCCTTCAATCTGTTGCACACCATAGTTTTAGAAGAGAGAGAGAGAAAAAAAAAGGCAAGTGCTGAGAAGAGGATCTTCAACCAATTACATTTATTTAACAATACACTGGGTGAGTTGGCATGCGGTTAGAGGCGCGCAACTGTGAGCTTGCATGTGGGTGATAGTGGGTTCGAATCCCACTGTCTGCAGCCCTGAAGATGGTTTTCCGTGGTTTCCAGTTTTCACACCAGGCAAATGCTGGGGCTGTACCTTAATTAAGGCCACGGCCGCTTCCTTCCAACTCCTAGGCCTTTCCTATCCCATCGTTGCCATAAGACCTATCTGTGTCGGTGCGACGTAATGCCACTAGCAAAAAATGTAGCAATACTGGTAATAAAGACAAGCCTTGGAAATTTCTTCATCTCAAGCACATTCGCAGGAACCCATGTCTGAAATAGCGAACACTTTATGAATGGTCTCGGTGCCACTGTACATAAATGCACTCGCTTTCACTATCTTAAGCTACCACATCATCACCTGAATAAATTGTTACGGAGATATCCGTGGTAGGTAGAGGTGAAAGAAGGTGCGGGTGTGAATGGGTTTCAAGCTACGAATTTAACGTGCAATGTAAAATTAATTTTAACTAGGTTATATTTTCTTTTCAAAAACAAGAGATAACAATCATAACAGGTACAGAGTAGCAAAAATGTAGGTACAATATTACTGGATTCGGGCTCAGTGCCCTTACTTCATAACTCTTGGGCCATCAGCCCCGCCTTACTCCAAAAAAATTTTAGCCAAGGGGCAGAAAGCCCCATTCATGCCCAGGAGCACTGGCTCCAAACATTACACATAAAGCCTGCACGAGGCATATAGAAACAAATTTCAAAGAGCGATCCGCTCTCAAAATAGTAAGCCTATCACAAGGCCACACCAAACTCTACCTTCAAGCTGTCCTCTAAGGACGTATTCACAGGGGTAAAATACCCAACCTACTGAGGTCTATTACATGAAAAGAAGGTTGATTACATGACCTCTAAAATAACAATTTGAGAGGAGGCGAACTTGCACTCCTAATACACTTTGTTTTTAAAACCTAATCTGGCTCTGGGCCACTAACGCAAGGGCTAATCCCATACTACAGAGGTGACTTAGAGAAGAACACTTTACATTACATAAACGAAGAATAGTTTGAGAAAATAAGTTCACCTCAAAACAAATGTGAGTGGGAGCTCGAGAGGGTTAGCACTCTCTATCCCAATATGTAGCTTTACAAGAAAAAGATGAAAAGAGTAATTACATTTTAGGAAAAGGTTACATGATGGAAATGCTTCGAACCCGCCGCGAGTGTTAAACTGCCAACCTAGCAAGAAAAGAAGTTATTAATAGGCCATTACCTGGTGTTGAACGGCTGAAGAAGAAAGAGGCGCTTCCCGCCTCCTGCTATGTACTTAATACACTGAAAGATGGAACAGAAGTGGCCCGGAGACCCTAAAATCAGCAGTTTATATACTCTCGCGGAAGTTTCTAGGCGTTAGGGGAATGAAAACACCCGCCCACAATGTTTTTATTGGATAGGACCCCGCAATCGATTCAAGTTGGGGGAAGATACATCTGATTGGATAGAAATTAATTTAAGAAATTCGGGATTGGCTACATGCAAAACAAGGGGAAAGAGAGGGGTATACAGCCAACTTAAACAATAACAGAAAGAAATTTAGCAAAGAACAAACATTTGAAATAAAAATTTCTTCAACAAAATAGTTCTTTGACTCCGCACTAGGTTGCACTATTGTTGATCTTCAGTAGTGTCCTCTAGAAGAGAAAGTTCACACTTCTTACTTCAAGCTAAACAAAAACACATCAAAAGTGACACAGTTCAAAAACTCAAAATTTTCCACGTGGTGACATCTTCTGAGAAAGTAGAGAATTAATAGAATAGATAAAGTTCAACCTTCCTCCAGAAGAGGAGTTTCAACTGGCGCAACTTTTAAATAAACGGTGTAGAGGTGTACCGCCCGGTACAGACCTCCCCCCCCAAAAGTTCCTCCAGGGGTGACACATGAAATCAGTTTGAAACAAAGTCCAAGTAATGATGTTGATACGAAGATAGATAGCAGAAGCATTTACAAGATTTCTTAATTCAGTTTCAAAATATTGTTGTTGCAGGTGAATGAAAGTCTTTATGTTTGTAGAATTTGAATTTCTGAAGATAAACTTTTAATACTTAAAGGTGAAGAAAAATTTTGCAATGTCCACCAAATATTGTTGTTGAATTCCCAAGTGTAGTTATTGCTTATGGTGACTGTCCATGTAGTTGATGTAGATTGAGTCGGATGGCCAGACCGGCCGTTGCAGCTTGCGTCCAACGGAGGCCGCTCGGACCCCTCAAGTACCCTGAGATACCGCTCGCCCGCACTATGAGGGGAGCAGAGGTGTTGAAGTACGCCGCGCCCGCGGTGAACAGATACAGGCTGCGGGCATGTAGCAGGTCGTGCGCCGCACATCAGCCTTGGCCGGGAGGAGAGCTCCGGCTCGCCGTTCACATGTCGTCCTCGCTGGAGAGGAGGGGGCCCATCCCCCTCCCCAGTCGCTGCACGGCGCTGTGCGGCTGCGGGGGCGCTGAAACATTAAAGCTAGGCGGCAGAATTGTGTTGGACTATCATCTTTTTTGAGGGTACAGGCTTGTGGAGAGGTTGAGGGGCCAGCGGCGTGTAGATATCCATGGCATTTACTATTATGAAGCCACAGTGTAAGGTGGAGCAGGAGACGGGAGCGTGGTAATGGCCGTGGCAAGCACAGGATGGCAGTTTAACGGGTCGGGGCAGGTTTTACACAGGGCTTACATCTAAAACCAAAATATTACAGAAGGGGCAGAATGCCTTAAAAGTGAAACTCAAAAAAATATAACCTTCATATCCTTTCAAAATAATATGAAGCAAGTTAACACAGAAATTACACCGGTTTCACCTGGGACAGGTGAACTCTAAATATCCTCTCGGTGGCTGGATTACTTAGCAATAAGGTAACCGGCGTAAGAAAATCGAGAATGATACAAGGCCCATGAAATCTGGGGGCAAGCTTGCCCGCGGGAACAAAATTTTTGACCATAACCTGGTCACCTACCTTCAAAGTGGTGGGTCTCCGTCCACGATCATACCTTTCCCTAACCTTTTCATGAGACACTTTAAGATTGGCTTTAGCCTTCTTCCAAAGATCTTTAATGTTATCCGGATCTATTGTCTCGGGTAGAATGTCATTCAAAGACCAGAGGTTAGAGAGCGGCGAGTTGGGAACAAACTTGAACATCAAAGAAGCTGGAGTAAATTTGTGTGATTCATGGACCGCCGAATTCAAAGCAAAAGCTAACCAATGCAGGGACGTGTCCCACCTAGAATGATCTTCATGATGATAGGCAATAAGTGCGGACCTGAGATTACGGTTAACCCGTTCAGCCAGAGATGGTTGAGGGTAATAAGCGGAAGTAGTTACATGAGAGATGGACAAGTCAAAACAGAATTTACGAAATAAATTAGATGTAAAAGCCTTAGCATTATCAGATACAATGTATTGGCACGGACCAAAAGAAGCGAAAATAGAATTTAAGCAAGTAATGGTTGACTGAGCGGTAGCCAGCTTAGTCGGAAATAACCAGGAAAATCTTGTAAAACCATCTACACACACAAAGATGAACTTGTTGGCATTACCCTTTGACTGGGGGAAGGGTCCCACATAATCAATGTACAGGCGTTCCATGGGGCGCGACGCTTGATGAGAAGACAAAAGGCCTACTTTAGTGGACATGGTGGGTTTACTGATCAAACAAGATTTACAAGCTTTTACAAGTTCCCGAATTTCACCGTCCATACCTTTCCATATGAACATTTCACGAATCTTTTCACGAGTTTTAAAGATTCCAAGATGCCCCCCCAATGGGGTCTCATGATAGTATTTGAAGATCATAGGTACAAGAACCGCTGGAACAACAACTTTCATCAACTTATCATGCCTCGAAGGGCAACATAAAAAACCATTCCTCAGAACATAAGGGACGACATGTTCCCCAGAAGAAAGGGTTTCCATTATCGGAGCCAGCGTAGGATCTTCACGTTGGTATTTCTCAATATCCCTAAAAAGCATGGGAGCATCTGTTAAGATGGCATTAACACCAGATAGTATGGACTCAGAAGGTGATGAACTGTCGACCGGTTCGTGGGTCTCTACGTCGTTATGAAACATACGGCTGAGTCCATCAACAACAACATTTTCGGTACCTCTGATATGTCTAACATCAAACTGGAAGGCGGAAATACGAATAGCCCAGCGGGCTATACGACCAGTACGACGCGGCCTACCTAAGACCCAGCTTAAGGCTTGATTATCTGTCTCCAGGTCGAATTTAACGTGTTCCAGATAGAGACGGAACTTTTCTAAGGCAAATAAGACTGCCAAACCTTCGAGCTCATAGATGGAATACTTGGCTTCTTGAGCCGACAATGTCCTAGACGCATTGGCGATGGGTCGCCTCCCTAGTTCAGTCTCTTGAAGAAGGACTGCAGCTACAGCTGACGACGACGCATCCGTTTGGACGATGAATTTCTTTGAGAAATCAGGCATAGCAAGTACAGGGGCATTACAGAGAGCTAATTTAAGATCTTCGAAAGCGGCTTGTTGAGAAGGTCCCCACTCGAATTTGATGCCTTTCCTACGAAGAAGGTTTAAGGGCGCCGCTCTATTAGCGAAGTTAGGAATAAACTTCCTGAAGAAATTCACCATACCAATGAATCTAGCGATACCTTTGATGTCCTTAGGAGGTTTAAAATCACGGATGGCCTGTGTTCTAGAATGATCGACAGCTACCCCATCGGGTGACACAATATGCCCTAGGAATGACATAGAGGGCTTAGCAAAGGCAACCTTGGACAACTTGACAGTTAACCCAGCCTTACGAAGGCGATTGAGAACTTCTCGCAGATGATCTAGATGTTCTTCAAAGGTTTCGGAAAATACGACGACATCATCCAAGTAGTGATATAAGTACTCAAATTTGATGTCGGAAAAGACCCTATCTAGTAGCCTAGTGAGCACAGCTGCCCCCGTGGGGAGCCCGAAAGGCACGCGGTTGTATTCGTATAAGTTCCAGTCCGTGGCAAACGCTGTAAGATGTTTAGACTCTTCGGCAAGGGGAATTTGATTATAGGCCTGATTCAAGTCCAAGATGGTGAAGAACTTGGCCTTACGAAACCATGAAAAGCAAGAATGAAGGTCGGGAAGGGGCACAGATTGCAACACCACCTTCCGATTGAGAGCCCTGTAATCAATGACAGGCCTGAAGCCTCCTTGGGGTTTCGGGACTAGAAAAATAGGCGAAGAATACGCTGACTTAGAGGGCCTAATAATACCATCCTTCAACATCTGATCGATGATTTCTTTCAGAGCCTTCATTTTAGGTGGAGATAGCCTATACGGTGGAAAACGGACAGGAATCGAATCCGTGACCTCAATTTTGTATTCAATAAGGTCAGTAACACCAAGAGTATCAGAGAACACCTCGGGAAACGACTGACACAGTTTCCGAATACTATCAGCCTGCTCCTCAGGTAGATGTCTAAGGTCTAACAACATCTCATCCTGGGTAGGCGAAATAGATGAACATGATACAGAATTACACTTTAACAAGGGAATTCTACAATTGGACGCAAATTTGAATGTGCACGACCTACTCTGGAGATCGAGCACCAGACCAGTGTGAGAAATGAAGTCCGCTCCCAATATGATGGGGCAAGACAAGTGCTTAGCCACAAACAGTTTGATTTTCCATGTAAATTTAAAAATACGAATTTTGACCAGTACGGAACCTAGAATTTCTAATGGCGATGAATTAGCCGAAACATATTGAATAAGAGCTGAGACATGGTCAGGTAGTTTACAAACAGATTTCAATTTAGAATACCATTCAGCCGAAATAATCGAACAAACACTGCCTGAATCTAAAAGAGCTGTTATAGGCTCGTTATTTAACTCAATCTTAAGAAAAGGAACAGGTGCGGGGGTATCCGCCGCAATCCTAAGACATTCTTTAGGGCATTCAAAAGATGAATTTGAAGGCTGATTGTTCTCTGCATTAACAACCTGTTTACTAGGGGCTGAGTCTCGGGAAGATGGATTAGTCGACTCAACCGATGCCACTAGTCACTTTTTATTATTGGCATAGGTGGAATTGGCACCAGAAGTTGAGCAGGAGGGGGTGCTATTTGAGTTTGGGCAATTTTTGGCGATATGTGAGAAGGCCCCACACTTAAAACAGCCTTGTGATGACCCTGCTCCATTCCTTGTCCCACTTGACTTGATCAGAGGACACTTATTCCGCAGATGGTCAGGCGACCCGCACGCATAACATTTACGGGAATTGACTGGTCGGCGAGGTGGAGGCCGAGTGTTACTAAAGGAAGGCGGGGGTTCTTTCGCGACACGCAAAGAATCGGCGTATCTAACTCCTTCCGCTGAGACGGCCAATGCTTCAAGTTCAGAGAAGGTTTGCGGACACGCCGCGAAACACAAATATGACCTGTAGGATGGCGAAATACCTTCTACAATAGCCTGCACAATCTGATCTTCAGGAAAGTGCAGAGCAAACACCCTAGTGTAGAATTTGATATCTTGAATGAAATCAGCCAAGTTTTCATCCAAGCGCTGTACACGGTAATAGTACTTCTGAATCAGGGAGGACCTGGCCCTAGCCGGGATGAAGTTAGCTAGCAAATGGGCATGGAAATCCTCAATAGATGATTGCTCGGCAATGGCTCTTACGATTTTATCAGAGAGAATACCAATAGCATACGGATAGATAATTTGCAAAATTTGACATGGGGAAAGAGAAAACACAAGGGCATGATCCTGAAATTCCACTAGAAATCTTAAAAATGAAATTACGTCACTGGTGGTATTAACGGAAAACTTGGATATACCTCTGAGCAACATTGCCAATGGATGAGGCAAGCTGCTAAACCCGGGCGACATAGTAGGTAAAGGTTTCAATGGCAAGGAAGTTAATTCAGCACGTACATTGTTCAACGATGTGCGGCGTTCAGACTCGTTGTCCAATGGGGCAGAGATAGTTTGAGCAGCAACGGTTATCCCATTGCCTTCTCCCTTAGCAGGTTCTTCCTCACTACTTACATTCACTATGGTGGGCTGATCAGATTTGGGAGGAACTTCCCCAGTTAACAATTGAGTGACTTTACTAGACAATTCAGAGATAGTTTCAAGGAGCGTATTAGCTTGCTTCCTCTGAACGTCATTCACCTTCAGAGACAACAGATCATTAACTCTATTTGAAAAGTGATATAATCTGCCTTGCACACGCTTAATTTGGTTAGGAGACGGATCATTTTCATCAAAAAAACTAATTACGGAAGCTAGCCCAGTAATATTCTCCGTGATCGTGGAAAGAGAGTCGTCAATTTCTTTCTCTCCCAAATTGGGGATGGAAATGGGCAAATCAAGGGACTCTCTAAGCTTGTTAGTGTCTATTGCAACCGTGCCTCCAGATTGAACGTTTCTGATAGTTAACTCGTATATCAACTCCTCTTTGCGCAAATAGTTAAGAACATCGCGAGGGCCGGACATGATGACAGAACAATTTTAAAAAAAACTCAAAAAATTCCAGCAACTGAGAAAATTGTTAGAGTTCGAATTAAAGCAATGTTTAGCCGTCAAAAGGGGCTAAATTGAGACCCATTCAACCACGCTCTGCTACCACTTGTTACGGAGATATCCGTGGTAGGTAGAGGTGAAAGAAGGTGCGGGTGTGAATGGGTTTCAAGCTACGAATTTAACGTGCAATGTAAAATTAATTTTAACTAGGTTATATTTTCTTTTCAAAAACAAGAGATAACAATCATAACAGGTACAGAGTAGCAAAAATGTAGGTACAATATTACTGGATTCGGGCTCAGTGCCCTTACTTCATAACTCTTGGGCCATCAGCCCCGCCTTACTCCAAAAAAATTTTAGCCAAGGGGCAGAAAGCCCCATTCATGCCCAGGAGCACTGGCTCCAAACATTACACATAAAGCCTGCACGAGGCATATAGAAACAAATTTCAAAGAGCGATCCGCTCTCAAAATAGTAAGCCTATCACAAGGCCACACCAAACTCTACCTTCAAGCTGTCCTCTAAGGACGTATTCACAGGGGTAAAATACCCAACCTACTGAGGTCTATTACATGAAAAGAAGGTTGATTACATGACCTCTAAAATAACAATTTGAGAGGAGGCGAACTTGCACTCCTAATACACTTTGTTTTTAAAACCTAATCTGGCTCTGGGCCACTAACGCAAGGGCTAATCCCATACTACAGAGGTGACTTAGAGAAGAACACTTTACATTACATAAACGAAGAATAGTTTGAGAAAATAAGTTCACCTCAAAACAAATGTGAGTGGGAGCTCGAGAGGGTTAGCACTCTCTATCCCAATATGTAGCTTTACAAGAAAAAGATGAAAAGAGTAATTACATTTTAGGAAAAGGTTACATGATGGAAATGCTTCGAACCCGCCGCGAGTGTTAAACTGCCAACCTAGCAAGAAAAGAAGTTATTAATAGGCCATTACCTGGTGTTGAACGGCTGAAGAAGAAAGAGGCGCTTCCCGCCTCCTGCTATGTACTTAATACACTGAAAGATGGAACAGAAGTGGCCCGGAGACCCTAAAATCAGCAGTTTATATACTCTCGCGGAAGTTTCTAGGCGTTAGGGGAATGAAAACACCCGCCCACAATGTTTTTATTGGATAGGACCCCGCAATCGATTCAAGTTGGGGGAAGATACATCTGATTGGATAGAAATTAATTTAAGAAATTCGGGATTGGCTACATGCAAAACAAGGGGAAAGAGAGGGGTATACAGCCAACTTAAACAATAACAGAAAGAAATTTAGCAAAGAACAAACATTTGAAATAAAAATTTCTTCAACAAAATAGTTCTTTGACTCCGCACTAGGTTGCACTATTGTTGATCTTCAGTAGTGTCCTCTAGAAGAGAAAGTTCACACTTCTTACTTCAAGCTAAACAAAAACACATCAAAAGTGACACAGTTCAAAAACTCAAAATTTTCCACGTGGTGACATCTTCTGAGAAAGTAGAGAATTAATAGAATAGATAAAGTTCAACCTTCCTCCAGAAGAGGAGTTTCAACTGGCGCAACTTTTAAATAAACGGTGTAGAGGTGTACCGCCCGGTACATAAATCACCACCATTTTCAAATGAATGCTTGCCATTTCCTCCTGTTATCATTCATCTTCTGTTCGTAGACTTCTTCTCATCTGAGACCCCTCTCATCCACACCTGATTTTACTTTCTCTATCCAGCATTTCCCTGGCTTTCGCCTTGGTCTTTTATGCTGTTCATTCTCATAACGTGCCCATTACACTGAAATCTGCACTTCTTTATTACACTGGTACATTCTACTACTGGCTACATTCTATTTACAGCAAATTCCCGATTATGCAGGTGGAGATTATCTGGTTTGTAGATTATCCGTGCACCCCCGAGATTTATGGTATAACTACTTTTGTTCCTTAATTTTTGTCATGGTATTTTGAATACGTAAACTTCGCGCTTGAAATTTGAGTTCTCGTCTGCAAGTGCGCTGTGCATTGGCGGCATGTTTTTTTTTTTTCGAGAACTAAACCCTTAACAGTATACTGTAAAGCAGTTCTTTTTGGTGTTTTGTGATAGCAGCCATGGCTATGAAGTGAAAGAAAGTACTTTTAAATTTAAAACAAAACTTTGAATTAATTGAAAGCTCAAGAAAGGAGAATCAACAAAGAAGGTGATTATGGGGTTAGTGTTCATACAATGAGCAAAGGAATATACTGATTATTTTTCGCCAAACTACAAAAATTGACATTTTGTGTACTTACGTATCTCAAGTGTTTTACCAACAATAGATGATGTAAGTAATTGTTAGTTTGCCCTACTGCATTGATAAGTGGTAATTGAATGTGTTAATTGTTTTACATTATTGCATTTTAAAACAGTATTGTATGTTCTGTATTATTAAAAGTTTCGTTGTGCATTAAAATGCACAAAATTGTATTTTGCATGTTTTTAGTTATCCATAAGAATTTGTCCGGTGATTAGCCTGGAAAATCGAGAGTTTACTGTACTTCATTCATGATTTCCTTTTGAGTAGTTATTCATAGTTCTAATGAATCTCATTTCTGTTGCCTGAATTCTGCAATAGTCTTGCCTCTAAACCATATGTGAGAATTGTTACGCTGTCACAGTCTGCAGTCCACATGTCACTCTCGCAGCTCGGGATAGTATCCGCTGTCCACTCAGTCCATCAAACTCCATTCACACCCCCATGTTGGCACCCATTGTTGTCCTCCGCACTGCACAGGACAACCCATGTCCTCTTCCAGCAGCTGGTCCAAGACACTCACTTGCACAACGATATGCACACAGAAACAAGTCCTCTACTCCAACAGACAGATACTCCAACTGACTGACACCTCAGCCCAGGCTGTCACTAACACACTGACTGCACTTTTCACTAACTCACAGAGTCCACACATTGGACTCGCTACACCAGCTGAACTACACCAACCTACTCAACCTTGTAGGTTGTGCCTGACTTATATACCTAGGCCCACGCCATCAGAATGCTTCCAGAAGGGACATGTCTCCCAGAGTCTTCCCGAAGGCGAATACTCTCCGCGTGCCGTCCAGATTCTTCCATAATGCCTGAACTAGCAGGACGATCTAGATAGCAACAGGGGCGCTGATCATTCCGCAAGTGGCTGTCCTCCTCTTGGTGATGGGAGTAGAGGGTGGGCCTTCCTTGGTGATGAGCGTGCGGTTGGAGTTGGCTAGCTTGTGCTACTTCTCGTGGTTGTAGATTGGCATGGTGGATGCAGCGGCTCACCATGCCACAGTATATTGAGGAGGGTGTGAACAAATGTAAAGAAATAATGGATGGGATAAAAATGAATGGCAAGAGATTTAAAATGATTAGTTTTGCTTAATGATATTGCAATCATTGAAGAATGTGAAGCAATGCTACAGAAAGCCTTGGAATATATGGCCTTAATTTTGAACACTAAATTCAACATGAAGATTAACTTATGGAGGACAGAAGCATTGGTATGTGATAGCCAGCTAGTGCTGCGAGTATGAAAATTAGGATCATTTCGCTAAAAGAAGTGAAAACTTTTACATATCTAGGGTGCAAAATTACTGCAGAGAGGCAAAGCACAGCTGAGAAAAAGAGCAGAATGGCCCAAGCTTAGGTGGCATTCAACAATAAAAGGACCATTCTAACCACTAAAAACCTACCGAAAGAAATGAAAATAAAATGTATTTAAATTTATATCTGGAGTGTTTGTTTTTATGGCTTGGAAACATGGACAATGAAAAAAGATGATTTGGAGACACTCGAGCTGTGGTGTTGGAGATGGGACCCTCACCAGGATTACTTGATTCAAGAACTGGAAAAAAATCCATAGAAAAGCAGCTCGATTTGTTCTGGATGATTTCCAACAAAAGAGTAGCATTACAAAAATGTTGCGAAGTTTGGGCTGGGATGACTTGTGAGAAAGGAGACGAGCTGCTCGACTAAGTGGTATGTAAAGTCAAAGAATAATACTAGATTATAAATTCCACCTATTCAATACATAAGAGTTTTTAATTTAAATTTAAGAAGTAGATCTTACGCATAAACTGGCTTCGGTGGTGGCTAGATACATGTATCTAATATGTTAAGATCCATTTTATTAAATTTATTTTTAAAAAACTTATGTATTGAATAGGTGGAATTTATAATCTAGTATTATTCTTTGACTTTAAGTACATTTCAATACAGACCATAACATGAGATTTGTAACATGTAAATGATATGTTTCGAGCTGTCAGTGGAGAGATGGTGTGCAATGACTTTAGTAGATGAATAAGTATGAGTAGTGTCTTTAAAAGTAGGAAAGATCACAATATGAAGATAAAGTTGTAATTCAAGAGGACAAATTGGGGTAAATATTTGTTCATGGGAAGGGGAATTAGTGATTGGAATAACTTACCAAGCGAGATGTTCAAAACATTTCCAATTTCTTTGCAATCATTTAAGAAAAGGCTAGGAAATCTGTCACCTGGGCAACTGCCCTAAATGCAGATCAGTGGTGATTGAGTAGTGATTGATGAATGGAAAGTATACTCTGGACAGCAAAAATGACTGTATCTTGTGTCAGATGGGAAGCTGTTTCAGTTGCAGTCGTTTCTATTAAGTAAAAATATTTTAACCTGGTGCAAGTGAAATTTTGCATAGTGAAATTTTCTGCAGAAAGCAACCCATTAAGTGGTATAAAGTGACAACATAGCAACCACTTGCTTGGACTGTTCTGAGTCACCTCTCGAGGCCAAAACTGTCAGATTGACGAAGGAGGAAGGTGACCTCTTTTATGAGCATTTCTGTTTGAGTCTCGTGACTGTCCTGTTTTTTCAACTCTTGCACCTTTTTTGAAGACGGTTCCAATTCTTATTATTCTAAAAATTTTGGGTCTGTGGTCTAATTGGTAAGTGTTACAGTAATCTAGACTGTACTACTCTCACATGTATTAAATGTCATGTCATTCCAATGTGCATGTTTATAAACACATTAATATTATCTTGTTATCAACAGTTCACATGTTGTAATTTCCAATTAATTTATCTGGAAGTAGGCTAGTTTATGGGATTTCTATTATGTATATTCTGAGGGTTACTTGAATGTGATTATTAACTGTATGATTTGAAAACTAAATTTACTTTCTTGGTCTTGCAGGTAGGATTGAGAGAATTTGCTGCTCATAATTACATCATAGCTTCCCGCAGCGAACCTCTTGCAAAACTCATAAGGGAACAAAGGACTCGGTCAACATCCAGTAAGAATTCTATCCCAAGAGTCAAAATTGGAAAAATATGTCCGGAGATTTTTGAACAGGTCTTACAGTTCATTTACACCAATGATTGTGCTCTCCTTCGTCCGGGAGCTTGTCCTGTGAAGTAAGTGATAGTGAGCTCATATGATAATCACTTTCAGATGTAAAATATATATAATTTTTACTTGTGTATTCTCTTCCTTTGTATGTCATGTAACATAAATCTACGTCCTTGTCTTGGGAAATCGGTAAAACTTCCGCAAGCGGGCCGGGCATGGCGCGCCTCGCACTCCGCTCGCTGTACGCACGGAGGCTTGGCGGCGGGTGATGCTGTTACCAACTGTTGAGGAAAAGTGACGATATGTTACAACCACTAAATTAACTTTTTTCTTGCCGTGCGGGCAGTATGCGCCGCGGCGATAGTGAAGAGCCTTTCGAAGGGAGTGTGGCCCCCGAAGAGGGCCACTGTTCTCATGACAGAGCTTGGCCTGGATTTAAAATGATAGGTTACAGCTACTAAATTACATTTTTTTCTTGACGATCGAGTGTTTATATTTTGCGCAGTGTGGTGTCCCTGTGGCGACCGACCATGCGACCTCTAGCGGGGAAAAAGTTACATAGGCTTCTTCACAGCTGATCGGAGCTGGCCAATGGGAGTAAAGATAATGGTGGCAATTTCTTCCTTCATGCTGTATTACTTTCTGTTTTCCTATAAAAGAAAGAATAGTTTTGGGGGCGGGATGGCGGGATTATAGCAAGCGTAGAGGAAGGATCTCTCCTCTCAGGCACTCCAGGTATTGTAAAACGTTCCTTTTCAATCTTTACTAATGATGACCAATGCCGGCCCGCTTGCGGAAGCGCCACCGGGAAATCTAATGAAAATTGCCTATTATATTCTATCTCAAATTATCTGGGAGATAAGAATAAAAAGTCCTGCCACGTGCGCATTGCACTCTGTCTATATCGGTCCCTTAATCCTGAGGATCGTGATCTCTGAAGATATTTCTTTGTACCCGTTTCCATCCTCCACAGACTTCTGCTATACGGGTAGATTGTATGAACGATGTCTTTGTTGCATGTTTTATGCCATCTGTCCAGCGTATAGGTGCTCGTCCACGCTCCCTCTTTCGAGTTACGTTTCCCAAATTTATGTGCTTTTCAATGCTTCCTTCTTCACGACGCATAATATGACTAAGGAATTGGAGAATCCTCTGTTGACATTTTGCCGATAACCTGGTACTGATATTCAGCTCCTTGAGGATGGATTCGTTGATTCGAAATGCTGTCCAAGGAATGCAAAGCATTCTTCTCCAGCACCACATCTCGAATGAGTTGATCTTATTCAGATCTGAAGCTCGTAAAGTCCACGTTTCAGCACCATAGAGGATGATAGAGAATACCAGTGTGTGTACTAGTCTCATCTTTAGCTTACAGAAATGGAGCGATCCTTCTAAATATGAGATAACTGAGACATGATATTCTTGGCCATGGCAATCCTTCTCCTGATCTTTATTTCACAGCTGTTGCTAGTTATAATGGCACCCAGGTACATTTCTGAAACCATTTCCATTTCGCTGAAGGCACCGAATTCCTTCAGCTTGCGAGGCCTATCAACTACCATCATTTTTGTCTTTTGCATGTTGATCTACAAACCCAAACTGATGCTCTCAGTTCTGACACTGTCTAAAAGCTCTGTCATTTCTGCCTCATCCATGGCAATCAATACAGTGTCATCTGCATATTGGAGATTTGATTTCTTTCTGCCACCAATAGGAAATCCACCAGTCCATCCAGCATTGCAGTACTAGTCACATAAAAACATCAGTCAAGAAACCACAAGTTCTATAACTAGTTCAAATAATCTCTAATTAACATGTTATAAGAAGAATACAACATTTATACAATCACCAGAATGAATCAAGATGATATTCAGCAGAATTCTGAAGGTTAATTGTACTCACCATTGTCGCAGGCGGAAGAAAGATAGGTTACTCAATTCCCTCCATATTGTTGTCTCGTCATCATCATTGTCGGAGTCGTTTGCATTTATCACTATCCGTTCATTGGCATCATCTACTAACTTATCTATATCCCACATTCATTTTTCTTCCGTCTCATTGACTTGTTTTACACACATTTCCCAATGTTGAGGGATCACTAGTTCAATCCCTTCCAGCTGCAGTTTTCTTACTTCTGCAAGCGTGAAAGTTTTGTTGTTTCTAGCTACATGGCCCTTAACTTGGCTCCACACACTTTCAATTGGATTTAAAGAACCTTAAAACTTGCCTTCCTGATTGCAATGCGATATCATCTGCTCGATATGCGCCACACGAGTCCTCAATATGCTGTGGGATGATATTAAGAAATAGCGGCTACTAACCTAGTCACATTTTCAAGAGTACTACCAGAGTTTGCATCACTAAACTTCTTAAAAATGTTGAGAACACACTGTTTTTCTCCATTTCTCAATGCTTTTCCCTTCTTATGCTTTACGTGAGAAACCCATCTTCACTCCACACGGAACTTTAACAAAGTTTATGTAAACCTAAATTGGAACAGTTAACTAAATCCTAAACACCAAGACAAAAACTGACTACCAACTTAATTAATAATGATATATTACTACACAAAAGAAACTCGTAATAATGTGCAAAGTCATTAGCACGCTAATAACACCCGGAAAACAGCAGTAAACAGAAAGCACATGGGTTGTATGTTAGCTAAATGAACCGCTATTGAATACTGCAATGGCTGTTCTGCTGTTGACATGTCACCCTTCTCAAAAGGCATTTCAATGCATGAGTATCAATTATAAATTGAAACTAAACAGCTTTTTAAAAGTGAAAACTGATGATAAACGGATTTAGTTGACGTACATCACTTATACACGGAAATAACATTACTTAACACTTTTTCTTTCTTAAGTATTCAATCCATGGATTGGTTTGTGGCAGTTTTCCAGTCGGCTCTATTCATAGCTTTCCTCTTCATCTCTTCATAGCTTCTGCATCCTACGTCAGACATGATTTGCTGTACACATTGTAGGCGTGGTTTTCCTTGACATCTTTTGCCTTCAACCATTCCCTCCAGTACCATTTTCAACAGGCTATCGTGTCTCAAAATATGTCTTATCAGTCTAGTCCTCCTCCCCTTTATGCTTTTCCATAAGGTATAATTTTCCTCCACCTTCTTAAACAATTCAGCATTATTTTTTCTGTCCAGCTAATCTTCAGCATTCTTCTGTAACACCATTGTTCAAAAGAATATAACCTCCTTTTTTCTTTTTTCTTTTTTTCTTTCTTGTTTTCCAATTGTCCACGTTTTGCAACCATAAAGGGCAATGCTCCAAACATGCTTTCAATAATCTTTTCCTTGTTTTAAGATAAATGGAATTTGTAGTGAGTAAACTTTTCTTTTTGTGAAATGCTAATTTAGCTTGTAAAATACTACTTTTGATTTCCTTCTTGCTTCTTCCATCTTTGGTAATTTTGCTTCCGAGATATTTAAATTCGTTAACATTTTCCAGTGTTTTGTTGCCCATCAATATTTTCATACTTGAGGGTGCTTTTTGTAATTGCATGTTGTATTCATTACCTATGATTTTCTCCATTTTTACTATTATTTGTTTGAGATGTTGTTCACTGTCTGCAACTATGGCAATGTCATCTGCAAATCTAATCATATTTATTTGTTCACCCTGTATCCTTATTCCTATATTCAAATCCTTTCAAACCTTATTCAATGTATCCTGGATCTAGGTATTAGAAAGCATGAGAAACAAAGCACAACCTTGTCTAACTCCTTTCCTTATTTTTGCTTCCTCTTGTTCATTTTCAATTTTAATTACTGCAATTTCATTTTTGTACAAATTCCAAATTATTCGTCTATCTTGATATGGGACTCCTATGTTTTTAAGAATTTCAAACAATTTTATCCAATATAGGCCTACATTATCAAAAGCATTTTCAATATCCACAAAGCATAAAAAAATTATTTTGTCTTTTTCTAATCTTTTTTCAAGTATAAGTCTCAGTGCCAATATAGCTTCTCTTGTAAATTTAAAAAACTGAAACTGGTCTTCAGTCAGATACTCTTCAGTTTACTTTTACTTAACACATGTAAAGTATTTTTAACGCCTAACAGAAGATACAGTACCACTGCATTTACCACGTGTTTTTGGTATGTACTTTATCTCCCAGGTTACTTGAGATATGGTATAGTTCGAATCATCATTTTATCCTTCCTGCAAGCCAGGTAGGACACGTTTTAATTACTGTATTTTCCCACGTAATTAACACACTTTTTTGATGATAAATACAGGCGAAAACTTTGAATGCATAAATTATTCAAGGAATCCAGATATTTCAAAATTATTTACAATTCATTTACATTTAAAAGTGTATATCAAATGTAATATAAACACAATTGGTTCAACTCATTTGCGGTTATCGTCATTTGGCTTAAAATTCTGGTGCGAGATTTTTCTGAAAAGTCAAATATGGTACATTGGGTAAGTCAGACACGAGGGTTTGAAGTATCAACATGTATCAACACTGGAAAATATTCTTCCCGTTACGAGCTGACAATCCGACCTGAAGTGAAATAAACATGAACCATAAAAGTACAATTCATGTAAATACATAATACATAATATTTACCATATATTGTAATAAGAGTATTGTAATCATGGCTTAGAAATGATATAATGGATGCAGAAATTTTCTCACGGCACTGGAGTGTGTATCGTAGAGATAGGATAGGAAAGGTGGGAGGGGGAGTTTTCATTCTGGTGAAAGAAGAATTTGTAAGCTACGAAAAAGTTAAAGATGAGACACATGAAATTCTAGGTGTAAGGCTCATTTCTAAAGATAATAGGCAACTTGATATATTTGGAGTGTACAGATCGGGAAAGGGTAGCACAGATGCGGATTCGGAATTATTTGATAGGATAGTCAGCTATGTGGGAAACGACATGGAAAGAAATGTGATTGTAGCGGGAGATCTGAATTTGCCAGATGTAAATTGGGAAGGAAATGCGAACGACAGGAAGCATGACCAACAAATGGCAAATAAGTTAATATGGGAAGGACAGCTGATTCAGAAAGTGATGGAACCAACCAGAGGGAAAAATATTTTGGATGTGGTGCTGATAAAACCAAATGAGCTCTATAGGGAAACTGAAGTAATAGATGGTATTAGTGATCATGAAGCTGTTTTTGTGGTAGTTAAAAATAAATGCGATAGAAAGGAAGGTCTTAAAAGTAGGACTGTTAGGCAGTACCATATGGCTGATAAAGCAGGTATGAGGCAGTTTCTAAAAAGTAACTATGATCGGTGGAAAACGGTAAATAAAAATGTAAACAGACTCTGGGATGGGTTTAAAGAAATTGTTGAGGAATGCGAAAACAGGTTTGTACCTTTAAGGGTGGTAAGGAATGGTAAAGACCCACCTTATTATAATAGAGAAATAAAGAGATTAAGAAGGAGGTGCAGACTGGAAAGAAATAGAGTTAGAAATGGCTGTGGAAGTAAGGAGAAATTGAAGGAACTTACTAGAAAATTGAATCTAGCAAAGAAGGCAGCTAAGGATAACATGATGGCAAGCATAATTGGCAGTCATACGAATTTTAGTGAAAAATGGAAGGGTATGTATAGGTATTTTAAGGCAGAAACAGGTTCCAAGAAGGACATTCCAGGAATAATTAATGAACAAGGGGAGTGTGTATGTGAGGATCTTCAAAAGGCAGAAGTATTCAGTCAGCAGTATGTAAAGATTGTTGGTTACAAGGATAATGTCGAGATAGAGGAAGAGACTAAGGCGAAAGAAGTAATAAAATTTACATATGATAACAATGACATTTACAATAAGATACAAAAGTTGAAAACTAGAAAAGCGGCTGGAATTGATCAGATTTCTGGGGATAAACTAAAGACAATGGGTTGGAATATAGTACCATATCTGAAGTACTTATTTGATTATTGTTTGGTCGAAGGAGCTATACCAGATGAATGGAGAGTTCCTATAGTAGCTCCTGTGTATAAAGGAAAGGGTGATAGACATAAACCTGAAAATTACAGGCCAGTAAGTTTGACATGCATTGTATGTAAGCTTTGGGAAGGCATTCTTTCTGATTATATTAGACATGTTTTTGAAATTAATAACTGGTTCGATAGAAGGCAATTCGGTTTTAGGAAAGGTTATTCCACTGAAGCTCAACTTGTAGGATTCCAGCAAGATATAGCAGATATCTTGGATTCTGGAGGTCAAATGGACTGTATCGTGATTGACATGTCTAAAGCATTTGATAGGGTGGATCATGGGAGACTAGTGGCAAAAATGAGTGCAATTGGACTAGACAAAAGAGTGACTGAATGGGCTGCTATATTTCTAGAAAATAGATCTCAGAGAGTTAGAGTAGGTGAAGCTTTATCTGACCCTGTAATAGTTGAGAGGGGAGTTCCTCAGGGCAGTGTTATCGGACCTTTATGTTTTCTTATATATATAAATGATATGAGTAAAGGAGTGGAATCGGAGGTAAGGATTTTTGCGGATGATGTTATTCTCTATAGAGTGATAAATAAGTTACAAGATTGTGAGCAACTCCAACGTGACCTCGAAAATGTTGTGAGATGGACAGCAGGCAATGGTATGTTGATAAACGGGGCTAAAAGTCAGGTTGTGAGTTTCACAAATAGGAAAAGTCCTCTCAGTTTTAATTACTGCGTTGATGGGGTGAAAGTTCCTTTTGGGGATCATTGTAAGTATCTAGGTGTTAATATAAGGAAAGATCTTCACTGGGGTAATCACATAAATGGGATTGTAAATAAAGGGTACCGATCTCTGCACATGGTTATGAGGGTGTTTAGGGGTTGTAGTAAGGATGTAAAGGAGAGTGCATATAAGTCTCTGGTAAGACCCCAACTAGAGTATGGTTCCAGTGTATGGGACCCTCACCAGGATTACCTGATTCAAGAACTGGAAAAAATCCAAAGAAAAGCAGCTCGATTTGTTCTGGGTGATTTCCGACAAAAGAGTAGCGTTACAAAAATGTTGCAATGTTTGGGTTGGGAAGAATTGAGAGAAAGAAGAGCTGCTCGACTAAGTGGTATGTTCCGAGCTGTCAGCGGAGAGATGGCGTGGAATGACATTAGTAGACGAATAGGTTTGAATGGCGTTTATAAAAGTAGGAAAGATCACAATATGAAGATAAAGTTGGAATTCAAGAGGACAAACTGGGGCAAATATTCATTTATAGGAAGGGGAGTTAGGGATTGGAATAACTTACCAAGGGAAATGTTCAATAAACTTCCAATTCCTTTGAAATCATTTCGGAAAAGGCTAGGAAAGCAACAGATAGGGAATCTGCCACCTGGGCGACTGCCCTAAATGCAGATCAGTGTTGATTGATGACATACTGGCAAAAAAGAGAAAACTGTCCAACACGAGAAGGGCCGGGCAGCGAAGGAGGGACCCTGCTAGATTTCCCCAAACCGTTCGTATCCAATCTTGTACGAGTGACATGTCCATTCACCCCTTTACTCTGTTACCCTGGATCCTTCACGGAAATTTTTCTTTGGGCATTGTTTTTCGTTTTAGAACAGTGTAAGGTGCAAGCTTTCTGCCATCAGCTTTTACAGCAAGCATTGCAGTACATCGTTGTTTTTCGCTTCCAGTAGCACATAAAAAAACACTCGATGTCACGTTCTTATCGATTGTTCGACTTTGTGCCATATAAGTAAATTCTATCTTGAATAAAATTACTGTGTCCACCTATTCAATACAATTATATTTTGTAGTGATTAAATTCTACATGAAATTCATGTTTGTGGGTTACTGTAGTCACGTCCTAGTTCGTGAACCATGGGTAATGGCTGAGTGGTCTAGTAAGTGGTCCTGAGGGTCGGGATACCAGTTGCTATGGAATGGCAGTGGGCATCTGGGACATATTCTGAGTCCTGGCCCTCCTTGTGCTCAGGCGGCTAGGACTATACAATCCACCGGTGGTCCATAACCCGTTAGAGGAGATCTTCACTTGGACTGTGTGCAAGTAGGGTAGCATCCTGCTTCATGAATTTACCGAGCTCAGAACATTTTAAGCAAGCCTCGGACCTATGGGAGTAACGGAGTCCCACTTCCATTTGACAGGCGAGGGACTCCTTGGAAACTTCTTGGCGAACGAAATGGAATTCGATGGGCAGTTATCGATATTAATGGGGCTTATAGAAGAAAGTAGAACTGGCTGAGTTAGCAAAGAGGATGCATCTGGATGTTCTAGGAGTAAGTGATATTTGGGTAAGGGGAGATAACAAGGAAGAGATAGGAGATTATAAAGTGTACTTGACGGGTGTTAGAAAGGGAAGGGCAGAGTCTGGGGTAGAGCTCTTTATCAGGAATACCATTGCACGCAACATAGTTTCTGTTAGGCACGTAAATGAGCGAATGATGTGGGTAGATTTGTCAGTTGGAGGAATTAGGACAAGAATTGTGTCTGTGTATTCACCATGTGAGGGTGCATATGAGGATGAAGTTGACAAGTTTTATGAAGCATTGAGGGACATCGTGGTCAGGGTCAACAGCAAGGATAGAATAGTGCTAATGGGCTATTTCAATGCGAGAGTTGGGAATAGAACTGAAGGATACAAAAGGGTGATTGGTAAATGTGGTGAAGATATGGAAGCTAATGGGAATGGGAAGCGTTTGCTGGACTTCTGTGCTAGTATGGGTTTAACTGTTACGAATACATTCTTCAAGCATAAGGGTATTCACCGCTACACATGGGAGGCTAGGGGTACCAGATCCATAATAGACTATATCTTAACAGACTTCGAATTCAGGAAATCTGTTAGGAATGTACGAGTTTTCCAGGGATTTTTCGATGATACAGACCACTATCTGATCTGTAGTGAACTAAGTATCTCTAGGCCTAGGGTAGAGAAAGTGAAATCTGTCTGCAAACGAATAAGGGTAGAAAATCTCCAGGATGAGGAAATTAGAAGTACATGGATATGATTAGTGAGAAGTTTCGAACAGTAGACAGTAAGCAGGTTCAGGATATAGAAAGTGAATGGGTGGCATACAGGGATGCTGTAATAGAAACAGCAAGGGACTGCCTAGGAACAACTGTGTGTAAAGATGGGAAAAGGCAAACATCTTGATGGAATGGTGAAGTGAGAGCAGCTTGTAAACGTAAAAAGAAGGCTTATCAGAAATAGCTCCAAACAAGGGCCGAGGCAGACAGGGATTTGTATGTAGATGAAGGAAACAGAGCGAAACAAATAGTTGTTGAATTCAAAAAGAAGTCGTGGGAAGATTTTGGTAACAACCTGGAAAGGCTAGGTCAAGCAGAAGGGAAACCTTTCTGAACAGTAATAAAGAATCTTGGGAAGGGAGGGAAAAAGGAAATGATCAGTGTTTTGAGTAATTCAGGTGAACTCATAATAGATCCCAGGGAATCACTGGAGAGGTGGAGGGAATATTTTGAACATCTTCTCAATGTACAAGGAAATCATTCTGGTGGTGTTGTGAACAGCCAAGCTCACGAGGAGGAGGAAAATGATGTTGGTGAAATTATGCTTGAGGAAGTATAAAGGATGGTAAATAAACTCCATTGTCATAAGGCAGCAGAAATAGATGAAATTAGACCTGACATGGTGAAGTATAGTGGGAAGGCAGGGATGAAATGGCTTCATAGAGTAGTAAAATTAGCGTGGAGTGTTGGTAAGGTACTTTCAGATTGGACAAAAGCAGTAATTGCACCTATCTATAAGCAAGGGAACAGGAAAGATTGCAACAACCATCGAGGTATCACATTGATTAGTATACCAGGCAAAGTATTCACTGGCATCTTGGAAGGGAGGGTGCGATCAGTTGTTGAGAGGAAGTTGGATGAAAACCAGTGTGGTTTCAGACTACAGAGAGGCTGTCAGGATCAGATTTTCAGTATGCGCCAGGTAATTGGAAAATGCTACGAGAGGAATAGGCAGTTGTGTTTATGTTTCGTAGATCTAGAGAAATCATATGACAGGGTACCTTGGGAAAAGATGTTCGCCATACTAGGGGACTATGGAATTAAAGGTAGATTATTAAAAGAAATCAAAGGCATTTGTTGACAATTGGGCTGCAGTGAGAATTGATGGTAGAATGAGTTCTTGGTTCAGGGTACTTACAGGGGTTAGACAAGGCTGTAATCTTTCACCTTTGCTGTTCGTAGTTTACATTGATCATCTGCTGAAAGGTATAAAATGGCAGGAAGGGATTCAGTTAGGTGGAAATGTAGTAAGCAGTCTGGCCTATGCTGATGACTTGGTCTTAATGGCAGATTGTGCCAAAAGCCTGCAGTCTAATAACTTAGAACTTGAAAATAGGTGCAATGAGTATGGTATGAAAATTAGCCTCTCGAAGAGTAAATTGATGTCAGTAGGTAAGAAATTCAACAGAATTGAATGTCAGATTGGTGATACAAAGCTAGAACAGAATGTACAATATAACTATTTATAATAGTTTATTTAAATCCGCCTTGATCAATACACTCATTAAATGAAAGAAACATTATTTATTAAACCATACATGTTTCGGGAAATCTCAACCATTCCCTTCATCAGTGGTTAGATCAAAGAATAACATAATGACACAATCTTTTGTTTTACAATTTGAAGGAGTATTGTGTCCCAATACATCATGTCAAAGAGTAAAGAGAACTTACGAAATATTATAAAAATGATCAACACATACAATTTTGGTTGAACTGTATAGTGTTTCTCATTCAGTTCAACCAAAATTGTATGTATTGATCATTTTTATAATATTTCGTAAGTTCTCTTTACTCTTTGACATGATGTATTGGGACACAATACTCCTTCAAATTGTAAAACAAAAGATTGTGTCATTATGTTATTCTTTGATCTAACCACTGATGAAGGGAATGGTTGAGATTTCCCGAAACATGTATGGTTTAATAAATAATGTTTCTTTCATTTAATGAGTGTATTGATCAAGGCGGATTTAAATAAACTATTATAAATAGTTATATTGTACATTTAGACCAGTCAATACGGACCAAACACAATATTAACCTATCATGGTTAAGTTTATTAACAGAAAGCTAGAACAGGTCGATAATTTCAAGTATTTAGGTTGTGTGTTTTCCCAGGATGGTAATATAGTAAGTGAGATTGAATCAAGGTGTCGTAAAGCTAATACAGTGAGCTCGCAGTTGCGATCAAGAGTATTCTGTAAGAAGGAACTGAGCTCCCAGACAAAACTATCTTTACATCGGTCTGTTTTCAGACCAACTTTGCTTTACAGGAGCGAAAGCTGGGTGGACTCCTGTTATCTTATTCATAAGTTAGAAGTAACAGATATGAAAGTAGCAAGAATGATTGCTGGTACAAACAGGTGGGAACAATGGCAGGAGGGTACTTGGAATGAGGAGATAAAGGCTAATTTAGGAATGAACTCGATGGATGAAGCTGTACGCATAAACCGGCTTCGGTGGTGGGGTCATGTGAGGTGAATGGAGGAGGATAGGTTACCTAGGAGGATAATGGACTCTGCTATGGAGGGTAAGAGAAGTAGAGGTAGACCAAGATGACGATGGTTAGACGCGTTTTTTAACGATTTAAAGATAAGAGGTATAGAACTAAATTAGGCCACAACACTATTGTCGCGGCCACGAAATTAGGCGGGTCAGACAAATTACGCTGTTGCCAAGGTTATGTAGCAACTGGCGAAGAAATGTCTAACTGAACACATCATTTCGGAGCGCGAGACAAGTTGTTCTCTCTCAAGCTCCTGATGTTACTTCAAACAATGTTTCGAAACAAATTATACTACAAGCTTCAGAAAAGACTGCTGAATCCAGTGGTATAACTATTTCCCTTATAAACCACTTTAAATAATTATGAAAAATAAAATCTTGAACGAGTAAGTTTAAATCCGTAGAATCATGTATTGAAAATTTCAGTAAGCGGCCAAGTTTTTATTTCTTCAGCCAATAAAATTTTGTCTGCGGGAAAAATGTAAAAAATCGCCTGACATATATTTTTTATCTGAAACATATTTCCGTGAGTCTTGTAATTTTTCTGGAAAATGGCCCGGAAAGCGACCATGTAAATGTCGCTAGCCCAGGCAGTTCGGGGCGCGTGCTCCAGCACAGGCTGCAGGACCCTTTAAATACTTTCGGATTACATATTAATCTGTATCAGTTTTATTACATTATAACTTTAAATATTTCAATACTGTATATTGTACCGAGTAATATAGAAAAAGAACAACTTTAAAGAATAGGTTTACATTAATTTACTATCACGTAAGAATCGGTTTCTGGCTTCAAGGCAGTCTTAGTCACTGTCATCACTCATCTCACTATCTGTTAAGTCATCTTTTACACTGATGATGAATGGCTCCATTCTTTCGTCCCTTACTATTTCCTTGGCCCAATCGTCTATTTGAACATTTTCCGCGGAATTGAAGCACTTTTCCCAATCTGCAGCAGTCACACGGTCGATGGCTTCTGACGTGAGTTTTTCTACGCCCTTTATTTTGAATGTCTTGTTCCACTCTGCCACTTCTTTCTTGACTTGAGCCCAAATCAATTCACATTCACTATCCATCTTTAACTGCACTTACGATGCGAACTCAACAACTGCTTGACAGGGAATGACTCTGGTAAAGTGGCCTGGAGCGGGATGGGCTTCAGTTTGACAGGACTGCACGATCAGCGTTGCCAATCCGTGCCCGGGGGTAAGCAACTCTCGGCCATCTGTCGCTCCGCCGTTCCCATATCTGACGACAGCGCAGTTTTCCTCACCCGCCTAATTTGGTGGCCTCGACAATAGTTGTAAATTGAGGATTGTGGCGACGTTTAGTAAATTCACAGAGGTTTGCAGACTGAACGCTGAAAGGCATAACAGTCTATAATGATAATGAATGAATGAATGAATGAATGAATGAATGAAATATAAACACTAGTTAGGGACATGTTTCGCCCTAGTTTTGGGCATCTTCAGCCTAATACTAATCTTAAGGTCAAGTCTTAAATCTATTAACATTGGAACTTAATACTAAACTTAAATTAATATCAAATACTAAATACAATGGCATACCATTTTTAATTTAGTATTGATAAGGTGGATCTCTTTCTTTCTATGACATACATAGAATTTCAATGATGACGACTAGTGACCTTTCTAGAGATTTTAGGAGCCATTCGGAGACAATTCTGACTAATTTTATTTTATCTCAATACAACTAAAAGAGTGTGTGTCTGTACATTGCACAGAATTTAAAAAGAATGATATTTCTGTACCGGTTGTGACCACAGTAACAAGGAGAAGTGCACGTTTTAATTTTCTGTAATGTCTGTATGTATGTACGTACGCGTATCACGAGAAAACAACTGAAGATAATTGAATGAAAACGGTATATAACGTCCGGGAGTAAGTCGCTACAATCTAGGCCATAAATAATTGTGTTCATACTGAGTGAAATGGTAGTTTAGGGGAAGGCCTAAAATTTAATTCTCACATATTGGCCCTATCAATAAATACTATGTTATTAAATTTATATATTATTAAATTTCCTATCATTTATGTTTTATACATTTTTACCGTACTGGGTATGATAACAGAGATATTAATGAATTTGGATTTTTGTTGCTAAGTCTATATCAACGCCAAGATACGAGGAAATGGGTGAACAGAATTGAATGAAAATTGGTATGTAAAGTCAGGGAATAAGGAACTACAGTCCAAACTACAAATAATTTTATTCACCCTGTTCGAAATGGTAGTTTAGGAGAAGGTGCAATTTTTAAAAAAAAATTACCTATCTAATTGGTCATATCGAAAAGTACTACATAACAAGAGTTATAGAGAGTACAATTTCTGATTATTTATGTCTTATTTAGTTTTACTGTACTGACTATAATAATATTGTGAAGATGATTATAAGAATGAGAAAAAAGACACGAAGGAATGATCGCTTGAATAATAACACAAAAGGGAGTCATAAAAGAAAGGAGCACTCACTTTACATCAGATGCTCAAATATCACAGAGTCGGAAGGAAACTAAATGTGAAAGCCTGCAATATAGACAGCTCATAAAATTGATCAACAATAACATTACATTGACCATTGTTTGTTGTGACGTGCTTTGTGTATTCTGCTGCCATTTATCTCCAATAGATGGGATTACTGC
The DNA here is from genome assembly GCF_040414725.1 of Anabrus simplex. Taxonomy (NCBI): domain Eukaryota; kingdom Metazoa; phylum Arthropoda; class Insecta; order Orthoptera; family Tettigoniidae; genus Anabrus; species Anabrus simplex. The sequence goes on along the minus strand of NC_090265.1, from coordinate 1,770,905,034 downwards.
TGCATACCTAGTAAAACAGCCTGCTTGAATATTGGCGGGAAGTAGCTGGGGAGTTAGATCTCCCTCTTCTTTAGCCTGCCATTCCTTTGGTTCATAAATTTTCTGATAGTACTGAATCATCATAGTACTCCAGCTATCAATCCCTACTCTGAAGCGGTGATTGGAATGAGCAATGTGCACACTTAAATGGAATAACCACGAACCTACTACGTTGGTGATGCAGGGGGAGAGGTAATACTACCACGTGGCACGTTCCAGGTGGCAGATAGGGGGGGTCCTAACCAGCTTGCTGGTGGACTTGAGCGAAATAAAATAGCTCTCGTGGATCAAACACACACACCCCTGTGTGTGGGGTACGCAGGCGAAGAATATACCCACGGTATCCCCTGCCTGTCATAAGAGGCAACTAAAAGGGGCAACCTAGGGATGTTTGAATTGGAACCATGAGACTACTTATAATTAATACCACCACGCTGGGTCACTTTTACTTGCGCGTAGTACCACTATGTTAGGTACACAATAGATCAGTGATTAGTAGCAAGAGCATCTGAATCAGGGTGAGTTTTACAGTACCTGTGATTAGTACCACTATGAGCGACACCATGGGTCTGCCTTGCCTATGGTTAGTAGCCACTATGTGAGGAACAGCACATTTTGAATTCTGGTCAGTGGATGATTTTGGACTTTTAAATTGTCATTATATTTCGTCGCATTTTTACCATTAGGGGCCGATAACCTAGATGTTAGGTCCCTTTAAACAACAAGCATCATCTTAAATGGAATAATGACACAGGAGTGTTAGTGGCTGTCTGTGGCCTGGTCATTCTAGCTCTGGAACTTTGAACTGTTAGATCGACACTATAGTACTTTTCTTTAAGAGTGAGAAAATGTGCTGTTTTTCATTTGATTGAATATTTCATATGACAAGCATTACTTTTATTCGTGACATTCGTACTGACATCATTGTAATGACCTACGTTGACTTCAGTTGGTAAAACTATAAGGAAAGTCTTTCTCAGAATTCCGTAGCGAAGCACGGGTACTACAACTAGTTATTTGATACAAATAGCATTGCGCTTCGCATAATTGTGCGGGCACTTGATGCAGTATATTAATCTATGTATTTGCTAAGTAATGGCATTTATGTGCATGACCGATGCATACGTGTGGAGCATGAGTTCATACTATTTTCGAAAGGCTTATCAGAGACCGATCATCTCACTCACATTCTTCCTAAGAGGCAATAGAGGTGTGTCATTTTCAGCCTTGTAGCCTCGTTATAGCAACAGTCGGGCTTTGAGACAATAAGTGTTATAAATATATCATAGTATTGTATTGCGCAAGACATGTAGAATAAGCAGTTTTGACCAATTGTATGTCCTGATTTCTCCTGATTTTTCCTGATTTTCATATCAAAATCTCCCGATTTTTGGTTTTGTAAAGTTGGCAGGTATGCAATGGTCTTATGCTTATTACATATTTACATAGTTTACAATATGTACATTAACTAAATGCCAGAATTTGTGAACAAGGAAGCACTAAAATAATTATTTTCAATGACTAGAAGACATTTGAGACGTCTGGATGAAAGTTTATGCAAATGTGTACGTATTGGCTAGAGATTGATCGCAGCATGAATTGGAGTATCTCCAACTGTTTGACTAGACCATCTGACTGACCAACCATGCTTCTTTCTAAAGGAATATTCAAATCCAACACGATCGAATTTAACCACGGTTCCGGTTTTGCAACAATATACTTATGCTAATAACCATAACCACCTTTGAAAAACCTTCAACCTAATGTTCATCCATAAAGTTTGAGAAGCCCCAATTCACGCTGTGATCAATCTCTAGTCAAAGAGTTGGAGATACTTCAATTCACACTGTGATCAATCTCTAGCCAATACGTACACATTTGCATAAAGTTTCATCCAGACGTCACAAATGTTTTCTAGTCATTGTATAATTAAAATATTTTATTGCTTCCTTGTTCACAAATTCTGGCATTTAGTTAATGTACATATTCACGCTGTGATCAATCTCTAGCCAATACGTACACATTTGCATAAACTTTCATCCAGATGTCTCAAACGTCTTCTAGTCATTGAAAATAATTAATTTAGTGCTTCCTTGTTCACAAATTCTGACATTTAGTTAATGTACATATTGTAAACTATGTAAATATGTAATAAGCATAAGACCATTGTATTTAGTATTGTACCAGGAAGGCATAGGCCCTGGCACATACGAGTTATTAATGTTATTTATGAGTGTACAATTAGGTTCCAATGCATGAACAGCTGTGTGAGAGAAGGTTCTCGTTCTCACTGCGCTGCACGAGGGAGAACGCAAGTCGAGCAAGGTCAAGTGATGTCACCACTGCCTGTAGCTTCTCTCCCCTTCAGAATTCTCTCGAAAATTTTATGAACTTTTTAATGCCTGGACCAAGTAACATGAGATCAACGCTGAATTGTAGCCGATATTCTGGAAGTGAAGCCCTGCAAATTTGAGATCAATCCATCCAGTGGTTTCCGAGATATAAAAAGTTAAAATTTTGGAAGGAATTATCGCCCCTTCATCACCTGATATCGAGCGCTGCTCGCAGACCGGTATAAATAGGTCAGTGAACCAAGGTTATAGCCAGTGTGTATGTTCTGCAATTATGAAGGACAGTATTCTCCGTCGCAATTCGTGAGGACATAGTAGTGGTCACACTCGAACGCTTTGAAAATAGTGCGAAGACGTCGTAAGTCAAGTTTCTGCCGCACCACGTGAAGGAAATAATCTAAAAGTTTCTCCAACTAAATTGTCGTTAGATAATACTCAAAAATGTGTTAACTGAGTGAAGCTATAATAGGAAGTGTGAATTGAAGTGTCAAGTATTTCATTTATCAGTATACGACCTTGTGAACTTTGCCAATTTCACGTAATTTCGAACTGTATCTTTGAACTGTGACAGTATTCTGAGTCATTGCGTATGGTGAACTAAAATCCTAATTTGAGACCATTTCAATCATTCTGAGACGTATTTCTCCAACAATAGTATAATTGTGAACTGAATGAGATATTATTTCACTAGACATTCGTCCAATAACAGGGCTACAATTGACTATCGCTACTACGAGAAACTCAGTGAACATTAAGAACTTTTTATGACTCTATTAAGTAGTACAGACTCGTGTGGTGTAAATCCAGCCATAAAATCGCCTTAATTTGCAAACAGTATTATTTCAGACACTGTTGTAGAGACTGTCGTTAATAACATTTTTCAAGTGCTTATGGACTGTGATTATTATTCTACGGTCAAACCTCAGACATAATTAGTGACAATTATGAACTGTGACAGTGTTAAATCTTAATTCCAAAAGCTGTGTGTATATAAAAACCGTGTTTTCCGTTGTGAAAACAATTTTAAGTCCTTACTCCATTAACATGACTTACAAAACATACGGTAGCATGGACTGTGAATTATGTCGCACATTCAACACCGTAAAATTAAGAATAGAACTGTGCATTACAACTTGTGTCGGTGTATTATATCAATTCTAGTGATATTTGGGAGCTCTGTAGTGCCAATTGAACTTTCTGTGTTCCGACATTACCTCAAAGAACAACGGAATCTTGGCAAAGTGCTGTGAGCTTCTGCTGCATCAAACGTCGCTTCCAACGTGGGATTTACGTGGTTTCTTCAGTTATGGTACCCATCGAGGGACGTCGACGAGGGAGATTAATGTGGTATCTTCACCGAACGGATCTGTCACGCCGCTGGTGCTAAGTTCGAGCCCTGGCTGCACGCTGCGGAATGTTCCAGGCACCACACCAACACGTGTAAGCAGATTCCAGGTGATCTTCTCATATTCTGAGTGAGTAATCCTACTGATTGACTTTTAACAAAGCACTCAGTTAATTACAGTGCTCCAACAAGTGCTCCGTGTGAATTTCAGCTTGTAATTTGCAATAATTCGAGGAAGGTTCATATCTTGATTTTAAACCGTAAATTCCCTTTTAAAATCATTCATAAATTGAATTAATTTCACATAGATAAACTGCAGCAGGTAGGGACCCTCTTCGGAGGCAGCCCTACCCAGGGAGTGGCGCCCCTGCCTATGTGAGTCCCAGAGCACACTGACCCGGTGTGTAACATCGGGTCCCAGCTCAGGGTTACGAGTGAAGACCTCAACGGCATCTACGGCGGAGAAGGTGGACTTCGGCACGGCGGAGATGGCGGAAGGGGCATGCCCGTAGCGTCTGTACTCCAGAGGAGTGGCTACGAAAGGCGTCTGTCTCCATGTTAGGGGCGGCCTAATTTTGAACCTGGCAGTAGGTATAAAATGCCTTTGGGTGTGGCGAGCCCATCGTAACAATAGCCTATATGGACAAAGCAGATATGGTGCCTCGGAAAAGATTAGGGTGTCCCCTGCTAAAAGCGACGCGCAGCTCTTCAGGTGCTGGGGGAACTGTGAAAAATGGGCAACCAGCACCAAACTACATCAAAATTGCAACAGTAAATGTACTGGCACTGATGTGAAAGACAGAAGAACTGGTTGACTTCATGATAGAAAAAGATATAGCCGTACTTGGACTGTGCGAGACCAAGAAGAGGGGTACAGGGGAGATCCCTCTGAGAGAAGGATACAGCCTGTATTACAGCGGAGGACCTGAAGCAAAAAATGGAATGGCCATCATACTTAGAAGAGAAATCCAAGAATATGTGGAATATACAAAGTACGTCAGCGATAGGATGATGATGAGACACCAGTTTGAAAATGGCGTGAAAGATCTATTTCAGTTGTATGCCCCACAAACTGGTTGCATAGATGAACATCTAGAGGACTTCTTAGAGGAAGTGGAGAGACAGATAGAAGATAAGGAAGTACTTTTGATGGGAGATCTAAATGCACAAGTTGGAATGGAAAGACAAGGAAAGGAAGATGTTGTAGGGCCCTTTGGATATGGAAATGTAAATCCATAAGGCGAGTTGTTGGTGGATTTTTGCATGAGGAATCAAATGATTGTTGGAAAGACCTGGTTTAGGAAGAAGAACAGTCAGAAGATTACAAGGTATGGTTGGGGAGACAGACGAACAAAGACCATGATTGATTATATAATCATAGAGAAAGAACACCGGAAGAACTTTGTAGATGTAACAGCCATGCCTGAAGAAGCCTTTGGTGGAGATCATAGAGAGTTGTGATAGGAAAATTGAAAGTTGGAAAGATTGAAAAACCCCAATTAAGAAGATAGAAAAGAATTAAAGTATGGAAGTTGAAGGAGAAAAGCATACAAGAAGAATTTCAAAGGGGAAATAATACCCATGGTACCCAGGACAGAGGTGGGGAATGTTGAAGAGGAATGGAAAAGATTTAGGGAAGCACTGGTTGGATGTGCAGAAAAGGTGTGTGGTAGAACATCAGGAAATGTGAAAGACAAAGAAACACACTGGTGGAATGATAGGGTGAAGATTAAAGTGAAGGAAAAGAAAATGGCATGGAAAGCATGGAAAACATCTAAGACTGAAGAAAGTAGAAGAAAATATGTGGAGGCAAAGAATTTGGCCAAGAAAGTAGTGGAGGAAGAAAAGAGGGAAAGCTGAGCCTTATTCACACAGAAATTGAGAGATGATGTGCAGGGCAGCAAGAAATTACTGTATGGTATCTTAACACATTGCTGACCGGATGCTTGAGCTTGTCACATACCCTGTGGACCGGACATCTTTCTACTAAGCATACTAGGGTGCACTCGATTATAAAAATGTACGTAAATATTAAACCAGTCAAGATTTTATCTTTAAAGTTGGTATGAGTACTCAACCAATGCCCCTAGTAGTACTTCAACATATCTAAGATAAGCAAGCAAATGCGTGTTAATTCAACAACACATCATTAATGTTTACATCGTTGTCGTCATCTGAGTCACTTGAATAAATAAACACACTATGTAAATTACGGCGTGTAGAGGCTTGAATATCACTTCCACCATCACTCTCACATTCAGTTTCCACTAATTCATTATCACTATATCCATTTGAACGATCATCGGCATATAATTCTTATCGTCGTCAGCTAACACTGTATTCCGCGGGCACTCCATCTTGTCATTGACTGAACCGGCAGAAAGAAAGTCGACGTTTCGAAACTAAATCAAAGAATAAAAGAGGCCGTGAATAAAAAGGAAAGTGGCAGATACACATCTACGATTTATTCTACTCAATGTGCAAGTTCGAAATAGTTCAATATATGATCAAGAGATGTCACAGGAAGACCGAAAACAATGTTGTGAATAAAACCGAGATTTCTCGGGGCCCGTCACCTACCGCTGGCGAGCGTACTACAAGATTTCTCGGGGCCCGTCACCCATGCGTTAAGAAACAAAAAGAGAGATCAAGTAAACACCAGATTTGTGAAGGATGAAGGTGGCATAATTTTAACAAAGCCTGAAGAAATAAGAAATAGATGGAGATAGTATTTTCAGAAGCTGCTGAACATAAGAACGGATGACAGTCATTCGGTGGACGACCAGGAAAGGCAATTAGTTGATGAAGAAATGGATAAAGAAATTACAATGAATGAAATTGAAATGGCAGCAAGAAAGATGAAGAATGGAAAAACTGCTGGAATAGATGAAATTTCAGTGGAGATGATAAAGGCAGCTGGAGCTGTAGGCTTGCAGTGGACTTATCAGGTTCTCAGGAATGTCTGGGAGAATAAGGAGGTCCTTGAGAATTGGCAAAAAGGAATAATCATCCCAATTTTCAAGAAAGGTGATAAGAAAGGTGATAAAGTTTTCAAGAACTACAGGGGAATTACTCTAATATCTCATGTTGCTAAGATAATGGAAAGGATACTGGGAAGTAGAATAAGGTTGAGGGTTGATAATCAGATACAGGAAAATCAGTTTGGTTTCAGAAGTGGAAGGTCAACAATAGAGCCCATTTTCATTTCATTATGAGACAACTAATGGAAAAGCATTGGGAGTAAGGGAAAGATATGGTGATGACATTCATTGACATTGAAAAGGACGAAAGTTTGGGACAGGCTGGTGCAAAAAGGAATTGGAGAAGGATTAATAAAAATGATCATGGCATTGTATAAGGAATGTTGTAGTTGCATGCAAACACAAGTTGGCAGAACAAGTTGGTTCAAAATAACTAGTGGGCTGAGACAGGGAAGTGTTCTATCACCAATCCTGTTTACAATAGTAATGGATGACATCATGAGAACAGCAAAAGCAGCATATGGAGGAAGAGAAATGAACATGATGTTATTTGCAGATGATATTGTGATTTGGAGAGAAGACGACATGAAGGTTCAAGAACAGTTGAATGTGGTGATTGGGAAGATCGAAGAATGTGGATTGAAAATAAGTATAGAAAAGAGTAAAACTCGTGTTATGGCTAGAGGGGAGAAAGAAGGGAAAGGTCATATTAGATTTGCAGACAAGCCCCTGGAAGTAGTGGAAACGTTTAAATACCTGGGGAGTGAATTAATGGAGAATGCTCGACTGGATGCTGAGATTAGTAAAAGGATTCAAGCTGGAAGTTGTTTCTATCATAGTGTAAGAAACATGTTATGGGACAAAGATGTGCCAACGGAAGCAAAGGATACTATGTACAAGATGTATTACGTACCCATAACAACTTACGGAGCAGAAACTTGGACAATGACAAAGAAGGATGAGAGTCGAATACAGACAGCCGAAATGAAGTTCTTGAGGAGTATGATACAGAAGAGTAGAAGAGACAAAATTAGGAATGAGATAATCCGGGAAGAAATTGGAGTGGAAAAACTGAATGATAGAATAGAGAAGAGCCGACTAAGATGGTTTGGGCACATAAAGCGGATGAGTGACGAAAGAATGCCAAAAAAGGTAATGGAAGTGCCACGATTGAGATGGAAGGATACCATCCAACGCAGAAACCTGGATTGGGACACAGTGTTGGACGAGGAGTGGTGGAAAGACCGAAGAAAGTGGAGAGGAACCATATTTGCCCCTACCCGGCTACAGCTGGATAAAGGGAATGATGTTGATGATGAAACTTTAGGATTTACAAGTGCACTACTTTATTTTATTTTTTTCAACTTTACCGAACTGTCCATGTCTGATCACATTGGGGAAAAATGAGTCCGGACAGATCGAGCAGCTCAGAAACTCAGGAATTTCAAGTGACTCCTTCATTCGTACACTATTGCCGTGCATTGGTTCTCCAAACATCTTTCTTGTACAGCCACTACATGTAACACTCGTGACGCACATGAGAGAAAAACTCTCAGTTTGTCCACTCACTGAGTGACTGGGCGACTGAGTGATCTGTATACGAAGCCTGTAATCGAGTTTCAAGTTTAGGTTGACTCAAATATCGGCCATTGTGACAGAGCAGCAATGAGAGTCTGGTTCGTGTCTGTCCAGACTTGTTCATTGCAAGTCTTTGTGTATTCTAGCAGTAGGCTTGTTCTCTAACCAAACAAGCTGAGTAGAGGTGTAACCTGATGGAATGAGCTCGGACTCGTTCATTGCATGGCTGTAGTCTAGGATGTCCAACTGGTTTCATCCCTTGAAAATTAAAAAAAAATTTAGTAGTTCCTTATTATTGTAGTTTCCCCTCATTTGCTGTAGTATGTTTTTAGACCAACTTAACAGAACTTTTCCTTACCCTTTCCTGTAGCTTCTTGGTAATTTTTTCTTCTGGTTCTGTCCCATTTTTGTGTGCATGTGTGTAAGTAACCATTTACTTACATCACTTCTATTACACAGCTCTTTCAACTATAGAAAGATCAATAGGAGGTATGTTTTGAACCAAGTTGTTTTAGTTCTGAAAGAGACTCCCATATTCCAAAGTACTACATAGATAATGTGGAAGGAACTGTGTCCTTTTGTTATTTACCCTGAAAATTGATATTCTAAACTTGGTACTTTCATCCCTTGAATTAACTCTTCTAAGATACTTGAAACTGCAGTGGGACCTCGATTCTCCATTATTGGAGGGACCCCGACAAAATAACGTTCATTATGGGAAAATGGAAAATCTGGGAACGAATTAAGACCATTAAAAATTTGACTAAACATCACAATAATGAAATAAATCTAATTATAATCTTTAAAAAAATGTCTAAACCAAACCCCATGGTGCTACAGTTCACATGGGCCTTGGCCTAACAAGCAACCATTGCTCAGCCTGAAGACCTGCAGATTATGACATAACACATGGTCAATGCGACATATCATTTCCGGCATTATTCTTGGCTCCCTAGACTGGGGTCACCATCTCACAGTCAGATAGCTTGAGTGGGCCTCAAACCAGGCTTCATTTCCATGTTAAAGTTACTGACTTTGTTAGGAATCGAACCCAGGGTATCTCGGTGATAGGCAGGGAAGGTACCCCAGGGCGGGCTGCAGAAGCTCCTACCTACATAAATTATATAAGTTTAAAATCTCAATGTTTTAAATTCAGTTTCAGGCCGATGACCTTAGATGTTAGACCCCTTTAAACAACAAGCATCATCAAATTCAATTTTTCTTGGGAAATTCATCACTTTCCCATGATAACTTCTTTCAGGTCAGCAACTTTCATCAGCCAAGCTCATCGTAAATAATGCCAAGCCAAGCAGCGATCCGTCACAAGTAGATTTTTAGTTCTCTTATGTAATAAATTCAAAGCTCATCCAATACAAAAGCATCCAATACCTGCGAACCATGTGACCTTGCCGGAGTGGGGAGACTTGCGTGTCCCAATGAAGCAGATTGCCGAGCCGCAGGTGCAACCATATCAGATGGGTATCTGTTGAGAGACCAGACTAAGGAATGGTTCATCGAAGGGGGGGGGTAGCAGCCTTTCGGAAGTTGCAAGAGCGGCAGTCTGGATGATTGACTTATGTGGCCTTGTAATAATACTCAAAATCGCTTAGCTGTGTTAATACTACTACATGGCTGAAAGCAACGGGAAACTACATCCGTAACTAACTCCTGAGCACATGCAGCTCTCTCTGTATGAATGATGTACTGATGATGGCTTCCTCCCGGGTAAAATATTCCGGAGGTAAACTAGTCCCCCATTCGGATCTCCGGGTGGGGACTACACGAGAGAGGGCGATCATCAGGAAGATGGATACTGACACTCTGCGAGTCGGAGCGTGGAATGTTAGAAGTTTGAATCGTTGTGGTAGGTTAGAGAATCTGAAAAGGAAGATGGATAGGCTAAAGTTAGATGTTGGTATAAGTGAAGTACGTTGGCAGGAAGAACACGATTTTTGTTCAGGCGACTACCGAATTATCAACACAAAATCAAACGGGGGAAATGCAGGAGTTGGTTTAATAATAAATAAGAAAATAGGGCAGCGGGTAAGCTACTACGACCAGCATACTGAAAGAATTATTGTCGTCAAGATAGACACCAAACCAATGCCCACCACAATAGTGCAGGTCTATATGCCTACTAGTTCAGTGGATGATGAAGAAATCGAAAGAATATATGAGGAGATAGAGGATTTAATACAATATGTAAAAGGTGACGAGAATCTAATTGTGATGGGAGACTGGAATGCAGTGGTAGGCCAAGGAAGAGAAGGTAATACAGTAGGAGAATTTGGATTGGGTCAAAAGAAGAAAGAGCTCAGATGGAAAGCCACTTCTAGGGAAAGAAGACAAAGCAGAAAGATGGCAGGAGCATATCCAACAGTTGTATCAAGGTAAAGCTGTAGATATTTCAGTTCTGGAACATGAAGAGGCTGTTGATGCTGATAAAATGGGAGACCCAATTTTGAGGTCAGAGTTTGACAGAGCTGTGGGCGTCCTAAATAGGAATAGGGCACCTGGAATTGATTTATTTATTTATTTATCGTATGATGTACACAGAAAGATTGTATAAATAAGTATGCAAAATATACACAATGTATACAAACAGAAGCCTATAGTTCCAAATCAAGTCCATTGATCCATTTTAAGGCCTCCTCAGTTGCGTTATGAATGTCCTCCAAAGGACCTTGAAATGCTCTCTGTGGACACTCGACAATTACATGGTGGATGGTCTGTGAGGTAGCTCCACAATCACACCCAGGAGACTTCTGCCAGCCCCATTTATAAAGAGTATAGCCGCATCTTCCTTGATTGACTCTAATCCTGTTTATAGTCCTCCATTGACGTCTGGGTAGATGGAATCCGGGAGGTTGAACATGAGGTAGGGTCACAAGATGTTGATTGGGAACAGAAGACTGTTGCCATTGATGTAACCAGGCGTTCGTGATGGAGAACCCAGATTCTTCCAGTGTAAGTGCAACACGCCAGGATGGAGATCTAGACTTAAGTCGTGGAGGGGCAAATTGATTAATATCTTGATGAACGGGGAGGTTGGAGTCCTGGCTGATCTTCTTCCACAATTTTAGAAGAGCCTCAGACCTTCTTAAGCAAGGCGGTGGAATATTGCTGAGTGTGGGCAGCCAGGCCACGTTTGTAGAGCGAATGCAACCAGTTATAATGCGCATTGCTTGATTTAGTTGAGCATCAATCTTCGCAGTATAAGCACTGTTCAGCCAAGTTGAAGCGCAGTATTCGGCAACTGAATAGCAAAGGGCTAGAGCAGTAGATCTCAACACTTGGTTGTTTGCGCCCCAAGAGGTGCCGGCTAATTTTTGAAGGATATTATTCCGACTTTTAATCTTGGCGGCTGTGTTGTTAATATGATGCTTATATGTTAGGGATCTGTCTAATGTGACTCCTAAATATTTTGCGAAGGGACAATGCTGTAAGGATTGATTTCTGATTGTTATTGAAGGCTTGTAGTTGGCAAATTTATTTCTGAGATGGAACACAGATGCAACAGTCTTTTGGAGGTTTGGACGAAGACACCATTTTTGGAAATATGTGTCTAGCTTTTTTAGATCTGCTGTAAGTATTTGTTCAGCTTCTGGAAAACTTGGTGTTTGACTAACCAGTAGTATATCATCTGCGTAAATAAATTTCCTGGACTTAGTTGCTGGTAAGTCAGCAGTATAGAGGTTGAAAAGTAAGGGTGCCAGAACAGATCCTTGTGGAAGTCCATCATTCAGTTTGTAGATTTTGCTTACTGCATCATCCGAGAAGATCTGAAAGTTTCTGTTGCTAATCATATTGCCAATGAGATTTGTAAGCTTGACACAGGGGATGGCAGAGATAAGTTTTAGCAGAAGCCCTTCTCGCCAAACAGTATCATAGGCTGCTGATAAGTCTAAGAAGACAGCCATACTAATCTTCCGATTCTCAAATCCATTTTCAATATGAGAAGTCAAAGCAAAAATTTGGTCATCGCAATTTCTTCCAGGTCTGAAGCCAGCTTGTTCTGTGGGAAGGAGATTATTGATGGTTTCTGAAATCCTATTGTATATTAGTCTTTCCAGGAGCTTTAGAGTAACACTTAGCAGTGCAATGGGTCTGTAGCTTTCCACTCTCAGAGGGTCCTTGTTGGGTTTCAAGAACGATATTACTTTGGTCTTCTTGAATAATGAAGGAAGGTTACCTGTCTCCAAAATATTGGAGAAGAATTTGGTGAGCCAAGAGATTGTTGCAGGTCCAAGATGTTGTAGGAATTCTGGGTAGATGCCGTCTATACCGGCTGCTTTCCCGGATTTTATGTTCTTTATGCCTTCTAGGGTTTCCTCTCTTGAGAAAGGGCAAGAGAATTGGGATGATTGTTGTTTTGCTAATTGCTTTTTATGTTTCAGTGCAGACCGGATTTCCCTTACAACTTGTTTATCTCTATTGATCTTTGAGATAGAGATCATGTGTTTGGCTAGATCGTTTATGTTAACACTCAGCTTCTGTCCACCAGCTGGCTTTGATGAGTCAAGCTTTCTAATGAGAGACCAGGCCTTTCTACTTGAGTGGGTAAAATCAAGAGATGACACAGTGTCGATCCAGATTTGTTTTCTATTGTCATTCAGTGATTGAATAAGTTTTGTGGCTGTTTCATTGTTGCCATTTTCCTCAAATTCTTTAAGAAGGCTCTCGCTCTCTGCAGTCCATCCAGGAATATATTCTTTACGGCATCCTCTTGGAATGCAGCGCCGAGCAGCACCTTTTATAACTCCAACAAATCTGTCATAATTATTAAAGGTTGGCTTAATCCATTTTATATTTGCATCAGTTTGTTCTGTAAATTTTTTCCAATTAGCTTTTTTAAAGTTCCATCTAGGTTTCGGATAAGATCGAATGACAGGAATATACATGCCAATTCGGAGTATGACAGGCCGGTGTTGACTATGAGGGAAATTGTTGAGAACTGAGCGAAGTATCTGGTTTGGAGAGTTTTGGGATTGGGTTATGAAGGAAAGATCTGGAGTATATTCCATACCCCATCGGGCAGAGAAGAAGGTTCCTTTCTCTTTAGCATCGTAGATTAGTTTAAGATTTTCCATATCCATCCAGTCAACAATTGCCTCCCCATTTAGATCACTTTGTTGATAGCCCCAACATGTGTGATGACTGTTGAAGTCTCCTGGAATTGATGACATTCCCTCCGAATTACTGACTGCCTTACTAGAAACCAGCATGGCAAGGTTATTCCATTTAGTGTGTAAGATGTATGAGACAGGAGAAGTCCCATCCGATTTTCGGCAGAATGTTGTTATACCTATTCCCAAGAAAGCCAGTGCTGACAGGTGTGAAAACTATCGCACCATTAGTTTAGTATCTCATGCCTGCAAAATTTTAACACGTATTATTTACGGAAGAATGGTAAAACAAGTTGAAGCTGAGTTGGAAGAAGATCAATTTGGCTTCAGAAGAAATGTAGGAACACGTGAAGCAATCCTGACTTTACGTCTGATCTTAAAGGATCAAATCAAAAAGGACAAGCCCACATACATGGCATTCGTAGATCTAGAAAAGGCATTCGATAATGTTGATTGGACCAAGCTATTTAAGATTCTGAAGGTGATTGAGATCAGATAACGAGAACGAAGAATTATCTACAATCTGTATAAAAATCAGTCTGCAGTGATAAGAATCAAGGGCTTTAAAAAAGAAGCAGCAATCCAGAAAGGAGTGAGGCAAGGCTGCAGTTTGTCCCCCCTCCTTTTCAGTGTTTACATAGAACAGGCAGTAAAGGAAATCGAAGAGGAATTTGGAAAGGGAAGCATAATCCAAGGAGAGGAAATCAAAACCTTGAGATTTGCCGATGATGTTGTTATTTTATCTGAGACTGCAGAAGATCTCGAAGTTGCTGAATGGTATGGACGAAGTTTTGGTTAAGGAGTACAAGATGAAAATAAATAAGTCCCAAACAAAAGTAATGGAGTGCAGTCGAACGAAGGCAGGTGATGCAGGAAATATTAAATTAAGAAATTAAGTCTTAAAGGAAGTAGATGAATATTGTTACTTGGGTAGTAAAATAACTAACGATGGCAGAAGTAAGGAGGACATAAAATGCAGACTAGCACAAGCAAGGAAGAGCTTTCTTAAGAAAGGAAATTTGCTCACTTCAAACATTGATATAGGAATTAGAAAGATGTTTTTTAAGACTTTCAGTGTGGAGCATGGCATTGTGTGGAAGTGAAACATGGATGATAACTAGCTCAGAAAGAAAGAGAATAGAAGCTTTTGAAATGTGGTGTTACAAAAGAATGCTGAAGATGAGATGGATAGATCGAATCACAAATGAAGAGATAATGAATCGAATTGGCGAGAGGAGATTGATTTGGCTAAATTTGACGAGAAGAAGAGATAGAATGATAGGACACATCTTAAGACACCCAGGACTTGTTCAGTTGATTTTTGAAGGAAGTGTAGGTGGTAAGAACGATAAGGGTAGACCAAGGTATGAATATGACAAGCAGATTAGAGCAGATGTCGGATGCAGTAGTTACGTAGAAATGAAAAGGTTAGCACAGGATAGGGTGGCATGGAGGGCTGCGTCAAACCAGTCTATGGACTGATGACTGAAGCAACGATGACAAGGTGGCAAAATCCCTTATTTTAATTTTTTTATAAATCTTCTGTAGTAATTTGGTCACTGGTATAAATGTATTAAGTCTTGTACTACATAAATTAGGCCTGCTCAACTTTTAAAGATTATGCTGTACTCGAGTATATGATTTTGAATGCAAGTATTGATTCTCAAAAGCTCTCAAATGCATTATATTCAATTCTATGTGTCGCTAATCACAAGCAAATTGGAAAAAAATCACAACTCAAGAAATTTTGGTTTATATGTGACCTTGAGCTCAGCTGGAAAGCACGTTGGCACACACTGTATAAGCCAGACATAAACTTTTAAATGTTAGGCAGCACGTATAAAATGGTTACGATTTTTATAAGGACGTTTTAACACAAAAATGTAAACATCCCCATCGTATGTTAGGGCCAAAACTGTTGTAGGCAATCCAAGAACTCGCATGGCTTTGTTATGTAAGGTACGAAATCTGTTCAGGTCACGAGAGAACACAATGAAATAAAGTAAAAAAATTAAGTGCAATGAAAAACTGACGGGATAGAATAGAGCTGGAGATGGAGAGAAACGTGTGAGCAGAAAAATTTTATTTTCATTTTATTTCTTCTACCATTTTTGTCCCTGATTCATCTGATGGCCTTGTTTTTTGACGTACATACAATGTAACAAGAAAACATCTTAATTGTAGCTACCTCGTCACCTCCCACTCGGAAGGCTAGCACACAGTGAGTCATCTAGTGACGAATGAGAGTAAGACTTATTGTAGACCAATGGTAAAGAATTCTTAGATTCAATCCTTCATTATTGGAGAAGTCAAAATCAACACTTTTTTTGTCAAGCCTGGAAATGTTGACAGTGACAAAATTAGGGCCGAGTGTCTGTTTACTTTCTTTTTGGTGGAACGGCCTTAAGTTCGGCTGATCCTTCTGGAGCTTTATTTCTGATGTTTCCCACATCAGAAGTTGCAAAGAAATATAGCTTTGGTCGCAGGAAAACGACATGTGTTTTAAATAAATGGCAAAAAGTGCATCATCTGAAGTTGTTAAGTGCCTTCAGAACGGACCATTTTCTTTGTCAACGGATGGAAGCAATGATACGAATGCCAAGTTACGTCCTATTGTTGTTACATTTTATGATATTCCGCAGGAAAAAGTAGTGAGCACTGTGCTATCCATACCAGCGTTAGACGGGGACTCGACAGGGCAGACCATAGGTAACCTGATGTTATCACAGCTGAATTCTCATAACATACCAATTGATGACTGTGTGGCTTTCTGCTCTGACAGTGCTCCTGTTATGATAGGACACAAGATTGGAGTTTCAGCAGTTCTGAAGGAAGTTCAGCCAGGTATTGCCATCATAGGTTGCATTTGCCACCAGATTAATCTAGCAGCTGAAAAAGGTGCTGGATGATTACCACTTAAAGTGGATGAGATCCTTGTTGATATATTTTATTTCTTAGAGAAGAGTGTCAAAAGAAAAGAATGCCCTCAGAAATTTCAGAACTTGCACAGTAAAGAGGCAAAGAAAATTCTGATGCATGTATGTAGTAGGTAGTTTTTAAGCAGATGTTTGGATAGATTACTGGACCAGTGGGATCCATTTCTTTCTTTCTTTCTTTCTTTCTTTCTTTCTTTCTTTCTTTCTTTCTTTCTTTCTTTCTTCCAGGAGGAAGTAATATTATGTACCAGAAACATTTCCACAAGCTTGACATCTTTCAGAATACGTAGAGTTGAACAAAGTGGATCCAAAGAGTATCAGAAGAAGAGAATTCTTGATTCTGCTACTACACATGCCCCTAAAAGAATAGCATATTCTTCCAAATGTGACAAACCCATCCTAAAAAGTAAGACTTCTGCTACAACACGTGAGGAAAAATTGCTTATGTTCCTGTCCTCAAACTTGAACAAGGCCTTTTGCACTTTCCTTCATGTGACTATACCTGTATTTGACAAATTCATTGTTGCCCTTCAGACTTCTTCCCCACAGATTCACTTTTAATAAGAACTTCTAATGGATTTGCTAAAGCAGTTGTTTACCAAGTTTAAGCCCAAAATTGTCAAAAGCTCCTCATTGCTTGAAGTTGAGCACAACTTGATTCAAAATAAAAGAAGTGATGATGAGTTAGTTACTGGCAATCAGACTTTGAATAAGGCAAATGAACTCCAGGATATAGATAAATCCCTTTTCTTTTCATCATTGAGACTACTTTTGTACTGCCTGTGACCACATCATCAACAAGTTTCCACTCAAGGATGATGTGTTAAAGCAGGCTCACGTTGCTAGGTTAGACAACATTGAAGATACACAGTTTTCTTCCATTAGTTTTATCTTGGAAAAGTTTCCTACCATGTTATGCATGGAAGAGAGTAAAACTACACATGAGGTGGTGAATGAGGTTCAGAGGCAGTTCACAGCTCTTCAGGTTAGATGACACTTTGGCTGCAGATCAAGATGCTGCAAGTGATTCCAGTTGGGCACAAATACCATAATTCGTGGAGCCGATGGACTTTTTAAGTATAACCGAATTTCTAGAGGCATTCTGTCTATTCTCACAATACCCTATAACAATGCAGAATGTGAATGTGTTATTAGCCTTGTGAAAAAAATAGAACAGGGTTCAGATCAACCATGTCCAATGAATCTCTGGAGTCTATTTTGAAGACCAGGAGTTCTGGTCTCTCTTACGACAAAACATTTTCTCAAGGCTTTTTGCAGGAAGCTAAAAAGGCCACAACTATGACTTTAAAGTTGAACTAGCATGTGATTCACAGTGTGTATTATATTATTTCTTGCCTTTGTTACGTTAAACAAGTTTTATTGTGTAAAGCCTTTTTCAATTATCGCATATCTGCTTAATTTATCAAGGAAGTCCTGTTATGTATGCTCCAAACCAATATTCACCACTTTGAAGTATCTTGTTTAAAGCATGAATTATTGTATTTAGTAGCCCAGAAGTATTATTATTTTCATCAAGCCGGGGTATAAATGCTTACAATATAGTGATTATTTTTAATCCATCTATTCAATACAAATTGTATTTACAGCAAATTTCAATACGGGTCTAATCATGAGATTAGTTACATGTAAAGCCGTTGTATGTCGAAAATCGTTAGATTTTTGTCGCGCGTGAGTTTTACTGACAGTCCTTTTCAAAAGTTGGCAGGTATGCTATAGGTAGCTGCCTTCAGTGATATAGCTGAAAAGTATCCTCTTCCATATCAAACCTATTATTTCATTTTCCTTTGGTCTAATTAATGTAAACAATTTTTAAACTATCACCCAAAGGCAAGCACGGGCAGACTCTCTATAAACTTGATATCCACCTTCTTAAACCTATGCTTACTCACAAAGAATTCTTTGTAATAGAAAAATGGTAATAGTCAATACATAGTCAATTCAACAACATTCGTTGACAATTTTTTAATTGCAAGATTGTAACCGCAAAACCATCGAGCCTAAATATGTAATGATTTTGGAATTTTTAAAATTGTAAATAAATGTAGTTATATTGTCTAAGTAGACCAGTCTATTACCATTTTTCTAATACACTGTAAATTGTCAATATGGAATCACAATGACATTTATTGTATGCAAAAAATTGTTTCATTACTTGTAAAACAATATTTGTTAATTTTGTTAGATATGATTTTAATTTTATTATGTTTTTCAAGCAGTTTTGTGTTTGAATCAATTTCTACTTTCAGGGACGTAACTGAAAGATATTCTGTTCTATACTTGATCTATTCCTTAATTTGTCTTTGTTCTATTTATTACAATTTTCAAACATTCGTTGAATAGGGAAGCAGCTGTTGCTGCTCCAGGCCACTAATGTATACTAGGCACATTCTTTGACACAATGTTTGATTCGTTTGGGAGATGAATAAGTTTGTTACTTTGATGTGCCAATGTGATGATGTTGCAGTTTTTTTTAACAAAAATATGTTTAGGATATACTTGTACAATCGAACAAAATAATTTGATATTTTTATTCATGTTTGATTTGATTTTTAGTGTTGAAAATTCATATCTGAATGAAAACGGTGATCAGATGGGGGGAGAAATATCAGATCCTGGTTTGGAAAATATTATCTCCGAGGACTTGAATTCGGTCTCTGCATTTGAAGTTTATTCTGAGGTGGCAAATGGCAGAAAGAGTAAAAATAAACAAGCCAATCAACAGTCGAGTGTCTGTGATCCTGTAAGGCTGGCACAAGAGGCAGCTAAGCGGTTTGCCGTTTCAAATCTTAGAAAGAAACTGGAAGGTGTTAGGTGAGTTGCTTACTGCATTGACTTCTATCGTTATACTGACATGAGATATAATCATTTATCGTCTCATTTGCCCAGCAGTTAAAAAAATTGTGTTGGAAATTAATTTTTTTGTGTGTGTGTACAAATCTGACATTTTTTAGAAAGAAATTCTATCTCAGGATGTTTCAGTATTACTCAGAAAAATGTAGCAAAGAAAGTAATTAAATATTTTGAATTTGTGTAATTCTCTATTTTGTCAATCCTAAACTTTACTGTTCCTTTTGAATGTATAGTGATAACTTGTTAGTTAAGAAATTTGTTCTATAATATTTCCATTTGACTGATCCTCAGAGTTCTCATATTCAAATCTTCATGTCTTTCTATTCAGTTCGTGCTGATATATATATATATTTTTTTTCTCTCTACCACTCTCTCTTCAGTTATCCTAATAATTGTCCAGCTCCATGACTAAATGGTTAGTGTGTTGGCCTTTGGTCACAGGGATCCCGGGTTTGATTCCCGGCACGGTTGTGAATTTTAACCATCCTTGGTTAATTTCACTGGCACGGGGGCTGGGTGTGTGTGTTGTCATCATCATTTCATACTCATGACAATGCGCAGGTCGCCTACAGGTGTCAAATCAAAATACCTGCACCTGGTGAGCCAAACATGTCCTCGGACACTCCCGGCACTAAAAACCATACGTCGTTTCATTTCCCTAATAATTAATTATTTCCCTGTAGATTTGCATCTTTCCTCATCAGTTGGTGTATTCTTATATCCCAGTGCAAGGAAGAGCTGTGTAGCACTAGACTAGATTAATAAGGCAGATTATATGAATTTTCCATAAGAAGCTGTCAACCTCCTTCACATCTAGTGTACAGCTGACTACAAACTGCTGCATAACAAGAGCAATCCAACTGCATAACTGTGGGCTATTTGGTGATCAAGGTTATTTCAGCACTGCAGGGGGTTTTGTGCACAAAGCTTTTAGAAGCTCTCCACAGCAATCAATAAGAAAGCGGATAAGCCTCCCCCAAAGACTTATGTTTGCCATACATAAATGAGAGGTCTTAAGTCTCTTCTTTCACACAAAGATATGAAGGAGGTTGACAGCTTCTTATGGAAAATTCATCTTTTTTAGCCATAAATAGTGTCATGAACTATTGTTTTAATAACTGGAATATCGTTTAAGATTTTTCAATTTCCTGTTAATATGTTATAGACACACACATTACCTACCATTTGCACCTATCAATCTTAAAAATATACACTGTTATCACACATTTAGGCTTGGAGCCTCTTTGGTCACCTATCGCAGAACAGACACTATCAGTTCGAAAATCTGCTACTGCTGCCACCAAGGAACGTTTCAAACTTTCAAGCGTAGGGTGTCTTTTCTTGCTGACCGTTCTCTCTAGCTCTCACCACAATTTGAAGCCCATTGGGTTGAGATTGGGGCTACCAGAAGTTCACTTAGCAGTAGAGATGAAGCCTGCTACATTGGCCTGAAACCACTGTTCACTCATCCTTGCCTTATAAGGTTGTACAGAATCTTGTTGGGCTTGTTTTTTTTTTTTAGCATGAGTGACTCAAATCCTTCACAAGAGAGTCCCCTCTCCCGCCCCAATCTGTATGTGTGGTTTTTTAAATTTATTATTTAAACGTTTCTGAACTGGATGGATATTTATCTTTTCTTTCACAGGTATGAGAATGGTTTCATTGTAGCTAAAGGAGGAGGTTCCTATCAGCCAGCCAAGCAAAGTTTTGATCTTAAAAAGCACCAGGACTTGTATGATGTTAGTGTAAAGAGTGAAGAGGGTCAAGAGATAAGGGGTCACAAATGTATTTTGGCAGCTCGACTGGAATACTTGAATAACATGCTCAGCCATGGTTGGGTAGATGTATGTATTGTTGCTATATTCATGAATATTTTTATATGATTAATAACTTTTGCATGTTGTGTGTTGTATTGGTGATCTTCATTCAGCGTAAATAATTTTAAATGATGGAGGCCAACTGATGAAATTTGTTCTGTTTGCAGACATCTGAAAACGTAACCTTGCGCCTGCCAGTTCCATATAATATCTTGGAGATGCTGCTAGAGTTCCTGTACCAAGATGAATGCCGTGCAGTACAAACTAGTGAAGATATTGGCATGGTATGCCAAACTTTAATCATTGCAGACCAGTTGTTCATGAAAAGGCTGAAAGAGATATGCGAGGTAGCATTGTCTGGCATGTTAACCCTACGTAATGCTACTGAGATGTTGCAGTTTGCCGATACCTACAATGCTGCTCAGCTCAAACAGTGCTGCATGCAATATGTGTGCCTCAATCTGTGTGCTCTGCTGGAATCCAGGTGAGTTTCTTTCTATCAAAAAATAAGTTTCCTGAAGGAAACCATAATTTAATTTCATCAATTGCAAATGTTAAAAACATTTAAGCTCTTTAGGCCTTTTCAATCTTGAAATTACCAGTGTTTCGCCGCATTGTAGCAGTGGGCTCATCAGTTGGAATGCTACAACTTTCCAAGACACCGGCGGCTAGTGCACCATTGAGACACCACTACAAGCCGCTTATGTAGGACATTGCACTAGGGGAAGCATGTACCTCCACCTGTATAAATGCTTGTCTTTGACATTTCTCTTTCTTTATTTCTTTTGTTTTATACCTTGAAGAATCAAATGGCTATGGCTTTTAGTGCCGGGAGTGTCTAAGGACAGGTTCGGCTCGCCAAGTGCAGGTCTTTTGATTTGACTCCCGTAGGCGACCTGCATGTCGTGATGAGGATGAAATGATTAAGACGACACATACACCCAGCCCCCATGCCATTGAAATTAACCAATGGTAGTTAAAATTCCCGACCTTGCTGGAATCGAACCGGGGACCCATGTGTCCAAAGGCCAGCACACTAACCATTTGGCCATGGAGCCGGACTGTTTTATACCTTCATTGTACTTATCTCTCTTACAGATTGGATGTCTCAAATTAATAGTCCTTTTCTAAGTTTTTTTGGTTCATTTGTCATATACATACAGAATCATTATTTGAAGACCACCTCTGTATTGTCATATTGAATTAATCTTGGTTTGTTGGACAAGACTGTACCCCTCATGCGCTAGCACACTCCAGCTATCCTTCACTACTGCAATATTCAGTGAAAGAGTGTGAGAGGGATGGATGTATGCTCTCAGTTGTAGCCGTTGTGAAATTGGACTGATGAAGTAAAATCTGTGTTCTCAAATTTCATCATCATTTCCCCTTGTCCAGCTCCTGCCAGGTCGGGGTGTTGATGGCACTTCTACACCGTTGCCTCTCCTTCCACCAGTTGCCTCTCCTTCCACCACTCCTCTTCAGTAATTGTAATCCAGTCCAGTCCTCTTTTTCTTATACTGTCCTTGACAGTGTCCATCCATCTTGCTCTGGGCCTCCTCCTTGGCCTCTTTCCTTTTATTTTATGCCTGTTGCTCTTGGTAAAATTTTCTGTCAAATTATATATATATGCTAGCCTAAACAGTGGGTTATAATCATTTAAGGAACAAAAAGAAGAAGAAAAGAAAACTTGAAGATCCTAAATTTGTATAGTGTTTCTCATTCAGTTCAACCAAAATTGTATGTATTGATCATTTTTATAATATTTCATAAGTTCTCTTTACTCTTTGATATGATGTATTGGGACACAATACTCCTTCAAATTGTAAAACAAAAGATTGTGTCATATTATGTTATTCTTTGATCTAACCACTGATGAAGAGAATGGTTGAGATTTCCCAAAACATGTATGGTTTAATAAATAATGTTTCTTTCATTTAATGAGTGTATTGATCAAGGCGGATTTAAATAAACTATTATAAATAGTTATATTATACATTCAGACCAGTCAATACGGACCAAACACAATATTAACCTATCATGGTTAAGTTTATTAACAGTGAAGTTAATCTTTCGGTCAGCGAGTAGAGTTCTTCCGAGCTTTTTCGCATCCATATTCCATCTTGGAACTTTGGTCCAAATATTTTCCTAAGTATTTGCCGTTCCATTTTCTCGATGCCATTGATATTGATGGTCAGTGTTGATGTTTCAATCGCGTAGAGTGCTTCAGGAAGAACTACTGTATGGTAGTGAAGCAGCTTGGCTTGGATGGAAAGGGATTTCTTATTGTAGATATTCCAGGTGACTGTGTAGGCTTTACGTAATTTTTCGGCACGGGATTTGTTGGTTATCCTGTCGTTACCAGTGCTTCCAATAATTTCACCTAAGTACTTGAAATGTTTAACTCGTGTGATATTGCCATATTTGGTCCCAACTAATTCCACACTGGTGTTCTTGGAGTCCATGTATTGTGTTTTCTCATATGATATTTGGAGGCCAATCTTAATAGCAATCTCATGCAGATTCTCAAGAGCGGTTCTGGCTTCCTCGGGAGTGCGGGTGATTATTGCTAGGTCGTCAGCAAAGGCAAGACACTTAATATTGATTCGCTTATCTCTCGTTCCCATATTTATCCCGTGTACTTCTTTCTCCCATGTTCTAACGATCTTATCTAGTACAAGATTGAACAGCAGTGGAGATAATCCATCACCCTGCCTCACGCCTGTTCTTATCTCAAATGATTCGGAGATTTCGCCCATGAATTTCACTTTAGAAGTTGTGTTAGTTAAAGTCTGTTGGATTAACTTCGTTGTTTTGTTGTCAACACCATATTCATGAAGTACATCTAATAGGGTGGCACGGTCAATCGAGTCGTAAGCTTTTTTAAAGTCAACAAAAGTAACCACTGTTCGAATTGATTGGCGATGTTGGAGAATCATCTTGAGGTTCCAGATCTGTTCTGCACACGATCGGTGAGGTCTGAAGCCCGCCTGGTATTCTCCAATCTTCCATTCTATCTGTTGTTCTAATCTGGTACGGAGAGCATGAGAGAATATTTTGTAAGCAATTGAGAGGAGAGAGATACCTCGGTAATTGTTCGGATCTGTCTTGTCACCCTTTTTTTGGAGAGGATGAATCAAAGCAGCTGTCCATTCTGCAGGTATGATTTCGCTCTCCCATATATCTGCAATGATGGCTTGTAATCGGTCAATAATGACCTCACCTCCGATCCTGAGCATCTCGGCAGTTACACCATCTTCCCCTGGTGCTTTGTTGTTTTTCAGATTTAATGCAATATTCTGTATCTCGTCATGTGTTGGTGGAAGTGAGTCATGGTTTGGGGTGGATATGCTGAATTGTAGTTTTTCGGCAGGAGGTTCACAGTTATGTAACGCCTCAAAGTACTGCTTTAAGATGTCACAGTTAGCTTTTGTATTCGGCTCAAGTGTTCCATCGATGCGACGAAAACAAATACTAGGGGGTTTGTAGTTAGTCATTTCTTCTCTAAAAGTTCTATAGAAATTTCGAGTGTTGTTCCTTTTGAAATCGTAATCGATTTACGACAATCTATTGAGGTGGTAGGTACGTTTAACTCGTCTAATAGTTTTGGCTGTTCGCTTCTGTATTTCTATGAAGTTACTCCAGTTTTCTGGTGTTTGGTGACTATGCCAATTCTTCCAGGCTTGCATGCGGGATTCCAGAGCTCTATCGCAATCGGCAGTCCACCACCTGTGTTTACGTTTTCGTGGAGGTTGGCCAAGTTTCTTCGCTGAGTCTTGAATGGTTGCAAGAAGGGTGTCCCATGTTTCTGTGTTAGTCTGCATTGATTCCATGAATTCCTGTGTGTGATCTTTTAAGTATTCTGGATACTTAGGTTTCTGATAACTCTTCCGGTTAGGTCTGAAGCGGACTTTGATTTGTGAAAGATGGTGGTCGGACTCTACGTAACCCTCGCGAACTCGCACATTCATGATTTCAGAAGAGTATTTTATTGTACAATAATTTAATTTTATAAAGTTTCTGTTGCTCACGGTCAAATTCAAGTTTTGCAAAACCTTTTATAAAACTTTTCATAAAATAGGACATGTTCTATTCCGTAAAATTAATTTTACAAAACGAACCAATCAGCGAAGCTGACATCACGATGATGCTGGCGCTACGTCATGAGAAGATTGTGAAGCTCGATAGTAAACAAACACTTCTTTGTAAAATGGCAGGACCCGGGTGGACCAAGGAAGCTGTTAGCATTTTACTGGACGAATACCAGAAATATCCATATTTGTACGAGGTTAAAACACCACTTTACCACAATAGAAATGCAGAAGAGAGGCAGAAAACACAATCGCCGAATTCCTATATGAATGTTGGTCTTCTAACCTCAACTAATTTTCGACCAAGGACAGCAATCCTCTACCTTCTTCTCTTCTTTTGATCCAATTCTGAGTCCAGTATTTCCTGGCATTTCTTTTCTTCCTTTTTACCACCGTACAACATATAATTGCAGCTACAGCAGCCAGTTTTGCTTTGTTTGTTGGAGCCATACTCTCAAACACACTGTAAGTTGAACAGCTGATTCTTGGTTTATAAATTTATCGATAGATGGCAGCACATATACATCTTAGTTCAGAAGTGAGTCATAGATGGTCATCCCGATCTTTCCACGGATTTTATAAAATAATTTTACTGTGAGCAACACAACTTGTTTTCACCAAATTTTTATAAAATTAATTGTACAACAAATTTTACGAAACATTTTACTGTGAGCAATAGGCATTTGCCTCCAACGCTTGTTTTGGTATCCTTCCGTACTCCATCCTCATAACATGTCCAAACCATCTCAATTTATTCTTCTCCATCCTCTCTCTGTTTTTCTAACCCTATCTCTTTTCTGGTCTCAACATTTCTTACTCTGTCTCTCCTTGTCTTCCCTGCCATACTCCTCAGAAACTTCATCTTACTTGCCTGAATTTTGACACAAGTGTAGTAGAGTAATATAACTTGAAAACAATATTCTTTAACTACATACATACATACATACATACATACTTACATATATATCGTTCCATCTTAAGCGATGGGTTGGCAAATGAGGCTTCTCCACCAGTTGCGGTCCCTGAACTTCTCTCCTTCTTCAATGCTTTCCAAAGTATGTCCTCTCTGTTGAATGTCAGTCTTCACCATGTCCTTGTACCTGAGTCTTGGTCTTTTGTCTTCAAGTTTTAGATCGTACATTTTTTTTGGTAATCTGTTATCACCCATGCGTCGCATATGTCCATACCATCTCAGTCGCTGCACTGTTATTTTGTCCTGCAGTCTTACAACTTGAGCCTGCTTGCGGATTTCCTCATTACGGACTCTATCCCTCCGTGTTTTGCCGATCATACTACGGACAAATTTCATTTCTGCTGCCTGGATTCTACTAACATCTTTGTTTCTCATGGTCCATGTTTCGCAACCATAGGTCGGGATATTGGTACATAATAAGTTTCATATATGACTTTTTTTTTTTTTTTTTTGCTAGGGGCTTTACGTCGCACCGACACAGATAGGTCTTATGGCGACGATGGGATTGGAAAGGCCTAGGAGTTGGAAGGAAGCGGCCGTGGCCTTAATTAAGGTACAGCCCCAGCATTTGCCTGGTGTGAAAATGGGAAACCACGGAAAACCATTTTCAGGGCTGCCGATAGTGGGATTCGAACCTACTATCTCCCGGATGCAAGCTCACAGCCGCGCGCCTCTACGCGCACGGCCAACTCGCCCGGTCATATATGACTCTCTTACATTTTGTTGGTATTTTCTTGTTCCATATTTTGTAAAAGTTGCTACCTACCTGAATTCTGTGGGAAATTTCCTTATCTAAAGAACCAGTATCAGAGATAACACTTCCAAGATATTTGAATTGATGGTTCATCTGTAGCTGTTTCCCCTCCATTTCAATGTGTCCCATTGGTTGCCCGTATCTCTTCATGATCATAACCTCACTTTTCTCTTGGCTGAAGACGAGTCCATATTCTTTAGCAGATTCTGCCCAGGAGTTTGTCCTTGAAGATCTTCTTTAGAGTCCTTCCACAAGCATATATCATCCGCGAACAATATAACTTTCATTTTCTTACCTCCAATGGTTTGGTGAACTTTTCTCTGAATCTCGTTTATCACAGTGATGAAAAGAAGAGGAGACAGAACACCACCTTGCCTTAACCCAGATTTTATATCAAAAGTTTCAGTCATTCCTACAGGTGTTTTGACTTTACTTCGGGTATCTTCTTACAAATTCTTGATCCGGTGTATCATGTCATCCTGTATTCCGATTTTCTTCAGTGCTTCCCACACCTATCTATTCACTGCATCAAATGCTTTCTTGATATCCAGAAAGGCTAACCACAAATCTCGGTTGTGTTCAGAGTATTTTTCCATTAACTGACGGACTGTAAAGATTAAATCAGTTGTTGATCTCCCCTTCCTGAATCCATACTGTTCTTCGAAGAGGTTCTCTTCAATAAGGGGTCTGATTTTACGCTCTATAATTCTTTCATAAAGTTTACCAACTTTAGATGTTAAAGTGATGCCTCTGTAGTTGGAACATTTCTTTCTGTCTCCTTTCTTGAAGACTGGAATTATGATGCCTGTTTTCCAATCGATTGGTATGTCCCCTTCTTTGCAGATCTTACGAAAGAGTCTGTAGATCCAATGTTTTCCAGAAATGCCCATTGCCTTGATCATTTCTCCATTAATTTCATCAGCCCATGCTGATTTTCAAGTTTTGATGTATTTCAAGGCATATTCTACATCATTCCATGTTAATTCTAACCTGTTGTCAGAACTCTTGGGTAAATAATGCCAATATCGAGCTCGAATAATAATAATAATAATAATTATAATAATAATAATAATAATAATAATAATAATAAATATATATTATAGTCCTTATGCGCTAGCACACTCCAGCTATCCTTGATCACTGCAATATTCAGTGAAAGAGTATGAGGGGGATGGATGCATGCTCTCAGTTGTAGCTGTTGTGAAATTGGATTGATGAAGTAAAATCTGTGTTCTCAAATTTCATCATTTTCATTTCCTCTTGTCCATCATCATCATCATCATCATCATCACCACCACCATTATTATTATTATTATTATTATTATTATTATTATTATTATTATTATTATTATTATTATTATTATTATTATTATTTATGTAGTCATGTATGGATGATCGTATTATTTGTGAGGTTATGTCATGAAACATGTGCTGTATATATTTTAATGAGTTTAGTTCATGTAAGAACACGTAATTAACCCTCTACTGCATACTGTTGACGTTTGGCAACAAATAACTTTTCACCTGTATAAATGGATAAATATTGTAGACAGAGGTAGTTTTACGGCACACCTTCAACTGTACAGTCAATTAAAGACATATACCAATGATGCCTTGTTTTTTTTTACATAACATAAGACAAAACAGCCCTACAACCAAAGGTACTCCTTCCACCCCGTCAACATCCACGCGTACCAACCACCGTTTATTTTACGTGGGCCCTCCCCATCACATTACCACAGGCTTCAGGACTACCTCTGGCTCAACCTCAAAGACATTACCAACCTACGGTCGTGCAAGTTGTACTTGCGCCTTGCAATACGTACACATGGCCAGTAGACAGTAATGTTCGGTCTTTGAATGTTAAAAGCTTCACAATTAAGTATTTATTATTTTCCACCTAGTCGATACAATGATTGCTTAAGGCAATTTAATGGTTAAAAGTGGTACATGTTTCATATATTATCAACATCTTCAGCCACATAACACTGTTTAGATGAAAAATATGTAAATTGACAAAGTAATGCTTAAGAGGAAGTGTCCTTAAAATTAACATAAGATTGACAACATTAAAATAAATAAAAAACTCAAGAGAAAATATATAAATTATTTTTTGTTTGTTTTAATGTTGTCAGTCTTATGTTAATTTTAAGGACACTACCTCTTAAGCATTACTTTATCAATTTATATATTTTTCATCTAAACAGTGTTATGTGGCTGAAGATGTTGATAATATATGAAACATGTACCACTTTTAACCATTAAATTGCCTTAAGCAATCATTGTATCGACTAGGTGGAAAATAATAAATACTTAATTGTGAATCTATTGAAGTGCGATACGGACCATGAAGCTGATTTTGTGTAATGTTAAAAGCTTAGCGTAAAATCGTGAAAAATCGTATGCATGTATGTGTATATATATCTCACATTATGGCAATCCACATCACATACGAGTGTTAAACTATTAGCCCCAGTTAAGAATTGCTGGTACATCTAAAACACTGAACGTATGTTGAACATTAGAGCTTGAAATTTTCTTCATCAAACTAAAACGAAAAATAATTCATGCAGTAGAGGGTTAATAGTATATAATTTATTGTTACCTGTATATATGATGTATAATCCACTACAATATTGTGCAACACACCGTAATATCCAGAACAACGCTTTGTACGACGAGAACTGTGTAGAAACTTCCTTACATTGTAACTATGTTATTGGGCACTCTAGAATTTATGAGAAGATATGTTGTGTCATATTTTTCTAGAAGCCTGGCCAGGCAACATATATAAGGAGGTGGTCTTGATGGTGGAGTTGAGTTATTGGTTAGTTGGAGTTGTTTTGATGATTTGTGTTCAAGTCGTATTAGCCCTGTGGTTGAAGTCAAGTATGTGAATTGGTTTTGTTGAGTTGGTAGTTGACATGCATCTGGTGCAGTCTTCTTCTTATTCTTCGTGATAGGCAGCTGTTTGAAATGGTGGTTTATTGATGTGTGTGTGTGTGTGTGTGTGTGTGTGTGTGTGTGTGTGTGTGTGTGTGTGTGTGTGTGTGTGTGTGTGTGTGTGTGTGTGTGTGTGTGTGTGTGTGTGTGTGTGTGTGTGTGTGTGTGTGTGTGTGTGTGTGTGTGTGTGTGTGTGTGTGTGTGTGTGTGTGTGTGTGTGTGTGTGTGTGTGTGTGTGTGTGTGTGTGTGTGTGTGTGTGTGTGTGTGTGTGATAAATGTATCCAGTTTGTAAATAAAATTAGGGTACACAACTGACAGCATTTTGTGTGCGTCTTTGTGAATACATCAATTTTACTCTCATTTCTTGCTGTCGGAGTCCAAGTTCTGATGCATATGTTAATATAGGGGTATGGTACATATTGTACGTTATCTCTTTACATTTCATAGGAACTTCTCTGTTCAACACCTGGGTTTTTTTTTTACATTCTGGTTGAATGTATTTCCTGCTTGTACCCTTTTGGTGATCTCCTTATCCAACCTTACATCTTGCATTATTTCACTTCCCACATATGTGAAGTATTCAACAATCTCAAGGTTTTGTCCCGTGATATTAATGATTCCTTTTCCTTCTCTTTTTCACCACCACTGTTTTGCTCTTCTCCACACTGATTTTCATACCCTATTTCTCATTGTCATTTAAAGCCTCTAGTTGGTTTTGTAGTAGAGCCTCCGTGGCTCAGACGGCAGCGCGTCGGCCTCTCACCGCTGGATATCGTGGTTCAAATCCCGGTCACTCCATGTGAGATTTGTGCTGGACAGAGCGGAGGCGGGACAGGTTTTTCTCCGGGTACTCCGGTTTTCCCTGTCATCATTCATTCCAGCAACACTCTCCATTCTCATTTCATTGCATCTATCAATCATTAATAAATCACTTTGGGAGTGGCGACCTCATCGTACTAATAGCCTATATCTGCTTCATTCATTCCATCCCTGACCCGGTCAATGACTGGAAAACAGGTTGTAGGTTTTCATTTCAGTTGGTTTTGTACTTCTGTATTGTTGACTCCCCAGATCACTATGCCATCTCCAAATGGATCTCGTTTGATTGCCAGAATAATTTGGTGATCTCAAAAGTACCTGATCAAATAGCAAGGAGTTGTACACCTACAACTGCACCATCATTCAGGGATCTTTAAAATCAAAGTTGACAGAGGATAGATTCACACTGTTTACATGTATGGAACATGAATATAACAAAGGTTTGAACGAGATATCGTCGGCTGTTTGGCACTATTTTACTGAATCCGATTTGACACATAGCATGCACGCACTCGCCCGGAGTTTCTTTGGCCAATCATCAGTCGCACAACGGACAGTATCAATTGGGAAATCCACCACTGCAGCCACCAAGGAATGTTTCACACTTTTAAGTGCAGGGTGTCATTTCTTGCAGACATTCCCTATATAGCACTGACCACAGTTTTTGAAGTCCAGGGCTACCAGAAGGCCACGCAGCAAGAAGGCCCAGAACAATTTCCACATACACTCTGGCACTTATTTTAAAACTTTTTTTTCACAAAAATAAAGCGTGATGGGGCCCTCGTAGTTCACTTGCTATTAAAGCATGCCTCAGGAGGTGTGATGGCTCCTTCTGGCCAATAGAAACACTCTCATGATCTTATCGAGAACTTGCCGCATATAACCTGCCGTTTTAGCGGTTAAATCTCTTTTCGGTGGTGAAAACTTTCTTGTCAGTGAAGAGCATTCTGTTATGTGTATTGTTGGCGTACCACTGCAGGAGCTGCCCTGACTTCAATTTCCTTTGCTGATTTGGCTGTGATGTCAAAAAGGTTTCTGACTCATACACTCTAAACAAGTAATTTTAATAAGCCAAATCCAGCCCCATGGTGCAACCGAAGGGCCTTGACCTACCAAGTGACTGCTGTTCAGCCCAAAGGCTTACAGATTGAGGTATCGTGTGGTCAGTATGACGAATCCTCTTGGCCGTTATTCTTGGCTTTATAGATCAGAGCCGCTATATTACAGTCAGTTAGCTCCTCAATTGTAATCCCTTAGGCTGAGTGGAACTCAAACCAGCCCTCAGATCCAGGTTAAAATCCCTGACCTGCCTGGGAATTGAACCCGGGTTCTCTGGGTAAGAGGCAGGCGTGCTACCCGTACACCACGGGGCTGGCAATTTTAACAAACAATTATTTTAAATATGGTATATAGTAACTGTATAGCTAATTACTTTTTGTGATCGTTACAGGGCATTAGATATATTGAATGAAGACCTTTTGGAGGACCTGAGTAAATATTACCGTGAACTTAATCCTAGATTTTGTAAGAGGGTCATAACTCCATACACTGATGCTCCAAGCCAGTCCATAGTTGAGGAAGTTGCTGATGCATACCCTGTCTACTGGGAAGATGATAAAGGTATGAGTTAACGTTATCTGTCTTTATATGACATGGCACTAAGGTAATCAAAATACACATTCCATTGCATCCTTACATACTAATAGGATCAGAAATGGAGAACTGCCTCCTTTTTCTGCATCCATTGTGGTTTTCTGA
This sequence comes from Anabrus simplex, assembly GCF_040414725.1. Lineage (NCBI taxonomy): Eukaryota > Metazoa > Arthropoda > Insecta > Orthoptera > Tettigoniidae > Anabrus > Anabrus simplex. The sequence goes on along the minus strand of NC_090265.1, from coordinate 1,770,872,654 downwards.
CAATTTTCTGTTGTGCTTGTCATGTATTGTATTCATATATATTTTGTGTGTTTATCATAGATGCTGATCTGACTGAAAATTCTTCAAAAAGAAGTGCTAAAACTGGTCGGAGAAAACCAAGACCTCGAAAGATTAGTTCAACCGAGTTAAACAAGGAAAACCAGCGAGTGCGGTATGAGTCCACCTCTTCAAATATATCATATAATTCTGATGATGCTGAAATTTCTAAGAATCTTCATTGCTTGAGTTTTGAAGATTTAACTGAAAAGTGCAACAAAGATGGCAAGCCTTTGCAGGAAGTGACTCTGACCTTGAGTGAAATTCATGCGAGCAATTCGGTCACTTCACCTAATTCTGTTTCATCATGGGTGAAAGTAGCTGGTGGTGGCAAAAATCAGAAAATAGTGCAAGCTCGTTTAAAGGCCATTTCTGCTGCGAAAGAGACTCCTTCTCTCATTGATAGTGAGGTAGATTCATTTGTAAGATTGTCGCCTAAGAGGAGTGCTGCTATCAAATGTCCTTCTCCCAGCCAGCCTTCTGGAAGTCAGCGCCAAGTTGAAATGTCAGATGCTACCCATCAAAATGAAATTGAACCTGCAACATCACCACCTGATTTAGTTCTGGATTTCCCAGAACTTCAGCGCTCTCCACCTGTTCATCAAGATGGGTTTGCTTCTACCAGGATACCTCATAAGACAAGGTACGATTAAAATTTTCTGCAGTGTTAATTTGATATCTGCTCTCTCTTCCATCCATCGAATGCGTAACTTGAGAAATTTTTTTAACTTGTCGCTTTGGTATAGGGGTTTTTACAAATATTTGTGTATTGAAGGAAACTTGTAGTTCTTATTATTAGAAAGAATATTCCTTGTTTCCTAAATAGCCAGGCCGAGTGCCTTAGATGGTTGAGGCACTGACCTTCTGACCCCAACTTGGCAGGTTCGATCCTGGCTCAGTCCGGTAGTTTTTGAAGGTGCTCAAATATGTCAGCCTTGTGTCGGTAGATTTACTGGCGCATAAAAGAATTCCTGCGGGACAAAATTCTGGCTCCTCAGCGTCTCCAAAAACCGTAAAAGTAGTTCGTGAGATGTAAAGCAATTAACATTATTATTATTATTATTATTATTATTATTATTATTATTATTATTATTATTATTATTCCTAAATAAGTAAAAAAAAATATGTAATTAGCCCACCTTGGTCAATACAATAAATGTTGAGTAAAAACACATTAAAGGTACATGCTGCGGCCCTATTGGGTATTTTTCAGCCTTGAAAAAGAAATATAAAGTTTATAGAATGCAGTGAAACCTCGCTAGTGCGTTCCTCATTAACACGTTTTTCCCGCCTAGCATGTCGTAAATTCGAAGTCCTGATTCTCATCGTATTAAATCTATATGAAAAATACCTCGCTTATCGCATCAAGAATTTTTGCTATTTCCGCTTAGTACGATCACATTTTTCCTAAACATGTTACTGTATTTGTTATCCTTTCTGAAATAAACCCGATTTCCAACTCGGGTAAGAGCCGTCGCCACAGTTGCATAATTACAGGAAAAGGCCTTCCTGAACTTCATAGAATAAGTTGCACTTTAGGGGAGCAAGCCGTTAGAATCAGGAATGTTCAGTTTTGCTCAAAGACTTTTAATATTACTTATCGTTTGGTTGCCAGTTAGCAGCGAGATTGCCTGTTTGTGCTTGTATTTCGCATTCCATTCAGAAGGCAGAAATGTAGTTTTTGTTGAGTGGTACAGTGAAGTGTAGCGAATATTTGTTGCGTGATATGCTAGCCTATATCTGGATTAGGAACATCATAGTGTGAAATTGACTAGCATGGTGCACTTGTCTTGCAATAACCTAGTTATGGATACAGATAATGGGAAATTCTTTAATAATGAAGAAAAAATTAAAATCTGCCAGAAAGTGGTCCGGCATAAGCACGCAGAGGTCGCTAATATTGAAACTCACACCTTTGAGTTTCGACTCGATCACTCAAGTTGGTCGAAGTTTTGTTCGATTCAAAATGGTGGCCAAAGTCATTCCTCGCAGTTGCACATAGTAGAGTGTAACCTCAAATTGTCTAAGAGAAAATAATGTTTAATAACCCACTGCTCCAAAATAAAAGGTTTTTACTAACATTTGTTTTAGGAAGAGTGTGATCTGCAATAATACTTCAATATTTTTGTTGGCCCCCATACATGTGTTTTCATATTTGTTGTCTGGTGTTTTTCACACCTTTCAGAGTACTGGTACTTGTTATTTTATAATCCCCAGCAGAAAAGTTTTTCATATTTGTTCCCTCGTGTTTTTCACACCTTTTAATACTTTCATCTTTAGAAATGGTAGATAGGCCTATAGTTTTCACTGAACCCGCGGATACACAACGTAAAATGCCCTCATGTCAGAAAAAATTGTATCTAGTGTTTCCATATCCGTGTTGGATATTTTTTATTTGTATATTGCTTAGTACGTATTATCTCTTTTTTTCCTTGTCCCTGCAGAAACGTCTTAACGAGGTTTCACTGTACTCTAAAAAAAAACCACTAAAAGGCCAGATGAAAGAATGAATCTTGAAACATTTTAACTTCTCGGAATGTAAAAACTAACATAACCAATTCTTAAATAAGTGGCAACACCACGAGCTGTCACGCTTCATTACACTCGACTTACCTGTAGAATAATACAGATGTTGATTCCCAAAGGGAATTTAAAATATTTGTCCCGAATGAGTAACTTTATAATACCAATATAGTGGTCCATTATTGGACATTATAAATTTTCCAGCTAACTCATTCTTGGTTGCCTGCGTTTCGCCCTCGTGTGCTAAGTATTATTAGCTGTATTATCTGATGGCCAGGCAGGCATCAATTTTTGGATATGAGACATAGCTCTCATAGTGCATTGGCACTGCTGGTGGCTTCAAGTAGCCTATGCAGTGGCCTCCACGGTATGCACTAGCCTTGCGTCTTGGGTGGTGTGCTAAGTCCCAACTGATGAGCCTAACTTAGCACACGAGGGCGAAACGCAGGCAACCAAGAATGAGTTAGCTGGAAAATTTACGATGTCCAATAATGGACCATTATATTGGTATTACCTGTAGAATTTCGCAGTATATCTTCAGTGCTTTCATTGTAAGATGATGATTATTACTTTTTATTGACTATAAAATCTTTCAGTAGTAAAGATATCTTACATGCTGATACTTATCAAGACTTCAAGAATAAGTGTTCATATATATTCTTCTATATTATTTTTTTGGTTATATTTTATATGTTCTGACAAGTTAAAACATCCATTCTTTCATATGGATTTTAGTGTTTTTTTAGAGTATTCTATAAACTTCATTTTTTTTTTCAAGGCTAAAGAAGGCTCATTAGGGCCTAAACATGTGCTTTTAATGTGTTTTTACTCAACATTTATTGCATGGACCAAGGTGGACGAATTAGATATTTTCTTTACTCTAAAGTCAATACAGAACAAATATGACATTCTTAAATTACAGTTCCTAAATAAGTGGCAACACCACGAGCTGTCACACTTGATTACATTCAAATTACTTGTAGAATTCTGTAGTATGTTTTCAGTGCTTTCATTATAAGATGATGATGATGATGATGATGATTACTACTATGTTTTATTGATTATAAAAAACCTTCAGTAGAAACACTAACTTTATGATTCATACAGATGCATGTAGGCATGTGTGTAGCAGAGCCGGCTGAAATTTGTGTACAGAAGAGCAAGGTGGAGCATGAAGCTGATTGTCCTCTTTCAAGGACAGCTCTGATGGCCTACGCCACACTTCGCTTTCATAGGCACTCGAGCTGTCACTGCAAAATATCAGGATCACGAAGTTAGTTTAATAGAACTATCGTGAGTCTGTGGCGTTTTAACATAATATACAGTCTTTTATATATTTTATTTTATTCTTATCAGATTACTATAAGATTACTGTAAGATCTCATACCTGTATAGTAAAACCTACCGGTATCTTAATGGAATCACAAGTGACTGGAAAAGTTTTTTGCTAAGGACAGTTTCTGCACTGTGAAAGTGTACAAGTGCACTAGGCTCTTGTGTACATGCCAGGCATTAATAGAGTACATTAAATTGATAACTTCTTACTGGTACAGTACTGTACATTCTCTAGCAGTCAGAGTTTTCCAAATTGCGGTGGTGCTTCTCTTGATTGCCTCCCTTTCCACTTACAAATTACACCGAACATGTCTGAATTTTCCCCTCGTAGGATGAGTTCCTGTGGGTCCTTTAAACTTCGGTTAAAATCTCCTTGTGATTGTCAATGTAGTCCTCAGCCTTAGTCTGTCTGTCTGTTAGGTCATCAGCCCAGAGGCTGGTTGGATCCTCAAATAGTACCACCAAAGGTTATGCGGTTATAAGGAAACCGCAAAAACCAATGGCAGCACCAAAATGAGGCGTACTAGGCAAGACGAGGAGTGAGGTAGTTTGCCATTGCTTTCCTCACTGGGTCAGAAAGTGCTATTGCAGCACGACTGACCCTATGAGCAACACCTTTCATAACATTCAGATGCACTAGTCGTGCTCCCAATGTCATTACTCAGCACCACCCATACCCCAGCAGCTTCCATATTGTCACAGCCATGAATGAGACTGGGAGTTCGGTGGAAGCTACACTTTACTCTGGCCTGTGCCAAGAGATGGATACGAAAGTACTGTATCCATCAAGAAATGGCAGCAGCCTTAGTCATCAAAAACAAATTCATTTTTTTAAATTTTGCAAATCTTGATTGTCATTGTGTCTTTGTATGTCGGCAGAAATTTCCATTATGAGAAATCTTCCCATCTTGACACGTTTTGTCACAGTTTCTCTAAGAAACTTGTTCCCAACTTGATTTATCCAAATCACTGCATCCAGAACCAGGACAGTTTGTGCATTATCCAGAAACAATGAAACGTGCTGGTTTTGCAATTATCCATTGAATGCCCTTAACCAGTCCTCTTTGATGCATGACGTCATCCACACCTTTGTGTTTTATTTCGACTCAACAGGAAGTTTACGTACATTCATGTTTTTGAAGCGTCAGGGCTTAGCTTTTTTGCTGATAACAAAAGGTTTCTCCATTTCACTTGTTATAAAAGCACGCAGAAAAACAGTATTTCTTTTGATAGCTTTTTCTCCTAAATATTTTTAGTCTTTCAAACACACACACAGAGAGAGGAATAGACCAGTCTTGTCACTGTTCTCTCTATATATTTTTTTGTTGTTGTTTTTCGTAACCATGGATGTTTGAGGGCAATTTAATCCCAGGATGGGCTAATGCTGGTGAGCAAGGGGAAACCATCTCACTTCATTTCATATGATAATGCCATGAAATGTATAAGTTAAAGATAACAGTAGCTGGCAACAACTGGTAACCGGGCCCAGGAGGTGAGGAGGCAAGGTTTCCCAGATCATCAAGCGAAAACCTTGCATAAATATTGCCATATGGAATGTTTGTACAATGATGAGTTCTGGAAGATTAGAAAATTCCAAAAATAAGAGGCCAAGGATCATACTATCAATGTATTAGGATTGTGTGAAACAAGATGGCCTGATCAAGGGGAATTTCAAAGTGATAATAATAGTGGTACACTCTAGAAGTCTCGAAGACCAAAGAGGTGTAGCAATCCTGTCGGACAAAAGAACTTCAGCCGTTACGAAGGATGTAATGGTAATGAATCGTAGGATGGTGGCAATTAGCTCAACTCTAGTCATTGTTCAACTCTATGTACCAATATCTAGTATTAAAGATCAGGAAGTTGAGGTTATGTATAAGGAGCTTGACTTCCATCATGAACACACATGTGCTAGCGACAATATCATCATGGGAGACTAGAACTAGAACTCCATAGTCGGTGATGGTTTTAAATGTCCATTGCTGGACAATTGAGTTAGGAAAAATAAAAAAGAGGCCAGAGACTGGTAGATTTCTGCATAGAAGGAGGTTATGTTATAATGAACACCTTGTTTAAAGCCTCAGGGGATGCCTTTATACGTGGAAGAGCCCTTGAGACTATTGTTGATGCCAAATGGTTTTAATTCTGGTGAAACATCGCTACCAAAATTGAACAGAATTATTATTAATTATTAATATTAATATTATTATTATTATTATTATTATTATTATTATTATTATTATTATTATTATTATTAAATTAATGTTGTAATGCTCCACCTTTTCAGTACTATAATATGCAGTATTTTTAAATTACATTACTAAACTAGAGACTAGTTTTGGCCTTGGCTGGCCATCTTCAGCCTTAGTGTAATACATCTAATAACTAAACAAATGTACAAACACACAATTGACATAAAAACAGATGTACAAACACACAATTGACATTAAAATCTGGGATGAACTATGTGTAAAATTTGAAAAATAAATTAGGTTCTAAATTCTTAGCATCTGGAGTATGCTCATCATCCAGACTCTTTCTTGCATTAATATTATAGAATTGTTAGTTCCATCAGTCATTACAAATTCAATTGCAAAACGGGAACTGGTAAATGTTGATTCTGTAGTCGGATCATCAATCACCAAATCTACTTGAGTGGTGTTAGCAGTATGCAAGCCACTGGACACCACTGTAAATAACCACCAGTTGACGCAGAACTGCTAGATGGTGTTTCCACATCAACCAACGTAAATGAAATGAAATGTTCCCGTAGTGCTTGTTTAAATCTTGCTGAAATGCTGTTGGACATTGTCAGGACGGCACATTACAAGTGATTAATCTCATTATTAGACCATATTGAAATTCAATGTACTAACATTTTTTACATTAATTTATTGAAAACCACATATTCAATACTTTAAAGTCTTTAAGACTATGATATAATCATTCTGTTAAGGTTGTAATGGTGCCTGTTTCACCTGTCATCGCAGGCATCATCAGCCATACATTCTATACTCATAAGTCAGAGCTCTGAAGTGGATGTTATATTAAAACTATTCTTAAAAACTAATCGTTTACAATAATTTACATTGGTGTATAATAACATTATGTTCTATTTGGATTGAATTGGTTAATCCTGTTTTAAAGATCTAATGGGATTGTATGGGATTAAATTAATTTAAAAATTAATGTAAAAAAATAATTTAATACCGGTACATGAAGATATGGTTAAAACTGACACATTCTTAATTTGTGGCTGGTATAAATTCGCAATTCATTGCGGTGTCCATGAAGTTAACCTGAGTAAATGATAGATAAAATTAATAAATTGAATGAAAGAATGTGTTGGTCAAATGGCATAGGTTATATGAGACGTCTCGTTGCGGCATGTGGTGCATAGCCTATTGTTGTGTGCCTCATACTAACGGTTGTGAGATTCAAAGGAAAGGAAGGGGCGGGGCAAGGGGAGAGGTGGTGGAGGGGAAGGTGGAGAATTAAGTTGGGGCCGAAAGATGTGGGAAAAGAGACGGCTGCTGAGGAAAGGTGCTGTATTATGAAAAACTGAATTGTGACTTTTTGGTTTGACGTTTCTAAAATGGGAATTAGAAGGTCAAATAGTATATTTGGCTTTTCTGAAATGTCTTTAAGATATGATTCAGGTTAAAATATTGATCTATATGTATGAAGCAGCTTTCAGTAATGTTATGGAGGGGTCCTTTGTTGATGATTTTGAGGATTTCCATATCTTGTTTTATGTCTGTGAATTTGTGATTATTTTTCTCTATCTCATTCTTTTTGTGCTATGTTCCTTTCCTTTATTGAGGATCTTACTCTTTCATTCCACCAGTGTGTCTCTTTTTCCCTTACTCTCGCAATTATCTTCCTGAAAACCTCTATTGCTTCTTTTATTAAGGTGTTTTTAAATCTTGTCCACTCTACCTCACCACTCTCCACTTCAGTAATAATATAAGAGAATTTATTGGACTCCAACCTATTCAATACATTACAGGATGTTAACATTTTTAGTTAAACATCGTTAAAATGGAGACATGTTTCGCCCTCCTTGTGGGGCATCATCAGTCATATCAAAGCACCTCAAAGTTAAACCAGACGTCTGGTTGGAAATTATGAACATAATATGTAAGAAAGAATACATTAAAAAACATGTACAAGGTCCTATCCTAAACGAAATAACAATAAACTAGTTACACATAGTAAAATACGCTAGTGGTTTCTTAATATTAAAATGAGGCCATCATATGTACAGTATAACAATGAAAGTAATCAAAGTCTACATGATATTGAGTTCGATGGTAGTTCTACGTAGTATATACAAATGTTGGCAAAATAAAATACAATTTATTTGCACACTTATTTATAATTGTTAAAATTGATTATAAAATATTTGTTAAAATTGATTATAAATAAGTGTACAGTAATTATAAATTGTATTTTATTTTGCCAACATTTGTATATACTACGTAGAACTACCATCGAACTCAATATCGTGTAGACTTTGATTACTTTCATTGTTATACTGTACATATGATGGCCTCATTTTAATATTAAGAAACCACTAGCGTATTTTACTATGTGTAACTAGTTTATTGTTATTTCGTTTAGGATAGAACCTTGTACGTGTTTTTTAATGTATTCTTTCTTACATATTATGTTCATAATTTCCAACCAGACGTCTGGTTTAACTTTGAGGTGCTTTGATATGACTGATGATGCCCCACAAGGAGGGCGAAACATGTCTCCATTTTAACGATGTTTAACTAAAAATGTTAACATCCTGTAATGTATTGAATAGGTTGGAGTCCAATAAATTCTCTTATATTATTATTGAGATTCTTTCAATACGGAAAATAAAATGATTTTCATTACTTGTAACTCTCCACTTCTTCTGTAGGCAGTTGTCCTCTTATACGGTCCTGATATTTAGTCCTTTTTCCAATCTGTTGTAGTCCCCACACCTTAACCTTAGGCAATTTCCTGGTTGTTATCTTTGATACATTGTCTTTCAGATCTGCAACTAACAACCGGTGGTCGCTATTGATGTTCTCACTTGGAATCACCTTGACATCAGTCACAAGTCTACTTCTTTCTTCATCTGTGACGACATAGTCAGTGACCGTGTTGCTCTTTCCACCCAGCTGTAACGGGTAATCTCGTGACTGACTCTTTTGTTGAACCAACTGTTTTTTACTACCAAACAGTTTCCTATGCAGAAGCCTAGGAGATGTTCCCCTTCAATTCCTTCTTCCATAGCCATGTGGTCCCATCACCTTCTCATAGCCATTCGTGTCTGTCCTGAGCTGTGCGTTGAGGTCCCTGATAATGATTGCCCTTTACTGATGGTCTCTTCTAGGTCTTTGAGAAACTTCTTCTCATCTTGACTGCAACCCATCTGAGGGGCATACATTTGCACCAGTGTCATCTTCTCTTTCCCGAGGTGAACTGTTGCCTTTATAATCCTCTCATTGATGTACTGATTCTCTGTAATACCATCTAACTCTTTAGACAATATCAATCCTACTCCATTTCTCATTTCTTTGTTGTTACTATTCCAGTAGAGGGTATAGTTTTACAACAACTCTTTCTTCCCTTTACCTTTCCATTTAGTTTCACTCAGTCCTAGGATTGATATTTTCCTTCTCTCCATGATGTCCACTAACTCTTCACATTTCCCAGTCAAACTCAGAAAGTGATTGTTCCTATTCGAGTGTGTTGTCTTTGGGGTTGTTGCACAATCGCAAGGCTTGGCTTATCATCAGGCTGTAAGCCATCATACCTGGCATGAGTCTGCGGGTGCTGTTGTCTACTCCCAGTTCTTTGTTTGCATCCAAGGCTCGTATAAGTGTTGAAAGCAATTGCAGTTAATCTCTGACTGACTTGCTAGGCCTAATGTTAGAGATTTTCTGTCGGGGTTATCTCCCTTAGCCTTTAGCAGTCCCCTGCCACATCTGCAAGGCAGCAGCTTCCAGTTGAATTTGTGTCATTTGCTACAGAATGGCTTCTCAAGCCCCCTAAGGGTGAACTCCTCTGCCCATAGCCATTGGTTATCCCTTAGTTTGTCAGGTTTGGTAACAGCCGCCCAACCCTCGGCCAGACAGTCGCAGGTAGTACTGTCTACTGTCACATACGGTAGCAGTATGTACCTGACCTGACAAATAGAGAACGACATAAGACTTCAAAATGAAATGGACTGAGAATGTAGAAACGCCAAAGAAAGTTCCATTTCAAATATGAAGAATTCGAAAAAACTGGGAAGGTGAGGAAAGAGCAGCTTGATGCTGAAAACAATCAGGAAAATATGCTGTTTACCAAAAATAATTCTTAACCACCGCATTGCATGAGAACTAAGGCTGTCATCACTGATGAAACATTAATAACAAACTACTGGGAAAGGTACATTAACACACTGAATAGTGAACAGTTCAACTACATACAACCAACTTGGATACAAGTTTAGCCACACCTTTACTTGCGACTAGCAATGAATTTGAGTTGGCAATGATGTCACTACCTAATGAGAAAGCTCAAGGCATCAATGACCTACCTATTGAACTCGTGACAGCTGGTGATATAATCACTGATAAACTGTATGTTGTAACTTGGAAAATCTATTAAAAGTGTATTTAGCCATCTGAATTTTGGAACTCCATCCGGGTCATTTTACCAAAGAAAGCAACTGTGACGAGCTGTGGTATGTACAAAAATATTTGTCTGGTTCCTCAGGAATTCAAAATCATCCTCCAAATTATAAAGAAAATACTAGAAGGAGCCATCTATGGCTAAATCCAAGAAACACAATTTGGTTTCCATCGAGGAGTTGCTACCTGAGATGCCATTGACACACTTACAACTTACAAGTTGTCCATTTCATGACCGTATCGATGTTTAATCAAGAAGTAAGTATAAACCTAATCGATACTTTATTAATGCCTCAGGCAAAATTGAATAAAATTAAAACTTACAGGACATGTTTCGACCACTTAGTGGTCCTCTTCAGCTGTATAAATAAAGAACTGAAAAGAAAAACATTGACAATAAGCACAAATAAAAGTTCTTTGGAGACTCCTTTGATAAAAATGGAGGTCGTCAGAATAGGTCATCTTGCCTTTCGTTCTTGTTTGGAAAAGATGTTTATTCTGCGCTGTTTAGAGGGTCTGTCTTTGAGCGCGACCTGGTGAAGTAACGATGTGATACAGTTTGACAGTTCATGGAAAGCTCTGGAGAGAAGGGAAGTAGAGTTTCATCGTCATCTAAAATAACATGTGAGGGAGGAGGGAGATTGGGCTGTGCTTCTGCGATGTCGTGTTTGATTATATCTCTTGTTCGTCTAGTCTGTTTCATGTCTACCCATTCTAAGTATTTGCTAATATTCTCATATAAGATGTTTTTATGCTCGTTGTTTTCGTTGAGATTCTCTTCACCGTTTTCCAATTTATCAAGAACGATGTGGATGTTTTCCAGGTTGTTCATAAGATTACCTTTATTAATCATACAGATAATTTGAAGGTCCTGTTTTATATTGGTGAATTTGTGGTTGGACTCTTTCATATGGGATCCCATGGCAGAGAATCTTTTGTATCTTTCAGTATTGACGTGTTCTTGATATCTAATTGAGAAGTTCCTTCCAGATTGTCCCACGTAAGTTTTTTTACATTGAGCACAAGTCAGCTTATAAATACCCGATTCCTGGAATTCGTCATCTTTAAGTTTATTAGCTTTATTATGACTAAAGAACCTATGTTTCGTGTTGTTGTTTGTAGAGAAGTCTACCTTGGTATTGTGTTTCTTGAATAAGTTGGTGATTTCGTAAATCTGTCAACAGGCTCTACATAATGGTTTCAGTTTGAAATTCATCAATAAAATCATCACTAAATGCAAATACCAACAACAAATTAAACTTAAACAGCATTCAGAAAAAGAAAAAGGATATGTAAAATTCACCTTTAATAACCCGAAGATTTACGAAATCACCAACTTATTCAAGAAACACAATACCAAGGTAGCCTTCTCTACAAACAACAACACGAAACATAGGTTCTTTAGTCATTATAAAGCTAATAAACTTAAAGATGACGAATTCCAGGAATCGGGTATTTATAAGCTGACTTGTGCTCAATGTAAAAAAACTTACGTGGGACAATCTGGAAGGAACTTCTCAATTAGATATCAAGAACACGTCAATGCTGAAAGATACAAAAGATTCTCTGCCATGGGATCCCATATGAAAGAGTCCAACCACAAATTCACCAATATAAAACAGGACCTTCAAATTATCTGTATGATTAATAAAGGTAATCTTATGAACAACCTGGAAAACATCCACATCGTTCTTGATAAATTGGAAAACGGTGAAGAGAATCTCAACGAAAACAACGAGCATAAAAACATCTTATATGAGAATATTAGCAAATACTTAGAATGGGTAGACATGAAACAGACTAGACGAACAAGAGATATAATCAAACACGACATCGCAGAAGCACAGCCCAATCTCCCTCCTCCCTCACATGTTATTTTAGATGACGATGAAACTCTACTTCCCTTCTCTCCAGAGCTTTCCATGAACTGTCAAACTGTATCACATCGTTACTTCACCAGGTCGCGCTCAAAGACAGACCCTCTAAACAGCGCAGAATAAACATCTTTTCCAAACAAGAACGAAAGGCAAGATGACCTATTCTGACGACCTCCATTTTTATCAAAGGAGTCTCCAAAGAACTTTTATTTGTGCTTATTGTCAATGTTTTTCTTTTCAGTTCTTTATTTATACAGCTGAAGAGGACCACTAAGTGGTCGAAACATGTCCTGTAAGTTTTAATTTTATTCAATTTTGCCTGAGGCATTAATAAAGTATCGATTAGGTGGTTATTTATACTTACTTCTTTACACTTACAACTTCTCGGAGAATGTATGACGAGCAAGAGCCAAATCTGTACATATGCTTCATTGACTATAAAAAGACATTTTACTGAGTGAGTAGCTGTGTGGCCTGTGTCATGTAGCTGTCAACTTGCATTTGAAAGATAGTGGGTTTGAATCCACTCCTAGTCCTTTTCTATCCCATTGTCATCATAAGGCCTATTTGTGTCATTGCAACGGAAAACAAATTGTTTAAAAAAATTAAATTTGATACAGTTTCCTGGTATAAATTATTTCCTTTATTAAGGAATATAAGAGTGGAAGAACAACTCATCTCACTCATATAGGACATCTACAATGGTCAAAATGCAGTTGTATTTTTGAGAGAGTCTAAAAATCCAGGAGTAAGACAAGGATATCCTCTCTCCCCAGTTCTTTTTAATGATTTTAGTGAGTTGGATTGTAGAAGCTGTAGAAGACATAAGTTTAGGAGTAAAAGTCAATGAAATACTCGTGCAAGTAATAAAGTTTGCAGACGATCATACTATTCTGGCTGGCAGGCCATCTACCATGTAGGCAGTGCTGTCAAGAGTTGCATCAATGGTACAAAAATACGGTATGAAAATTGAAGACAAAAGGCAGTACAGTCTTGAAAAGCCCAAAATCTCTTCACTTACAGATTGATGACTCTGATATAGAACAAGTCAGATCTTTCACAGAAGCCTCCCCTGCGAACCATGTGACCTTGCCGCGGTGGGGAGGCTTGTGTGTCCCAATGAAGCAGATAGCCGAGCCGCAGGTGCAACCATATCGGATGGGTATCTGTTGAGAGACCAGACTAAGGAATGGTTCATCGAAAGGGGGATAGCAGCCTTTCGGTAGTTGCAAGGGCGGCAGTCTGGATGATTGACTTATGTGGCCTTGTAATAATACTCAACATGGCTTAGCTATGTTGATACTGCTACATGGCTGAAAGCAACAGGAAACTACAGCCGTAACTACCTCCCGAGGACATGCAGCTCTCTCTGTATGAATGATGTACTGATGATGGCTTCCTCCCGGGTAAAATATTCCGGAGGTAAACTAGTCCCCCATTCGGATCTCCGGGTGGGGACTACACGAGAGGGGGCGATCATCAGGAAGATGGATACTGACATTCTGCGAGTCGGAGCGTGGAATGTTAGAAGTTTGAATCGTTGTGGTAGGTTAGAGAATCTGTAAAGGGAGATGGATAGGCTAAAGTTAGATGTAGTTGGTATAAGTGAAGTACGTTGGCAGGAAGAACAGGATTTTTGGTCAGGCGACTACCGAATTATCAACACAAAATCAAACAGGAGAAATTCAGGAGTTGGTTTAATAATGAATAAGAAAATAGGGCAGCGGATAAGCTACTACGACCGGCATAGTGAAAGAATTATTGTTGTCAAGATAGACACCAAACCAATGCCCACCACAATTGTGCAGGTCTATATGCCTACTAGTTCAGCGGATGATGAAGAAATCGAAAGAACATATGAGGAGATAGAAGATTTAATTCAATATGTCAAAGGTGACGAGAATCTAATTGTGATGGCAGACTGGAATGCAGTGGTAGGCCAAGGAAGAGAAGGTAATACAGTAGGAGAATTTGGATTGGGTCAAAGGAGCGATAGAGGAAGTCGGCTGGTTGAATTCTGCACTGATCATAATTTAGTCCTTGCCAATACTTGGTTCAAACACCACAAATGACGACTGTATACGTGGATGAGACCTGGAGACACTGGAAGGTATCAAATAGACTTCATTATGATTAGGCAGAGATTCAGAAATCAGGTGTTGGATTGCAAAACTTTCCCAGGAGCAGACGTGTACTCTGACCACAACTTGTTGGTCATGAAATGCCATCTGAAGCTGAAGAAATTGAAGAAAGGAAAGAATGCAAAAAGATGGGATGTAGACAAGTTGAAAGAAAATAGTGTGAGGGATTGTTTCAAGGAACATGTTGCACAAGGGCTAAATGAAAAGGCTGAAGGAAACACAATGGAGGAAGAGTGGATAGTCATGAAAAATGAAGTCAGTAGGGCTGCTGAAGAAATGTTAGGAAGGAAGAAAAGATCGGCAAAGAATCAGTGGATAACTCAGGAGATACTAGACCTGATTGATGAACGACGAAAATACAAGAATGCCAGAAATGAAGAGGGCAGAAAAGAATACTGGCGATTAAAGAATCAAGTGGATAGAAAGTGCAAGGTAGCTAAGGAAGAATGGCTGAAGGAGAAGTTCAAGTATGTCCAAGGTTGTATGGTCCTGGGAAAGGTAGATGCTGCATATAGGAAAAACAAGGAAACCTTTGGAGAAAGGAAATCTAGGTGTATGAATATTAAGAGCTCAGATGGAAAGTCACTTCTAGGGAAAGAAAACAAAGCAGAGGATGACAGGAGCATATCCAACAGTTGTATCAAGGTAAAAGTGTAGATATTTTGGTTCTGGAACATGAAGAGGCTGTTGATGCTGATGAAATGAGAGACCCAATTTTGAGGTCAGAGTTTGACAGAGCTGTGACAGGTTATTTAGTGTGTAAGATGTATGAGACAGGAGAAGTCCCATCCGATTTTCGGCAGAATATTGTTGTACCTATTCCCAAGAAAGCCCGTGCTGACAAGTGTGAAAACTACCGCACCATTAGTTTAGTATCTCATGCCTGCAAAATTTTAACACGTATTATTTACAGAAGAATGGAAAAACAAGTTGAAGCTGAGTTGGAAGAAGATCAATTTGGCTTTACAAGAAATGTAGGAACACGTGAAGCAATCTTGACTTTGTCTGTTCTTACAGGATTGTATCAAGAACGACAAGCCCATGTACATAGCATTCGTAGATCTAGAAAAGGCATTTGATAATGTTGATTGGACCAAGCTATTTAAGATTCTGAAGATGATTGGGATCAGATACTGAGAACGAAGAATTATGTACAATCTGTATAAAAATCAGTCTGCAGTGATAAGAATCGAGGCCTTTGAAAAAGAAGCAGCAATCCAGAAAGGAGTGGGGCAAGGCTGCAGTTTGTCCCCCCCTCCTTTTCAATGTTTACATAGAACAGGCAGTAAAGGAAATCAAAGAGGAATTTGGAAAGGGAATCACAATCCAAGGAGAGGAAATCAAAACCTTGAGATTTGCCGATGATGATGATATTTTATCTGAGACTGCAGAAGATCTTGAGAAGCTGCTGAATGGTATGGACGAAGTCTTGGGTAAGGAGTACAAGATGAAAATAAATAAGTCCAAAACAAAAGTAATGGAGTGCAGTCGAATGAAGGCAGGTGATGCAAGAAATATTAGATTAGGAAATGAAGTCTTAAAGGAAGTAGATGAATATTGTTACTTGGGTAGTAAAATGACTAACGATGGCAGAAAGAGGACATAAAATGCAGACTAGCACTAGCAAGAAAGAGCTTTCTTAAGAAAAGAAATTTGCTTACTTCAAACATTGATATAGGAATTAGAAAGATATTTTTGAAGACTTTAGTGTGGAGCATGGCATTGCATGGAAGTGAAACATGGACGATAACTAGCTCAGAAAGAAAGAGAATAGAAACTTTCGAAATGTGGTGTTACAGAAGAATGCTGAAGGTGAGATGGATGGAACGAATCACGAATGAAGAGATACTGAATCGAATTGGGGAGAGGAGATTGATTTGGCTAAATTTGACGAGAAGAAGAGATAGAATGATAGGACACATCTTAAGACATCCAGGACTTCTTCAGTTGGTTTTTGAAGGAAGTGTAGGTGGTAAGAACGGTAGAGGTAGACCAAGGTATGAATATGACAAACAGATTAGAGCAGATGTAGGATGCAATAGTTACGTAAAAATGAAAAAGTTAGCTCAGGATAGGGTGGCATGGAGAGCTGCTTCAAACCAGTCTATGGACTGATGACTCAAACAACAACAACAACAACAACAGGTCAGAAGATTACAGGGGATGGACAGTACATCACTGAAGTTAAATGCTGTATTGCTAGAGTGAAAACAGCTTTTATGCAGAAGAGATTGTGTACCAGTCAACTTAGCCTTTCTCTCCAAATGAGATTGTTACATGCATTTGTATGGACAGTAACATTGTATGCCTGTGAAACATGGACTTTGAATGAAAATTAAAAGAACCGTCTCAAAACCTTTGAGATATGGTTCTATCACAAGATGATAAATGTTATGTGCAGAGATAAGATTTCAAACTCCACAGTTCTAGATGCTGTGAAGCATTGAAAATTAATCCTTTGCACAATCCATAACAGAAGTTTTGAATGGTAGGGTCAGTCACTGTGCTACTCCAATTTGAATGTGTACTGTGGCAGAAGGCTTCATTGAAAGAAAACAATGATGGGGAAGACCTAGAAGCAAGCTTATGAAGGAACAGTGAGTTTCAGAGTTTCATGGATATTGTGGCAGATTGAAAGAAGCAGCATGAAAACTGGAATAAGATAGGAACAGAGCCATTAGAATTAATACAAGAAAGAATATAATTTTTGTTTGCCTCTCATTCTGTGTAATCAACTGATTTATTACTGGTGGTGGAGTTAACGAATCATAACGCATAGAAACTGGTTAATTCTACGATATTGTGGTTAACACATCAGATCTGATTGTTTACTGGTGAAATATTTAGAAGGTTTGATATTAAAAAGTCCTTCTAATTTTTGCTTTCGAAGAATCCTAATCATAGTGCCTGACATGCACTGATTTTTGCACTGACACTTGACCAACAACTCCCACACTATTTTATTGATGTCATCGTTTTCAATTTTTCGAAGATCGTTTTTGATTTTGACGTTTGTGTGGCGGTTCTGCCAGTGATTTCCATCTTATTTGTTAAGATATCATACATTTGAGTTTTCCGTCATTAAACAATGTCATGATCTGGTTAATGGACATTTTATCTCACTCACGTGGAGTAGTTTAACTCTTGTATTAAAATTGAGCACAACTCTTCTCATCAAAGCCAAAGTGACAAGTACTGAACCATAGGTGGTGAATTCCAAAAATTATTGACAGGCATTTGTAGAGTACTGTAACATATGGAAGTAGATAAATTGTCAAAGGAAATGCCCAGCTTTTAATCCCTAAAATGCAGAAATTGGGAAAGAAGGAAGGTACTATGTGCCATGTACAGTACCTACCCTTGCACTGCAGACAATCTAGAACGTATAGGATGGTTAAAATATTGGTGAACGATCTGTTAGGATGATAAGAAATTTTCCGTTTAAGGAGATATTTTGGTTTCCATTTCTGTGTTTGACACGTACAGCCTATTCAGGGTATTCATTACATTTTACAAGTCAAGGGACTGGGATAATTTTCTTAAGACACATTTTTGCTTAATGTAGGGTCTGTTTAAGAAAGGCTTTATTCTATTTTATGGGTCGAACCCCACTGTCAGCAGCCCTGAAAATGGTTTTCCGTGGTTTCCCATTTTCACACCAGGCAAATGCTGGGGCTGTACCTTAAGGCCACGGCCGCTTCCTTCCCACTCCTAGCCCTTTCCTGTCCCATCATCGCCATAAAACCTATCTGTGTCGGTGCGACGTAAAGCAGCTAGCAAAAAAAAATTCTATTTTACATCTATACTATTCTTCTCTGCCCTGTAATAGACTCTATACAATTGCTATCTTGTTCTGTTACATTTCAAACCAGTGTCTTTTGTCTTTCTAGCGAAGGTAAGAAGCTTGTGAAAATATCACAGAAACAGAGAAAAAAGATGGCTGCTGAAATAAATTCTGGATCTCTTGGCGACCAGTTAGAACAGCTTAACCAACAGTCCAGATCTGTATGGGGTCAGCAACCTGTAGAGATAAGCAATTCTGTTGAAGCAGCACACAATTTTTCGCTTATGGATGTTATGCAAGCTGAAATACGAAGGAAAAAGCACAACAGTTCTCCAATTGAAATTCAGAGGAAGCCTTCTAGGTAAGCAAAATTAAAATTTATTTATCTCCATGTAAGACAGTCGTTTCCATCTACTCTTCTGAAGCAAATACGTTCTTTAAACTATTCTGGCATCAAAATTCTTGTTGTATACATGATTTACTCAGTTGAAGTTTTTATCTTGGTCTCATTTTACAAACACAAAGTAAATTAAACTTTTTTCTAGCTTTTATGAATACAATGTCACTGTTTTTACTGGTCATATAAATGCATATTTTACTATAATTACGTCATATTTGACCCCAGAAATGGTTTAAGAACATATTTATTGCCATATAGTTATAGTCACATTGTAGTTATAGTACTCATTCACGTTTTGTGGTGCAGATGATGCCAAGCAATTTTGTTCATGTTCGATTAATTTAGATTTGTGGTTAAATGATCATGAGCTGCAGGTTGTCCAGATAGAAAGGACAAAATAAAGTTGTGAATGTGATCAGTTTGCTGCTCATCTTTGAAACAAATTTTAGACAATATATTATTTATTATCATTTAGACTTTCACAGACCGTGTAACTATTCATGAGGTATACCTATTTTGGGTTTATGCCATGTGATGAACTATATAAACACTCTCAGCGCATTTCAAAAGGAACCTATTGTACTCCTTGTGTGTAAATGGGAAACTAAGGAAAACCATTTTCAGGGTTGCCAATTGTGGGATATGAATCCACCATCCCCCGAATGCAAGCTTACAACTACTTGGCCAATTCGCCCATCCCTGATAGTTCTGATTTCTTTACAATCTGGTAAACAGCATCAAATCAAAATGCATACATGCACATTATAATAATTTCTGGTGTATTTTAAGATTTTTTTTCTGTCCTATTAGGTTTTGTTTTTTCAGTGTTCTTTTATCTACTCTTCCAGCTCACCCCCAGCTACTAACCCTTGGTTCAAATGTCAGGCGGCCTCACCAGCATCTCCAAAGCAAGCTTGTGAAGGAACAGTGAGTTTCATGGATATTGTGGCAGATGAAAAGAAGCAGCGTGATAACTGGACCAAGATGAGAGCGAAGCCGTTAGAATTGACACAAGTAAGAATATAGTTTTTGTTTGTCTCTCATTCTGTGTAATCACCTGATATACAATGCCTTTGTTTCAAGTGGTGGCCGGCCAACTTACAGCGAGACCGCTTCGCCGCCAACAACACGCTGCTTGCTGGCTGAGTGAAATCGATTCACAGACTTTACATTCCAGCACATAGGTTTATCATGCAAATTATAATATGATTACAATAACCACATACATTTGTTACAGGGGTTGGAAATGTTGTCCTTGTGTTGCAGGGGTTGGAAATGTTGTCCTTGTGTTGCAACTTTTTTCCTGTTTCATAGATTTTTTCCTCTGTAAGAATACGGTGCTTTACTTTCCGTTTCATGTCAAGAACACTACCCGTTTTTCTAAATCTGTTCACAAGTTTATGAACCGTTTTTCTGTGAGGCACACGGACACCAGGGAATTTGTCTATAAATAGCCGTTTTACTTTTCTACAGGATGCTGCTCTCGCGTAGGAATCATGCGTGAAGATTCTGTGTTCTAAAGTAAACTCACTGTTCAGCATTATAACAGCCCTATAACACGAAGACGAACACAAACACGTTGTCTCGCAATCGACCACATCCCTTCAACTGTCGAATCACCACATGGAGTGTGGGAGCAATACTGCTTCTAACCGGTTCTGTCCGCACGACAGAACCGGTTAGAAGCAGTATTGCTCGCCACCATGTGCCCTCCCTGTAAGAAGCTTGCTGGCTGACCACCACTTGAAACAAAGGCACTGTATTGCTGGTGATGGAGTTCATGCATGCTAACGCTATAGAAATTGGTTAATTCTATGATATTGTGATTATCGTATCGGATCTGATTGTTTACTGGTGAAATATTTAGAAGGTTGGATATTAAAAAGTCCCTCTGATTTTCGCTTTTTGAAGATTCTAAGAGTACCAAGTGAGTTGGTTACTCGGTTCAAGGCATCTAGCTGTTAGCCTGAATTCAGGAGATTGTGAGTTCGAATCCCACTGTCAGCAGCCCTGAAGAGGTTTTCTATGTTTTCCCATTTTCAGACCTGGAAAACACAGACTGTACCTTAATTAAAAGTCTGTTAATTTCTCCCGGATACAAGTCTTCCGTGTATGAGCTTTAAAACAACCTTATAACACATGATATAGATGTTGATTTCCATAGGGAACCTGAAATATTTGTCCCGAATGAGTAAATTTATAATACCAATATAAAAGGTCCGTTATTGGACATTATAAATTTTCCAGCTAACTCTTTCCTGGTTGCCAGCGTTTCGCCCCAGTGTGCTAAGTTGGGCTCATCAGTTGGTAAATCTGATGGCCAGGCAGGCATGAAATTTTGGTAACGAGACAAAGTCTCTCATAGTGCATTGGCACTGCCGGTAGCTCCAAGTAGCCCACGCAGTGGCCGCCACGGTATGCACTAGCCATGCATCTTGGTGGGTGTGTTATTTACCAACTGATGAGCCCAACTGAGCACACTGGAGCGAAACGCTGGCAAGCAGGAATGAGTTAGCTGGAAAATGTATAATGTCCAGTAACGGACCATTTATATTGGCATTGTAAATTTACTCATTCGGGACAAATATTTCAGGTTCCCTATGGGAATCAACATCTTTATCATCTGATGGCCAGGCAGGCACGAAAAAATTTTAATAATGAGACAAAGTCTCTCATAGTGCATTGGTACTGTCGGTGGCTCCAAGTAGCCTACGCAGTGGCCTCCACAGTATGCACTAGCCATGCATCTTGGTGGGTGTGCTATTTACTAATTGATGAGCCCAACTTAGCACACTGGGGCAAAATGCTAGCAACCAGGAATTAGTTAGCTGAAAAATTTATAATGACCAATAACGGACCATTTATACTTATAACTCATCCCGTTCTGTCGGCTTTGTTAGAGCGATTGATAAACTTCACACGAACTTGTTGATTGACTGCACATTTCTTCTTTTGTTACACACTTCACTGTATATTGTGAATGGTAGTTTTAATAGGGGGCAGTT
Organism: Anabrus simplex; assembly: GCF_040414725.1. Classification (NCBI taxonomy): domain Eukaryota; kingdom Metazoa; phylum Arthropoda; class Insecta; order Orthoptera; family Tettigoniidae; genus Anabrus; species Anabrus simplex. The sequence continues at coordinate 1,770,850,876 of NC_090265.1, read as the reverse complement.
TTCTGACCACGAGACATAAATAGTATGTATTGTATGTGCAGTATGCTGCAGAACAAATGACACTGAAATTGCAAACATGCTCCAAACATCAAATGGTACTGAATGTCTCTAGAAATCTGACACTGCAATGGTAGCGTATGCAGCAAATTGGAGCTACAGCCCACATCTCGAGGGAGTCCCTTGCCCTTCTGCAACAACACTGTGGAGTTCGTTTGATTTTCTGTACCCATCCCACTTCACACATATCTTGCTCACTGATCCAGTCAGATTACCCTCCTAGGAATGTTCCCAAATTGTGAGAAAGTGTAGTCATCCTTTCTGTCCTTGCAGCAACCATTGTTCATCAACATGTTTGACAATCTATTGGATAGTGAACAATGTATGAGGTGAGGATGCACATTCTGAACACGTGCAGTAACAGTGCACTTAGATACATGTTACTGTCATTACCTTGCATGTTATAATGACATATCTTGATGTTTAGAACATTTTTGCAAGTTTAGTACTGTTTGTTTTGCCATATATCTGTATAATGGACCTGTAATTTAACATCATTATTTATTTATTTGTTTATTTATTTTTTATTTAATTTTATTTTTAAATTCATTTAATTTTAAATTTAAATTTAATTTAATTTTTAATTTTATTTTGCTTCAGGCAGTTACAAACTTAATGATGTGAAACACATATTACATTAAATGAGCTCTGCTCAGTGGCACAGCCTCACGTCAGTAGATTTACTGGCTTGTAGAAGAACTCCTGTGGTACAAACTTCTGGCACCTCAGCATCTCCGAAAACTGTCATAAGTAGTTAGTGGAACATAAAAACAATAATATTAATTAATTGTTACATTAAATGAAAAAAAAGAACAACTTAAAATTGCATTATCTCCATTGAGAGTCCTTATAAAATAAAGAAATAAAAATAGTCATACATAAACTGATAAGATTTTTTTCAGTAGCATGATATTGACAATCAAAATTATCACAGATATTCAGTTTATATGCACAACAAGGCATGTACCAAGCTAGGGCTACCAGTAAGATTAACTCATTTATAGATACAAGACTTATCTCCAAGCTGTTTCTTTAAATCATCTTAAGAATAAAATTTAGGGTAATTATTAGTTATTTTGTATGTATGGTATCTAAGAATTTTTTTTTTTCATACACTTGATAGCTGGAATTCCAAATGAGTGATAGATATTCTAGCCGACTTCTTCCAAAGGAGTTGTATAATAACTTTATTGCCTTGGGATTAGTGAAGCCACATGTGCATATCCTAATAAGCCCTAACCCTCTGTATCTGCAGCTACTTTGTTTATGTGTACAGAAAATGTCAATTTAGCATCAAAATGTGCACCAAGATCCCCGATAGAATTCACTAGTTACAAATTACTGTTAAAAATATAGTACGAGTGACTAATATTATTTTTATCCGTGGAAAATATGTCAAGACATTTGTTTATGTTAAAATTAAAATTGATAATCACTCCAATGTGATAATGCTATTGAGGTCTTTCTGAAGAAATCTGCAGTCCTCCTGTAATAGAATGGTTTTGAGAATTTTCACCTTGTGTGTGAATAACAAGATGTTTGAATGTATGCATTTGGAAAAGTAAGAGTAGTGCTTCTAGAAGAGTTGAATCTGTTAATGTTTGGGTCAGTGTTGTCATGAAGATTATTGTATATTATCCAACTGTTCTTGTGTTGTAAATTGTTACTTCGGGGTATAATTCTCATAATGCCTTCATGTGTACACGGTAGAGGAGAGAGTATTTATGTACGATAATTATGGGAAAACAGAGTTTTGCAGGGAAGTTGTTAAGCAATTTTTAACACAATTTCCAGGTGTACACCCTCCACATAGAGACCCAGTGTGGAAACTCGTAAACAAGTTGAGAGGAACTGGTTCTTTACTCGATAAGAAGTGAAGTGTAAAAAAACGTATACTTAACGAGGAAAAAGTAAATGAAATTCAGAAAGAATAGAACATACACCTGCTAAATCCCTAAGATGACTTGGACAAGAAGCTGGGGTTTCGAAGAGCTCAGCATGGCAGGCTACAAAAATGTTAAAATTGAAACCACACAAGGTAACAGTAGTACACAAACTGCATCCACATGATCACGATAAGCGGGTACATTTTTGGAATTGGATGCTGTGAAACGTTCATGATCAAACAATTGATCCACGCTTAATATTTTTCTGTGAGAAAACATGGTGCCATTTACACGGGTATGTTTCAACGCAGAATAACAGATATTGGAGTACAGAAAACCCCGATCGCATATACGAAATTCCTGTACATGACGAACGGATCTGAGTATGGTGCGCAGTGAATGGATACAGAATTATAGGACCTACCCTTTTTTTTTCAGGGCACAATTAATGCACAAAGATACAGTGATAATATACTCAAACTATTTTTTGACGAACTGACACTGACTTTTTGTGCAATAACAAAGTTTTATTAAGCGAAACATGTCCCACAAATAACTTTTTAATTAATGAAGATATTTTAAATGTAACAACATTATATGTATTGAACAGGTGGATTATAATAAAACTTTGTTATTTCAAATAACAGATTTCAATACGGATTAAAACATGAGATTAGTTACTTGCACTGACACTGACTGTCGAAATGGATATATTCAGCAAGGCTCTGCCACCGCACGTATAGCTAACGACACATTAAGCTTAATTGAGGGAATTTTTTAAGACCGTGTTATTAGTACGGACTTATGACCATCACGGTCCCCACATTTAACTGTTTGTGACTTTTATTTATGGGGGAGCTTAAAAAATAGAGTATGCAAGAAACCCTCACATGTTGGACAAACTGAAGGAACGTATCCGGAGAGAAATAGCCTTAATTACGGAAGACGAACTTATGTGTGTGAATTGGAGTTTTCTAAGACTATGCCAAGAATGTGTGGATGCGGGGGGAGAACATTTCTAACATCTGTCATAAAGTACAAGCTTATTTTCTTAATTTTAATTGTTATCTCACTTCATGTACGGATAAAGTGATCAAAGTGCTATCCTTGTTGCTATGCCGTGAAGAGGGGAGTAATGAGTCAGTGGGAGGCAGATAAGCTGGGCGCGTCTGCCCGACCAACCGATGAGAGAAACTCACTGTACTTTACTCCACAAAAAAAAACAAAAAAAAACATGGCGCAACAACCCTTGAAGGGCCTTGGCCTACCAAGCGACCGCTCCACAGCCCGAAGGCCTGCAGATTATGAGGCGACATGTGGTCAGCACGACAAATCCTCTCGGCTGTTAATCTTAGCTCTCAAGACCAGGGCCACTATCTCACTGTCAGATAGCTCCTCAACTGTAATCACACAGGCTGAGTGGACCTCGAACCAGCCCTCAGATCCAGGCAAAAATCCCTGGCCTGGCCGGTAATCGAACCTAGGGCCTCCTGGTAAGAGAGAGACACGCTACCCCTACATCACGGGGCCGGCTTCACTTCACAGATCAAGTAATTGAAGTACAGCAATTCGTGAGTAGAAATGCCAGGATCTGGGATCTACCCATACTTAATGACTTTCTGGAACTGATTTACATTTGTAAGGTCAATTACAGTAATTTGTGAGTGGAATGTTAGGTTATTTGATGTAATCCATCCCATTAAGCATTAGGGGATTTTTATGCTCAAATATGTAATAGGTTACATAATTTAACGTAAATAAATGAATACTGGATTAAAGCCACTATATTTAATGAAGCCGAGCTTTCAGCCAAATTGCATTGGCCTTCATCAGGGCATGTTAAGTTCTGCTTCCGACAGTGAGCAAAGGAATTCAAAGAAACGTGGAAGTCATGACCGTACTATCCATGGCCTACCCCACTAATTGGACTCAAGGATTGTCGTGCTGTGATTCACTGCCCTCTGTCGATGGTTTCATGAGTGCGTCCCACTGTTCCATGGTGGTGTTATGCATGTATTTCTGCAGTACAGGACTCCATGTATTTGATAACTTGAAGCCGTCTTTCCTGTTGATGTTATTTGGGCGCAGCTCTATCTCTATGGCTTCTCTTACCAGTCGAGCGTAGAAGTCTTTGACAGGCGCGATGACCTTCGCCCGGTCAATGAGGATTTCATGGTCTGTACTGTAGAAATGTTCTGCTATGACAGACTGGCTTATGGCATTCTCCGTGGAGGATGAAAGAGCGACATTCTTTACCGACCTAATGTGTTCTTTCAGCCTGGTGCTGACAAGCCTTTTCGTCATGCCAATATATGAGCAACCACAACCACATAGAACTTCATACACGCCTGGTGTTTCAAGATGTGGTTTTTCTTTGAATGGTCAAAACAGGGATTTGAGCTTCCAGTCTGTGGTGAAAATTGGAATTATATTGTACTTCCTAAGAATGCACCCTATTCTGTCAGTTATACCTGCCACGTAAGGAAGGAATACTTTCTTCTTTTTACTGTAGTCCTGGTTGGTACAATCCCTGTTAGGCTCCTTGATCTTCACAGCTCGTGCTGTCTCCTGACGTATAGCCGTTTTTCTTCATGGATGTTGTCAGCTCTCTTAATGCACTTGAACGGTTATCAGCGTCTGAAACGTTATTCACCCTAGTAAATATCGTTCGAAGGACTTTTTGGCACGGGCGGTGATGTGAGGACTTATGAAGGTATCTTTCAAAATGTGTAGGTTTCTTGTACATTGCATAGCCTAGTGTACCGTCATTCTTCTTGTATACTAGCACATTAAGAAGAGATAATTTACCTTCATTTTCTACTTCCATCATGAATTTGATCTTACTGTTAATGGAATTTAGGTGTTCCAAAAATTCATTTAGTGTTTCCCTTCCATGTGGCCAGACTGAAAATGTATCATCCACGTAACGATAGCAGCACTTAGGTTTCAATGGCGCTGTAGTCAATGCAGCAGACTCAGTGTTCTGTGATGAAAAGGCTTGTCAGCACCAGGGTGAAAGAACACATTAGGTCGGTAAAGAATGTCGCTCTTTCATCCTCCACGGAGAATGCCATAAGCCAGTCTGCCATAGCAGAACATTTCTACAGTACAGACCACGAAATCCTCTTTGACCAGGCGAAGGTTTTCGCACCTGTAAAAAGACTTCTATGCTCGACTGTTAAGAGAAGCCATAGAGATAGAGCTGCGCCCAAATAACATCAACAGGGAAGACGACTTCAAGTTATCAAATACATGGAGACCTGTACTGCAGAAATACATGCACAACACCACAATGGAACAGCAGGACGCACTCACGAAACCATCAACAGAGGGTGGTGAATCACAGCACGATGATCCTTGAGTCCAATTATTGTAGGCCGTGGATAGTACGGTCATGACTTCCACGTTTCTTTGAATTTCTTTGCTCACTGTCGGAATTAGAACTTAACATGCCCTGATGAAGGCCAATGCAATTTGGCTGAAAGCTCGGCTTCGTTAAATAAATATAGTGGCTTTAATCCAGTATTTATTTATTTGTGTTAATACTATAACCCACGAAAACCTACGTTTATTACTTAGTAACCTCTATGGAGAGGATATATACTTGAAGGTTAGAAAATTCGGTGAATTGAGAAAGAAAATATCTAGGTCAATCGCCGAACTAGTCTTCTTGAAGAGATACCATGACAGTGACATCATACCTTCATGGATCAAGATTAAACATCATCTGCAAACTACTGGAGCCAAGAAGATTCTGGCGGAAGCCAGCAGACGTTTGCTGTGAAATCAAATTCAATAAACTAGGAGTGATTACACTCAGTCTTTTCATGGAGATTAGCATTAACTTGCATACTGAACATTAAGCCTTGGTAGACAGGATAACATATGAGCAGGCCAAACGTGTAAAAGAGTATAGTAGAGCAAATCAAAAAAAGAAATTTCAGAAAATGGTCCAACACAAACCACCGGAATTAGATTATAACAAGGTCATAGTAAATATGTCTGATAAAGTACTAAACCAAAACTCAATATCAGTGCTAAAGAAAGGTTTTAACTTCGCTGTGGCACCAAGAAGAATCCCGGTAGAGAAGATTGTCTGTAGGGTAGAGTGTGCCATCAGAGATTTACCGTTAAACAAGGCGGAGGAAATCCGTCAAGATGTATCTTATGTGCTGAAAAAAGCGAACCACCACGTCATAACCTAACCAAAGGTGAACTTGAAGAAGCTAATGAATTTCGCAAAGACGATAGTATAATTATAATTCCGGCTGACAAGGGTAATGTTTCAGTCATCATGAATACAGCTGATTACGAAACAAAAGTGAACAACCTGCTAGAAGAAGAAACATATAAGAAAGTAAGAAATCCCACCAAGAAAATTAATACACAAGTCACCCGACTAGTGAAGAGCTCAACACTTCCAGAACACTTGCAGAAGACCTTACTAAATTCAGACCCAGTACCAGTCATTTGTGGCCTCCCAAAACTACACAAGAATGACGTGCCACTAAGACCAATCGTGAGTGCCATTCGTTCTGCAACCCATGAGTTAGCCCGCTATATTTCATCATTGTTACAGCCAGAAACAGGGAAGACAAAATATTACATTAAAGATTCGAAACACTTCTTACAGAAGTTACGTGAGCTACGAGTGGACGAAGGTGACATCCTGGTAAGCTTTGATGTCACGTCACTTTTTACTAATATATCAGTAGAAGAAACGCTTGCTTACATCAGACAATACCTGTCTGAGGACTTAACCAATCTGGCAGCAGTTTGTTTTAAATCTACTTGCTGGGCTGAGTGGCTCAGACAGTTAAGGCGCTGGCCTTCTAACCCCAACTGGGCAGGTTCGATCCTGGCTCAGTCCGGTGGTATTTGAAGGTGCTCAAATACGACAGCCTCGTGTCGGTAGATTTACTGGCACGTAGTGGGACGTAAAGCAAATAACATTATTATTATTATTATTATTATTATTATTATTATTATTATTATTAAAATCTACTTACTTCTACTACAAAGGGGATTATTACGAACAGAGAGAAGGAGCAGCAATGGGTTCACCTCTGTCACCAGTGGCTGCTAATATTTTTGCGGAACACTTTGCATTAACTACAGCGCCATTGAAACCTAAGTGCTTCTATCATTACGTGGATGATACATTTTCGGTCTGGCCACATGGAAGGGAAACACTAAATGAATTTTTGGAACACCTAAATTCCATTAACAGTAAGATCAAATTCACGATGGAAGTAGAGAATGAAGGTAAATTACCTTTTCTTGATGTGCTAATATACGAGAAGAATGATGGTATACTAGGCCATGCAATGTACACGAAACTTACGTATTCTGAAAGATACCTTCATAAGTCCTCACATCACCGCCCGTGCCTAAAAGGAGCTCTCCGTCGAACATTATTTACTAGAGTGAATAACGTTGCAGGCACTGATAACCGCTCGAGTGCATTAAGAGAGCTGACAACATCCATGAAGAAAAACGGCTATACGTCAGGAGACATAGCACGAGCTGTGAACATCAAGGAGTCTAACAGGGATAGTACCAACCAGGACTACAGTAAAAAGAAGGAAGTATTCCTTCCTTACATGGCAGGTATAACTGACAGAATAGGGTGCATTCTTAGGAAGTACAATATAATTCCAATTTTCACCACAGACTGGAAGCTCAAATCCCTGTTTTGACCATTCAAAGAAAAACCACATCTTGAAACACCAGGCGTGTATGAAGTTCTATGTGGTTGTGGTTGCTCATATATTGGCATGACGAAAAGGCTTGTCAGCACCAGGCTGAAAGAACACATTAGGTCGGTAAAGAACGTCGCTCTTTCATCCTCCACGGAGAATGCCATAAGCCAGTCTGTCATAGCAGAACATTTCTACAGTACAGACCATGAAATCCTCTTTGACCGGGCGAAGGTCATCGCGCCTGTAAAAGACTTCTATGCTCAACTGGTAAGAGAAGCCATAGAGATAGAGCTGCGCCCAAATAACATCAACAGGGAAGACGGCTTCAAGTTATCAAATACATGGAGACCTGTACTGCAGAAATACGTACATAACACCAGCATGGAACAGCGGGACGCACTCACAAAACCATCAACAGAGGGCGGTGAATCACAGCACGACGATCCTTGAGTCCAATTAGTGGGGTAGGCCGTGGATAGTACGGTCATGACTTCAACATTTCCTTGAATTTCTTTGCTCACTGTCGGAATTAGAACTTAACATGCCCTGATGAAGGCTAATGCAATTTGGCTGAAAGCTCGGCTTCATTAAATAAATATAGGGGCTTTAATCCAGTATTCATTTATTTATTTATGTTAAAACTATGAGCCACGAAAACCTACATTCATAACTAACATAATTTGTCCGATTCACTACCAGTTTTAACATGTCACCCATGACTATGACATCTTTGTAGACCAGGGTGAGATCTGTTACAGCTGCTTCAAAGTAATCCGTTTATTAATGTTAGGTGTGTTATTCAGTTCCTATCAATGTTTTCTTATTACAGTTGAATTCAACAAACATATAGTCAGGTTACTGCAGGAGGCTTGATTTTGAGGTGCCGATAATCTTACATTTTAAGTCACTCCTGTAGTAAGAGGCTATTCCACCTCCTCATTTGTTAGTGCTGTCATGTAAGAGTGAGTATCCCTCGAGATATACTGCAGGAGATGGTAAAGCTTTACGTAGCTAACTTTCTGATGATATGCTAATACAGTGCATCTTATTCGTTTTGAAATTAGCCTGTAATTTTTAAAAGTGAGCTGCAGTGGAGAGTGAATTTAAGTAACAGCAGTGCAAAGTTCTTGGGTGGTCCTTCAGCTGTCTCCTCAGTATGGATCCCGCTGCTGCAGGGTATGGGAGGGTTGAGGGTTGTGTTAGGAGGGGAGGTGAGTAATGCGGGTTGTTGACACTAGACTCTTCTAACAACATTAGAGGAAAACTAACAACCGGTATATGAAATAAGCTGCTTACCTGAGCGCAGCTCTGTATACATCCACTGACTTTCACATACACTCTTATAAACTAATGATAACTCATAATAAACTGGCAGTCTATGCATTCATCCTACATAGCTGAGGCATTTAATTGTATGATCATGCATACAGTATTTGAGTCTTTGTTTTGTCTGTTAAAAACACATTCTTCCATCCTGGATCCAACAGTTTCTTAAGTCTCCATAAGTTCTTGCCATGATTTAATATAGTTTTCCTCACACTTGTGAGAGACTTGATGAGAATAAACTCGCTACCCTTCAGGGCACGTTTGGCACACTATGCACAATCTCAATCGTTGTAGCTTAGGAATTTTATCATAATAGGGTATTTCCTTGTGCTATCACTTCTGCAGCAGTCCGGTTTTGGCACCCCAGTTAATAACAGTGGTCAATATCACTCACTATGAGCTCAACTGAAAATTTACATTTGATTATATCAAGAAACGTGTTATAAATGTCTTCAGTCAGTTCTTCCAGGACACTGTAGCAGTAAACAGTTGTGGAAATTATACTGCTCGGCCTCATCTAAAACCTTGCCCAACCGGGCGAGTTGGCCATGCATTTAGAGGCGCGCAGCCATGAGCTTGCATCCGGGAGATAGTGGGTTCGAATTCCACTGTCTGCAGCCCTGAAGATGGTTTTCCGTGGTTCCCATTTTCACACCAGGCAAATGCTGGGGTTGTACCTTAAGGCCATTGGGCCGATGACCTTCAATGTTAGGCCCCTTAAAACAACAAGCATCAATTAAGACCACGGTCGCTTCCTTCCAACTCCTAGGCCTTCCTATCCCATCGTCGCCATAATACCTATCTGTGTCAGTGCAACATAAAACCACTAACAATAAAAACCTTGTCCTGTTCTTGTGGCTTGTCCTTGAGTCATGCTTGGCTGTCTCTTCACAGCAGTAATAATTGCTGTAGCAACTTGAATACCTGGAAATCGCCATCAAGGGTTTGAAGCACAGTTGAAGGCTTGGCAGAACTTACAGCAGAGTCCAAGCAGGCTTGAAAGTTCTGCATCACCTGTTCATATACATTTATTTTTCTAGTTGCTCCTTTCAAAGCCGTGGCAGTAGTGTATAACTGTAGCTAATCAATTTCTGTACCATAATAATGCTCAGACCAACCTTTCTGTAACTTATTATGTGAACTAACTAGGATGTTTGGATCAGTCTTACTTATGCAGCACACTAGTCGCCATCTTGATTTACAATCTTTAGTATATTGTAATATCAGGGCACCATTCTTGTGATTAGAAGACAAAGTTGATTACTGAGAAAATAATAATATAGAAATCCAGACAATACATCAAAACTTAATTATTATTCACATTTATGAAGACAATCTATGTTTATGTAGATGCATTGAATTGTGCCAGTAAAGAATGGATATTATTATTTTCAACAGTTGGAGGATCGGGCCATTGAAGATCTCCTTGTGTTCTACAATGCCGCTGGAGCTACAGATGAGCGTATTACCGTTCGGCGTGTCATGAAAGGAATTGTGGCTACACCTACTTGGATTACCTCTCACCATTGATCTGTGTGGAATCACAACTGTGCAAATAATGTTCCTGATAGAGTTAATTGATTTGACAATCGACCTCCTCCTTAATGATACCTCCAGTACAGTCTTTCAATGCAATTATTTCTGTACTGCATTCTAAAACGTTATTGTAATAGTATGTATGCACACGTGTGTTGCTACTTTCCATTAATTAATTAATTATGGAATCAAGCTGTTAAAAATTTCATATAAAATGTAATTTTTATGCGGGAATTTAAGAATACTGTATATTTGAGAATTTAAGGATACTGTGTGGCAATAACACCTTTGTGATTTTATGGTGAAAATATTTCAGTTCATTGCATACTACATTTTTTTGTTATATTATGCCTATTTTACAAGCAAGCACTGCCACCAAGGTGATACAAAGTTCATACAGAAAAAGATAACTTGGTTATTATATTTATTAGGAATTTATATCTTAGTTAATTTGGTAAGCAGGTGAATACTTTATCACATAATATACCAACTAAGGTGCATTCCTTCTGTGTACTGTCTAAAATATCCTGGTAAGATGAGAAATTCTGATACTGTGTCCTTTTTTAAAACCATTAGCAGTGATATTGATATTAAACATACTATTATTCTACTCATAGGCCAGAGTAAAATGTAGCATGGACCGAAGTCTCAGTTGGCTGTGACAGAACGGAAGGTGCTGAGTTATGGGTGGTGCTGAGGAATGAAATTCAGAGCATGGACTAGTGCATCTAGATGTTACAAAATGTACTACTTATAGGGCCAACCATGCTGTAATATCTTTTTGTGACCCATTGAGGAAAGCAGTGGAAAAAACCTCCGTCGTCCTCATGCTTTGTATGTTTCATTCGGCACCACTAATTTTTGCAGTTTCCCTGTAACCGTTGGTGGTGCTGTATGAGAATCTGCCTGCCTTTGGGCTGAAAGCTTGACAGACTGAATACATTGTGGACTGTTGACAACTGAGTAAACTACTTACAACTATTAATGATCTCTGTTAATAGACTTGATAACTTTATAAGAATCAATGAGTACATGTGAGATTGTAAATGAGCTCTCATTAACTTTATATTTTACAAAATATGATATGATATTACTTGTTGGAACAAGACTAGAATCATTGGAATGACAGAAAAGGTTAAAGTCTGTAACCCTCTAATGCCTAGACTAATTATAATGTGATAGATGATTCCCATAGGGAACCTGAAATATTTGTTCCAAATGAGTACATTTATAATATCACTATAGTTGGTTCCCCCTCAAGTGTGCTAAGTTGGGCTCATCAGTTGATAAATAGCACACCTACCAAGACTCATGGCTAGTGCATACCATGAAGGCCATTGCGTAGGCTAGGAGCCACCGGCAGTGTCAATGCACTATGAGAGACTTTGTCTCATTTTCGAAAATTGATGCCTGCCTGGCCATCAGATGATATAGAGATGTTGATTCCTATAGGGAACCTGAAGTATTGGTTCTGCCGGTGGCTCCAAGTAGCCTACTCAGTGGCCTCCACGGTATGCACTAGCCATGTGTCTTGGCAGGTCTGCTATTTACCAACTGATAAGCCTAACTTAGCACACTGGGGCGAAATGCTGGCAAACAGGAATGAGTTAGCTGGAAAATTTATAATGTCCATTAACGGACCATTTATATTAGTATTATAATTAGAATGTGTCATAGAAATGTAATTTTCATTAAAATTACCTTCTACAACCTCGGTTTACTCTCGTGAGCACAATTTAAACAAAATGTATGTTTCATTTTTGAAATAACATATTTATAACAATGATATATAAATGGCATAAGAATAAATTAATTCATGACTTCCTAACCAGGAAAATGTAGATTCATCATAATGTTAAAATTTATCTTTAAGTTATTTGTCATATAATGTTTACATAAGATGCACTGAATGAAAGTAAAGTTCATGACAAACTTAACCATTGCTCATGAATATCAGCAGTACAGTCTTACAGTGTAATTGTCTGCATTAAACCATGTAAGATATCTAAGTACAGTAGAACCTCGATAATTCGAAATCGGTTAATTCAAAATCCCGCCTAATTCGAAGAAGCTCTCATTCCCAGAAACATGAGATATAGTTTTGCATGTTATTTCAATTGTTTAATTCGTAATTCGAAGTACAATGTCGGCCCCATTACCAAAATTCAGACTTTTAATTCGAAACTGCCTTTACATTAAAAACCATAGTATGCTACAGAGTAATTTCAACTCGAAATTTATCCGTCCCGCGTCATAATAGAACGCGAATTCCGGAACGTGAAGGGGTAGCTTTCCGCACTTACACTCACTTCGGTGGGTCTACAGTGCACTTCATGATTGCTAGGTTGAATGAAATTGGAATTCTTTTGTATTCGACCTTTTAAGGAACGCCGTAATATCACACAACAGGCAGTGTGTGGGAAAACAGAATCCGCGAACACTGGCAATGCCGACAGTTGACGAAAAAACATGGCTCGTATAATAAATTCGTAGGCACCAAACAATATTGTCATTGCCGGTGAAACTGCATTGCTTTATTTTCATGCGACCCCAAACGGTCTTATGGTTTTAAAGGAGAAATTGCCAGCCGGGAAATCGTCCAAGGGTGAGGGATGGGGGTCAGAGTAGTGCGTTGCAATGCACATGGAAGTAAGATACTTTATCCCCTCGTCATAGGAAAGGTCGATAAGCTACAATGTTTTAAGGGCGTCAGGCACTTTCCATGCCAGTACAAAGCATCTAAAAATGCAAACAGTACAGAAATCCAAAAAATAATGCATTTGCACAGGGGAACCGGCATAATTTATCCTCGTCTCTGAATTGTGCAATTTTTTTTTCTTTTGTTGCGTGATGTTATGTTTGTCACTGATTTATCCAAGTGCATTATTTGAACATTGTAAATGCACCTTGTTGGATACATTTCGGAAATAGTTTTTTCCATGGCATTTGAAAGGTTTAAACTGTGAATCGAGGTGATTGCATGTATTAATGGGTCTTAGAATACTTTGTGACGCGGCAAGTGTTTACATTTCTGAAGTACGAGAGAAGTGCCATGGCGGGAAATCGTACAAGGACAGAGTCTTAGGAAAGTTCGCTTTTAAGGGCATCAGGTATTTTCTGTGTAAATACAAGGCATCTAAAATGCATACAGTATAGTAATCCAATTATAAAGCGGTTAATTCGAAATCACGTAATTCGAAGTCCCATTTTTGAGTCCCAACGACTTTGAATCAACGAGGTTTTACTGTATGTGCAGCTATCTTTAAAAATTCTGCAATAACTTTAATTTAAACTACCACAGAACTACCTCACATATTTTGTATAGCATTTTCAAGAAATTGACACAAACTACTGTACATTAGAGTGAACTTTAGAAAACTTTCCACCAGGGTATAAAAGTTATAAAATATATTAAAGATTGAACCACTCACCAATAATCAATAAAAAAAACACAGTGAGCTTCTTATGTGATATCACTCATTTACAAGGGGTAGATATCTGAGATGATACTTTTTCTAGTGCATTTTTTAAAGGTGATTTCAAATCTGAAAGCAGCTTTGCTCTATTACGTCAGGTTTTGAAGACAGTAAGGTTCAACCTTTTCAATACAAATTACAAGTTGTATAAGATGTTACCTGCTATCTACTATTTATTTAATAGTGGTACCGGTTTCGACATAGACATATGTCATCATCAGCCTAAATCATACAAATCACACAAATTGAGCAAGTGTGTCTCTATTCGTTTAGTTGATTCCGACTCTGTGTCCCCATGAACTTAAATACGCCAATTTCTTCTATCTTGCACTGCCTCCTAAAGATTTTCCAAGCTGGAATTTAGTACTTCTGTGATGCCATCAATCTATCTCATTCTTTGCTGCCCTCTTCTCCTTGTGCCTTCGATCTTCCCCAGCATTAAGGTCTTTTCTAATGAATTATGTCTTCTCATGATGTGTCCAAAGTAGCTTAGTTTTTGTTTCAGAATTACGCCATCCAAGGAACACTCTGGTTTTATTTGCTGTAAAACTGACCTGTTTGTTCTCTTTGCAGTCCATGGGACTCTAAGGATTTTCCTCCAACACCACAGTTCAAAGGAGTCTATACTATGGCGTTCAGCTTTTCTTATGGTCCAGGTCTCGCATCCGTACATCACAACTGGAAAAACCATAGCCCTTACTATATGGATCTTTCTTGTTAATGTTACGTCTCTACTCTACTCCTTAAGATATTGTCAAGATTGGTCATTCATTGCCTTTCTACCAAGTAGCAATCATCACCATCAGCAGAAATCTGTGAGCCAAGATAGTTGAAAACAGAGACTACCTCCTTTTTTCTCCTCCTACATGCCATGAATTGACAGGTGTAGTTGCTATAATTTTTGTTTTCTTGACATTCAATATTAGTCCAGCCTTTGAACTTTCTTCTTTCACTTTCAGTAAGAGGGTTTTTAAGTCTTCTTCACTTTCTGTCATCAGGATAGTGTCATCTGCATATCTCAGGTTGTTTATATTTAACCCAGCTATTTTGATTCCTCTTTCTTCTTCATCTAACCCCACATTCCTCATAATGTGTTCCGCATACAGATTGAAAAGGTAAGGTGACAACATATAGCCTTGCCGTACTCCTTTCTGAATCTTGACCCATTTAGTTGTTCCATATATGGTTCTCACTGTACCTTCTTGGTCAGAGTATAAGTTCCGTATGAGGTTAATGGTATGATCTAGTACTCCCATGTGTTTTGGTACTTTCCATAATTCATTATGATCGACACAGTCAAAGGCTTTAGCATAATCAATAAAGCAGAGATACACATCTTTCTGGAATTCTCTTACCTTCTCCATTATCCATCGGATGTTGGCGATTTGATCTCTAGTCCCTCTTCCTTTACGAAATCCAGCTTGTTCTTCAGGTAGCTCTCGGTCTACATACTGGCGAAGTCTGTTTTGTAAGATTTTAAGCATGACTTTGCCAGCATGTGAGATAAGTGCAATTGTTCGGTAATTCTAGCATTCCTTAGAATGTCCTTTCTTTGGAATTGGGATGAATACTGAACTTTTCCAGTCTTTTGGCCACTGTTGGGTTTTCTATATTTGCTGACATACGGAATGCAAAACTTTCACTGCACTATCTCCAATTACTTCGAAAATTTCTACTGGAATCATGTCCACTTGCTTCGTTTTAGCAGTATTCTGTAGGGCCCATTTGACTTCGCTTTCTAAAATATCTGGTTCTGGTTCTAATGGCACATAAACTTCATTATCAATAATACACGGTTCTTTCTTATACAGATCTTGTACATATTCCATCCATCTTTCCTTAATGTCCTCTGCTTCTATTAGATCTTAACCATTTTTATCTTTTAGCATTCCAATTTTGCCTCGAATTTTCCTTTGATGTCCCTATTTTTCTTGTAGAGATCCCTCATCTTCCCCATTCTATTATTTTCTTCACCTTCTTTGCATTGATCATGTAGGAAAATATTCTTATTTCTTCTAGCTAATTTTCGAAACTCTGCATTTAATTCAAACATTGCTGATCTATCCCCTTTGATTTTTGCTTTCCTCAGTTTTTTTGCAATTTGCACTGCCTCACTCGATAACCATTTGGCCTTCTTGTTATTCCTTTTCTTGGGAATGTGTTTTTCTGCTGCCTCGTTGACAGTGGAGGATACTTCTGTCCACAGCTCTTCAGGGTTTTTGTGTCTTTTACCTGTAATGCATTAAATCTGTTCCTGATTTCTACTGTATAATCACAAGGAATTCTTCCAAGGTCATATCTGTACAATGATGTGGCTTTAGCTGTTTTCCTCAACTCCAACCGGAATTTTGCAATTAAGAGTTCATGGTCTGATCTGCAATCAGCTCCTGGTCTTGTTGTAGTTGATTGAATAGCACTCTTCCTCCTACTAATACAAATTATGTAATCAATTTGATTCCGTTATTGGCCGTCTGGTGAAGTCCAAGTGTATAGACATCGTTGGGTAACTGGAGTAGTGTGTTGGTAATAACCAGTGAATTGTCTTGGCAGAATTCTAGGAGTCTCTACCCTGCTTCATTTGTTGTACCAAGCCCAAATTTCCCTGTTACACCATCTACAATTTGGTTTCCCACTTTGGCTTTCCAGGCTCCAATTATGAAAACGACATCCTTTTTTGTGTCGACCATAGTAGTTCTTGTAAATCTTCATAGAACTGGTCTACAACGTCATCTCCAGCATCAGTGATTGGTGCATAAACTTGAATGACTGTGACATTAAGAAGTTGACCTTGAAATCTGATGGACATCATTCCATTTTTATAGTTGCAACCCATTACAGTTTTATCTACTCTGTTACTGACTATGAAGGCTACTCCATTACTGTTGTTGTTGTCTTGTCCAGAAAAGTATACCGTGTAGTCATCTGAAATAAACTCTCCCCTTCTGGACCATCTCATTTCATTTATTCCCAATATGTCTGTGCCAATTCTCTCCATTTCTCTTTTGACTACATCCAGTTTTCCTTGATACATGGATCTCGCATTCCATGTTCCTGAGCAGTACTGTTCCTTGCCGCATTGCACTCTTCTTGAGGCTTCTCTCAATCTAGTTCCCCCCCCCGGAGATTCGAACGGGGAACTCGAAACTCTGGAATGTTTTAATTTGAGTAAAGCCATGGGGTTTTCTTGGGATAATTTCAGTGGTGGTTTCCCATTGCCTTCCACTGACCTCCAAATCCTGTCTGCTCACCGACTCAGTTTCCCGCTGGGGTTAGGTACCCAACCTTCCACTGAGTTGTTCGGCTTAACGGGGGCACCACGCATAGGTAGGAACTTGGGGAATTGAGGTGACAGAGGGTAGGAGAACTCGCTTCCTGAGTTCTTGTAATCACATATCACCCCCATTTTTTTGCCAGAGTCTCAAAGTGTTTGCAGAGACTCCTCCAGGTTATCTCCTGTGGCCCATGGATACACATCATCATACACTATTTTTCACCAAATAAATACATTGATTAAAATTAATAATAGAGAAAAGATTCACACAACGTGCAAAGAAAATTTTAGCTCTCATTTTCATCGAGATAGAATTTAGTCAGTGACACTGATCTTTTCCAGCATGACATTGCGTGGTACCTCTCACAGCTTTTCCCGCACAATTTGCATAAACACTGTAATTTGTTTGGTTCATGGTAGTTGGCTCTGTTGCATATCTGGTGGTGAAATTCGTGAACAGCAAATCACGTCATTACGTGTCTAAGTTCATATCTGGGATTTTTCCATTCGCTGTTTAACACATTGTGTCTTAAGGTGGCATATGGGCGAGCAGACCGCCATATTTTGAAGGTTTTAAAAAAATTGTAGAATGTAGTAGGTAGGTTGCAATTGTAACACATATATATCAACAAAAAATTAAGTGTCTGTTCTACAGATTAAAAAATCGCATTAAGATCTATTGAATACTTTTCACATTACACATTTTCCAACGGTATGCCTTTTGCAACAACAAAAAATGTCTGACAACAAAATCTTACACATGAGCTTGAGTGCGGAATAGTTTGAAGCATTCAGGGACACAAAGTGCTACAAAACACATTGGGATTCCACCAGTATGTCTCTTTTCTCGTTACTTTCCAATTTTCCACTTTTCCTTCATCTGCACAGGCTTTGGTGGTGGTGGTTGGTGATTATTGTTTTAAGAGGAAGTACAACTAGGCAACCATCCTCTATATAACATTAATTAGAGGGAAAAAAGGGAAGGGATCCGAGACACTTCAAAAAATGAAGATATTGATCAAAGGAAGACAAGGGCCACAAAGGGCGTGAAAATGAAAGACTCCCTAGCCCTCGCAAACCTAATAGCGTCGGGGTCAGAAAAAGAACAATAGTTGACCAAGGGAGGTCAGATAGGATGGATGAAAGTGAGGAGCCTGGCACAAGTAAGTGGAAGCAATGCCAGGACTCAGCTAAGGGCCCCTTGGTCGCCATCCCACGCTCCAACGTTCAGAGCCCCCGGGGCCCCTTTTAGTCGCCTCTTACGACAGGCAGGGGATACCGTGGGTGTTATTCTACTGCCCCCACCCACAGGGGGAGCACAGGCTTTGCAAGTGCATCCAAATCACCAAAAGTACCCGGCGAATGTGAATCAGTCCCTGCCTTTGAATTATCATCACTTGCGTCACTTCATTCTAAATGAAGATCATGAAACAGTAGCTAAATAAACTACAAAGTGCAAAATCACACTTGGCTGGAATATAATAGAATAGGTTATAAATACCTTCATCACTAACATGAAGTTCGAAATCGGGGTCTAGATCTGAATCATCTACCTCTTCTTCTGAACCACTGTCATCAAAAATCTCTTCTAAAATCTCTACAATTTCACCTTCATTCAATGATCCAATCATTATAGCATAAACAAAACACAGTCTAAACACTTCGCACGATGTAAACAAAACTCTGAAAGCGCGCGCCTTGAGCAGCTGTAAACATGGAGCATACAAGCGAACTCGAGCATAAATAAGCTGCTATAAGTTCGAGAAAACAACAACAGAGGACACAAACACACGGTATAGCTGTTATGAAAGTTCTTTAAAGTGGTATGTATACTTTCCGCCCAATTCTCGTCCTGTCTCTGTTGACAATATAACAAATACGCGTGTCCGAGTTAGCCTCGGGCGCGGTCGTCTGAGCTGTTACCCCAGCCCGATACACAATTGGGCTTGGTCTCCAATGTGTTAACGTAGCGTCTGTAGAGTAGAACTCCAGCCATATTTCTCCCCTCTGTCTCTGAAGGTCTGTGAGCAAATTCTGATATGCTGGTGTAGAGGGTAGTTGCAGTTGCAGGCGGAGATCTTCTATGAAAAAAGTTTCTCTTGCCAGCACACATACGAGGCACGATCGGGTGTACTTTGATACACACAGAGATTTTTTTAAAGAATTTGACCATCACCTTTTGTATATCTGCTAGATTGTTTTTGGTAAGGTGCTCCCAAAATAATGCCATGCCATATGTTATTACGGGGGTAATTTTCAATTAAATATTTCCATTGCAGTTGCCAGCAAGATCTTTGGTAAATTTTTTACACTAGTCATGGCTAAGGTTGCGGCTGTTCTTCTTTCTTTGACATGCATCGTGAAAACAGTTCCACATGTCTGCAAGGTGATCCCTAGATATTTAAAGTGTGGGACGATTGCTAGTGGCGCACTCTTGTATGTGATCTTGTCATTGGCTGCTGATCTGCCTCCTTTCTTGAACATCATTGTCACGGTTTTCTTTTTGTTAAGTTGCAGTTCATTTCTAGTGGTCCACTTTTCCAGTTGGTCAAAGACTTCTTGAAGTTTTGTTATGTCAGGTGACATAAGAACCATGTCGTCGGCATAGGCCAGTATTTTGACGTCCGCTTTGATGTATTTGGTGATATCTGATGTGGCTATATTGAGCAATAGCGGGCTAAGTGGATCTCTTTGTAACACCCCATTTTTCTATTCTAGCGGTCTGGATCGATAAACGCTGTCGTCTATCTGTACCTAGTTATGTCCAAGTATATTCCTAATAATTCTTGTGCTGTAATTTTCCCCTTTTTTCCAGCTTTTCTATTATCATGGACCTGCTTATGAAGTCAAATGCCTTGGTATAGTCCACGAAAGTCACATGGTGCTTTCCTCTCGGATTCTTCAGAGCTTCCTCAATTTCGTCCATAAGACATTTCACAGCATGTAAAGTCGATTTGCCCTTGGTGAACCCGAATTGCTCTTCAGGGATGAATTTCTCTATCATCTTGTACAGGCGGTTGTTCAGGAGACTCGTTAGAATTTTGAAGGCTGTGCATTCTAATGCTATGCCCCTGTGTGCATTCGGATCTTCAATATCTCCTTTACCTTTATATAACAGCTTCAGCGTGGCTGCTGTTATGCAAGCCTTAGCTGAACACGGCGTCAATGCTGCCTACATAAGAGTTCTCCAGCATATCTACGAAACCTCTTCAGCCTTCGTGAACATCAATGTGCCAACCACGGATTTTCCCATTCAAAGAGGTGTTAAGCAAGGCGACCCCATATCTCCCAAGCTGTTCTCATCAGTATTAGAAATGACCCTGTCAAAAATCAACTGGCAAAGCACAGGAATCAAAATCAATGGGAAAAGGCTGAACAATTTAAGGTTTGCAGACGACATTACACTTTTGGCCAACGACATCGATGAACTACAAACTCTAATACAAGATTTTGTCTCAGCCTGTCAAAAAGTGGGACTATCCATGAACCTTTCTAAAACCAAAGTAATGCTCAACAAATGGGCCCCAGCAGGAAAGCTGCATGTGGGAAACACCACATTACAACAGGTCAATGAATTTGTCTATCTTGGGCAACTTGTAAACATGAAAGGGGACTTAAGACCGGAAATCTTCCGACGTATCAAACTTGGATGGCAAGCCTACGGAAGAAATTCTTCAATCTTCAAATCCAACATGCCACCCCACCTAAAGAAGATAGTCTTTGACAGAGTGTTCTCCCCGTACTGACTTACGGATGTGAAACCTGGACATTGAGCTAGTTTGTTAAGCAAAAACTCAGAACAACCCAAAGAGCTATTGAACGGTTCATGCTAGGCTTGACGAAGAAAGGAAGAGGGCAGGTTACATCAGGTCAGTCACAAAGGTCAGTGACGTTTTAGAAAGGGTGTTTACCCTAAAATGGCAGTGGGCAGGCCATGTTGCTCGGAGAACTGATGGTAGGTGGACAAAACTTGTGCTGGAGTGGTGTCCGAAAGATCATCTCAGACCAAGGGGAAGACCACCGGACACATGGGATAAAGACATCCAGAAGATTACTGGGATCAATTGGCAGAATATCGCTTAAGACCGTCCCAGTTGGAGAGACCTCATGAAAACCTACCTTGCTTCGGACTTAAAGAGGCCACATCGTAAAAACGATTGAATATGGCTGATAGTGATAGTGATATATATAAATGATATGAGTAAAGGAGTGGAATCAGAGGTAAGGCTTTTTGCGGATGATGTTATTCTGTATAGAGTAATAAATAAGTTACAAGATTGTGAGCAACTGCAACGTAACCTCGATAATGTTGTGAGATGGACAGCAGGCAATAGTACGTTGATAAACGGGGTTAAAAGTCAGGTTGTGAGTTTCACAAATAGGAAAAGTCCTCTTAGTTTTAATTACTCGATTGATGGGGTGAAAGTTCCTTTTGGGGATCATTGTAAGTATCTAGGTGTTAATATAAGGAAAGATCTTCATTGGGGTTAATCACATAATGGGATTGTAAATAAATGGTACAGATCTCTGCACATGGTTATGAAGGTATTTAGGGGTAATGAAAAAAAAAAATGAGATGAAATGGCGTATGGCTTTTAGTGCCGGGAGTGTCCGAGGACAAGTTCGGCTCGCCAGGTGCAGGTCTTTTGAATTGACACCCGTAGGTGACCTGTGCGTTGTGATGATGAAATGATGATGAAGACGGCACATACACCCAGCCCCCGTGCCAGCGAAATTAACCAATTATGGTAAAAATTCCTGACCCTGCCGGGAATCGAACCCGGGACCCCTGTGACCAAAGGCCAGCACGCTAAACATTTAGCCATGGAGCCGGACGTTTAGGGGTTGTAATAAGGATGTAAAGGAGATGGCATATAAGTCTCTTGTAAGACCCCAACTAGAGTATGGTTCCAGTCTATGGGACCTTCACCAGGATTACCTGATTCAAGAACTGGAAAAAATCCAAAGAAAAGCAGCCCGATTTGTTTTGGGTGATTCCGACAAAAGAGTAGCATTACAAAAATGTTGCAAAGTTTGGGCTGGGAAGAATTGGCAGAAAGAAGACAAGCTGCTCGACTAAGTGGTATGTAATACCAATATAATGGTCCATTATTGGACATTATAAATTTTCCAACTAACTCATTCTTGGTTGCCTGCGTTTCGCCCCGTGTGCTAAGTTGGGCTCGTCATTTGGGTCTTAGCGTACCTCCCAAGACGCAAGGCTAGTGCATACCATGGAGGCCACTGCACGGGAGGTGTGCTAAGTCCCAACTGACGAGCCCAACTTGGCACACAGGGGCGAAACGCAGGCAACCAAGAATGAGTTAGCTGGAAAATTTATAATGTCCAATAATGGACCATTATATTGGTGTTATAAATTTATTCATTCAGGACAAATATTTTAAGTTCCCTATGGGAATCAACATCTATATCATAAGTGGTATGTTTCAAGCTGTCAGCGGAGAGATGGCATGGAATGATATTAGTAGACGAATAAGTTCGAGTGGCGTTTATAAAAGTAGGAAAGATCACAATATGAAGATAAAAGTTGGAATTCAAGAGGACAAACTGGGGCAAATATTCATTTATAGGAAGGGGAATTAGGGATTGGAATAACTTAACAAGGACCGAGCTCGATAGCTGCAGTCGCTTAAGTGCGGCCAGTATCCAGTATTTGGGAGATAGTGGGTTCGAGCCCCACTGTCGGCAGCCCTGAACATGGTTTTCTGTGGTTTCCCATTTTCACTCCAGCTGTACCTTAATCAAGGCCACGGTCGCTTCCTTCCCACTCCTAGGCCCTTCCTGTCCCATCGTCGCCATAAGACCTATCTGTGTCAGTGCGACGTAAAGCAAATAGCAAAAAAAGAACTTAAGGGAGATGTTCAATAAATTTCCAATTTCTTTGAAATCATTTAGGAAAAGGCTAGGAAAACAACAGATAGGGAATCTGCCACCTGGGCGTCTGCCCTAAATGCCGATCAGTATTGATTGATTGATTGATTGATTGATTGATTGATTGATTGATTGATTGATTGATTGATTGATTGATTGATTGATTGATTGATTGGGGTTGTACAAGATAATAGGTATGCTGCCATCAGACTAGTATCCTTCTCAATCTACATAAATAAATACCTCATTTTAAGTTTGGGGCAGTTTAATAAAATATTTTAAAAGAAAAATTACATATTTAACAGAAATAAATCTGGCGTAGAGGCACGCGGCTGTGAGCTTGCATCCGGAAGATAGTAGGTTCGAATCCCACTATCGGCAGCCCTGAAGATGGTTTTCCGTGGTTTCCCATTTTCACACCAGGCAAATGCTGGGGCTGTACCTTAATTAAGGCCACGGCCGCTTCCTTTCAACTCCTAGGCCTTTCCTATCCCATCGTCGCTATAAGACCTATCTGTGTTGGAGCGACGTAAAGCCCCTAGCAAAAAAAAAAAAAAAAATCTGTATGTTTCAATTTTAATTAACCAATATTTTATCTAAATGTTAAATCTGTGTGTTTCAATTTTAATTAACCAAACTTTTATCTAAATGTTATAAAATGAAATGCTAGTGTATTTCACAGAAGCAGCCATAGTCTTAAGGTACAACCCCAGCATTTGCCTGGTGTGAAGATGAGAAACCACAGAAAATCACCTTCAGTGCTGCCGATAGTGAGGTATGAAACTTTTGAACTCCTGAATGCAAGTTTCACAGCTACGCGACCTGAGCCGCATAGCCAACTTGCTTGGTGAATGGGTGCAGTGTCATATTGCAAATGTAAAGGACCCGTTCCTTATTGTTGCCGCAGGGTGGGTAATGTATAATTGTCCTTTATTGCCTGCTAGGCTTCAGCATTAAGGGTTCAAGGAACCTAAACCAATGCACTACAACCCCATTAAAAACAAGCAACGTCATAATGCCTTCTCCACCAAGTGTCTTTGTGGGAACGATGCATTCCGATAAGTAACACTCGCGTGGCATTCACCAGGTCCGTACATGTCCATCGGACTGCCACAACTTGATTTGTTACTCCACATGATGCTTTTCCATTGTCCATAGGGGACATGTTCTATTCCACTGTAATCAGTGGCAAGCCTTCAGTTTAGTGATCCTTTGATTATGTGCCGGACCTTGCCCATTGGAATCCAAGTGCAAACACTAGCTAACGAATGCTACAAGAACTGCCATAATTTCTGGACACAAACTGTAGGTCTGTGGCCTTGGTGTCTAATGAAAATTGCCAGTTTCATCACAGGTTGAAAGCATTGATGGTCCCTATCTGTTAGTTGTCGAGGTTTCCCTGGTATTTCACTTTCACCATGACATCACACTCTGTGTAACATAGTATTTGAAAGTTGCCAGAAATCTTGTGTATGGAACGACCAAATCAGTGGGCACCGATAATCACACCCCAGTCAGCCTTACCAAGGTGTTGTATGTCCATTTTGAACTGTGTAGCTAGTAAATCTTTCTTGTAACATGCTTGAGTGATGTATAGGATCAGTCTGCTTTCCCTTCAGCTTGTGCCTAGTCATTAATGGCATTGTAGTATATCTAATACAGGGGATTATGGGGTTAGCTCAGCAAATTCTGTTCCAAAAGTTAACATGCATTTATTTAGCAATTAAAATCCTGTTTAAAGCGGTTTCACTAGTGGCTACAAGAGCTTGAGTCTAGTTAAGTGTAGCTTTTTAAATTTGGTGTAAAAAGAAAGGAGAGAGAGAGAGAAGGAGAATGGTGAGAATTTATCTCTATTTTCCTGATGATATCCATAATTGCTGAATTGTTATGGTTCTCACAACAGAGGAGGAGGTGTTTATCATGGAACATTATGTCTGGCCATACGGAGCGTGGTGTCTGAATTAGCCGAGTTTACATCACATTAAAGAACATTACACGGAGCGATTTAATAAGGAGGCACCAATTAACTTATCATTGTTAGCTGTCATTGACAAGTTCAGTCATCTGGAATCAGTCTTATGTCAACAGAAGGAAACAGCAGGGCACCCAAGACCCATCACCTGAAATGAGAATCATGGACGACTTCGCCAACAGGTATTCCAGTCACCAAAGCATTGTCTACAACGAAGATCGCTGAAACTCGGTTTGAGCAATTTGTCTGCTTGGGAGATGTTTAAAGGTAGTTACCGCAACCTCATCACCCTTTTCCTGCAGGATTTATGCCATTTTGGCTGCGTCAGAAACTTGCCCCTCCAACGACAATGAATGCAGCAAGATAGTTACTGCTCACACCGTGAGGTTCACTTACTCTTCTGCGACAACTTTTGGAGATCACCTGTTTACTCTTGGAACTTCATTCCTATATGGTTTGCCAATTTAAAGAACAAGTTTTCTTCTGCCGAAATTTAATTCAAATCTAAGTCACTATTGCCTTTTCATAACAAGTATATTAACAGTTTCTCCAAGATATTCATGTAATTCCCTTTCTGAATTTTAAGAAAAGAAGAAAGAAAATGAAATAGTAATGAGTCTATGACATTCATCCCTCTCAAGGTTCAGAACACTCTTCCAATAAGAGTTAAGAAGTTACATCCTATTACATTGGTTACCACAGCTGATTTGCATTCACAGTCTCAAAAGAACAAGTGTTTGTTATGTGAGTGGACCATTTTATTAGTTTAAGATCTGTGAAGGTGAAATATAGACTTTATGTAAGAGCTGTATTTCAGTTTAAGTAATGTTATGATAATAAATAACATCTTTTAATTTTAATGAAGTCATTGAAATTGAGAAATACTTTTGCTGAAGAAGAGAATGAAACATGTATGATTAATTAACGTAAATAGTTTTTTGATAGTATTGACAGGATGGATTCTTTATCTACCGTTTTTCCAGTGCATCAAGTTTATCACTGTAAGTAGTAAATATGGACCAGTATAGACCATTAATATGATCAAGTTTATAGATTCTAAGAATATTTTGTTTTAGAATGCTTCATTAGATTGCATAACCTGCACTGGAGTTCAGATTTGTTCATGGTAAGTTGCAAGCAAAAGAAGTGACAGGAAGAGGAACATTACACTTAGCACATTATTTCACTTTATTACCACAATTTTTTTGTCAGAGCTTGCTTCGTAGCTCTTCCAAATTTGTACAGAATACTTTGGCAGCTTTTTGCTCGAACTGTAAGCCTCGTAGAGAAATTCTGTATCTGCGACTAAGAATCCAGTCATTATTCATAAGTAAATCAAACAACCGGTATATACACCTAGAAAAGCATCCAAATAATTTACAGGATGCAAATAAGCTGTAAAATAACTTTTGTCAGGATCACGAAAGATAAATGGAGAGGCAGCAAGGCATTTCATATTGCCTATTTCCCAACAGATCTAGCTGCTTCATTACTACAGTTTAGGTCAAAGTCACTGTTGTTAGTTGGTCCACATTCTTACATTGAAACAAAAGTCACTGAATGCAAGAGAATCTTCTAGGATGAAGCTATAGTTTAACAGTTCCCACATCACTAACTCTGCTCGAATTTAAAGCTAGGCAAGAAGTCATCTGTCAGGACCTGCGCAGTTTTGATAATCACAATCCAAATATGTTTCATCTTTTGGCAATCTTATAGAAATCTTCCACAGCCGGCACCAGATGGTACCGACCCTGAACTAAATGTCACTATAGCGGGATCACCTCTTGAGCAGGTAGACCAATTCACCTACCTTGGTCGTATTCTAACTGCACACTGCAACTCAGAAAAGGATGTAGAAAATAGAATATGCTCTGCCCATTCAGCTTACGGCTGCCTCTCCCACCGAGTTTTCTTGAATAAGGATCTCAGCATTACTATATGGATGTGAAACCTGTACACTTTACTACCGTGATATAAGGAAACTGGAACGCTTCCATCAGCAGAAACTTAGATCCATCATAAACATCAAATGGGATGACTACATAAGCAGTGTGGCAATTCTTGACAAGGCGCATCTGAACAGCATAGAAGACGTCATCACTCATCGGGTTAGATGGGTTGGTCACGTCCAGTGTATGAACGATAGCAGATTGTCTAAATAACTTCTCTATGGTGAGATTGGTCATGGCAAAAGGCCTCAAGGTGCTCCTTTGAAACATTATAAAGACCAGCTTAAGAAGACTCAGTATAGCACCAACATAAATGCTAACACCTGGGCAATAACTGCACAAAACCGTGTTCTTTGGCACAAAGCTACTGCAGAAGGTGTCTCACTGTTTGAGCAGGCACCTCGCAGACAAGAAATTGAAACCCATGAAAAGCGGAAACAGCGTTGGATCCAACTGCGTTCTCCATCCAACTTTAGATGCGACCTTATGGCTGCATGTTTCATGCGAATATTGGCTTGATCAGTCATTAGCGACATCTCCACAGAGCTAACAGACTTCAAGAAGAACTGATGGAGAAAAACGTATTCTCGGAAGCGAGTAGGAGCCGCCGACAGCGAGAAATGAATTTGGAGTGTGGCCTATCGGAAGGATCAACTACTTCAAGTTCATCTAGAATTTCTGCTAGCAGTTTACATTTTACTCTGCCATGAAATTCAGATGAATTAGAAAGTCCTAAACTTATGAATACATGCATTACCATCATTCAGCAAAAATATGAGTGATAGTTCTCAGACAACTGCCCAGCAGGTCGTTTTATACTCACATAATATACTAATGAAAATAAGGGAGATGGTAAGAAATATACTCAGCTAATGAATTTTTCATCTATGATACTCAAATTTTAAGTGTCAAATACTGGAAAATTGTAAATGTTAATAAGCAACACAAATAATTTTACTTAAATTCTTCTCTTGTGCTATCCACTCCAAATCAAGAACAATAGCAACAATTAAAGAAACTCCTGTGTAATTATCTTGAAAATCATATTTTGGTTCACTGAAACAATCCAGTTATAGTTTCCAAAGCAACAGTTTGTTATAAGACAAAGAAAAAGTTACCCACCTGGGAATAAATGGATCAATGAACATTACTTGTATGAAATGTACCACTTATCCCTTAAAGTATACTGGCGATGTTAATTACAAGCTTGATTAAGAACTAAAAGTTCATACTTCAGAAGAAAATTACTTAGTATGACTTAAAATGACTTAATATATGATGCTTTGCATTTGAAACTTTCATAAATGGTAATTAGGGAAGAGCCTTCTCAAAAAATAAGACAATAAAATCCAAAGCAAAAAATAGACTAGCCTTGAGGATGATATGCATGTTGCTTTGGTAACTTGAGTTTCTTGTATAGACTGCATTGCATGATATATGCTTTGTACTGGGAGTATCCTGACTTGCTTAAATGATCTACAATGCTCTAATCTTTTATGTCTCAATATAATTCTGATAGATTTTTCCTGTATTCAAAAGTAATGTTAAACTTTGAATTGTAGCATTCCCAGAGACCAATACCATTAGAGTTCAGTACAGCATGCACCTTCAAGAAAGTCACTGCAAGATTGAGGCCTGAGCTCCATTTCTCTTCTTGCATAAAAAATCCTAAGACTGGTTTGCGGTGGCGCAAGCAGCTGTCCAGTGTTCTCTATCTTGGGCTTGTCACTTCAGAATTCTATAGGAGTGACGACTGGTATCCCTTATGACCTGATCGATGCACTACAACCTCTACCTGCCTCTAGCATTCCTTCCCTTTGCAACTCCTTCAAGATTTGTCTTCAGTATTCTTTTGTGCCTTAGGAAATGACCAATTCACACATCCATTCTTTTACAAATTAGGTTTCAAGCATGACTTTGCCAATTCAACCCTCCACACATCCTCTTCATTTGTTACTTTTTCCACCCAGAGAATTGTTATATTATCCGATAACATTACATTTCAAAGGACTCGGCCCTCTTCCTCTCAGCTTCCCCCAAGTGTCCAGGTCTCGCTTCTAGATATCAGCACACTCCATACAAAAATTTTCAACAGATTTATTTTGAGGTGCAGGGCCAGTGTTAGACCCCTTTAAACAACAAGCATCGTCGTCATTATTTTCAGGTGCTTTCTATGCTGCTTGAAGTGAGGAAGTTACTCCTCTTATGAAAGGCATTCTTAGCCTTGTTTATTCTGTTTAAAATCTTGCTCTTTGTCCTCTCATCTGATGTTTTCCTGCTTCCTAGATATGTGAAAGTCTCCACATTCTCCAGCCATTCCATGCCTAGTGTGCAGTTCGCGTCTATGCAGTGTCTGCTTCCTACTAGGTTTTTGGTCTTTATTTTGTGTATTTCCATGTTAAAGACCTTGATGAAGGCATCCATCTCTTCTAGGATCTCTATCAGTTCATGCTTACCACCAGCGAGTACGGTGATGTTATCTGCAAATCCCAGCCAGGTTACTTTCTTTCCCTGGATCCTTACTCCTCCCATTTCCCCCAGTTTCTCCTTCACATCATGCATGGTTTTTGGATGTAACCATTGAACAAATAAGGGGAGAGTGAACAATCTTGTCACACTCCTTGTTTTATGACTGCTTCTTCCTGATATTCAGCGCACATCTCGTAACAGCTACCTCATCCCTATACAGCTCCTGTGCTATTCATACCGACCACCTTCCTCATTGCAATCAACTTCTTCCAGTCGACTTTTATAAAACACCTTTTCCAGATGTTAAAGGCAAGGTATATATCCTGGTGGTCTTTCCTCAGTCGCTTTTCAAGAATCATTCTTAGAGCTGAAATTGCTTCTTGAGCTTCCCTTCCTATCCTGAATCCATACCAATCTTCCGTATGTACTGCATCTATCTACTTTTTAATCCCTTTGAGAATTATTGTGGTAAACAGTTTGCTTGCATGGATCACAAGGCTTATTGTACTGCATTGAATATATTTCTTTGTCGTTGCCTTTTTTGGGAAGTGGAACACATTCTTTTGGTTATCTGACGGAAGATGTCCAGGTTCATAGATATTCTTCACTAGGTTGAACAACTCTTCATTACACTTTGTCACCAGCGAACTGTAAGAGTTCTGCTGGGTAACTCATCAATGGCTGGAGTCTTTCCCTCATGCAATGATGTCATACCTAATTCAAATTCATCTCAAAGTATGCAGTCACCTCTCCCTTCCTCGTTCTCCATATCCCACTCTTGATGGTTGTTCCGCCTTTCATTATACAGGATCTCAAGGTATTGTTTCCATCTATCTGTCACATCCTTTTGCTCATACAGTAACACACCATCCTCTTTCTTTATCGCACTGCACTTTATTTTGTGACCTCCGAAGACCATTTTGCCATCCTTGTAGCTGCATCCATCTCCCAACAAGTTTTCAAACAGTGCACACTTCAAAGTTTGTGATTGTTGAAATTGACCATTTTGGTATATGCTTAAAATATTACCACAGTTTTCTTTCAACTCGGATTTTTTTGTAAAAACGTAGCTTGTTCATCAAAGCTTTACTGAAAAGGCATTACGGTTACCTGATGTCAGGTAGTAACTGTCATTTCATGTACCACATTAATCTCTCAGTGAAATTCTATGGTCCTCGAGTTAGAGGAGAAGAGAAATTAAAATATTGTGTCCATGTATTATATTCTCCTCTGTACAAAAGAGAATTTTGTTGATAAACCCAA
Organism: Anabrus simplex; assembly: GCF_040414725.1. Classification (NCBI taxonomy): domain Eukaryota; kingdom Metazoa; phylum Arthropoda; class Insecta; order Orthoptera; family Tettigoniidae; genus Anabrus; species Anabrus simplex. The sequence continues at coordinate 1,770,820,077 of NC_090265.1, read as the reverse complement.
GAAATTGACATCTCTTAGTGTTGCAGCCCTTTCTCTCCAAAAAACAGAATTTTCTTGCCGAAATCAATAAATTGGATGAACTAAATAAATTTACATTTGGCTGCCGTCATCAGGGTATTGTCGAATACGGGACGGAGTGGTGGGGTGGGTGTGTCTGTCTGTCTGTCTGTCTGTCTGTCTGTCTCCACTTCTGAGGACCGCCGTAGAGTCAGCGATTGGAGCAGTTATAATGAGTGTAATTGGAACAGTGTTACTGGTCGTTGTTGTGAGGAGTATTGTCCTGCTGGTTAGCAATATTGCGCTGTTACTTTATAGTTGTCAGTGTTTAGTTGTTCACTGTGTGTGACTGTGAATTACTGGAATTTCTCTGGAGTCAAACCAAGAAACAGTCATCGTTTGTTGGCCGGCGAGTAGCCCTGTATTCAAACCTAGGAATGTGGGGTGACGGGGCTTGTGAGCGCAAGTAAAAGGTCTATCAGTCAGGATTATAGCCTCCTCCATATAAAGACTGTCCAGCTGGATTCCTGCTGTGGGAGACTTTTAAATAGGCAGCATTTAGTGAGTGTGGTCATTCATGGTTCAATAAAATTGTGTGTGCATTTATTGGGTCATCGTAAAATAAATTAGATGAATAAAACAGATGGTATTTTATATGTAGCGGTATCTAATAGAGCACCTCCTTTTTAATCAATAGCCGGTGCTATCACTATACTACTTACTGACCGAAACTTAAACTTTGATCCTGCTGGTGGTTGGGATCCAATTCTTTATCAACACCTGTTTTGATTTTTTGGACACCCAGAAGTGTATATTTTAATTCTATGAAGATAGTTTAATGTATTATTGATGAAGAAACCATTTCACCCAACACTTCCTCTTCCTAACGATCTGTTCGAAAAGTGTATGGAGTTTCAAAAGTAGAGATGCAACATTCCAGCAACAAGCTCACCATGCAAGTGATTGTGGTTTAAGGGTGAGAATAATTGGATCTATCTTGCACTGTAGTCAACCTTAAGTAACATTCTAACTAGAGATGTAAGTTGTAACATTTTACACAGCAAATGTTTTGCAGACACAACAAAGAGTGAGTGAGTGATTGAGTTGGCTGTGTGGTGAAAGGTGCGCAACTGCAAGCTTGCATTGGGAAGAAAGTGAGTTCAAACCCCACTGTCGGAAGCCCTGAAGATGGTTTCCCGTGGTTTCACATTTTCACACCAGGCAAAATGCTGAAGCGGTACCTTAATTTAAGCCACGGCCAGTTCCTTCCCACTCGTAGCCCTGTTGTGTCTCCCCATCATTGCCATAAGACCTATCTGTGTCAGTGTGACGTAAAGCAAATTGTAAAAAAAAAAGAAAAGAAAAAACAACAGTCTTTACCTGCACTCCTATTCTGCGCTGCATTGTTTATTGAAAGCATTAAATGCCATTCAAACAGGGTCAGAAGTGACTACGGTACAGTTTTGGATGAATCCAGTGTAAGTTTACACTTGGAAATACCATTGGAGGTATCCTGGAGTCATTTTTACTTGGATTATTGTGATAGCTGGCTTTAACTAGTACCTGTCTATGTCATTTAGGACAAAATTACTGGTTTAGAATTCAGGACTAAAAGAAAAACTAAAGTGACTTCACAAGAGTAAAAACTATTTTATATTGGCAGATTTTGTAACCGTTGGGATTGCCAGGCTGAGTGACCCAGACTGTTGAGGCGTTTTCCTTCTGACCCCAACTTGGCAGGTTCAATCCTGGCTCAGTCCGGTGGTATTTGAAGGTGCTCAATTACGTCAGACTCGTGTCGGTAGATTTACTGGCTCGTAAAAAAACTCCTGCAGGACTAAATTCCGGCACCTCAGCGTTTCCAAAAACCATAAAAGTAGTTAGTGGGATGTAAAGCAAATAACATTATTTATTATTAACATATGAGGTGATTCTGTAGGAGATACTAGGTTGAGTAGGCATTTCTGTCCATTTGCTCTGATCATCAAGATGGTAGCAATTTACAAAATAGCAAATTATCGTCCATAAAGAATATGACGCACTGTACTTCTTCGGTAAGGTCATGCTTGATTTAATTGCTGATGTCACGCTTTCTATAGATCTCAACTGTTGCTCGTGCAAATATTCAACAGTAATAATGTCTTCTCTAGCTGATACAGTCCATTATAATATGCACATTTGTTTTGTTTATTTAGCTGTGAGCTTACATTCGGGAGGTGGTGCATTCGAATCCCGTCAGCAGCCCCTAAGATAGTTTTCCATTCTCACATCAGGAAAATGCTCGGCCTTTGCCTTAATGAAGGCCACTGCTGTCCCAATCCTAGCCCTTTCCCATCCTTGCATCGCCAAAAAAATACAATATGTAAGTGTGACATTAAACCACTAGCAAAAAAAAAGTTATTTTTATACATCGATACATCTAGATAGCATGTAATATCTTTCTGCAGAATACTACCCTTCCATATAATCCCCACCACTACACATTTGTGCCATTTACTCTGACCTCAAATCCAGTTTAAGAATTCCACTAAGCATTTCCACTTCCAACACATGAAAGCTAATTTCCCTCCTGCAGGTCCACAGATCATCTGCTACACACATTCTCCTTTATTAGCCCAAACAGTTGAAAGTCTGATGTTCTCATATTAGAACTGTTCAGTTGATATCATGTTAGCCACCTGACTTATTGCTAAGAATTCTTACAAGTAATGAACTTCATTCCGGTTCTGTATTGACTTTAAATATCTATGATAAAATTCTAAAAGAATTTAATTGTATAAAGTCCACCTGTTCAATACATGTTTGCCGTTTGATAAATGGTCTTTCTAAAAAGCTACATAGGACATGTTTCAATCTAGCCTAGAGATCATCATCAGCTAAAATAACACAAAGATGAAAGATACAAAAACAGTGATACATAAAAATCTTCAAATAAAATACAATCATCAAATGCAATAACAATCTATGTTTAAAATGTTCATAGCTTCAATCTTGTGTGAATCTAGTTGTGGGTCCAACTGTATTTATCACAATTATTGGTTGGCTGGAGGAATATTTGAAAATTGTGAAGACTGTCAAATGCTGGGTTTCACTTTTAGATCCTGGCTATACTTCTATTCTGCATGAAAAAATTATAACACTTATTATAGTAACTTTTTAAAAGACAGGATACAGTACATACAGTAGTGAAACAAGAAACATGCATCCGTTAACACATTTGGAAAAAAATCCGTTAGTCTCTTCTGTTTGTTACGGTTCACATTTCTTCCCTTTACGTTGAAACTTCTCGTCAATGTCACGCAGCCGAGATTCGTAAATGGAGCTTGACATCCGCGACTTCGGGGGTTGCTTTCGTGCGTGAACAGTAATTAATTCACACCCAAGAAACAGCGAGGCTTCACCAATTTTCCAATCACTAGAAGTTTTAATTTTGTGGTTCCTGTCATACTAGCTCCGAGCATCACAGTAACCCTTAATTTACTTGTAACTGTTCCTCACAAACCACGAATGCCATATTGCACAGTTAATGTTGAACAAAATTCTAGTTACAGAGTATTCTTTGATTCAAGGGAGGAAATATTTGCTTCAAGAAATTTGTGTAACTGAATTTCGAGTAATAGAGAAAGAAATAGATGTGAAGAATAGGTCAAACGGCTGGGAAATTTAAGTTGCTTCGAGATACTAAAAATTCAAGTAATGAAAGTTTGAGATATTGAAGTACGACTGTAATGTATTTTTCTTTACTTTTGAGCAAAAGTACATCCATCTATGAGACAGGTACATGGGGTCACAAAAAAGTCATAACCGTAATGTTGACAGTGAAGCCACCCTCCGTTATGAGGAACTCTTGTCACAGCTTATTAAGTTCAGACTCATGTTTAATGAATTGGAGCATGGAAAATATTTCAATACCCAAGAATGCATTAAGAACAAATCTGTAACATAGATCATCCAGATTATGGTGGTAATTATGAGCCATCAGTATTACTTTCTTGTATCCCTTTGTGTTTTTAACGGTATAATGTGTCTGCCACTGGTGCAGTAGTATTTTAATATTTATGCATTGGGTACATAACTGGCGAACACCAGCAATTACATGATTAACCTTTCTCAGTGACTGAAGGTGAAACTTAACTTTCATACAGTTTTTTACTGATTTAAAAAAATAGTATTTGATTAAAATTGTTTGTGTAAATTTCCATTTAAAACCAGTCGTCGTCATCGGCTGTAACTCGATCCGAGTATATATAATTTCTTCCTGCATACAGTGAGCAATTCAACTCAGTTTATGGATGTGTTTGCGATGACTAAACAGACCAATCTTGGCATAAAACATACGTCCACACAAACCATACTGAATGAATGCAGGAGGGCGGGGTTGTAATTGATGGAGCTTTCTTGCTTGCCGCTTGGCCTCTTGATGTCTGCAGTGTTCTCTTTCGAACAAGTCGACAGCGGTGAATGTAGTGTTCCGCCACAGTGAACGGTTCAGAGCACAGCACATTCTTCCCATGTCTGTATATTTATACCAGTTGTCTTCATGATGTGTTTCAGCTGGTCCTTAAAACGCTTAAGAGGGGCTCCATAAGGTCTACTGCCGGAACGAAGTTCACCATAAAGAATTTGGCGGGAAAGCCTGGTATCACTCATGCAGTGAATGTGGCCTAACCATCTCAGTTGATGACGATGATTCTTGCCTCACTGCTATTAGCTGCACTTTGTCGAGAACTGCAGTGTTGGTCACATAGTCCTCCCACTTGATATTCAAGATGTATCTCATTTTTTGTTGATGGAAGCGCTCAAGTTTTTTTGATATCATGGCGATAGTGTGTCCAAGTTTTACAGCCATACAGTAGCGTGGAAATGACAACAGCTTTGTACACCATGAGTTTAGTATGCAGTTTTAGAACCAGTACATATCATAGAAAAGTGCAACAACTGCTTGGGTTATTCTGTTAATCACCAATCCATTCTGTGCTGGCATCATATGCACACTAAAAATATATTCCTGGTTTAGTAGATCTTAAATATGACATTTGGTTAAAATATATGGGTTGATTTCACTTCATAAAAAGCCAGACAGACATCAAACATGACTTCAACCATTTTACAGTATCTATACAGTCAATCATACTTTGACTTAATTTCTTTTTTTTTAATGTGATGAAAAATGCATTAGAAGACAAAACGGGGACTATACATAGCAAGGCAACAAGTAAAATTCTTGTTTCTAGTCCATGCTTTTTTGCTTCCATCTAAAACCAGTCATCGTCATTGGCTGTAACTTGATCAGAGTATATATAACTTCTTCCTGCATACAGTGAGGAGTTCAACTCAAGTTTATGGATGTGTTTGCGATGACTAAACAGACCAATCGTGGCATAAAACATACATCCACACAAACCACACTGAATGGATGCAGGAGGGCGAGGTTGTAATTGACGGACCTTTCTTGCTTGTCGCTTGGCCTCTTGATGTCTGCGGTGTTCTCTTTCAAACAAGTTGACAGCGGTGGATGTAGTGTTACACCACAGTAAACGGTTCAGAGCACATTCTTCCCATGTCTGTATATTTATACCAGTTGTCTTCATGATGTGTTTCAGCTCGTCCTTAAAACACTGTTTTTCTTCATTTTTCTTCTGACAACCATAAGAATTTACTAATCGGAAATACTGTTCGTGTGCCATTCCATTGAAAGATCACTATAAGGTGAAATTTTATCCTTGTGTAATCTAGTGTATGTCTGAGCTTTATAAACTACATAATAAATCGGTATTTAGTAAGAGTTACAGAAATTCATGCAGGAAAATTATCAAGTATATAATACGAAAAATTTTGCAGAGTCATGACTCTTTAAGGATACTTCTGTATATCAAAACAAAAGATAATTTATGTAAAGTTGTCACAATTTTCTGTTATCTTGTCATCTTTCAGTTGAATGATTTTGAGTGAATATTTATTTGATGCTTCATGTATATGTGTTATGACTCATGGTAGTTTCTCCTATTACATTTCATTCATTAGAGTGAGAACTACACATTCAGATTCATAAACATCTCAGTTCCTTCTATCGTAGATTAAAATGTATTTTAGTGTACAGGTCTGAAAAGTTCATCTTTTGTTTGTGTATGCAGTTAACGTAGAAGTGATTGCCTTCTTTGCAGTGATGATTCTAATGAGAATAATGTTGATTATTATATTCAAGTTTTTATGTATTTTATATTTTTGCTGCTGGATACTGGTTGGTTTTTTGTGTGGAAATGTGTTTCCGTTTTTGTTTTTTTTGTTTTTTTTTTTCAAATTATTACCCAAATGGATTTTCTGCTGGTTTTCTTTATTTTTATTTTTTAAATATTTTTGTTCAAATGAAAATTAGGCACAAGCAAGATTCATTCTGTGTTATGTTTTAAGAATATTTATAGATATTTAAGTTATTATTTTGCTCCAAGGTTGTAAATATTTATATCTGTATTGTAATACAAATGTAAGATACGTTTTTTTAAATGTTGTCTTGTCTTTTATGGCTATTTGTTGCCTCAGTATTGATATGAGACAAAGTGTGTATTCAGGGTCAAATTGAAACTGTGGTATTTGCATTTGAAGTCTACTTCTGCCACTTCTTTTTTTTTTTTAATGTCCATAAACATTTTGGAATGATCATATTTTGTCACTTTTTGAGTTGAAACACTTGAGAATTTCAGACCACTTCTATAGCAACTGTTTATCACAGTGCAAAAATGTGATAGATATTAGTAAAGACTCATGTCCTGAAAATTTGTTGCATTGTAGATTTTCTGAGAGATTTGTAAGTCTTAAGAGTGAAGAATGTCTGTTTCATTTGAGCAACATTTCCATTTCCATCTTCATCAGAACTACCTACTCACTTGCTGAATAATTTGACTTGTTTTGGTTCTGCTGTATTTGAAAATGTTTACATTTTGTTACCAGGAAACATTATTATTGAACAAGTTTTTAAAAATAATTATCTAAATAATGGTCATATTATCTTCAGGGACAAAATTTGCCCATAGAATTTCAGCATGACCTTGAGAAATAATACAAGTTGTTATATTTTAATATCACTTATTGTTCTAATGACAGACAGTAATTTCATGTCACCTATGGTCCTTTACTCCTACTGTGTTAACATTTAGCTTATTTTTAATTCTTGAGTTGTTAATATGTTTGTGCTAAAGAAAACACAATCTTCAGATTACACCCAAAAATTAAACAAAATAACTCCAAACAGCACACTATAATCCATCAATTTTTTAAACCCAAATATCTGTTTAAAGAAATGGATTAATCCTTGAAGATGGCAACCTTGTGACATTTTTTAAGTCCTTAAATTGCCATAGTAATCTAACTAAATCAGCAATCACAGAACTCTTGTTCTGAAAGCATTATTACAGTGATGCAGTCACCAGCCCTTTCTGATTAATTGTTCATGCCTGTTGCCATTGATGCTTTCACGGCCCATACTTACAGACATGATATAGGCTTTTGGGCTTATGCCGTGTCAAGAAAATAAGGTGAAATTCTTTACGTTTTGAGGGGAGATAGTGGGTTCAAATCCCACTGTCGGCAGCCCTGAAGATGGTTTTCTGTGGTTTCCCATTTTTACACCAGGCAAATGCTGGGGCTGTACCTTAATTAAGGCCACGGCTGCTTCCTTCCAATTCCTAGGCCTTTCCTATCCCATCATCGCTATAAGACCTATCTGTGGAGGTGTAACATAAAGCCACTAACATAAATAAAAGTTAAATTTTTCTACATTTTAAAAAACCCTTTAAAAAATTGGGTCGGTATTCTTGGGGTCAGTTCCTCTACAATTTATTTCATTCAAATACAGTATATTGGTGTAATACATATGAGCAATATAGGAAGTGATCAAAGACCACAAAATTTAGCACAAGTTCTACTTATTTTCATAAAAATGTGAACATTTCACAGCCATGGCTGATGTCTTCATGGTGATGATGAGTAGCTTTTTTAATATTTATTGCCAATGTCTAAATGAAACTTATTTTAAGCACAAATTTTGGGGGAGATTAATTACTTGACATGGATCTTCAGATTTTAAATATTGTGTTGCTTACTAAGAACAAATTAATGAGTGTTCGGAGTGTCCATGTTTGCACATAAATTGTTTATTCTTGATTTCTTGTTCAAAATGATTATGTTGATGATGGTATCCTTTAAAATAGTAAAGGGCTTCCAGGGATGGAGTAGTCAAATGATATTTTCACAACCTTCTCACCAAGATGTCTGTGGTTCAGAGCCCGGCCAATGTATATGGGATTAAAAAAAAAAAAAAAAAAAGTCCTATTGCTGTGATTTGGTAATTGTGTAAAATTGCAAACTTGCTTGTTGCTTTGATATAGGGCTTCCTGAGTATTAGAGCAATTGTATGAATATTAAATAAACTATTTAATAGTACATTATGCAGCAAGCCCATAATGGCAATAATTAAGACACAAGTATGTTTATAAAATGTGCGAAGCAAATTGTATAATTTCCATACGAGTGTCTTAATTACCATTATAAGTGAGTTGCATACGACTGTTTATGCTCAACGATAATTGAATCAGTCATTTAAGAAAGGGCACATGTCCAAATTGTCGTTTTTTGTTTCTTTGCAGATTTACGTTCTTTTCATCCTTGCGCACCTTGTCACAAAAGAAAGGTCACTTATCCAGCCAGTAACGTGCTGATATTTAAGGTTCATTTGGGTGTTGTTTGGAAGTCATTTAAGAAAGGGCACATATCCCTGGATAAGTGCTCTTTCTTGAATGACTTCTTTGCTTAGCGGAAGGGACATCTGCCTGTTCTGCCTGAAGAAAACTACATTCGAATGCAAGAGTAATCCCAAAATACTAGGACAGTGTTTTGATTATTGTCAGAACCTTCCCCTGCCAAAAATACCAGTGCAGGACATATTCTACATGCGACAGCTTTGGGTGAACACGTTTGGCATTCACAATATACAAACAAATTCGTCAGTGCTTTATGTTTACTACAAAGGTAAAGCTCGTACAGGTGCCAATGAAATGTATAGTTTTTTGTTAGATTGTATCAAAACATGTGTACCAAAGAGTGTAAAATAGCTTCGAATGTTCCCTAATGGCGCTGTAGGGCAGAAAAAAAAATCATACAGTGATCAGATTATGTGCAGCACTTGTTGACATGAAGCGATTTGAAACCATTCACCATTACTTCCCTATGCGAGGGCACTCATTCAATGCCCGTGATAGAGCTTTTGCTATCATTAAACAAACTGTTAAAAAATTGATCGAATTTATGATGTGAAACAATATTGTGAAATCATCTTACGGGCACCTATTCGTCATGACAAGTTCACCATCATTCTGGTAGAGACGAGTAATGTTCTTAACTTTACTGCATGGTGGCTGAAATTTTATAAGAGGGGAGGGTTGTCAGATGAATTTCAAGGAAGAGGAGTGCCTACCAACTTGAAAGTTCGTTTCCAGCCAGCATCATCCATGCACTTTCTTTACCCTGCCAATGATCCGGGAACCGTACCGACAAAACAGTTCATCTATGGCAGGGCCTCTCAGGGTGCATGCGCGTGGTGCATGCACTGTGCACAGTGCAAAAGACGACTTGGCTTCGTTGACCCGAGTGCAGACCCCCACTCCTCGATTTGGAGCAATAGCGCTTACTCTCTCTTTCCTCACGCCTCTCTCGCTCGCTCCGCCTGTCTTCCTCTTACCCACTTGCGCCGTAGCGCTCCAAATCCGGGCTGAGTTGAGCCGAGTATAGCCGAGTAGAGCCGAGCATAGCCGAGCATAGCCGAGTAGCCCAGAGACGAAGCGTTGATCCGAGCCATACCGAGCGGCACCGAGCGACACCGATGCACAGTGCACGGAGCTCTTGCGCTTCGCTCTGCACGCGTGAGAATTTGGGCGTTTGAGAGGCCCTGATCTATGGTCTTACTGAACACATCTTCCGTTTGCATCTAGACAGCAACGTTCAACTTCCTAACGAACTAGCCTACGACGAACCAATTCCTATTGACAAGAATAAGATGAATGACCTAAAGCGTCTAGAAGTGTACATTCAGGGGCAGTACAAAGACTTTTACAACGAAATACTTGCATGACTAACTGTTTATGTGACTGACGATGATTGTAATTAACTGTCATCATTCAAATGATTATTATTGTAGAACAACGACACAGTGTGTCTAAGTTATTTGAATAAACAAAGCGTTTTTGCTCCAAAACTGATTTTCATTCAGCTATCATTGTAGAAAGGGCATATATCCATTCTTTTTATCTGCCAATTACCAAAAAGTCCTTCATCTTTATCCGATATTTTATAACGTAACCTACCCACAATCGTTAACACTAACGGAAAAAATACATACATTTAACGTAACTAGCAAGACTGGCTTTTAAATCAGTTTTTTGCTCCTCCTGAAAAGTTGCGTTTCTGGACATATGCCCTTTCTTAAATGACTGATTCAATTATAACTCTATTTTTTAAATATTCATACATTTCTGTTGAGATGTCGCTTGACAGTTGAGTTTACTGAACAGAGCGCATGCGCTGGGTTATTGATTTTCTGTGAGTGGATCAGAGACCTTGACAATGTCATATGTTTTCAAAACTTTGATAGAAGGTTATCATAACCTAGCTTTATTTCAAATACAAATTGTTTATTGTACAGTTGGTGAAGTGAATTTGCGGGAATGTGCCGTGTGGTTGTGGAATATTGGAAGTAGAAGGTGCATTGATGTTAATATGTGTGTCGAACATGTTTGATTTTGGAAACAAGTGCTTGAGCGCAGGTGCAATGCTATCCTTACCTAATTGGTCAAACAGTTGTATCATAATGAAAATCTGAACTCTGATTGGTGGAGAACCTGTATCATAATGAAAATATGAACTATAATGAGGCTCATTAAGATTCAGTTTTCTGGCATATAATATTTATATTTCAGCATTGTTGAGCATAAAATAGTTTATGTTGGGCCCACCTTGTATGATAGAATAAATAATTTTCAATTATTAAAAGTGTATTGACAAGGTGGACCCAATACAAACTATTCTAAATAGTTTCTTTAATAGATTTAGACAAGTCAATACATGATCAAATAAAATACCTAGTATGGTTAAGTTTATCAACAGTGTATAAATATTGGCATTGTCATTACAGTCTTGCATTGTGATGTAATTTATACTTACCATTTTTTAATCAACTGTATCGATGCTTTGAAGAATTCTAAATTTACACTTTACCTCATTTCTACTTCATCATAGCAGAGAAAAGCATCATAAATCTGTACTGAATAAATGTGCCTCATTTCAATTATATGATAGAATTGTAGTGATTCGTCCTTTTTCTGAAACTGAGGATTCTGCTTGTGCATATATCAACTCCTTAGCTACTTTCATAGTTACAAAACTTGCAATGATAAATGTTTCAAGGAATGTTAACATTGATGCTTTCACGGCCCATAGTTGTAGACACGATAATTATGGGATTATGCCGTGTCAAACAAGAAAACAAGGTGAAACTCTTCACATTTCACAGAGAACTTTGCTCCGTGTCTTCAGAAGAAAATCATGACTGTTCACAAGGAAGATTTGTCCAATAATGAGCATTTGAATTTAAGAATGCATTATCGTTGGAGCTGTAGTGGTACGCTCATTCGTAACCAGGTGGCTCTCTGTATGCTGGCACAGCGCTCCAAGCGGGAGCTGACGACAACATTAAGCTCCAATTAAGATGTTCTGTCACAACGCGCGCGCGTGCGTGCGTGCGTGCATGCGTGTGTGTGTGTGTGTGTCACACATACAGGACGTAGATGAATCAGAGACGAATGTGATAGAAGAAATAAATAGAAACTAATAAAATAAAATGCAACGAAAGATACCAGGATAGAATAAGGCAGAGCTAAAGAATGGAAAGAAAGTATGTGGAGAAAACCAGAGGATGAATAATGTGTGATAGTGTGGGAGGGGGGGCATAACCGGTGTACACACGTATGAAAGTAGGACACTTAACACATAAGATATAGCTTGGACTGAACCATCTAGTGATGACGAACGTACGGTAAAGCATTCATAAATTCAAATGCTCATAATTGTAGAAGTCTTCCTCATGAACAGTCGAGATTTTCTTCTGAAGACACGGAGCAAAATTATCTGCGAAACGCAAAGACTTTCACCTTATTTTCTTGACACGACATAAGCCCAAAAGCCCATAATTATCATGTTTCAGGAAATGTTTTCTAAGAAACGGTCATTTAAAAAATACTTTTTGGGTTATAGGTGTGTGGTGTATACTGAAGTAAAATGAACATACATACTAATATTTAATTTACATGGAAATAAGTTGTTTTATCTGTTCCACTGTTTTAACTATTGTTTGATTTGTTCTTCAGTTTCTTCCTTTGGATTTCTTCAGTACGTGGAAGCTCAACTACGAAAGTGAATATTTCAAACTAATACAAAATATTGAATGACAGATTAAAGATCAGAATGTATTTTCAAAGAATAAATGGGCAACGTCTTTTCTTGTTCGTATTCTTTAGTAGGTAAAGGTCATAAATGTACTTAGCTTTTTCTCTTTTTGCAAAAATCCACAGAAGAAAAAACTTGCCCTGGTAATAAAAAAATAAGTGCTCATCAAAGAGAGTTCTATTGTGTGATTGGAAACAAAGCTGACATACCATAATCCTTTCCATTGTTTTACAGATTACACCATTGTAGCATTCTTTCTATTAATGCTTCACTGTGTGTATTTAGAGTTACTCTCTGTAAATTAGGAAGCTGTTATTTCAAGAATCAATAAAATGTTCACTAGTATATAGTATGTTTCGCTTGCTTCCTTTCACTCCTGTTTCCTCTTTCATTTATTGTTTTTTTTTTTTTTTTTGCTATGGGCTTTACGTCGCATTGACACAGATAGGTCTTATGGCGATGATGGGATAGGAAAGGCCTAGGAGTTGGCAGCCATGGCCTTAATTAAGGTACAGCCCCAGCATTTGTCTGGTGTGAAAATGGGAAACCACGGAAAACCATTTTCGGAGCTGCCGATAGTGGGATTCAAACCTACTATCTCCCGGATGCAAGCTCACAGCCGCGCGCCTCTACACGCACGGCCAACTCGCCCGGTCTTTCATTTATTGTGCTTGATGTGAATCTCCTCTTGAGGTGCCCTGTTTAGAATAATAAGAGTTGATTTTATAGAACTTAAAAACAGTCAACGAATAATTGTCATCGTTGACCATCTCCCAGCTCCCTCCATCTTTGTCCATGAACCATTGTTCTCTTGTAATCTTCTCCCAATCTTGCCTCTCTCTTCAACATCTTTCTTCACCAGATTGGTCCATTTTGCTCTGAGTCTGCCCACTGATCTTTTTCCTTTTACTTCTCTTTTATATTCTCTAATCCTTCTTACCTGGCAAAACCACTTCAGTTTTGCTTTCCAGATCCTCTGCAGTAGGGAGTCTCCTATACCCACCACCTCTCAGACTTTTCCATTCCTGAACTTGTCCTTTCTGTTCTTCTGTATCATGGTGCATAGGAACTTCATTTCTGCAGCTTGAAGTTTTGAGTTGTCTCATTAAGATGATAGTTTCCAAGCTATATGTGAGGATGGATGTATAGTATGATTTTTATAATGTCATCTTAGCTTTCAATGGTACTTGTTTATCCTACAACAGTTGTCTTACTTGGTGGTAAAATTGAGTTGCCCTGCTAATTTGACTGTCCACCTCATATTTTTCAAGGTTATCTTTTGATACTATAATACCCAAGTACTTAAACATTATAACACTGTCCAGTTTGGTGTCATTTATTCTGAACTGTGGTTTGTCGTCTCCCCTCTGCAACTTCGTCAACACCGTCTTAGCCTTGTTGATATTTAAATCATATCTCTTATTAAACTCTTGACTCCATTTCTGCAGCTTTTCCTCCACATCATTTTCGGTTTCACCCCAGATCACCATGTCGTCTGCAAAGATGAAAGCTTGCAAGTCCTGCTGCTCGTTCCTTTTTAATGCCTTTATTATGGCATCCATCACAGTGATAAATAGGATGAGTGAACACTGCCTTGCTGTACTCCTCTCTTCGTTTCAGACCACTTGAACAGCCCGCAACCCACTTGCGCACAACTGATTTTATCATATAGCATCTTCACTTTTGCAGTAACACCGTCACAAACTCCCAGCTCTTTTGGGCATTCCCATATACGCTCCTTTTGTATGCTATCATAAGCTTTTTCGTTGTCAAGGAATGGTAGAAAAAGTGGTTTCCCCTTTTACCAGTGCTTTTGCATTAACATCCTGACAGCAAGGATAAGGTTTGTACTTGTTCTTCCTGGCCTGAAATCACATTCTTCCTCTTCCAAGAAAGGTTCTACAGTTCCTCTTAATCTACTCTGTATGTTTATTTCCAGAAGTTTTAGACCATGAAAGAGCAGAGTAATTCCACCGTAGTTGATGCATTTCTGTATACTTCTTGAAAAGAGGTACGGTTATACCCTTCTTCCGGTCTTCTGGGATGGTGTTTTCCTGCCATACTCTATTAAGGAGTCTATATAACCACTGGACTGCTGGAGTTCCTGCTGCCCGCAATATATCTGCACTTCACTCATTCACTCAAACTGGTTTTCCTTTCCTCGTACTTTTCAGGGACCTTTTTACCTCTAGCCATGTAATTGGTGATTCTATCCTTCTACTTTCCGTGTTGCTACTACAGGATTTCTCACTGTCTAATACAGTGCTTGCTATTCCATTTAAAAGTTTATCAAAAAAGGTCTTAAATTCACTCCTGATTTCATCTTCTCTCACTTTAGGTTCCGTTGATGTATTTTTCACCATTCTCTTGATCACGTAACGAGAGGAAATTTGCTGTTGATGTGGGAGAAGGCTGGAGTGAATCTAGTATTGAAACACACAAAAATATCGCCGTTCTATCCTCTCCCACAACTGTGGCATCATTTCCGGTATAACAATAATAATAGAGTGACATTATGCAGGACGTACAGGAAATGGTTGAAAAAAATCTAAGAAATACCGCCAGGGGTTCGAGACCTGAAAGAGGAAGTAAGCGCCCTTCGTACGAGGGTGACAGCGATGGAGACTCGTGTTAGGACCAGCAGCCGCGACAGCGGCTCCAGCGCCGGGAAGGCAAAACCCATGAGCTTCGACGGGACCACACGGTGGAGGACCTTCCGGACCCAATTCGAGACCGTGTGCGGGCACAACGGTTGGACATCAGAAGAAAGGGCCGTGCACCTAATCGCTGGACTGCAAGGAACAGCAGCGGAAGTGTTACACAGCCTCCAGCCGGGTGCGTCCTACAAGGAGATTGTTAGAGCGCTCAACAGCCGATACGGTGACCACCAGCTGGCAACCGCGTACCGAGTGCAGCTGAGGAAGAGGACCCAGCGCACTTATGAGACGCTGCAGGAATTCGCTCAACATGTGGAGCAGCTAGCCCATATAGCTCTGGATGGGCTGCCTCAGGACCACATTCAGCGGGAGGCAGCCTATACATTCATTGATGGGATCCGCGACGCTGAGATCCGTCAAAAACTGATGCTCGGTGGGGAGCATAACCTCAGAGAGGCCCTGACGTTAGCCATGAGGGTGGAGGCAGTGAAGGGAACAGTGGCACCGTCACCAAGAATACGAGCCGTGAGAAGCGAGGACGCGCCGGAGACCCGCCCCATTACAGGAGAACGACGCACGCCACCACCGAGACGCCTACGCAACAAAGAGATCACCTGTTGGTACTGCGGCGAGCGTGGCCACCTGCGGAGGAACTGCCTTATGGAGACGGCCCCTGATCAGGGAAACGAGTGAAGACCGACAAGGTGAGGGGCTCGTCAGCACCGTTATTACCGTGCCCTTGTTTCACACTGGTCACCAAACGGAGCGACGATACCTTGATCACTGACGGGTGGCTCGGAGACAGGCCGTGCCGGGTCACGATAGACACGGGGCGGCATTAACCATCCTCAGACCTGACGTCGCTGAGGGACAGCCAGAGAGGGAACCCAACCACCCCTACGTGCTGCAAACGGCCTCAGGAGACACCATCCCTGTCCTGTAGGAGGCGCTCCTTCAACTGCAGCTGGGACAACGACGCCTACGAGGCTGGGCCTTCGTCGCCACCGTCACGGATGAGGTCATACTGGGCCTAGACGCGCTACGACCATACGAGGCGACTGTCGACGTGGGACGACGTGTGTTGTGGCTCGACAAATAAGAGATAATGCTCCGACGCCGAGTGACGCAAACTCGAGTAGCGCGATTAACGCTGGCCAGCGACGAAATGATACCAGCCAAGAGTGAGATGATGGTTACGGCACGGTTAGAGGAACCCATACAATGGGCAGCGTGCTCGTGGATCCCTGATCGCCGACCGCCGATCAAGTACTCTACCTGGCCAGGACGCTCGTTCCGGCACGAAGCGGATACCCAGCGGGACAGAGCTTGGGACTTGTGAACCAGTTTCGTACATCGTGCCAGTGGGCGACGAAAATGCACAGGCCCCGGAAGCAGGCGAAGGATCGGATAAGCTCCGGATGATTATATCCGACGCCCGGAAACATTTAGAGACGAGACAGCTTAAGGAACTGATCCATGAGTTTAGGGACATCTTCACTGCTGCCGGAGGCGACGACTTCGGAAAGACGGATAGAGTTTACCATTGCATTAACACCGGTGACGCCACTCCAATACGACGGGGTACCCCTGGCATAAAGGGCGGAAATCGACCAGATGCTGGCTGACATGAAGCAGTGGGAGTCATCGAGGAATCGAAGAGCCCGTGGTCATTGCCAGTGGTCCTGGTGAAGAAAAAGAACGGTGAGCTCCGCTTCTGCGTCGATTACCGCAAGTTGAACGACGTCACGAAGAAGGACTGGTTCCCGTTACCTCTGATAGATGATACCCTGGACACGTTATCTGGAGCCCAATGGTTTTCGACTTTGGATCTGAAGTCTGGGTACTGACAAGTGGCGCTCCATCCGGAAGACAAAGAGAAGATGGCGTTCTCAACCGGCCAAGGGCTCTACCACTTCACCGTGATGCCCTTTGGCCCCTGCAACCCGCCGGCGACCTTCGAGCGACTGATGGATTCGGTATTGAGTGAGCTAACTCATGACATCTGCCTCGTGTATAAGGACGATATAATTATTGTGGGACGCACGTTCAGAGAGCACGTTGAGAACCTGCGGAGCGTGTTCCAGAGGCTACGTGGGGCTCATCTAAAGTTAATACCGGAAAATGCCACCTGTCCCAGAAGGAGGTGCGTTACCGGGGCCTCATCGTGTCGTCGGAGGGAGTAGCCACAGATCTGGAAAAGTTAGGAGCTGTCAGGGTCTGGCCGGTGCCGAAGGACAAGCGAGAACTGAGGAGTTTCCTTGGCCTTTGCACGTACTACCGCATATTTATAGCTGGCTACGCAGACATCTCAAAGCCCCTTACGCCGCTCACCGAAGAGAGGAGGCCTTTCCAATGGTCAATTGAAGCGGAGGATGCCTTTCGGACGCTGAAGGAGTCCCTGTGTAGGCACCCATCCTAGCATACCCCAAGCCTGGGGAGAATTTCATAGTAGACACTGACGCCAGCAACGTAGGAATTGGTGGGGAGCTATCCCAAGTGCAAGACGGCCAGGAGAAGGTGATTGCTTATTTCAGCAAGACGTTGTCAACTGAGAGACTTCGTAAAGCGTCGGGAATTGCTGGCCATCGTGAAGACCTTGGACACATCCACGAGTGCCTGCCTTTCCATCTACGCACTGACCTGGGTCCTAAGCTTCAGAAACCTACAAGGACAGACAGCTCGTTTGGTACAACGCCTTCAAGAGTAAGCTTCACCACCGAGCACCGACAAGGAAGCAAGCACTGCAACGCCGACGCTCTATCCAGAAGAACGTGCCTTGAGAACTGTGCACACTGCCATAAAGTTGAGAGACAGACGGGCATCGCGGACGTTCGTGCCGTGAGGGCGACCACAGCTGAAGGATGGTATCGGGACACCGTCAGGAGGGAGCAGCTGAAGGATGACGACATCGGGCTTTTCTTACGGGAAGTAGAGTCGGGTTAGGGACCGGAATGGAAAGACATCGCCGAACACAGTCCAACCTATAAGGCGTACTGGGCCCAGTGGTCGTCTCCGATGGTTAGTGACGGGGTACTTACCCGCGTGTGAGAATCGATCGACGGAAAGAAGCGCATTGCCCAGCTGATGATTCCCAGGAGCATGAGAAAAGAAGTGCTGAGTGAGTTTCATGCGGGCACTACTGCCGGCCACTTGGGAGTGAATAAGAACCTAGATAGTGCCCGACAGCGTTACTACTGGGTGCACCTGAGGAACGATGTTGAGAAGATGTGTCAGCTGTGTGACGCCTGCGCGGCGAGCCGGGGCCCACGTACCAGGAGTAGGGGCCAGATGATGCAGTACAACGTTGGAGCACCTTTCGAGAGGATCGCCATTCATGTCGCGGGACCATTCCTCGAATCTGATGCCGGGAATAGACTGGCCATAGACTACTTCACAAATTGGCCAGAGGTCTACGCCATCCCGAACCAAGACGCAACGTCAGTGGCCGACGTTTTGGTCAAGAACTTCTTCTGCCGATTCGGTGTCCCGAGGGAACTTCATAGCGACCAAGGCAAAAACTTTGAGTCCAGGCTGATGCAAGAGGTTCTGCAGCGCTTAGGAGTGTGGAAGACCCGTACGACGCCTCTCCACCCTCAGTCAGATTGCATGGTGGAGCGTTTATGAAAACCGTCCAAGAGCACCTCAGGAAGGTGGTTTCGGCGCACCAGATGGACTGGAACGAGAAAGTCCCATTCTTGATGCCCTATCGAACGTCCACCCATGAAACGACGGGCATGACACCAGCCAACATCGTCTTCGGAAAGGATCTCCGCCTGCCATGCGACCTAATGTTCGGGTCGGCACCAGACCAGCAGCAGCCAGCGACGGACTTGTATGGGAGTTGGTGGATCGGCTCAAAAACATCAACGATTATGCCCGACGTCACCTAAGGGCAGCCAGCGACCGAATAAAAGCCCGCTACGACATGCGGCGAATTCTGCGGGTTTCTAGGAAGATGACAGAGTGTGGTGTACCGTCCGGTGCGAACAAAAGGGAAGTCACGGAAACTGCAGCCGCAATGGGAAGGCCCATATACAATCGTCACCAGGAACAACGGTGCTGTCTACCGGATCCGACGGCCTCCCCGAGGGAATATGATGGTTGATCACCTAGATCGCCTGGCACGGTATCGTGTAGCAGCTAGGGGCGATCAGCCTTAAGGAGGGGACAGTGTAATCGTTACCGTGTCCGCCATGTTGGAATTTGAGAGAGTCTGGCGACATCATCATTTGGTCCACGCCTTTACTCTTAGACTCTGTAATCTGAGAAACAGAGAGAAGAAAAAATCGAACAGTTGAAAAAGTGTCGCAGCGTGGATGGTAAAAAATTTCGTCAAGAAAGAGATCTAGAGAAGTGTGTAGTCGGAAATCCTGACTGTGTACCGGGGTGTAAGTGATAATTAGAATTAGTTAATAAATCTTAGTATAGAAGCTACCAGTCTAGTGTTGGTTTACCTTACTACACCATCAACTCGTCACAATAGTTTGGAACGGTCTTGAGACAAGGAATACCCCATTTTTCCACACAAGTCCTGGTACAGTGGGGCCAAGAAATGAACAAGGATGTGTGCGCATGTTTTATGGACTGTGAGAAGGCATTTGGTGAAGTGAAAGACTGCTGAAAGTTCTTCAGGAGATTTGCCTTGATAGAGGAGCTCTCTAGGTCATGGCTGTTCTTTACGGAAATCAGAAGGCTACAGCTTGTGTTGAAGACGGTCTACCCAGATCTGATCTGTCAGGACTGTGTCCTATCCCCTCTGCTGTTTAATGTATACCTGGCGACCACACTGAATGAGGCACTAAGGTTGGCATCTCCATCAACGGAGAGTACTCAGCAATATTTGTTATGCAGGTGACACAGTGCTGCTTGCTGACCGTGCAGAGGACCTGCAGTCTTTACTGGAGAGAGTCAACTCGGCTTGTAACAAGGACCCTCAAGACCAACATGAAGAAAACTACGTACTGATAGCAAGTGAACTGACATCCTGAAAATATTGATGGTGGGAGCTGAAGGAATTGAACTTGCTACTCATTATGTTACTTGAATGAGGAGTGGAGTACAGGCGAGAGAAAAAGATTAATTTCATGCAGCTTGAGGGCTCTAGTTAAAGCTATGCTCAATATTACACTAGTATTCAAAAGTTAAGCATAAGTTACGAGTAAGCAGGGCAACAGGAAATAGACCGCAAATCGCATGACATATGCACCTACCAACCTTACGTGTTCGCTCTGTATAGGAAAGGAGTGTTCCCTGCTTTGACTAGCGGCATAACAGCAAGATAAACACAGCCAATGCCTGCGCCCCATATTCCCTCAGTCGTGGTTACTCTGCTATAGTATGCGGAGTGTAGCTTCGTGGTGAACGTGACAACGTAATGGCACAACGACACCATTTGAACGCCATTTTGCAGGGTAGAATACTCCGCCGCCTGGAAGCAGGCCAGACAGAGACCGAAGTCGCCGTATCCTTGAATGTGCCACAAAGTCTCATTTCCAGGCTTTGGAGACGATTTCGAGACACAGGAGGTGTTAGTCGTAGAGCAGTGCCAGGTCGACCAAGGATAACCACCCCACAGCAGGACCGAAATCTGGCCTTAACCGCCTGACGAAATCGGAGTCCACCTGGAAGACAATTGTCGGCGGAGCTTGCAGCCGACTCAGGGGTTGCCGTTTCCCGGCAAACTGTGTACCAGAGGCTCAAAACAGCAGGGCTGTATGCCCGACGTCCGGCAGTGTGCGTCCCGCTGACGCCACCGCAGAGACGGCCCGTTTACTGTGGAGCCCTCAACATCGAAACTGGACCATGAATGAATGGAGGCACGTGCTCTTCACAGATTAATCCCGCTTCAGTTTGCAGAATGATTCCCGTCGCACATTAATCTGGAGAGAACCAGGTAGCCGATACAACCACAGGAACGTCGTGGAACGGGACCAGTATTGTGGTGGTGGCGGCGTCATGGTGTGGAGCGGCATCATGTTGAATGGCCGTACGGACCTGCACGCCTTCGTGGGTGGTCCAAGAAACACTGTTAACACTCGGAGATACAGGCATGAGGTGCTGAAACCACATGTTCAGCTCTTCAGAGGTGCGGTTGGTCTAGAGTTCCTCTTAATGGACGATAATGGCTGACCGCAGAGCGCTGTTCTGGTGGATGAATTTCTGGCTGGCGAAGACATTCATCGCATGGACTGGCCAGCGAGAACTGCGGATCTGAATCCTATAGAACATGCCTGGGATGCATTTGGGAGGCGAATTGTATCGCGTCAGCTTCCACCAAGGACCTTCCAAGACATTCGCATTGCCCTTTCAGAGGAATGGGATCGACTGCCACAAGATCTCTTGGACCATCTGATAGAGAGCATGCCACGTCGCTGCGAAGCATGTGTGGTCGTTAGGGGTAACCATACACCCTATTAACAGCATATTTTGTTGTGGAAGACATTACCAAGATTTGTTAGTTGTTGTCAAATATGTACCTTAGCTATCAGAACCTATCTGACACTGTTATTTTGAACAAGTTGTGTGGCATATGGTGTGCGAGTCAGTTTTCGTTTGTTCAGCAATCCATCGGACATTCCTATCAGGCGGTATGGCTTCGTTTAGTGATTATGCTTAACTTTTGGACACTAATGTGTATATAAATCTTGTTTTCTGAGTAGATGCACTCTTCCAAGCTCTAAGCCAGTCACAGAATCGCGAATTTTTTTTCCAGAATAGCTTTAAAGGGAATCTGGTTGTATTTTCCTACAAGTGTGAGGTCAACATCACTTGCAAGTTAGATCGTTTTAAATTGGGCGAGTTGGCCGTGCGGTTAGGGGCGCGCAGCTATGAGCTCGCACCCGGCAGCTAGTGGGTTCGGACCCCAATGTCGGCAGCCCTGAAGATAGTTTTCCTTATTTTCCCATTATGACACCAGGCGAATGCTGGGGCCGTACCGGAATTAAGGCCACGGCCAGTTCCTTCCCACTCCCACAACTTTTTGTTGTGTGCTTCCCCCCTCCCCACTTCTAATTCCCAATGGCCGCTAGTGCTAAGCGGTACGTTCCGAGCTGTCAGGGGAGAAACGGCGTGGGATGATATCAGTAGACGATTAAACTTGAATGGAGTTTTTAAAGTGGGAAAATCATAATATGAAGATAAAATATGTATTCAAGAGCGCGACTTGTGGAAAATAGTCATCAGCTGGCCGGAACATTTCTCGTAGGCCACGTCAACGGAACAACAACGGAGGACGAATAGAATAGTACTCGCGGAGCACAGTAACACAGTAGTATAGTGTTTGAAAGTATTTGATCTGTCCTTCAGAGTTCTGAACTCATGAACTCCGGCAGCCCAGCCTGTGCAATGTAATCCTCTTCTGACGCGGCCGCTTGCAGGCCCACAGCATTGATCCCACTGAGCCCACCGCAGTACACTGCACTGGGCGGGCTTAGTAGTCTACCTTACTACTTCCTCGCAATAACGCGTGCGCCGTGTATAGCGAAAGGTTCATTTCACACTTCAGTTCAGATCGCTCGCTATACGAATTCCCGTACGCTAATGATAAACTTTAAAGCATGCTAATCACAGTTTGAAATAAAACGATAAATCTCTCCTGCACTGAAATAATAATAATAATAATAATAATAATAATAATAATAATAATAATAGAATACAAACAGGAACTTCATTAAAAACTCTAATATTCGTTTGCAATTGGTATCAAGTTAACTGAAAATGAATCTAATAACACGAAGCATATTGAAGGTGGTAGTGATTATTGTTTTAAGAGGAGGTACAACTGGGAAACCATCCTCTATTAACACTAATCAGAGAGAAAAGATGAAAGTGATCGAAATATCCGACTCGTTCTGGCCTTCGGTTCAGAGGGTCACGGGTACGATTCCCGGCCGGGTCGGGGATTATAATCTTCATTAGTTAATTCCAGTTTCCCAGGGGCTGGGTGTTCGTGCTGTTCCTAACATCTCTGCAACTCACACACCACACTTATCACTATCCTCCACCACAATAACATGCAGTTTCCGAGCTTCTGTCTTACGAGGGCTGCACCCGGCTATAAATAGCCACACGAAATTTTAAAAAAAACTTAAAGAAATGAAGATATCGGCCAACGAAAGGCAAGCGCCACGAAGGGCATGAAAATGAAAGACTCCCTAGGCATCCGATGCCTTAATGCTGTTGGGTTCGGAAAAGCACAAGAGTTGACCAACGGAGGTCGGATAGGATAGGCGAAAGTGAGGTGCCTGACACAAGTAAGTGGAAGCAATGCAAAGACAGAGCTACGGGCCTTATGGTCGCCAATTCACACTTCCAAGTTTGAGTCACTGAGGCCCTTTTCAGTCGCCTCTTACGACAGGTAGCGGATGCCATGGGTGTTATTCTAATACCGCCACCAACAGGGGGTGAATATAGATTGGGCAGTCGCGTTTAACTTAAAATGAACTAAAAATACAAACTAAAACGACATGAAAAAATCCTGAATTCGGCTTTTACTTAGTTGATGTGCGTAGTTTATTGGTCATTGATTAATGGTGGTGGAATTACAGTGAATAAATAGATGAGCTTACATAGTATATTCTTGACGATCTGGTGAAGTTTTGGATCGTTTTGTGCATTTGTCCTCCAATAGGATCCTATCTTCCATTGCACAATTTTGGTTTAAATATCTTTCCAGCGCATATGTTCTAATAGGACCATCCTCAACGTCAGCTCACGAAGGAAACATCGTTCATTACCTTGGTAGATTATGGCATATTCGTGAGGTTTAATGACCCCGGAAGGTTGGAATGTTCGTCATTCTTACACGCCTTGTTCAGATCGTTCAGTGCACGCAATGAACGCCTTTTCTATCACTATCAACGACAGACTTGAATACCGACCAAGTACGACTTTTGATGATCGGATTCGGTTCAGAAGTCTTGTATTGCCCGGTTTTGTCAGAAGTTTTTTGAAGCCAGAGTCCGCATTCATTTCCGGAAACAGGATAGACGGGGAAGTCAAATAGAAAACCACAGCAAACGTGGTTGTCTCCACTCGACCGTAATGCAACGCACTCCGCTGATATGGAAACATGAAACAGATAATAGAACGCTACAGTACGTATGTGCCAGACTGTGAACAAATGTTTTTCTTCGTAATGGAATTCCGAGTAACGGCGTAGTTACCTACCTGTGCAGTACCTCGAATACGGTATTGTTCAGTAATATTATGTGGGATATTGTTGTTTTAAGAGGTAAACCAGCGACATTTAACACCCCACCGTGTGTATCGTGGACCGTATCTTGCATAGGAACAGACTCGAACCAACATGCACTCAGTTACTTAGCTAGCAGGCAAGTACGACATTTAGTGTACTTGGAAATTGATTGTCGTCCGTCGGAGCGCCTAGCACGAGCAGAAAAAGCTACCCAATGCCCAGCGCTGCCGCCAGCCTGCCGAAGTGAAGAAATGGTAGGCCTTATCTCGAGAAACGGAGAGACAGTTAAACCTTATCATTTTTTGTAACTCCTCCCCCCCAGTTGAGAAGTGTGAAAGTTATACTGTCATGTGACCATTAACCATTAACACGACATTGGCCATTCGCGTGCGACTTTATCCTGTCGTTCAGTGCTATTTTCAAGCCTTCAAGGAAACAGCTTTTGCGGCACTTCGTTCGATGAACGAAGTCGTTCTAAACAAAGAATGAAAGAGGTAGGAGGTAGTTCATTGTGAGCTATCTTGACAGCACTAGCGGCGCAACGAGAGCTAGTTTTCCGTGCCGCGCGTGAGCAGCAGCAGCAGCAGCAGCTCCGATGAGCCCAAGCCGCACTCTGGGCGAAACACTGGTAATTTTTTGACGATTGAGTTTCCTGAATTTTAATCAAAGAAAAAGAGATCAATCAATCTGCTGCTGTAGGGTAATTACGTTTTAACTTCACTTTATTATCACTTCTTATAATGTTAAGCTAGTAGTAATTCTTGTAATATTTTCTTCCTATGGATTTTCATGTTGTAATCTTCTTGTTTGTTTGTTTGTTTGTTTGTTTGTTTGTTTGTTTGTTTGTTTGTTTGTTTGTTTGTAATTGTTGCAGCAGCAGCAGCAGCAAGAAATACTACTAGTTTAACTTTCTGAATCCAGCGTAATAATTATATACAAATTCGCACACAACTTAAGGAGGAATGTTGAGGAATGTGAAAATAGTTTTGTACATTTAAAGGTAGTAAGGAATGGTAAAGATCCACTATATCATAATAGAGAAGTAAAGAGACTAAGAAGGAGGTGCAGTTAGAACGAAATAGAGTTAGAAATGGTTATGGAATTAAGGAGAAATTGAAGGAACGTACCAGGAAATTGAATCTAGCAAAGAAGTCGGTAAGGATAACATGATGGCAAGCATAATTGGTGGTCATACAAATTTTAGTGAAAAATGGAAGTGTAAGTACAGGTGCTTTAAAGGCAGAAACAGATTCAAAGAAGGACATTCCAGGAATCATTAATGAACGAGGGGAGTGTGTATGCGAGGATCTTCAAAAGGCAGAAGTATTCAGTCAGCAGTATGTAAAGATTGTTGGTTACAAGGATAATGTCCAGATAGGGGATGTGAGTAATACTAAAGAAATATTAAAATTTACCTATGATAACAATGACATTTACAGTAAGATACAAAATTTGAAAACTAGAAAAGCACATGGAATTGATAAGATTTCTGGGAATATACTAAAGGTAAAGGGTTGGGATATAGTACCATATCTGAAATACTTATTTGATTATTGTTTGGTTGAAGGAGCTATACCAAATGAATGGAGAGTTGTTATAGTAGCCCCTGTGTATAAACGAAATGGTGATAGACATAAAGCTGAAAATTACAGGCTAGTCAGTTTGACATGTATTGCATTTAAGCTTTGGGAAAGCATTATTTCTGATTATATTAGACATGTTTGCGAAATTAATAACTGGTTTGACAGACGGCAGTTTGGGTTTAGGAAATATTATTCCACTGAAGCCCAACTTGTAGGATTTCAGCAAGATATAGCAGATAACCTGGATTCAGGGGCCAAATGGACTGTATTGCGATTGACCTATCTAAGGCATTTGATAGAGTTAATCATGGAAGACTACTGGCAAAAATGAGTGCTATGGACTAGAAAAAAGAGTAACTGAATGGGTGGCTATATTTCTAGAAAATAGAACTCAGATAATTAGAGTAGGCAAAGCTTTATCTGACCCTGTAATAATTAAGAGGGGGAATTCCTCAAGGCAGTATTATTGGACCTCTATGTTTTCTTATATATATATCAATGATATGTGTAAAGAAGTGGAATCAGAGATAAGGCTGTTTGCAGATGATGTTATTTTGTACAGAGTAATAAATAAGTTACAAGATTGTGAGCGGCTGCAGGGTGAATTCGATAGTGTTGTGAGATGGACGGTGGGCAATGGTATGATGATAAACGTGGTTAAAAGTCAGGTTGTGAGTTTCACAAATAGGAGAAGTCCTCCCAATTTTAATTACTGTGTTGATGGGGTGAAAGTTCCTCTTGTGGATCATTGTAAGTACCTAGGTGTTAATATAAGAAAAGACCTTCATTGGGGTAATCACATAAATATGATTCTTAATAAAGGGTACAGATCTCTGCATATGGTTATTAGGGTATTTAGGGGTTGTAGTAAGGATGTCAGAAAATCCTTTGCAAAATCATATGTATGGAGTACAATTCAGTATGGACGTGAGAGTTGGACTCTGGGTAAATTAGAAAGGAATCGACTTGAAGCTGCTGAAATGTGGATATGGCGGAGAATGACCAGAACGAGCTGGACGGAAAGAAAAACCAACCTCGAAATCTTAAGGGAAGTTAAAGAAGAGAGAAGATTCTTAAAGGAAATGGAAAACAGGAAAATAAAATTTATTGGACATGTCATCAGACACAATAGTTTCATTACAATCATACTTGAAGGGAAAGTGCTGGGAAGGAAAGGGAGAGGAAGACCTAGGATGAAGTATTTGGACGACATCAAGAAGACAATTACATGGAACTGAAACGAACAGCCAATGGAAGAAAAGTGGGGTTGCATCGACAAGGCATTCGCCTTTAAAATATTGATTATATTGATTGAGTAAGGATGTAAAGGAAAGGTAATATAAGTCTCTAGGAAGACCCCAACTAGAGTATGGTTGCAGTGTATGGGACCCTCACCAGGATTACTTGATTCAAGAACTGGAAAAATCCAAAGAAAAGCAGCTCGATTTGTTCTGGGTGATTTCCGACAAAAGAGTAACATTATAAAAATGTTGCAAAGTTTGGGCTGGGAAGACTTGAGAGAAAGGCGACGAGCTGCTCGATTAAGTGGTATGTTCCGAACTGTCAGTGGAGAGACATCGGTAGACGAATTAAGTTTGAGTGGTGTCTTTAAAAGTAGGCAAGATCACAATATTGCACCCATTATTGCCTAGCTAATCCCATCCAGTGAGCGAGAGATCCCGAGGTGGACCGTTCGTTCATGGCTATCGTTTTCTAGAGGCATTTAAGGGAAAAAGGGGTTGATGACCAGGCAAAGATAATAAATTTTAAAACAACACTCTGACATTTATTGACATAAGCATATCACAAAAAATACCCTTGATGTTTTTTGTTGTACAATGAACTTTCATAATATTTATTCTTCCGCAGTATTTGAGAATTACACGTATCTCTCGACCTCCAGCCTTATTGTTCTGGAATGAAAATCAAAGAAAAATTAGGCCTCTGCCGTCTTTTAAAATTAAAATATTTGGCTGAAAGAATTCAAATACTTTAACAAAGGGTTTTACAAAATAAGTAGACAGCTGACTCGCTGATGTTTCTACAATAAAGATAGTTAAAGATTTCATGAATCAACAGTAGTCTCAACACGTGGTTTAAGCTTAATTCTAATAAATTTTAACATTTAAAGTATATAACATTTGTCAATTACACCAATATCAGCTTTAATATAAATCAAAATTAATTTCAAAATCTCATAATTAACTAATTGTTATAATTATTATTAGTATTAATCTCTATCCTTATTTGAGTAATATGTTCTTTACCAACACACGATCGTGTTTCTAATTAATGTATATCACTGCATTATCCACATGGCAATTATCATTTACATTTTAAATAATTATTCTTCAATTAATCACTGTGACTCATTATCACTAGAATTTAAGATAATTATGCCGTTTGTGAACATTTAATTCTGACATTTGCATGGCATTCACATTTCAAATTAATTTAAAATGTCTCGAAATTTAAACATATATGTGTTGGAAATTTTTGTTATCCACGCGTGAGCTAATTAAATAATAATTTACTTCACAAATCGTTTGCCTTTTCGAAAATAACGAGATGATCTTTCCTTTTAAATCACACTAATCAACAAAATAAAATCCTTTTCTAGTCTTCCTCGACTTTTTTTAAATTTTCCCTTAAGAGCGCAAAATAACTTCTTAAGGTGGCACACAACGATGAACGTAATCTGCGTCGCCACAAGTACACGACCAGATAAAATCAAATGGAACAATCAAGATACATGGAAAATACTCATATTTACACTCACACACACATCACATTCATACTGGGAAACACGTATTTTTATATACATTATTTACATCGAATCCCGTCCGTGTAACTTTATTCTTTAAATTTAAACATGGTCACGCCAATATTCAGTAGAAGATAAATTCGTGTACGGAAATTACTCTTTCATCAATAGTGACTAGTGATCGAAATTAGAGATATCACTTGGGTTGAAATATTCTTCTCACAATGATGGAGATTCATCTAAATTTTGGAAATATAATCGAAGATTCCAATAAAACCCATAATCACTACCATCACGTGGGTTACAAGGTGCAACTATCGCGTCCGTGAGCCTCAATCATATTATTATTATTCCCTATCTGTGAAATACACACGCAACACGTGCTCCACTTACAATAAGTTCCCTTGCGCTCCCAATGACACAAGAACAAGTTAATCATCATAAAGAAATTATCCAATTACTCAAATACGTAATTAACATCCCGCAGGATTTGCCATATTCCAGACACTTAATGAACAGAGCACCTTAAATCACACATATAAGGAATCTTAAGATAAGTTATAGCTCACGAGCGTTTAATTCTGCTTTTTACCCGATCTTTAGTTAATTTTATACCGGGCGAGTTGGCCGTGCGCGTAGAGGCGCGCGGCTGTGAGCTTGCATCCGGGAGATAGTAGGTTCGAATCCCACTATCGGCAGCCCTGAAGATGGTTTTCCGTGGTTTCCCATTTTCACACCAGGCAAATGCTGGGGCTGTACCTTAATTAAGGCCACGGCCGCTTCCTTACAACTCCTAGGCCTTTCCCATCCCATCGTCGCCATAAGACCTATCTGTGTCGGTGCGACGTAAAGCCCCTAGCAAAAAAAAAAAAGAAGTTAATTTTATTATTACTCAAGTGATTATTACATCTGTCAATCCTCCTGAAATATCGTAAAATTAGATGACTCGATCCTAAGGAATACAAGTGATCTTAAAAAGACACTAGGCTCGACCCTATCTCACAAGATGTACACGTAAATTCAAGTCCGATTAATTTCAATATTATAGGCAAAGAAAGAAGGTTTATCGCGTGGTCAGTGATTTTTAGATACCTAACTCATATGCATGGGAAGTCATTCAAAGACAGACTACACATCTAATCTAATAGGTTCCAAATTTCAGTCACACACATGAAACTCGACTACCATGACACCTCAAGAAATAGAAAAATGAAACGTTTCTAACTACAACAAAACTAATAGATCTACTATTTAAGGAAGAAAGACCTCTAGTTTTACAAAAGATGGAAAGAAATAAAAAATTTAAATGGTACTCAAGTTTTAGATGAGGTTCGATCCCAGGCTGTAGTCAATCATTCCAGCATTTCCCCGGTCAGTCACCTTCCCCTGACCAGATACGCCTCACATTCACATTTTAGAAATCCATGGAGACACGGCAGTAGACGTCCCACGATGAAGTTGAGGTGTAGATTATTGAAGAATTATCCATCTTGATGCACTGCGATCTTCGGGAAACTTCTGTTGCGTTCCAGACGTGTAAGCTGTAACTGAGACGGCAAATGTTAAGATAGGCACAAACACACGCAGAATTACTGAATATTCTCCTGGATAGTCACACCTAACTTGGTTTTAAGTTGAATTTTACTCCATAAGAGTTTGTTAGCAGTTTCCACAAAATTTGGCAGAACGGACGTCTGCTCAGACTGCAAGGTTCCTTTCCACGTGGTCACGCAGATCAGCGTCGAGTAACGTCGGAGAGAAGCATAGAGTCGAACAGCACAAAGTAGAACAGCATAGCATAGAGAGAGTGATTTACTCGGAACATGGCTTTTTATATCCTTGGCTTGGGAAGCGTGTACTATACGAAGACGATAATTGGCTATTGGGTCTCTTGTAATTGGCTCTGACTGTTCGAGAAGCTGGCTGTCAGTCGTTCGCGCGTGGCAGGACAGCACATGGGCTCGTCACGTGATTTGCCTTGCCCTTGTCGAAGCTGGATCAATACATCGCCCCTCTGAATGAAGAGGAGCTCACTGCCTACTTCCCAAATGACAAATTACAGCTCCCGGCAGACAATAAAACTTTTATTACTAACTTGTTGGAAATATTCTCAAGATCGCCAAATTTAAAGGGGACAATATGAACATAAAGTTGGAATTCAAGAGGACAAATTGGGGCAAATATTCGTTTATAGGAAGGGGAGTTAGGGATAGGAATAACTTACCAAGAAAAATGTTCAATAATTTTCCAATTTCTTTGCGATCATTTAAGAAAAGGCTAGGAAAACAACAGATAGGGAACCTGCCACCTGGGCGACTGCCCTAAATGCAGATCAGCAGTGTTTGATTGACCTTTTTCCAGTACTTAACACCACGAATTTCAATACTATAGGTTGAACTTACTACTAGCTTAACGAACGAACTCGTACTAGTTCAAATAAACGAGTCGTTGAAGTGAACTAGTTCATTAAAGACCCAACTCTAAATCGAAGCAGTCAGCCCATACAAGACTGACTCCAAACTTGGCCCACAAGTACTACACCAGCGCTATCCTTGGCCTGCCTTGGCCCACCGCGTACGAACGACATAGCGCTGTCCAAATGCCCAGCCGTGACCACCGACGACCCAGCCCGACCCGTGCGATGACGTCACGGGCTTCTTATGTTCGAGCCTTCTAAAGCCCATTGCCGTCTATTACCGAAGCAGCTCATAGGCTGGGCTACTGCGCAGGAAATAGCATTTATAGCATTGCTTTATTCAGTAAAACAAGTGCTGAAGAAGGACAATTGGACAGAAGTTTGGCCACATTTGCATGTAGATATACGTAATTCTTTTGCCATTCCGCACATGAAAGTTTTTCCACGTTTTTTATTACTTTCTATAAAATATCAGATTCTTTGTATTTAATTTTCTCATTAACGATATAATGAATAGTGCAAATTGAATCAGCTGTACGTCTTAGTAAACGTGGTCCGCAAGCGAGCCTTTTGCGAGGTAACGGTAGTTTAGAATTTATTGTCACCAGCCACCACTAACTTGATTGTGTGTAAACGTAATCCTAGTTAGGAAAAGTTATCAGATACATTGGTGGAAGTGCGGTTGTTCTTAATGAACAACAAAACAGTCTTACTTTTCTGGCAGTACCGGGAATCGAACCCGTGCCCCGTGGGCGGCATCTAATAACACTAATTACGCAAATGTATCACCGTTTTCAAATATTTGTAGTGTGCCTGTTACAGGAAATGCTGCCTTAATTGCTGGCTGTAATATTTATTGTAATAATCGGTTTTTAGGTCACCAAACGGGCTATCACCTGTGATAATTTATTTATCAGCGGTTTACGGCCAGATTCCATAACCTTTTATTTCAGTTCCTCCCGCAAACCGATATGTTACTTCTAATTTTGACCATCCATACTACTTTGTTCGTACTCAAGTAGCCTAAATTAGGCCTGCTAGCTCAAAAATGATTATGATAATTTTTTCATATTGTCTGGTTTTAATTCCATTAAAAATGTTCACAATTTTGAAACCCGAGTTCTTATAGATAGCAAAATTACCGGTATATCAAATTCACAGGTTATAGGAAAGCTATTAATTACTTGTAGTGAGAGACAAATCAAACTAATTTTAACAGCTCTTGTGTTCTTAAATATTTCTTTTAAAATCCGAAACTCGTCTATATGCAACATGGAAATGCTGTAGGAATCGTCCACATTGAGTCTCAAAATGGCGGCTTCGTAAGTAACATTAATACTAATGTTATTTGCTTTACGTCCTACTAACTACATTTTTACGGGTTTCGGAGACGCCGAAAGCCGAAATTTAGTTTCGCAGGTTACGTGCCAGTAAATGTACAGACACGAGGATGACGTATGTGAACACCTTCAAAAAAACCACTGGACTGAGCCACTCAGTCCGGCAAGTAACATTCGTGTTTTGGCCTGTGTATATAGACCTTGTTATAGTGCACTGATCGGGAGCCTTATTAGCCGCTTTAAGTCGGTGCCTCCTAGACCTTGTTATAGTGCACTGATCGGGAGCCTTATTAGCCGCTTTAAGTCGGTGCCTCCTAGTCTTGTCGATAATATTTCTCCGGCTATGGTATATCTTTGTTTTTAAAAATTAGTATTACTACCGCATGCTGAAGTGTTATTTACTTTAGTGGGCGTAGTAAAGATACCGGCGTGAAAGAATAGTTTCGCCAATTGAAGGAGCAATGAAATCGACATGGCTGTGAAACTCAATCATCAATCTTTGTACGTAAGGTGACCGTGGAGATCTAATTGTTTTAATCAATGAAAGCTTTCCGGAAAAATAAAAATAAATGTGAATACAGTGAGGCTACACTAAAATTGTGTGTTTTGCTGTCTCCATCCAGTTACAGGCAACTGAGGGGCATGAACATTTGACATTTGCCTAAAAACCTATATTTGGTACTCAGAAGGAGAAACAGAGGTCACTTCACTAATAAAAACTAGACTGATTGAGGAAGAGAAGTCACTGATTCATGTAAATGAAGATGTCGGTCCATTCATTATTGATGAATGGGCGACTAAAGTGACTTAGCAATACGATAGAATCTTAGGACTCGTTTCTCGACACGAACGATGTCCTCAGAGATGCACTAGGCATTGAAGTCAAGCTGGCTAACAAACTACTGTGTATTATATTCAAGGGCTTGCCTACATTTTATAGATTAGTCTACCGGTTTCATTACCAATCAATCAATCAATCAATACTGATTTGCATTTAGGACAGTCGCCCAGGTGGCAGATTCCGTATCTGTTGTTTTTCTAGACTTTTCTTAAATGATTTCAAAGAAATTGGAAATTTTTAAACATCTCCCTCGGTAAGTTATTCCAATCCCTAACTCCCCTTCCTATAAAAGAATATTTGCCCCAATTTGTCCTCTTGAATTCCAACTTTATCTTCATATTGTGATCTTTCCTACACTTAAAGACGCCAGTCAAAGTTATTCGTCTACTAATGTTATTCCACGTCATCTTTCCGTTGACAGCTCTGACCATACCACTAATCATAATCTATGATCTTCATACCCGCATTGACAAACTACACAATTATAAATAGGAAAGGACTTCCACCTATCAATACTTATTCATTGTAATTATTTACTACAGTACCGGTTTCTACCTCCTATTTCGGTCATCTTCAGTTGAACAATGCATTCACTTAGACTATAGATCATGAAGCAATGATTGAAATTACTTTGTCTGAGAATGCCATATGATAACAAATGTTTTGGTTACGTCATAATGGGGCATGTCAAAACGAGAACTGGCATGTATGTCACTATGTGTGACAATGCTTTAAATCTTAAAATTAGTTTATAAAACACTATGGCCTGGTTTCATCAACAACTGTTAACGTTAACATATGTTAAACTGCGTATTAAAGTAAAAATCAGTCATATTAAATTAGACATGTTTGTAAAATTAATAACTGGTTCGATAGAAGGCAATTCGGTTTTAGGAAAGATTATTCGACTGAAGCTCAACTTGTAGGATTCCAGCAAGATATGTCAGATATCTTGGATTCTGGAGGTCAAATGGACTGTATCGCAATTGACCTGTCTAAAGCATTTGATAGGGTGGATCATGGGAGACTACTGGCAAAAATGAGTGCAATTGGACTAGACAAAAGAGTGACTGAATGGGTTGCTATATTTCTAGAAAATAGATCTCAGAGAATTAGAGTAGGTGAAGCTTTATCTGACCCTGTAATAATTAAGAGGGGAATTCCTCAAGGCAGTATTATCGGACCTTTATGTTTTCTTATATATATAAATGATATGAGTAAAGGAGTGGAATCGGAGGTAAGGCTTTTTGCGGATGATGTTATTCTCTGTAGAGTGATAAATAAGTTACAAGATTGTGAGCAACTGCAACGTGACCTCGAAAATGTTGTGAGATGGACAGCAGGCAATGGTATGTTGATAAACGGGGTTAAAAGTCAAGTTGTGAGTTTCACAAATAGGAAAAGTCCTCTGAGTTTTAATTACTGCGTTGATGGGGTGAAAGTTCCTTTTGGGGATCATTGTAAGTATCTAGGTGTTAATATAACGAAAGATCTTCATTGGGGTAATCACATAAATGGGATTGTAAATAAAGGGTACAGATCTCTGCACATGGTTATGAGGGTGTTTAGGGGTTGTAGTAAGGATGTAAAGGAGAGGGCATATAAGTCTCTGGTAAGACCCCAACTAGAGTATGGTTCCAGTGTATGGGACCCTCACCAGGATTACCTGATTCAAGAACTGGAAAAAATCCAAAGAAAAGCAGCTCGATTTGTTCTGAGTGATTTCCGACAAAAGAATAGCGTTAAAAAATGTTGCAATGTTTGGGTTGGGAAGAATTGAGAGAAAGAAGAAGAGCTGCTCGACTAAGTGGTATGTTCCGAGCTGTCAGCGGAGAGATGTCGTGGAATGACATTAGTAGACGAATAAGTTTGAATGGCGTTTATAAAAGTAGGAGAGATCACAATATGAAGATAAAGTTGGAATTCAAGAGGACACACTGCGGCAAATATTCGTTTATAGGAAGGGGAGTTAGGGATTGGTATAACTTACCAAGGGAGATGTTCAATAAATTTCCAATTTCTTTGAAATCATTTCGGAAAAGGCTAGGAAAGCAACAGATAGGGAATCTGCCACCTGGGCGACTGCCCTAAATGCAGATCAGTATTGATTGATTGATTTCCCATGTTAAATGGCTAACATTAGCATTTAGCAACCTGTTCCAAAATGGCTGCTGTGAATCTCCCTTTATATGCGGAATTGCTCTATTTGGATCTTTTAAACAATAATCCTGATCGAAGAAGAGTTCAGCGACGTAATGACTTTGAAAATTTGACGAATGCAGAATTTCTTCATAGATCGTACAGGTTTTCGAAAATAGTCGTTGCTAAGGTTGTTGACGAAATTCGAGTGCGGTTGGAATATCCTAAGAAGAGAAACTTACATATTTCTCCAATGTTGCAGGTACTAATAATATTAAGATTTTTGCTAGTGGTTCTTTTCGCATAATGGTCGGAGAAAATACTAGAATTTCTAAAGCCACTGTTAGTAGAGTTGTTTGTCGAGTGTCTGCAGCAGTAGCATCCATGAGAAGCAGGTATATAACATTCCCTTCAGTAGAAGAGCGTCAGCAAAATATCCGCGACTTCTATGAAATAAGCCGTTTTGCCGGTGTTTGTTCTAGGTGGAATAGATTGCACACATGTAAGAATCCAATCACCTAGAGGCAATTGGGACGAAATATGTCGTAATCGGAAGGGAAATTTCTCTGTTAATGTTAATGTTCAAGTGATTAGTGAGCCCAACCTCCAAATCAGGGACATACTTGCTAGGCGGTCTGGTTCTGCACACGACAATATAATATTTAATAACTTCCATATCGGAGCACAGTTTGAAGTGGGGACATTTAACGAAGTGATTTTGTTAGGAGACAGTGGATACCCGCTAAGAAAGTATCAGTTAAACCCATTGAAACCCTCGCGGACTTTTTCTCACGCCTCGTCCTTTTCTTTTATCATCAAGCCATCTGTGCGCTTGCACTCTACAACATATATATTTACTAACTAATTAGAACTACACGCGCCATATTTTACAGCGGTATTCGAACAAAAGCGCATCGGATCGCGTTGTAAAACAGCATGTTCATACCACTGCCTCCTTGATACGTACCAGTTCGCAATATTAGGAGAGTTAACAGTCGATTAGTTAACATTTCAAAAGAAAAGTTTGATGAAACGCAAGAAACCTACCAAGGTGTTAAATTTTTATCTCCGTATTAACTAACTACTTGTTAGTATATATTTAACATGTGTTGATGAAACCGGGCCAATGTCCACTTAAAACTAACGTATAAGTATATGTAATAAAAACAATATAGCCTATGTAGGAGCACTTCATGCACATGGACGTTCGTGTCTTGCGTATTATTCAGTTCATCTGTTGACTTCCATGTACAAGTTCTTTTTCATAGTTGTACACTTGGTTGATGCTTTAGAGTTTGAATAGTATGATTTGCTTGTAAAATTATCTTATTATTTGTATAAACGCTTTTGTCTTCCTATATGTACATAGAATAAAACATTTTCCAAATTTAAAAGGAGTACCAGGCGTATAGATACAATTAGGATAAAATGTATGTATTCAGGTCTGCTGTATGTTGAATCTTGTTGTTTTATGTTAAAATTGAATTATGTTGTCCTGTGACATTTGTAAAATTTGAGTGGCATTGGACTCAAAGTGGTGGCTCCTTTCCCATCTATAGCTGTGCAGTGATGTTATAATTATCTGCGGAAGATAAGATTGAGCTGTGAGTGATATTTTATGTTGGAGGAATGTCTAAGGAATGTGTGTGTTAATTTGAATATGTACTTACTGTTATTGGTGTGGATGAGTTGCGTTCGATATGTGAGCTCGCTGTGTACTGCTTCGTGTTCGCCTTGGGCTCATACCAGCTGCTGTGAGGGGAAGGGAAAGAGGCGTAGGGAGAGTTGCTGTTGTGGGGGTTGTTGTTTGATGGTTCTCTGTCGCGTTACATGTTTTTTATTGATTGTCTTAAAATAACTGTTTTAGGGCGGGGATGACTGTATTGAAGATGGTGATAGTTTTTTCTGTAATTTCATATATGTTGAAATTTGGATTGGTATACTGATATAAAGAAATGTAAAATTCTTCTGTTACGTTGAGCAGGGGGCCTTGCGGTTCATGTTCAGAATTTGCATACCGTTCTCGATGTTCATGAAACTGTGTTTATAGTCTTCGATATGCTGGCCTATTGAGGAAAAATGATTGTGTTTTATAGCGGTTATGTGTTCATTATAGCGGGTTAGAAAATTCCTACCGGTGCGTCCGACGTAACTTGCCTCACAGTTATTGCATTTAATACCTTATACTCCTGAGTGGTAGTATATATTATTACTATTGATTGTTCTGATGTTGTGTATGCTATTGGTACTGATGTGTGTAGTTTTAAATGCTATTCTTAAGTTATTCTTTTAAAAACATTACTTATGGGGTATATGTGTACACTATTGAAAGTAAATAGTGCTTAATCTTTCATCGGTTTGTCCAATTTTGTTAATTTGGTTTTAGGTTGGGATTTTATTTTGTGAATAATTTTGTTAACCATTTCTTTCTTGTATCCATTGTTTTAGCTATGTCATAAATTAGTTGTAATTCTTTGTTTAAATCTTCTTCTGTTACAGGTATATTAAATGCTCTGTATCATGCTGTAGTATGCTGCTCCTTTGTGTGTGTTGGGGTGAACGGAGCCCATTTTAATTGTGTTTGAGGTGTGCGTGGGTTTTCTAATTATTTTGTAAGTTAGGTGGTCTTCATGTCTAGTTATCGTTATGTCCAAATAGTTCAGGGTTCGATTGTTTTCGGTTTCTGTGGTAAATTTTATGTGGGGGTATATTATGTTGAGTTTGTCTAGTATAATGGCTTCATTTGTGACCCTGTTATCGATGATGAAGAAAATGTCATCGACAAATCTTCACCAAAAATATATTGTCTATTTTACTAATTGATGTGTGCTCTAAATGGTCTATGTAATTTCGGAGGGTATACCAGAGTCGGGAGATCCCATCGGTAGGGCTTATTGCTGATAAACAGTGTAATGGAATTTAAAGTAATTGTTACGAATGGCAAAATCAAGTAATTTTATGAATTCTTCTACTTCTAAAGT
This sequence comes from Anabrus simplex, assembly GCF_040414725.1. Lineage (NCBI taxonomy): Eukaryota > Metazoa > Arthropoda > Insecta > Orthoptera > Tettigoniidae > Anabrus > Anabrus simplex. The sequence continues at coordinate 1,770,781,671 of NC_090265.1, read as the reverse complement.
GCTCAGAATTCTGTGTCTCTTTAGGTTGGATTCAATAATTACTATTGTTTGTAACAATATAATACACAACGTCAGGTCAATAATAATAATAATAATAATAATAATAATAATAATAATAAATATTACCACTCAGGGGTATACCGTATTAAATGCATTAACTGTGAGACAAGCTACGTCGGACGCACCGGTAGGAACTTTCTAACCCGCTATAATGAACACATAAACGCTATAAAACACAATCATTTTTCCTCAATAGGCCAACATATCGAAGACTCAATCTTATCTTCCACAGATAATTATAACATCACTGCACAGCTATAGATGGGAAAGGATCCACCACTTTGAGTCCAATGCCACTCAAAGTTTACAAATGTCACAGGATAACATAATTCAATTTTAACATAAAACAACAAGATTCAACATACAGCAGAATTAAATACATACATTTTATCCTAATTGTATCTATACGCCTGGTACTTTGTTAAAAATTTGGAAAATGTAATATTCTATGTGCATATAGGAAGACAAAAGCGTTTATACAAATAATAATTTTACAAGCAAATCATACTATTCAAACTCTAAAGTATCAACCAAGTTTACAACTATGAAAAAGGACTTGAACACAGAAGTCAACTTATGAACTGAATAATACGCAAGACACGAACGGCCGGGCTGAGTGGCTCAGACGGTTAAGGCGCTGGCCTTCTAACCCCAACTTGGCAGGTTCGATCCTGGCTCAGTCCGGTGGTATTTGAAGGTGCTCAAATACGACAGCCTCGTGTCGGTAGATTTACTGGCACGTAAAAGAACTCCTGCGGGACTAAATTCCGGCACCTCGGCGTCTCCGAAGACCGAAAAAGTAGTTAGTGGGACGTAAAGCAAATAACATTATTATTAAGACACGAACGTTCATGTGCATGAAGTGTTCCTACATATATTACTTTATTACATATACTTATAAGTTATTCTTGAGAGGAGATTGTGTTTTATAAACTAATTTTAAGATTTAAAGCATATTATTATAGACACGTATTTGCATTGTCACACACAGTGACATACATGCCAGTTCCTGTTTTGACATGCTCCATTTGGACGTAACCAAAACATTTGTTATCATATGGTATTTCCCAGACAAATTAATTTCAAGCATTGTTTCATGATCTATATGTGAATGTATTGTTCAGCTGAAGATGACCCAAATAGGGGGTAGAAACCAGGACTGTAGTAAATAATTACAATAAATAAGTATTGATAGTTGGAAGTCCTTTCCTATTCATAATTACATACCACATAGTCGAGCAGCTGGTCTTCTTTCTTCCAATAGGGATGTATTACGCAAAACTTGTCCGCTAGGCAGCGTAATGGTAATACCCGGTATGCTCTTTCCACTGCTCCATTGTTTTACATGGGACATATATGGAGTATTCGTACATTTGTGATCATTGAAACGCAACTTTAGATGTATGAAAATGGAGTTATCATATTCTGCTAATGTTTTTAACAAGACAGGAAATGGTATAGGTGCAATGACGATTGCAGATTTGGAAGCAGAATTGTAGAAAAGGGGCGGAAAAATGTCCGGATAAAAGCAAGAGTTGATGAAATGGTAAATGCAGCAACTCTTTCTTTTAGCGTTTTTGTTAAGATTGAATTCTTTAAGTACAAATAGCATTTCTTTTCTTTGCAGGTTAGAGGCGTACGACATTGGTGTTGCGCCGTTCCCGCGTCCAGGTCGAGACGCACATGATCCAGGCTAGCTCAATTATGATCACATTTGTCGCTGTTCACAATTTAAGGGCTATGGGTTCCGCATTAAATAAAAGTTCACCGATTTATGCTAGTAGAAATACCTAACTTACGCAGAGGACGTCTCCTACTCGCATTCCTAGTTAGTTTCCACCTGCGGCTTACGAAATTTCCAAGATGTTAGTACTTACATCTAAGCAACTATTCTAAAAGTCATTAAAATAATGGTTAACTTTTACTATGCGGCATTTATTATCAATCAAGGAAGGTTAGACGCAAAAGGTTATCAAGATTTCCTCTCTGAAATGGTAAGTAATGAGTATTGATATATGTCTCAAAATCCATCTAAAAATATTAAGTTAGAGACATTGAATCGAAATAAAATATCATATTAGGATAATTAAAAATGAAAAACATTACGATAAAATATATTAATTGAAAAATACTAGATTGAAAATATCTCATTGAAAAGAAAATAATTTGAGTTAGACAAAGATATTAGATGCATCTAATTAAATGAATGAAAATTACATTGAAACACACTATATACTCTGTCCTAGATTGAGAGTCTTTAAATGTTGGACGCAGTTTCCATACTTGGTAATGAATAAATAAAAAATTGAAATCACATCTTTCATCATGTAAATTCTTGAAAAATTATTCTGAAAATTCTACTTGCTTTCATCTCATTTTCGTTAATTCATTGCAATAAGTTAACTTTGTTTGACTGAAATTATTTGTGTCCAAATACACAACCAGATTGACATGGGAAAATATCTTCGGAAATATTTAAAATAGTTCGTATGAATCACGTCTTTCAAACAGGTTCTCATATTTCTTGGCATTTCTTCTTACATAGATAAAGACAACTCCTTTAAGTCAATATATTCCTTAAAATATTATGAATAAACATCATATCTAGAAATTATGCAAGTCGTTCTCTTATTTGAGATCATTAATTCATTCAAGTGCACATCTATGCCATAACATTGTGTTACCAAGTGTATCTGACCATCACTCCCTCAAAACATACAGTAATCAGGTGGTCTACCTTGTGGGAAGACTTCACTTACTACCAACAACTCTTATTTCTGAAGCTAAGTCACCAGTGATATCGGGTAATGCATTGGAATAAACTTAAAAGCTTCCCTAATCTGTAAGAAAATTATTAGGAGTAATACATGGATGTAGGCTAATTTAATATCATTTTCGTCTTCAAGAAACATTTGGTGATCTATAATAAAAATATCATCATACGGACATCATTGAGATCGTATCCTACTTTACTTATGGCTTATTCAAGGATAAACGGTCGACTGAAGACAAATTATATTCATTAACTACCTTAAAAATACGTAACTTGGAATACTATCTTCCTTAAAACAAACTATGACGATACTCACGAAGAACAATAATCATCACCAACATTAATCATCTTGACCTCATATCATTATTCACACTTAAAACCATCACTTCACATTTCATATCAATATAGCATTTCACTTCACCGTAACATCATTAACCCATTCCAACTCGACGTATTTCTAACTGTCATCATGGACCGTGTTCCTAACTACTCTGTCATAGTCTCAATCTTTTAATAATTCCGTAAAATATTACCATATCCTTCTATTCCTCCTCTGCGAACCATGTGACCTTGCCGCGGTGGGGAGGCTTGCGTGTCCCAATGATGCAGATAGCCGAGCCGCAGGTGCAACCATATCGGATGGGTATCTGTTGAGAGACCAGACTAACGAATGGTTCATCGAAAGGGGGGTAGCAGCCTTTCGGTAGTTGCAAGGGCGGCAGTCTAGATGATTGACTGATACGGCCTTGTAATAATACTCAACATGGCTTAGCTGTGTTGATACTGCTACACGGCTGAAAGCAACGGGAAACTACAGCCGTAACCACCTCCCGAGGACATGCAGCTCTCTCTGTATGAAAGATGTACTGATGATGGCTTCCTCCCGGGTAAAATATTCCGGAGGTAAACTTGTCCCCCATTCGGATCTCCGGGTGGGGACTACACGAGAGGGGGCGATCATCAGGAAGATGGATACTGACATTCTGCGAGTCGGAGCGTGGAATGTTAGGAGTTTGAATCGTTGTGGTAGGTTGGAGAATCTGAAAAGGGAGATGGATAGGCTAAAGTTAGATGTAGTTGGTATAAGTGAAGTACGTTGGCAGGAAGAACAGGATTTTTGGTCAGGCGACTACCGAATTATCAACACGAAATCAAACAGGGGTAATGCAGGAGTTGGTTTAATAATGAATAAAAAAATAGGGCAGCGGATAAGCTACTACGACCAGCATAGTGAAAGAATTATTGTCGCCAAGATAGACACCAAACCAATGCCCACCACAATAGTGCAGGTCTATATGCCTACTAGTTCAGCGGATGATGCAGAAATTGAAAGAATATATGAGGAGATAGAAGATTTAATACAATATGTCAAAGGTGACGAGAATCTAATTGTGATGGGAGACTGGAACGCAGTGGTAGGCCAAGGAAGAGAAGGTAGCACAGTAGGAGAATTCGGATTGGGACAAAGGAACGAAAGAGGAAGTCGGCTGGTTGAATTCTGCACTGACCATAATTTAGTCCTTGCCAATACTTGGTTCAAACACCACAAACGACGGCTGTATACGTGGACGAGACCTGGAGACACTGGAAGGTATCAAATAGACTTCATTATGATTAGGCAGAGATTCAGAAACCAGGTGTTGGATTGCAAAACTTTCCCAGGAGCAGACGTGGACTCTGACCACAACTTGTTGGTCATGAAATGCCATCTGAAGTTGAAGAAATTGAAGAAAGGAAAGAATGCAAAAAGATGGGATCTAGACAAGTTGAAAGAAAAGAGTGTGATGGATCGTTTCAAGGAACATGTTGCACAAGGACTAAATGAAAAGGCCGAAAGAAACACAGTAGAGGAAGAGTGGAGAGTCATGAAAAATGAAGTCAGTAGGGCTGCTGAAGAAATGTTAGGAAGGAAGAAAAGATCAACTAAGAATCAGTGGATAACTCAGGAGATACTAGACCTGATTGATGAACGACGAAAATACAAGAATGCTAGAAATGAAGAGGGCAGAAAAGAATACAGGCGATTAAAGAATCAAGTGGATAGAAAGTGCAAGGTAGCTAAGGAAGAATGGCTGAAGGAGAAGTGCCAGGATGTCGAAGGCTGTATGGTCCTGGGAAAGGTAGATGCTGCATACAGGAAAATCAAGGAAACCTTTGGAGAAAGGAAATCTAGGTGCATGAATATTAAGAGCTCAGATAGAAAGCCACTTCTAGGGAAAGAAGACAAAGCAGAAAAATGGCAGGAGCATATCCAACAGTTGTATCAAGGTAACGATGTAGATAATTTGGTTCTGGAACATGAAGAGGCTGTTGATGCTGATGAAATGGGAGACCCAATTTTGACGTCAGAGTTTGACAGAGCTGTGAGTGACCTAAATAGGAACAAGGCACATGGAATTGATGATATTCCCTCTGAACTACTGACTGCCTTAGGAGAAACCAGCATGGTAAGGTTATTTCATTTAGTGTGCAGGATGTATGAGACAGGAGAAGTCCCATCCGATTTTCGGCAGAATGTTGTTATACCTATTCCCAAGAAAGCCGGTGCTGACAGGTGTGAAAACTACCGCACCATTAGTTTAGTATCTCATGCCTGCAAAATTTTAACACGTATTATTTACAGAAGAATGGAAAAACAAGTTGAAGCTGAGTTGGGAGGAGATCAATTTGGCTTCAGAAGAAATGTAGGAACACGTGAAGCAATCCTGACTTTACGTCTGATCTTAGAGGATCGAATCAAGAAGGACAAGCCCACGTACATGGCATTCGTAGATCTAGAAAAGGCATTCCATAATGTTGATTGGAACAAGCTATTTATGATTCTGAGGATGATAGGGATCAGATACCGAGAACGAAGAATTATCTACAATCTGTATAAAAATCAGTCTGCAGTGATAAGAATCGAGGGCTTTGAAAAAGAAGCAGCAATCCAGAAAGGAGTGAGGCAAGGCTGCTGTTTGTCCCCTCTCCTTTTCAATGTTTACATAGAACAGGCAGTAAAGGAAATCAAAGAGAAATTTGGAAAGGGAATCACAGTCCAAGGAGAGGAAATCAAAACCTTGAGATTTGCTGATGATATTGTTATTTTATCTGAGACTGCAGAAGATCTCGAGAAGTTGCTGAATGGTATGGATGAAGTCTTGGGTAAGGAGTACAAGATGAAAATAAATAAGTCCAAAACAAAAGTAATGGAGTGCAGTCGAACGAAGGCAGGTGATGTAGGAAATATTAGATTAGGAAACGAAGTCTTAAAGGAAGTAGATGAATATTGTTACTTGGGTAGTAAAGTAACTAACGATGGCAGAAGTAAGGAGGACATAAAATGCAGACTAGCACAAGCAAGGAAGAGCTTTCTTAAGAAAAGAAATTTGCTCACTTCAAACATTGATATCGGAATTAGAAAGATGTTTTTGAAGACTTTTGTGTGGAGCGTGGCATTGTATGGAAGTGAAACATGGACGATAACTAGCTCAGAAAGAAAGAGAATAGAAGCTTTTGAAATGTGGTGTTACAGAAGAATGCTGAAGGTGAGATGGATAGATCGAATCACGAATGAAGAGATACTGAATCGAATTGGTGAGAGGAGATCGATTTGGCTAAATTTGACGAGAAGAAGAGATAGAATGATAGGACACATCTTAAGACACCCAGGACTTGTTCAGTTGGTTTTTGAAGGAAGTGTAGGTGGTAAGAACGGTAGGGGTAGACCAAGGTATGAATATGACAAACAGATTAGAGCAGATGTACGATGCAATAGTTACGTAGAAATGAAAAGGTTAGCACAGGATAGGGTGGCATGGAGAGCTGCATCAAACCAGTCTATGGACTGATGACTCAAACACAACACAAGAAGTTTAAGAATTAAACTTATTGTATATATGGAAATATGAATCTATTTAATGTTTTAATGTATTGTAAACAATTATAAAATACGACTCACTTTCCCCTCGTTGTCTTGATGCTGCCATGGCTTCTCTTATATGATCCTTGGTGGCTTCCTTGTTTATGGATGTGTTCACAAACTATACACTAGAGGGCACCAGTTTCCATATTACCTGAATTCAGAGATACTAAAAGACAGATGGTGCACTCCCTAAATCTGTTTGACTGCACTGTTGAAAAATACAAAAGGTTTAAATCAATGTCCTCATTTGTGGACATGTTGATCGAAAGGGATACAATTCTTTTGCTGTATTTGGTCAAGACCGACTCCAATCCTCAGACCTTAATGCTGCTCTCTATCGTTTGGATATATAGAATCGAGTAGCCGGAATTGTTGGGAATGTGGGTTTGTTTTGGTTTGTTGTTATCGTATGTAGTCGGTGTAATTTTATTAAAGTTGGCCATAAATCTTAGTTTCTTTGTAGAATATAAGTGTGCGAGTGTATTTATATGAGTCAGTGGATACATAGGATCTGTAATTATACGCAGTAATGCGAGAAAATGTGCTTGTTTTGATCGTGTTTTTACCCATTAAAGAACATGGGTATACTATGTGGATCAGGTTTTAATCCGTATTAGGAATGGGCCAGTGTAGTCTACTCCAACGTTCATAAAGGCTCTAGTAGGAGTAACCCTAAATCTTGGGAGGTTTGCCATTTTCTGTTGAGATGCTGATTTTCTCAGTCTGAAGCATGTGGAGCACGAATGAATGCATTTCTTAACGATTTGGCGAATCCTCGGTATCCAATATCTCTGTTGCAGCGATGAAATGAGTAACTGAGGTCCTGCGTGTAGTAATCTTACATGTTCACTCAGGCAGAGAAGTTTGGTGAGGTGATGTTCAGGAGGAAATATAAGTTGATGCTTGTCTTCGTATGGAATTGGTGCGTTTTGTAGTCTTCCTCCGACTCGAAGAAAACCATTTTGGTCCAGAATTGGGCTCAGACTCTTCAGTGTACTATTTGTATCAACAGTTTTACCTTGCTTCAGGCAGAGTATTTCTCTTTGATAAGAGACGGATTGTACGATTTTGATACAGACCCTGAAGGCATTGTTTACCTCTTGTGGTTTCAGTGGTGATGTATCGCGCTCACTGCGAGTTTTCTTGCAATTGGAAGAGAATCTGAGACACTGACCAACTGTTCTGAGTAATCTGTTTAAGGATGAGAATCTATTCAGGAATGTATCATCGTGTTTTATGACAATAAGTGATGTTATAATTCTTTGGTCAGGGATCTTCAATGTGTCGCATCCTGATTGTGCTGGCCATGATGCAGGGTCTAGACGCAGCTAGCCGGGGCCTTCCCACCATAGTGCACTGTCTTGAAGAAGCCGTGGCTGTACTCCTCGTGATGCAAGATCTACAGGATTGTAGAGTGATCCAACATGACGCCAATGGGAGGCTGGTAGTGTCTTGAATTTCTGCCACCCTGTTTGCCACGAATGTTTTCCATTTTGAAGGACATGCGCGTAACCAAGCTAATACGATTGCTGAATCAGTCCAAAGTAGTACACCATCGGGGGTAGTGCGTAGAGTTTCAAGCGTTTTCTTGACTAGACGAGCCAAAATTAAGGCACCACATAATTCGAGACGGGGAATTGAAATCTGTTTTAGAGGTGCAAACCTTGATTTTGCACAAAGAAGTCTCGTGAGAACCTCGGATTTGTGGTTAACAGATCTTATGTACACGGCAGCCCCGTAAGCAGTTTGTGAAGCATCGCAGAGGCCATGTATCTCGATATTCTTCACTACCTCTTCACTGAGGACCAGTCTTGGAATTTTGAAATTATTAAGTAGTGGTATTTGTTGATAAAGGTCAATCCAGGTATCGAGCAAATTCCCGAGCAGTTGATCATCCCATCCTGAACCTTCTTGCCACAGGCATTGCACGAAGACTTTGAAGAGAACAACTACGGGAGTTATCAGCCCTAGTGGGTCGAATATTGATGATAATATAGACAGCACCATACGTTTTGAGCACTTGGATTCCCTTGAGATCGATTGCTGTGGCTTCAGGCAACAGTTGACTTGAAATTGGTCCGTTGAAGGGTGCCAAGTTAAACCTAACGTTTTTACTACGCTGCTCCCACTGTCAGTCAATGAATGTTTATATTCTCGTAAGTTCTCTGGGATTGATTCAAGGAGTTCTGGGCTAATTGTGCACCACTTTCTCAACAGAAATCCTCCAAGCTGAAGAAGGTCTTGAAGTTCGATTCGCAACCTTAGAGCTTCATCCAAAGTATCTATCCCTGAGATGCAATCATCCACATAAAAATCATGGCGAAGAACTGAAGCCGCTCGAGGGAATCTAGTTGCTTCATCCGTAGCCAGCTGTACCAGACATGTAGGACTGGTACCAAAAAGGCTTAATAAGAGGGTCACACAAGACAAGAAATTATACAGAAAAACTAAAGTTGATGAATTTGGGACTTACCTTAAATCACAATTCAGTTGTTGGATAAGTGAAGGGAGTAATGTGGATACACTTTGGGCTAAATTTAAAGGAATCATTTGGGAAGGAGAGAAGAGATTTGCACCTGTTAAGAAGGGTAAAATGACCTCAGACCCTGTTTATTATACAAAGGAAATAAGAAAATTAAAAAGAAAATGTAGAATAGTAAACAGGAAAATCAAAGAGGGTAGGGAGAATAGAGAAACTAGAAAACAGCTAATGGAAACTGAAGGAAGCGGCCGTGGCCTTAAGTTAGGTACCATCCCGGCATTTGTCTGGATGAGAAGTGGGAAACCACGGAAAATCACTTCGAGAATGGCTGAGGTGGGAGTCGAACCCACTTCTACTCAGTTGACCTCCCCAGGCTGATAGAATCCCGTTCCAGCCCTCGTGCCCCTTTTCAAATTTCGTGATGGAGCCGGGAATCGAACCCGGGCTTCCAGGGGTGGCAGCTGCTCATGCTAATCAGTACACCACAGAGGCGGCCCATGAATACTTTACCATAATATTCGTTTAGTGTAATTATTTATTATAATATAGGGGGGGGGTATCATGTTTCTCCCTTTACCATATCATACTGGGATTACTAGCTGAAAGGTAAGCTTGAAAGTTGTCCATTATGAAGTGTGGCATAGTTTTAAAAACCAAGGCAACAGACATCTACAATAAAGGCTATATACATTTCAAAAATAGCAGTATTTACCATACTTAGTGTACGTTTGAACGAAATAAGTGGGTTTTTTGTGGGTACGTTTTCTTGGTTGTGGGCGCTCCATTTCCTTTATTTGTACATGTGAATGAAAATTAAATAGGGCTGGAAATGTACAGAGCATAAGCAACTGAATTGAGTGAGATACCATTTATCTCTTTTCGCCCTCACAACACATTGTTCCGTTAATTCCTTGTTCTTTAAACGAAATCTGAAACAAAATTCGACAAATAATAACCGTGGCTATCCGTACTTTCGCTAAGTAAACAATAAAATGTATTTAATTACAAACAGAAATTACAAAAAGGAATCTCGGCTATAATTCAGTAATACTTACTTAAAGTACGATATATCCTTGGTTTTATTACTCCGATTAGAACAACCATACGCTGAGCTTACGGCTGGCATTCTTGAAAGCGAGAATCTATGTTTTCACTTAAAACTTAGGGAATTAAATTGACATGCACGATCTCCCTGTCACGTCAACATATGCTTTCGCGCCAATTCGCTTTGTTTGACAACCGTTAACATGGCTGCCCCTTACCAACTTGCTTCAAGCAGGGAGCGCTGATGACAGGCTTACAGCCCCTCTATGTTATTCTAGCTCGTTGTAATGTACACATTTTATACCACTGCCAACCTACAAGACAAAGACTACTATAGAGCATAAATTTACCTAACAACTAGGTGGATCAGATTTTAGTCTAACTATGGCAATATCCCTTATACAACTATTCTTAAGTTTCCTACGGAATAGAACATTAGAAGAGAAATCGATTAGGAATATACTTCATGATTATTTTGAAGTCCATGGTAAAACGGTAGCGTGCATACATCATTTTGAGAATAAGTCAGAGGTTAGGGAAACCAGTTCTCTACTTCCAAACTATTCAAGTTAAAAAAATATTAACTTAGATAAAATATAATTGATATTACGTTTTTCCGTCAGTGTCTATGTGCTTCAAAGTGTCTAGTGATTTAGATGAAAGTGTATTTTACAATAATCTGTGATTTGCCTGCGGAAATGATTGGCTGGATCTTGGAGTATAATAAAACTTATAAGTGAGACAGATTGAGCAATCTGTATACTGTTACACAAAAGAAATAGTGATTTAGAGGGATTAGCTTGGTTTGTAATGTAGGGTTTTACACTACCAACACCTTCCTATTTATGCTGTGGCTATCTGTTATCAAGCAGACTGCGCCGAACTGAAGCTCGTTCATGTAGTTAAATATCAATGTTTAGTCAATAGAGTTTTTGCACTCATGTTCTTTAATGGGTAAAAACCTATTCTCTCTTTAGTGTCTGAACGTTTCATTACTAAGGTTACTATAATTATGTGAAGTGCTGTTATGCCATATGTCAACATTATATTAACATTACCAGGGCGGTTCATTGAGTTAACATAATCATTTCGGGTGTATTTGATCTGAGTGACTCAGACGGTTAAGGCGCTGGCCTTCTGATCCCAAGTTGGTAGTTTCGATCCTGGCTCAGTCTGGTGGTATTTGAAAGTGCTCAAATACGTCAGCCTCGTGTTGGTAGTTTTACTGGCACGTAAAGAAACTACTGCAGGACTAAATTTCGGCATTTCGACGTTTCCAAAACCTGTAAAAATGTAGTTAGCGGGACGTAATGCCAATAACATTATTATTTCGGGTGTACTTCCCATTCATTGGGTGGTGAATTTAAGAAATTGTCCACCACTTCAAAACTGAAGCAGCAATTTGTGTTTCACAATTCTCACAGAGCGAATAAACCGAATAATTTTGCACCTTAATTTATTTTGAAACATTCAACATGATGTTAGAAATATCATTTTAACAGTTTTATCATGTTTTTTCATCCATCCAGCGATGTGAAATCTAAGAGCTTGTTGGTTTCTTTTCTAGTAGAATATATGTGATTCTAGTTGATTATATGTGGTGCGTACTCGTTGGCGAAGTGTTTTCATACGTGTAAAAGTGATTTTCCATACGATGTTACATTTATCATATTAAATTACCGCCGTATATATAACATGTAGGTGATTTTTCCTGTTAGCCAATACCAGCAATCCGGCTACTTCGGCTGCCATGCATTTTTTTTTATTTCGGCTTGACGATTGGAGTCGGTTTTGATTTGGATTACGTACGCTTTCGGCAGCTAAAACCTGGCGAAAGCTGATTCCCGATTCCACCACAATTGTCTTTATGTAGATATTAAAATCGCAAATAAAGTCACCCGTCACTATTAAGAGAATTTTGTGGCCAAACTACAACTAAATCCTCCAGATTTAGCTACTGGCACTAGAGTTGGCAAACCTGTTCACAGCTGATCTAACCAGAAAAAAAGAAAAAAAAGAAAAAAACAAACAAACAAACAAACAAACAAACGAGCAAGACCGAGCTTCGACATGTGGTATCTGTGTGTGATTTGTGACTTTTCTCCGACTGTCTTGAATTTGTAACTAATTTGGTGAACAGGGATCACGATTATTCTCTTGGATACCTTGGTTTATAAAATGACTTTTTAAGCTCTCTGTGCGGACAGCTGACGGGTTCTAATTTTCCTAGTGATAATATCGGGACTTTTCTGCAGATTTGTGCGTATTTCTTTGCTAGTAATATAACAAGGAATAGGGATTCTTGTACTTCTACTTAGTCATGGATCTTATTTTTGAGTTGGCTTTTCTGTTCACTGGTTACTTTTATATCTTTGTAGAGCGAATGGTGTGAATTTGTTACAGAGTGCTGTTTCTGGCGCCAGATATGACTGCATTGGAGTTGAAAGATGTGAAGACGACGCCCGATCCCATACACGAATACCCAAAATCAATACAGAATAACTCGATTCCTCTAGTTATTGATAATGGTGAAGGCCGTAAAGGTTTTGTCTTGATATGCCGAGTAACGTAATTATGAAACATTAACATTTCTTTTAATGTACTGCCATTATTTGCTTTGTACAGGTTCTTACCAGTGTAGAGTGGGGTGGGCCACGGAGAAGGAGCCACTTATGGTTTTTAAAAATTTGATTGCTAAGCCAAGGAAGGAGCGTGGAAAGAAGGTGGTATATTTCACAGATTGAAAAAATAAGTCCGAGTAGTCGTTTGGTATTTTATTTGGGTATTATAGTAGCTTTTTTTTTTTTTACAGGATGGTGAGATGCAAGTGGGAAATGATATAACCAGTATTGAAGCAGTCCGCTTTCAGTTGAAGACTCAGTTTGATAGAAATGTCGTCACACATTTTGAAGCTCAGGAGCAAGTTTTTGACTACATGTTTACCCACTTGGGCATTGATACTGAAGGTTCTGTCAACCATCCAATTGTTATGACAGAAGCATTTGTTAACCCGAACTATTCACGTCATTGTAAGTGTTGAGTTATATTAATCGTCACAAAATATCAAAACCATTATATTAAAAGCCTGCTGATGATCGTATTATTATGAAAATTAGACATTTTGCTGATACGACTGCTTATTTTTAATAATAATGATAATAATAATAATTGTAAGTGTTTGTATTGTAATGCAGTAAAAGCTGTCTTTCTTGGAACATGACGGTTCCTTTCAAAATTTTCTGTCTTGACACTCTTCCTTTATACGGAGGGTTGATTACTTTCTCATGTTCCTCTGCCAGTTTAATTTTCTCCTTCAGTGAAGGAAATTGTGCTGAAAGCCTGCAGTCTGATATCTTGGAACTTGAAAATAGGTGCACTGAGTACTTACCTACTTACTTACTTAGTTACATACTCCTCGGCGCCACAGCCCTTGTAGGGCCTTGGCCTCTCTGATGATTGTAGCCCGATCTTCACGATCTTCTGCACGCCTCCTCCATCTTCTTATCCCATCTTTGTTAAATCCTCGTCCACATCATCCAGCCATCTCTTCCGGGTTCTGTCTTTCCATCTTCTACCACCTGGATTTCCCTTATAGATCTTCTTGACAGCCCTATTATCTGGCATTGTCTCCACGTGTCCCAACCACCTTAATCTGTTGCTTTTACCGGGCGAGTTGGCCGTGTGCATAGAGGTGCGCGGCTGTGAGCTTGCATCCGGGAGATAGTAGGGTCGGCAGCCCTGAAAATGGTTTTCCGTGGTTTCCCATTTTCACACCAGGCAAATGCTGGGGCTGTACCTTAATTAAGGCCACGGCCGCTTCCTTCCAACTCCTAGGCCTTTCCTATCCCATCGTCGCCATAAGACCTATCTGTGTCGGTGCAACGTAAAGCCCCTAGCAAAAAAAAAAAAAATCTGTTGCTTTTTATTTCGGTTATGATACTTGGATGTCCATAGAGTTCTTCCTTGTTTTTCCTTATTCTCCACAATTCCCCTTTCTTCACTGGGCCAAAAATCTTTCTCAGTATTTTTCTCTCCCATCTGTTCAACAGTTCTTCATCTACTTTGGTCATTGTCCATGTTTCAGAACCATAAGTTACCACTGGTTGTAATACTGTTCTATAGACTGTCAACTTTAATCTTCTACCAAGGCTGCGTGATCTAAACACTTTCAATAAAGCTAAGTAAGCCCTATTGCCCACAGCAATCCTCGCTTTTATTTCCTCTTTCATGTCATTATCTTTTGTCACCAGCACTCCTAAATACTTAAACTTTTCACATCTCTCGTAGTTAATCCCATTTAATTTTATGCACTTGTCTTCCCTTACTACGATCCTCCTAGATGCAAACAGGTAATGAGTTTTGGCATTATTCACTCTTAGGCCCATTTCACCTCCTTCCTTTTCTAATCTATCCAATCCTTCCTCTAGGTCTTTCAGTCTTCTAGACAGCATATCAACATCATCAGCATAAGCCAGATTCTGTGTTACACGGTTGAACAGCGTACCGCCTGATTACTGACCTCCACCTTTCTCATCACACGCTCCAAAACCACATTGAAGAGCAGGGTAGATACCATATCCCCTTGCCTCAAACCTTGGTTTACTTCAAACTCTTTAGTCAGATTTCCTTCTATTTTAACCATGCATTTATTACCTGTTAGGGTCATTTGTACCAGTCTTATCAATTTAGTTGGGAACTCCATGTCCATCATTGTTTGATACAGTTTCCTTCTCTTCACACTATCATAAGCCTGCTGAAAATCCACAAACAGCTGATGCACATCCACATTATATTCATAGCATTTCTCCATTATTTGCCTGACAGTGAAGATGTGATCTGTTGTTGATCTACCTTGTCGAAAGCCACTTTGGTAGTCTCCTAGTATCTGCTCAACCAGTGGAGTGAGTCTCATAGACAAAACCTTGGCTAAGACCTTAT
Source organism: Anabrus simplex (assembly GCF_040414725.1). Lineage (NCBI taxonomy): Eukaryota > Metazoa > Arthropoda > Insecta > Orthoptera > Tettigoniidae > Anabrus > Anabrus simplex. The sequence goes on along the minus strand of NC_090265.1, from coordinate 1,770,766,470 downwards.
AAACCACACTAAGCAAAGATATACCTCTATAATTTTCACAATTTGCTTTATCTTTCTTCTTATGAATTGGGCAAATAATTGCTAAGCTCCAATGCTCTGGCATTTGTTCTGTTTCCCAAACTTCCACAATTAGTTGGTGAACAAGTTGCGTCAACTGTTCAACCCCCCGTATTTAATCATCTCAGCTGAAATGTTATCACTTCCTGGAGCTTTATTATTCTTCAAGTACTTAATTGCCATCCTCACTTCTTCTATACATGGTACAGGCACTGGTTTTAAATGTAGGCTAGGATCCTGCCAAGGCTGCCCATCCTCTTCTTCCAATCTCACCGTCTCTGCAGCCACATTCAACAGTTCACTAAAGTATTCCGCTCATCGGTCAAGAATCCGGTCTCTTCCCCCAATCATGTTTCCTTCTTTATCTCTACAGAATACAGCATGTGGTTGAAAACCTTTCTGTATGTCCTTTATTTTCCCATAGAACTTCCATACTTCTTGCATATCATATTGTTCCTCCAAATCTGTAATCCATTTCCTCTCTGCCTCTCTCTTCTTCTCCTACAAATTCTGTCTGCCTCTTTCCTCTTCTTCCTAAATTCTTCTACATATGTTCTTGTTTTCCTGCTAAACATTTTCTTCCTTGCTTCATTTCTTTCCTCAACTGCTCTTCTGCAATCATCATCAAACCATCCTTGCCTTTCAGTCTTTACCTCCGCTCCTAGTACTTCATCCGCAGTTTCCTGCAGTGCATCCCTCAATAAAATCCACTTTCCTTCGATGTTTTCCACTGCCCAGCTTTGTTGTTTAGCCTCCAATTTCTTCTCCATCCTGCATTCATATAGTTGTACAGTTTCTTTATCTTTCAATTTTGAGACCATATATCTCCTTGGAGCTTTCCCTTTCTTAGCAGATCTGTAAGTTGCAATACGTTGCCTGTATTTTACCCGTACCAAGTAATGGTCCGAATCACAATCAGCTCCCCTACAACTGTCAACTTGTAGTATGTCAGATGCATGTCTCCTATCGATTACTACATGGTCTATTTGATTAAAGGTGACACCATCTGGTGAACACCAAGTGGCTTTCCGTATATTCTTTCTCTGAAACCATGTACTCATCACCACCATCGAGTTTCCCATGGCAAAATCAATTGGACTCTGTCCATTATCATTTGACTCATCATGCAAACTTTCCTTCCCAACTGTCTCCCTATGGGCTTCTTCTTTACCCACTTTAGCGTTGAAATCTCCAAGTATGATTTTTACATCTTGTCTTGGGATGCATTCTATTTCTTGTTCCAATTGTCCATAGAACATATCTTTCTCTTCATCCTCAGCCTCTTCTGTAGGTGCATACACACACACAAGGGTGATATTGAAAACATGGGCCTTCATCCTTAGAGTGCATATTTTTTCATTTACAGGTTTAAAATTCAAAACTGCTGACTTATATCTGTCATCCACTAGGAAGCCTGTGCCACCTATTGTACCTCTGGCTCCACCACTATGCAGAACTGTATATCTACCACTTCTAAAAACACCATTTCCTTTCCATCCGACTTCCTGAATTACTGCTATTCCAATATTATATTTCTCATTTTCTTGTTTTATATTGTTTAGGGCTCCTGGTTTATTCAGGGTTCGTACATTCCAGGTTGCTACATACATATCATATTTCCGTTTGCATCTTCCATTTCCTCGCGTGGGTCGTTTACCATTATCATCAGTCCGGCTATTCTGTAGGGTTGTTAGCCCCATGATCAACCCCCAATCAGGGTATCCTAGTCTGGCCTATCACCTTTGACCTGTCCGGCTTGGGTGGCCCTACCAGGAGCTTATGCTCCCGCCGGCATAGCTCTCAGGATCACTTAGCCACGCAAGCTCCCACATCGCGACAAGATGAAGATACCAGCGTGGGAGAGGTGCACTGAGTATGGTATGAAAATTAGCCTTTCGAAGACAAAATCGATGTCAGTAGGTAAGAAATCGAAGAGAATTGAATGTCAGATTGGTGATACAAAGCTGGAACAGGTAGATAATTTCAAGTATTTAGGATGTGTGTTCTCCCAGGATGCTAATATAGTAAGTGAGATTGAAACAAGATGCAGTGAGCTCGCAGATGTGATCAACGCTGTTCTGTAAGAAGGAAGTCAGCTCCCGGACGAAACTATCTTTACATCGATCTGTTTTCAGACCAACTTTGCTTTACAGGAATGAAAGCTGGGTGGATTCAAGATGTCTTATTCATAAGTTAGAAGTAACAGACATAAAAATAGCAAAAATGATTGCTGGTACAAACAGGTGGGAACAATGGCAGGAGGGTGGTTTTTTTTTTTTTTTTTTTTTTTTTTTTTTTTTTTTTTTTTTTTTTTTTTTCCACCACCACTCGCACAGCTCTTCGGAAATTGCAAATCTGGTTTTTAAATATTGGTTTAGGCCCTAACAACATATACAAAATTCAGAATGACCCAACCTTTTGTAAGCATGACCCCCTTTTCATGTTTAACTTGACTGGTCTAATTAGCTTTACTACACCTTGAATCAATCTCACTATATTACCATCCTGGGAGAACACACAACCTAAATACTTGAAATTATCGACCTGTTCTAGCTTTGTATCACCAATCTGACATTCAATTCTGTTGAATTTCTTACCTACTGACATCAATTTAGTCTTCGAGAGACTAATTTTCATACCATACTCATTGCAACCTATTTTCAAGTTCCAAGATATTAGACTGCAGGCTTTCGGCACAATCTGCCATTAAGACCAAGTCGTCAGCATAGGCCAGACTGCTTACTACATTTCCACCTAACTGAATCCCTCCCTGCCATTTTATACCTTTCAGCAGATGATCCATGTAAACTACGAACAGCAAAGGTGAAAGATTACAGCCTTGTTTAACCCCTGTAAGTACCCTGAACCAAGAACTCATTCTACCATCAATTCTTACTGAAGCCCAATTGTCAACATAAATTCCATAGTCCCCCAATATAGTGAATATATTTTCCCTCACTACCCTGTCATATACTTTCTCTAGATCTACGAAACATAAACACAACTGCCTATTCATCTCGTAGCATTTCATTTACCTGGCGCATACTGAAAATCTGATCCTGATAGTCTCTCTGTGGTCTGAAACCACACTGGTTTTCATCCAACTTCCTCTCAACGACTGATCGCACCCTCCCTTCCAAGATGCCATTGAATACTTTGCCTGGTATACTAATCAATGAGACACCTCGATAGTTGTTGCAATCCTTCCTGTTCCCTTGCTTATAGATAGGTGCAATTACTGCTTTTGTCCAATCTGAAGGTACCTTACCAACACTCCACGCTAATTTTACTACTCTATGAAGCCATTTCATCCCTTCCTTCCCACTATACTTCACCATTTCAGGTCTAATTTCATCTATTCCTGCTGCCTTATGACAATGGAGTTTATTTACCATCCTTTCCACTTCCTCAAGCATAATTTCACCAACATCATTTTCCTCCTCCCCATGAGCTTGGCTATTTGCAACACCACCAGGATGATTTCCTTTTACATTGAGAAGATGTTCAAAATATTCCCTTCACCTCTCCAGTGATTCCCTGGGATCTATTATAATTTCATCTGAATTACTCAAAACACTGTTCATTTCCTTTTTCCCTCCCTTCCTAAGATTCTTTATTACTGTCCAGAAAGGTTTCCCTGCTGCTTGACCTAGCCTTTCCAGGTTATTACCAAAATCTTCCCATGACTTTGTTTTGGATTAAACAACTATTTGTTTCGCTCTGTTTCTTTCATCTACGCACAAATCCCTGTCTGCCTCAGCCCTTGTTTGGAGCCATTTCTGATAAGCCTTCATTTTACGTTTACAGGCTGCTCTCATTTCATCATTCCCCTAAGATTTTCGCCTTTTCCCATCTTTACACACAGTTGTTCATAGGCATTCCCTTGCTGTTTCTGCTACAGCATCCCTGTATGCCACCCATTCACTTTCTATATCTTGAACCTGCTTACTGTCTACTGTTTGAAACTTCTCACTAATCATATCCATGTACTTCTGTCTAATTTCCTCGTCCTGAAGATTTTCTACCCTTATTCGTTTATAGACAGATTTCACTTTCTCTACCCTAGGCCTAGAGATACTACAGATCAGATAGTGGTCTGTATCATCAAAAAATCCGTGGAAAGCTCGTACATTCCTAACAGATTTCCTGAATTCGAAGTCTGTTAAGATATAGTCTATTGTGGATCTGGTACCCCTAGCCTCCCATGTGTACCGGTGAATAGCCTTATGCTTGAAGAATGTATTCATAACAGCTAAGCCCATACTAGCACAGAAGTCCAGCAAACGCTTCCCATTCCCATTAGCTTCCATATCTTCCCCACATTTACCAATCACCCTTTCGTATCCTTCAGTTGTATTCCCAACTCTCGCATTGAAATCGCCCATTAGCACCATTCTATCCTTGCTTCTGACCCTGACCACGATGTCACTCAATGCTTCATAATACTTGTCAACTTCATCCCCATCTGCACCCTCACATGGTGAATACAAGGACACAATTCTTGTCCAAATTTCCTCCAACTGACAAATCTACCCACATCATTCGCTCATTTACGTGCCTAACAGAAACTATGTTGCGTGCAATGGTATTCCTGATAAAGAGCCCTACCCCAGACTGTGCCCTTCCCTTTCTAACACCCGTCAAGTACACTTTATAATCTCCTATCTCTTCCTCGTTATCTCTCCTTTTCCCGAATATCACTTACTCCTAGCACATCCAGATGCATCCTCTTTGCTGACTCAGCCAGCTCTACCTTCTTTCTTCCATAAGCCCCATTACTATTGATAGCTCCCCGTCGAATTCCATTTCGTTCGCCAAGTTGTTTCCAAGGAGTCCCTCGCCTGTCAAATGGGAGTGTGACTCCATTACTCCCATAGGTCCGAGGCTTGCTTAAAGTGTTAAATACTAAAAGTAGATATTCAAAAAGTACCTAGGCAGCGTATGGATTAATTTCATACCAAGACACGTTATCTGATGTATTTATTAACAAATGCTGGTAATATCTAATGTTAGGCAATGATCTGGGAAACATTTTATGTGTATGTGGGGCTTGCTTTTCTGCACTAAACCTTCCATATTCCTGTTGGATGTAAAGGTTTCAGATGTAACTTTTGCATAATTACTAGACCTCAGATTTTTAGGCGATAAAATAGGTTCTAAAAATATGTTTTAGGCAGCTTCAATTTTATGTATTTTAATAAGCATTTATCAATTAAAATACCATTTTTATTTTTCTAAATTGATAATAACTATAAATGCAAACAAGTAATAAGGCAATAACATGTTAATACAATATTTCACATACACAATGGTTCATGAATTTTTGAGTTTTTATCTCTTAAATAATTAAAACATTGAATTACAAGCACGTTACTGCCCATAAAATCCGACTCGTTGGCTGAAGGGTCAGCGTCCTGGCCTTCAGTTCAGAGAGTCCCGGGTTCGATTCCCGGCCGGGCCGAGGATTTTCACCTTAATTGGTTAATTCTAATGGCTCAGGGACTGGGTGTGTGTGTAGCGTATTCAACGTTAGAAATCATTCTAGGTAGGGCCCTCATCTTCACAGACATGCAGGTCGCCTAATAGGCCGTCTACTAGAAAAAGACCTGCACCATGTCTCTCCAGAAGCCATACGCCATTATTATTATACTGCCCATAATTTGATGCACAGTAAATCACTAGCATTTTTTCTAGATTTTCTGTTGTGAAACTACACTGTTTATCTGACAACACTAGCTTGTAGGCTGAGAAAGTACGCTCAACGTCAACAGAGGTTACAGGGCTGTATTTGAATTTTGGTGCAAGACGTGGGGAGATGTCACATTCAACGTTAGTTTTGCCTATCAAAACATCAGCCACAGCACGAAGTGTTGACAGTCCTGGGTTCTTCTGTAGTACTTTATTAAGTTTGTCCCGAATTCTGTCCCCAGCGGGACCTGGAGCTAAGCTGATTTTACCTTTAACCTCTTCTAACAAATCCAATTTTTCGTAAACAAGTTTCCCGGAAGACTCAAGTGCAGAAATAACAGGGACTAAAAAGTATAATGGGACCTTATGTAGGCAATTTCTTGAGAAATGGTTACATCCTTTAGAACATTTTTGGCCGAAGTGATGCACATGGCATCTTCATTTAGGGCGAGGACAAAACTTCTGATTGCATCAATAGTTTCGCTGTAATACACAATGGCCTGAAGCCAAGTCCCCCAGCACGTAAGGATGGGTTATGGTGGCAGTGGAATATCAGGTAATTCATTGCGGAACAACTGGATACGTGTGGGAGCCTTTACAAAAAATTTCTTAGTGGAGGAGATCATCTTTGTTGACTCGAGGAAATTCGGCACGTATCTGCTCAGCAACGCGATTCATAGCATGAGCAAGACAAGTGACGTGAATCAAAGCAGGGTAAAATACTTTCAGCAACTTAACAGCAGCAATCATGTAGGCAGCTGCATCAGTAAATATAAGAAGCACCTTATTTTCATCCATGTTTTTGGGGAAAAGCACCTTGAGACCTTTGTTTACAAACTGAGCAACTGTCTCCTGATTGGTTTTAGTTAACTGTCTGCTGCAGATCAAATATGGCGAACACGGCATGTCGGGATCTAATTTTCCGACTATTAAGTGTTCAATATAACGACCTAGAGTGTCAGTAGTCTCATCGACAGAGATCCAGTTGTATGAGTCTCCTATATCTTCCCTTATCCACCTGACTGTGTCTTCTTAAGGAGTGTCCAGGTACTTTTTTCTTAAAGTTGATTCGGATGGAATGTTCAGACGACAATATTTTTGTAAAAAACGTTTGAAGGAAGGATTTTCAAGTGAGTTGAAGGGAATATTTGCCGACAAAAGAGCTCTGCATAAGTCCGCATGGAATTCGTCTTTGCTTCCCTTAAGTAACGAATCCGATGTTAATAATCTTTATTTAAGATGATTTGATTTTCTTTGCAGATTTTCCTGATGTTAAACCCATGGACAGTCTCCGAAAACTGTAAAAGAGTAGTTAGTGGGACGTAAAACAAATAATATTATTATTATTATTATAAACCCATGGACATGCTGACTAAGATGCGATTGCATTTCACTGTACACCTAGAAACAATGACAACTATAAATAGTCGCAAATATTGTGTAAACCGTGCAAGTATATAGGCCAGATGAAAATATGCACAGAAGACTATTCAAATTCATAGGGCCTTGTAGCGCTTCCCGATTCCTCTAGTAGACATGCACCCTGGACCTTTAAGTGACGCAGTAGAAGTAATAATTCCATGTGACTATGCCTATCATGGTCCAGCCTTTGTAAGACAGTCCCTCCAACAAGGGTGGGCGGCATCTGCTGTGTACAGGAAACTGTGGGCTTTTGTACTGGACGATAGTATTGTGTGTGAGTTTCAGGAATGTTTCGGACAGTACAAATACACAGTCCCCAAGCCAGGGGAAATAACCATTTAAGGTTTAAATCTCTGATCCTGCCGGGAATCAAACCCGGCGGCCTCTGAACCGAAGGTGACTATGCTGACCATTCAACCAAGGAGCTGAACACAGTAGAGGTGAATTTAATTCATTTCTTTTCCTGTTTTGTTATGTTCGGTTAGATTATGTTGGCCAATATTTTTGTTACTACTGGTACTGATGCCCGGGCATGGCTGAATTCCGTGTTTTTTCCTCCCTACTTTTACTGTATGCATATCAAAAAAATCATTGCTCTATATATTTACAATGTGTATAATCTGTCATACACTTCCTACAATTGATAAAAGTGCATATCTAATTTTCTTACAATTTCCCTACAGCAGCATGGTATTTTCATTTTTCAATACATTTGTACTATTATTCATTCCTCTTCTAGAACCTGCTTGAAAATATGCCTTTCTCCGAAATGAATAGACCTTACAGTACCACACAAACATGGCCAGTTTTTAACGATTCTATAAACAAAAAATCGAGGGATCGGGATGCGCTACAATCCCCAATTCATATTTACTGTTATACTACGTTTAGTGTATTGCGCCCTCGTGGGGGTGTGATAAGCGTCATGCAATTGTAATTATGATGAATTATTGAGAAATATATATTTCATTTTCAGAATAAAGAATATCTTACTGTACATACAGTAAGAGCAGGCCAGGCCGAGATGGTATGGTGAAACATGCACAGACTATTGTCTCCGCTGAGATTAACAAACACAATGAACGGCAGAATTAGAATTTTCAGAAATTGTGGCGAAGGGGGAAAGAGAAAGGCACGAGTTGTTGACAAGTTGCGGAAAGTTTTCATAGCCCCGAGCAGAATAGGTAGTGGCGAGAGCGCAGAGAGCTGGGTGCAGATTTCTGAGAAATGACGTAGGGGTATCTCCATGTACTAGCGGGAGTTGAACGCAGGGTTGGCACTGGAAGAAAAAAATATGAGCCTTCCCGGTCACGTGTTTTAGGTGGACCAATGGAAAAATTCACTTGACCAAAGCAAGGCGACAACTTCGTATTGTAAGAAGCACTAGTGAAGCTAACTCCGCGGATTAAACTGATAGAAGGGAGTGAGTTATCAATTCAGAATAAGGTGAAATTTAGGAGCCTTACTATATTATAAAACTTATAAAAAGTTAATAATTGCGGGAGATTGCAGGGTGTAATTCTGAGAATTCATGGACGCTATTCGTTGATTGGCTGGAGGCATAGGACGCCACAATAGAGCGCGAAATCCCAGGCCGGGATACGGCAGCTAAATTTGCAAATATATCACTTACCAGCGAACGATAATAGTTGAGAATTGGTATAGAGCCTTTGAGAACATAATTACATCATTGGATATCATATTTCAGCCACGGGCCGAACCGCAAATTGTCGTATGAGGGTATCGGAACTGCGCGTCCTAAGATGACCTCCCTTGAACTCGGAAGAGAGGGGATACGAGTATAAATATGAGGTCGTGGACAAGGACTGACAACTACTTTTGACAAAGCGTTCGAGCGGATACCACGCCTGGGGTGCGTGACAACTTCTGATATTTTGTTCGAGCCGTGATTACGCCAGGGGTGCGTGTGTGTACTTACTCGTGGAGTAGGGTTCGAAGTATATTGTTACATAGTACAGTGATTCATGACGTGATGTAGCTCATATTACAGTCTTGAGCAGTATACTAGTATGAAGTGTTTCAAATAGACAGGACTCAGTAAAGCATAACTTACGGAGTGTGAGATTCTACCAACAGATTAGGAAGTGCGTTACGTGAGAACGGTCACGAGTGTTTATGTCACCTAGTAAACAGTCGATTCTAAACTGATACCTGGTCAGCTACACGAACGTGAGACGGGAAATTCAAGTGCGCGCACGGACCGTTGTAAAGTGGATCCCGAGGTATCCCATGTTCCTAGTGTCCGGGAAAGGAATGAAGAATGTATATCTACATTAAGTGGGCTAGATACAAGGCCGAGAGTGTAAAATTTGTGAGTAGAATTTAGGGTGGAAATTATTCCAGAGTGCAACAGTTAATTTGTTTTTATTCAAAATGTGTAAAGTTGAAAAGGGTCAAGGATTAATTCTTCAAGCTGGCATGAATACCAGTGGAATGCAGTGCTAAAAACCGGAGGGGCTAGGCTCCATGTCCGGTTTTAGCAGACTACAATGGCAGAGATGAGTAACCTTTTCAAATATTTGTAGATTGCTATCGTTAGGGGGAGGAAATCATATTATTTTATCATGGTAACATGATTGTGAAACGAGCCGTTTCTGGCTCGTATAAATTCAAAGATAGATAGACAAAGGGACAAATTAATATGTACATGATTAGATCGAGCACTCTTCATAAATTTGATTATTAAATAGAGTGTAGTAGGGTTGAGTTGTTCATTCAAGTGCTTGAGTTGTTTGGTATGATATGGAGCACGTTTCACGTAAAGATAATGTTAATATTCATTTAGAAGTGCTTCCAAAGTGTTTTTCCAGTATCGGAACTTTTATAGATATTAAGGCATGTGGTTAAGATAATCCAGAGGTAGGGTTGCCAAGTGATTTAAATTATTGTGGGACGGAATGAAGTCCATTGATTTGTTTGTAAATATCGCGAAGTTCGCCAGTGGACAAAATAATAATAATCTGTACAAGTGTCGAAGTAGTTACATTAATATTGGGTAATGTGTAAAGGCGTGTTTAATAATAATCTTTGAGAATAAAGGCACGGGCCTAGTTGGATAGAATGATTGCAAATTAAAGTAATTTAAATGTGGAGATATTATGTGGCATGAATATTTAATTGGGGCATTGAATCCGATTTTAACACTAATTGTTGATTTAACGTTTTTGGACTCCATAATAATCATAAATAATTTTGGTAGAAACGAGATAGGCATTTTGATAATATGGTCACGCTATGTTTGAGGCCCTGAGTGATTTGAGCCAAAAGTTGAGATTTGGAGTTTTGTGGGACAGAAATCCGGCCCGAAATGAAAGCGAATTGTACTGATGTTGATGAAGAAATAGATGGATCTGAAGGCCCACATAGAGGTTGTATTTATATACCGGTGTATTGAGTGGAAAAATAGAGTCCACACACCGAGGGTTAATTAGTGAAAATGTTTTGAAGAGTTCCGATGGATAAATGGACTTCAAAATGGAAAAGGAAGGAATAATTTAACACTTGCAGAGATTGGAGGTATTTGCCCAACTGCGAGGTGTTATGGGATTTGAGAATTGTCTTAGGAGCATATGGTCTCCATGAATTAACGACAGTACGAAAATAAGGTTGCGGGTTCGAACACTATTATGTCCCGACCGATGTGAATTCGGATCTTGGTGATTTCTGTTTGGGAGAGAACGTATGTGACTAAATTATAAAGATGGGGAATAAAAATAAAGATTCTCGAGAGCATAATAATATTATTAATAATAATAATAATAATATTCCAAGTAAATCATATCTGGATTGATTAGTGCCAAAATAAATCGGAATTGTAAAAGGGGTTATGCGTTAAACATATTAAGAGTGGACTACCGTGTAACAAGCGAAATTAATTTTTTTAAAATTAATAATAATAATAATAATAATAAATATTTGAAGAAGAAGAAGAATTTTTTATTTTTATTTATGAAAACAATAATGATGCTGGGAATTGAATTGAAAATATTGAAATTTTCAAACCACTTTAATAATGATAAAAATTGAAGTATAAAAAAAAAAGAAGCTACTTTTTTTTTTAAGGAAGAAGAATTTACTTTTTATATTTTGGACATAATAATGATGTTGGGAGTTGAAATGAAAAATTTGAGATTTTTAACTAATAATAATAATAATGAGAAGAGCCTCCGTGGCTCAGACGGCAGCGCGTCGGCCTCTCACCGCTGGATACCGTGGTTCAAATCCCGGTGACACCATGTGAGATTTGTGCTGGACAAAGTGGAGGTGGGACAGGTTTTTCTCCGGGTACTCCGGTTTTCCCTGTCATATTTCATTCCAGCAACACTCTCCATTATCATTTCATCGCATTTATCACTCATTAATAAAAATCACCTTGGGAGTGGCGACCCCATTGTAACAACAGCCTATATATGTTTCATTCATTACATCCCTGACCCGGTCAATGACTGGAAAACAGGTTGTAGCTTTTCATTTTCAATAATAATGAGAATATTAGAAGGAGGAGAAGAAGAATAAAAAAGAAGCTACTTTTTTTTAATGAGAATAATAAGAGCGAGAAGTTGAAGTATTATAGCGAGGATGATTACAGGTTACGATAATTACGATTTCCACTATTAATAATAATGTTGATAATAATAATAATATTTTTTATATTTTTATTTTATTTTATTATTTCGGATGCTGATGATGAATGATACTAGGGAAGTCAGCTGGCGAATTAACGTAATAATGTCAAGTGTTGTGAATAATAAGTTAAGTTAATAGTTGTAAAATGAAGGCAAATCCCTACATCTGGACCATTAGGTTATAGTCACTTTGTCGTTTCCTTCAACTAACGATTAGCATATCTTGGTTAGGAACCCGGGGAGAGTTTGTAGTTTCCCGGGTTGGTCTCATCTCAATCAAAGTGGAGGCGATAACATAGTCCATGTGATCCGCCCACTTAGCCAACAGGTAATTGGTCCACGACTCAATATGGTCATGGTGTTAACGAAGGTATATCTGATACCTTCAGATATCAACGGTTCCACCACCCAAATGGAAGGGTGGTCAAAAGTGATAAATATTATGTAATCATTTTTCAGGAATAATTTGCCAAATTACCGGCAAATCAAAGGTCAACAGATTTTGATTGTGTGTAAAAATTATTTTGTTTACTTAAATAAAATGCTCCTTTAGCATTTGCAAGGAAACAGTTCCAGGTTCTTGTTCTTGTAGAATAGTAAACCCTTGGTGACCGTTTAAATATCCGTCCCCATCCCTAGGATGGAGCCTTCATAATTTCCCTTTGATCTGAATAGATATATAATTTGTGTGTTTTATGATGAGCCTTAAAGTTAAAGATTAGAGTGTCCCGTTCAACCCTGTAGTACTGATTGGATGGCGCCCTTACATTTAGTTGGAGATCTTATATCTCAAAATATAATTTTTTTATTGTTTATTAGTTGCGATAGATTCGGACCGTAACACTCCCTGAGATAAATGCTGGTTGGGACTCAGGCTTTGAGCGGGTACAGTATGTACGCTGAATTGATGTATAAAATGTATAAAACGTAATACAATAGAGAGATAGAATGCCTACTTATTTAGTATGACTCTCACACCAAAGTACATACTTCAGAGTGAAATATAAAACAAATTTCACTTACCTCTTTGCTGCAATCGTCGCAGAATATAATTTTTGCATCTGACATGAAATTGGGAAACTCCTGCAACCACTGTTTAATTAAGGATGTCTTGGAAGCTGCCACTTTCGGCATAATGAACACACTGAACAAACAGATGCACTGAAAGTTTCTCACAGAGTAGAATGAAGAGCTTCGTTTCCAGCAGGTCAATGGACACTATCCCCCACCTCGTGACACACAGACTAAGGGACAAAGGGAGTATTCACAGCAGGAGGTTCTTAAGGACTTCCGGGGAGTGGTAATTGGTTTACAGTTTCACATTTTGTCTGAAAAGAATTTCAAGAAAATACTATTCTAGATACTGAAAATGAGTCGGCAAATATTTAAGTTTCTCCGACTAAATTAAACCTTTTTTAATCGATTTAGGGACCATTGTTTCTAACCTTATAACTACATGAAATGTAAATACAACTTCATTTTAAGTTATCTCTTAAGGAACAAAATAAGTTTTTGCCTAAAATCCGAGGTCTAATAATTTCTACTTTGTATTTTTATTTTAGCCTTTTGTTCCTTACTATGTGTTTGACAGTGTACAGTACTTTTGCAAATAACATTGCTAGCTTATCAAGTTGCTGTCATAAAAGAAAAGTTGTACATTGCTCATCATCGTCATCATTTCCCCTTATCCGGCTCCTGCCGGGTCGGAGTATTTATGGTACTTCTCCATCTTCCTCTTTCCGTGCACCATTCCTCTTCCACAATCTTGTCCCAGTGTAAATTTCATCTTCTTATGCTGCTCTTCACTGATTCCATCCACCTTGTTCTAGGTCTTCCTCCTGCTCTCTTGCCCTCGCAGTTTGCCTCCAGCATCTGTCTTATTCTCTTCCATCCTCTTTACATGTCCAAACCACCTTAATTTATTCTTTTCAGCTTTCTCATTTAGCTTTCCTATCCTAACTTCCTTCCTAACATCTTCATTTTTCACTCTGTCTTTCCTTGTCTTTCCTATCATACTTCTTAGGAATTTCATCTCACTGGCTTGAATTCTACTCTCTTGCCTGCTAGTCATATTCCAAGTCTCAGCTGTATAAGTCAGTATGGGTACATGGTACATTTTGTACATTTTCTCTTTACATTTCCTTGATACTTCTTTGCTCCAAACAAGTTTTCTTACACTTTGGTAGAAAGTATTTCTCTGCTGTACCCTCCTGCTAATCTCCATGTCCACCCTAGCATTATGCATTAATTCACTTCCTAGGTATTTAAAGCTGTCCACATTTTCCAGACTCTGACTTCCAATTTTCACAGTGACCTTTCTTTGCCTTTCCCCTCTTGACATCACCATAGCCTTGCTTTTCTCTGTACTGATTTTCATGCCATACTTCTCAATTTTTTCGCTCAGTACATCTAGTTATTGTTGCACTTTTTCGCTGTTCTTTCCCGAGATCACAACATCATCTGCAAATAGCAGTATCTTCATCCCTTTATCTCCATAGGCTTCCTTTGTTTGCTTTACAGTTTCGTCCATGACCTAATAAATAAAAGAGGTGACAACACACTCCCCTGCAGATTGCTATAGAGATGTACTGTAATTATTTTGCTTCTCTTTCTTTTCAGTGATGTCTGAGCTACTCTTTGAATGTTACGGAGTTCCCAGTGTATGCTATGGTGTTGATGGCTTGTTCAGTTTTCGGTACAACCAGCCACATTCTTCTAGCGGACTGATTGTGAACTGTGGATATCATACTACTCATATATTACCTATAATTAATGGCAAAGTAGATGCAACTCACAGTAGGCGTATTAATATCGGTGGATACCACATTACGAACTACCTTCATCGCTTGCTGCAGTTGAAATATCCATCTCATTTCACAGCCATCACTCCCAGTAGGGCAGAGGTTAGTGTTAAGAATTGTTATCAGTTCATTCACAAGAAAATATTTAGTAATGGTGTGGTCTTTCATTGTTCACCCCATTAGCTTCCCCCTGAAGTGGCCAGTATTCATATCAACATTTATATTCAAGTTTTCTTAACTGGCAAGTCATATCTTCAAGGGCTTTTTTTTTTTTTAAAATACAATTTGCTTTATGTTGCACCAACACACCTAGATCTTATGACGGCGATGGGATAGCAGTGGGATGGAAGTGACCGTGGTCTTAATTATGGTACAGCCCCAGCATTTGCCTGGTGTAAAAATGGGAAATCACAGAAAACCATCTTCAGGGCTGCCGACAATGGGGGTTCAAACCCACTATCTACCGAATGCAAGCTAATAGCTATGTTATCTAAACCACACAGCCACTTGTTCAGTCGTTATGGTCTGAATTCTGTGTAAAACTGTGACATGTACTCTTAACAGTGATAAAATTTCATGTTTGTTCATTTACTTTAAAATTCAAGCAAGAAGGCTTTTGTCTTCAGGGTGGTTATAATTAAATGATGACAACAAGAATACAAAGGGCACTAGGAAAGTTTTGCAATGTGAGTGAACGCTTTAGACTTTTTCAAAATAATTTCCACCACACTCAATACACTTCTCCATACGTCAAAACCAGTCACTGAACCAACTCTGCCACTTTTCTTCGGTTACATTTTCACACTCTTGATCCCATGCTGCCAGAAGCTCCTCGTCGGATGCAAAACGCCTCCCTTTCAGCTTCATCTTCACTTCTGGGGAGAGTGCGAAGTCACATTGGGCAAGATCAGGACTGTATGGAGGGTGATCAAGCATAGTCAACCCTCTTCTGGCAAGAAAATCTATTGTTACATAAGCATGATGTGCTGGAGCATTGTCGTGATGCAAGAGCCAAGTGTTGAGCCGTGACCTTGGACGGAGCTGCTTGAGAGCCTGGATGACCTGAGGCAGACAAGTCTCACTGTACCACTTCGCAGTAACTGTCCTTTGTGTTTCTAGCACAACCCGAGTCAGGATGGCCCATTTAGTGAAGAATACTGCAATCATCCTTTTCTTCACTGACCTTGACTTTCGCACAGTCACAGGAGTACCCTCATCTTCAAACAGCCACACCTTGTTCTGGGATTTTGGTGGGACATCGTAATAATAAAGTCAAGTTTTGTCACCTGTAACGATGCTATTGACATTACGCGAAGTCCCATTTTCAAACTGTTTTAGCATTTTTTGGTACCATTTCACTCGATGTGTCCTTTGTTCCTCTGAAAGTGAATGGGGCACCCAATGGCAAGAAACCTTTCTAACATGGAGATGGTCATGTAGAATTGAATGAATATGTGGTGCAGGGATACCTGCCGATATGTCAACCGCCTCTCTTGCTGCTACATTTTCCTCATAGCTTCAATGTTTTCCTCAGTCACTGATTCAGATGTTCGCCCAGAACGAAGATCGTCTTCACCCCAAAATTTCCCCTCTGGAACTCTTTGTACCAGTGGAAAATTGTTGTCCGATGTGGACAGTCTTTCCCCAGCACAGGAGTCATTTCCTCCAGGCACTGGTCAACAGTTAATCCACGAGCAAAATTGTAGCGGATAATTGTGCGATTTTCAACTTTAGACCACACCGACATCTTAACTTGTTTTCATTCCCACTGCTTGGTAACAGCTGATGTGAAGGTCATGCCTTGCTGTCTTCTAGACTGGTTTTCACCCCTCTTTTCATCCCGTACCATAACAGGGGTGTCCAGCCAACTGTTTTTGCGTATTGCAAAACTTTCCTAGTGCCCTTTGTACAGTCACCTTAACTCAGTATTCTCAAACTTTTCAAGCTGGCACCCCTCCCTTTGTAAGATCTACACATCCCATGTTCCCTCCATACCGTTCTTAGAGCCCGTCTGTTGGTCATGATTGTTAAGGTGTCAAGTCTATTTGGTCTGACATTGTGGTTAGCTGGTTCAACTTACATTGGTAGAAAAGAATTTCACCATGAGATTGTAGGCCAACATGGTAGGAGAGGAGGTGGTATACAATTTCTAATCATTAGGTTGCACGCCAGAAGCCTGGATTCAGTTGCAAACCTCTCCGCGGTGTTCATGTGGAGTTAGAGCTTATCATGCTATTGATTGTGATTTGTCCATTGGATGGAGACATAAGCCTTGAGCAGACTCTTTGGTGTTATTAGACAGGAGTAGGCTACGTGCCGACAATGGGTTTCAACCTGTCCCTTCTTGCACCCAGACATGCAGATTGCGGATGTGCGTCAAGTAGAAAGACCGGCACCGGCTGAGCTGAACATGTCCTGAACATGAAAATCCACAGCCTGCTTCCAGTCATTCAACCAGGTGAGGAATGGAATGAATGAAGGCCCCATCTAGCGGTGAGAATAGGAATTGTGCCGGTTGCCAAAGCCTGTCGCACTCCTCGGGGGCAATGATTAATCACTGACAGATGAAATGGAATGATATTGGAGAGTGTTGCTGGAATGAAAGATGACAGGGAAAACTGGAGTACCTGGAGAAAAACCTTGGACACTCCTGGCTCTAAAAGCCATAAACAAGGTAAATAAATAAACATTATTAGCAGGACCTGGACTTTTATGACCTAATAAATGCCAAAAATGGCCTATAAAGTAACCTAAAAATTCTCTCTCTCTCTCTCTCTCTCTCGTTTTTTGTTTGTTACAATTTGCTTTACGTCACATGAACACAGATAGGTCTTATGGTGGTGATGGGATGGGAAGTGGCTAGGAGTGGGAAGGAAGCAGCTGTGGTCTTAATTAAGGTACAGGCATGTGCCTGGTGTGAAAAGGGGAAACCATGGGAAACCATCTTCAGGGCTGCCGACAGTAGGGTTCGAACCCACTATCTCCCAAATACTGCATACTGGCCGCACTTAAGTGACTGCAGCTATCGAGCTTGGCCCTATACATTCTCAAAAATTACTAAAACAACAAGAAAATGACCCAGAAAAATATGAAAGGAAATATATATTTACTTAAAATGGTAAGTATGTGCATTATCCACATTACCTTTAATATCTAATGAAGTGAATAGAAATAATACTAATAATAATAAATAAAGAAGTAATGATGAAAATTTAGAAAAAAGAATTGATGCTTTTGAAATGTATCTATATCACCACCTACTCCGAATACCTTGGGTGCTGAAAATTTCAAATGACGAAGTCCTTCATCGCATGAAGAAACAAAAAAAGAACTACTACTTACTGTAAAAAAAAGAAAGAAAAACCCAATATCTAGGGCACATTATGAGAGGCGAAAAGTACCAGCTATTACAACTCGTCATTGAAGGTAAAATACAGGGGAAAATGTCTGTTGGCAGGAGGAGGAATTCATGGCTGAAGGACATCCGAAGATGGCACAACTGCACTTCAGAAGATGCTTTCCATGCTGCAACATCACGTCTGGAGCTAGCTATTTGGACCGCCAACCTCCGCTAGGAGAAGGCGCCTCAAGAAGAATTATGAAATATACCAGAATATAGGTCTTCAAATATCTTTGGAACAAGAAGTCAAGAACAGCCTGGATTCATGAAATCAAGAAAGATATGGAAAGAAACAGCATAAGGGAAGAAGAACCTGAGTATTCTCGTTTATTGAAAGCGCGAATGATATTTAGATATATTAGAAAGAAAGTGTTAAAAATGGAAGGATTCCAAGGTCGCGCAAGGTAAAAAAAACAGGCTCAGAATGGTCTGAAGAGAGGAAAAGGAGGCATAATGAGCAGATGAAGTAGTATTGGAGGAGGAAGAAAGAACGAGAAAGGATGAAGCATTGAAATTGTCTCGTGGTCCTTAGAAGACCCTAATGGAGATAGAAAGAATAATAACAAAAATGCAGTTCTTACAAGCAAAACAACTGAGAATCTACTTGTCATCCAGTGATATTCTGGATACCTATTGATTGTTGCAACCCACATGTTGCTGAATAGTAAATCTTTTATCTGTTGCTCCTTTCATTTCACATATTTCTGAGAAAGGTTTCTGACCATCTGAAGAACTTGCCCGATTGTGAAATATTTTCTTTAAATGGACAGCTAAAGCTTTATCTTTGGCATTCTGAAACTTGAAGTGAATCACAAATAAATAAATAAATAAAACTCGCACTATGTAAAATGAAAGTAAGCAGCATGTATATGTTAATACTCGGACACTTCAGCAACGTGACTTAAATGTGAATTTGTACCTTTGGCGTGCAGCTGTGAGCTTGCATTCGGGAGATAGTGGGTTTGAACCCCACTGTTGACAGCCCTGAAGATGGTTTTCTGTAGTTTCCCATGTTTCCCATTTTCACACCAGGCAGATGTTGGAGCTATACCTTAATTAAGGCCACAACCGCTTCCTATCCCATCGTCGCCATAAGACTTGCCTCTGTCGGTGCAACTTAAAGCAAGTTGTTTTAAAAAAAAAGAAAGAAAAAAATTGTACTTACTACAGTGATAATACCTTCTAGTCTCATTGCAAGCCAATCCAGATTAGCTAAAATGTCTTATCGCTCTCTAGGGATGTGAATTTTCAAAGAGTTCAGATAAGGGTTTGTAGAAGATTACTTTATTTCACAGTTTTTGAACTGAGTACTGAACCTTTTGATGTTTGAGTATGCTCATTTATTGAGTGCAGATGATATTCAGATATGTTGATTACCCAAGGTAAATGCATAAGAATGACTAAAAAATAGACAATGAGAAATGACTTAAAAAAAAGAATTTAATGTAACGAATTGTTGAATATGACAAAATGCCATTTCTTGATGGATGCAGTATTTTTGTATCCATCTCTTGGCACAGGCCAGAGTAAAGTGTAGCTTCCACCGAAGTACCAGTCTCATCCATGGCTGTGACAATATGGAAGCTGCTGGGGTATGAGTGGTGCTGAGTAATGACATTTGGAGCGCAAATAGTGTCTGAGTGTTATGAAAGGTGTTTCTCAAAGGATCAGTCGTGCTGCAGTGGCACCTTCTGGTCCAGTGAGGAAAGCAATGGCAAACTACCTCACTCCTCATCTTGCCTAGTACGCCCCATTTGGGCTCTGCCATTGGTTTTTGTGGTTTTCCTATAACTGCATAGCCTTTGGTGGCGCTATTTGAGGACCCAACTAGCCTCTGGGCTGATGATCTAACAGACAGACAATGAGGCAGAATTGAAAAAAAGACCTAAAAAAATAAAAAGGCAAAAAATGATGAAAAAGGACTTAATAAATACACATTTCTGTAATCAGAGGACCATAATCAGGATTTATAAATAATTTAGCAATGTGAATGATTAAAAGATGACATCTCGTCAAAATCCAGGCCCCGATTGTTAGAAATTTATTCGTTTCTCATAAACATTTGTATTTGAGGATAATGTAGACTAAACGAGAGATTGTCAAAATTCACAATAGTACAGAAAATAATTGTCATAAAACCTGGGATATGTAGCTGAAACAAGAATATAAAGTGAAATATTATTTTAACCTGTTGACGAGTGCACATAAGGACAGTCAATAGAGTGTGCACGGGGTTCCGCCTGACGTCAATGCCTGCGAAGCTCACAGTGGAATGGAGTGGTGTCACAATTCCACCTCGTTATGTAATGCAGGCTGTGGTCCGCCATGGTGGGGGGTGGTCGCTGATTGGTTGTTCTTCTGCCAATGATTTGAAGCACTATGAATCCCGACGTTGGTCGACCTGCCTTGGCAGAGACAGGCAACTGATCACCCGTTGCTTTATCTGGCCTATTGCAGCTAGTTTCCAGTCCTGAAAGCTTTAAATCTTGGAGGACATGGTGAGACTCTTTGAAAGTGGCACCTAGCACAACCAAACCAGAAACACCTTGCTTTCATTTGAGTAACATACTCGCCCAGACCACCTGAAAGTGATTGCATGACAACATTTTACTATATAATCCAAACCCAAAATATCTTGGTGTAACACTGGACTGGACACTGTTACGTAGTAAACATCTCTCCAACCTTGCGGCCAAACTAAGTACAAGAAACAACATCCTATCTAAGCTCTCTGGTGGCATATAGGGATCCACAGCAGAAACTTTACAAACTTCTGTGCTAAGTCTGGTGTATACAACAGCTGAATACTGCTCTTCTGTCTGGTGGCTGAATAGCACCCGCACCAAGAACATTGACACCGTTCTGAATCCATCGAATCGCATCAACCCAACTGAAATACAGGCACCCTCCTCTCCTGCTGGCTCAAAATCCGATGAAAGAAAATGTCTCTGTATTGTGAACCTGGAATGCAGAATGGGGTGCAAAGGCCCCCAAATGAAAGATCTTTCTTTAACCCTGTGCAGCCCACACCTGGATTTCATCTTCCACGGAATTTGTAGGCTCCACTAAACAGTGCACTTGGCATGGAAGAAGTGGCTCTGTGATACATTCTTGGTGCCTATGGCTGCCTACAAGTTATGCCTGTGGGGAAAAATTCCAGACAATGTGACACATCACCTTCAGATGCCCACATAGGGACTTCTCTGAGACTATCAACAACCTTTTGACAGCATCAACAGTAGCTATTCAGTGGCTACAGCAACTAGATAACATGGTTCAATTTACATTTTTCATCTATTAATTTCTGTATATATTTATATTTTGCTTCCTTTTTTCTCTTTTCATATCTTTCTTTCTATTTTCTGTATTGTACACATCTCTCTCCATTTGTATGTTGTGATTTTTCTTTCATTTTTTAATATTTATTTTGGTTTGTGAATTATTTATTGTGTTTTCATCATGTTCTTTCTTCTTCATTTTTGCCCAGCTTAACTTGTACAGTAATGTATATAAATAAAATACCCCAGAAGTGACACTCATCTCTGCGTCTCCAGGAAGGTGCGAAAAGTGGATGTAGGTCTAAGGCCCGACCCGGGAACTTCCTGGATAAGGGTGACAGAAAAGAGATGACCTTTTCACTTTTACAGTCGTAACTAGCTTGGATTGTTTTGTTCGACACATAACTCATGATTAATGCTAAAAAGGACTGATATTCCTGGTTGGTTTTCCCCTCTTTTAAAAACCTATCATGACCATTTTTATCAAGAATATGTTAGTACACTGACTGACAGTGACAATGCAACACCAAGGAGGAGTGGTTCGAAAGGGATGAAAGTTGGGGAAAAAACAGAGACGGCACGGACGAATAATTGATGTTTATTTCAAACCGATATGCAGGTTACACAATGCGCACGGCATCGACTCAGTAGGATGTAGGACCACCGCGAGCAGCGATGCACGCAGAAACACGTCGAGGTACAGAGTCAATAAGAGTGCGGATGGTGTCCTGAGGGATGGTTCTCCATTCTCTGTCAACCATTTGCCACAGTTGGTCGTCCGTACGAGGTTGGGGCAGAGTTTGCAAACGGCGTCCAATGAGATCCCACACGTGTTCGATTGGTGAGAGATCCGGAGAGTACGCTGGCCACGGAAGCATCTGTACACCTCGTAGAGCCTGTTGGGAGATGCGAGCAGTGTGTGGGCGGGCATTATCCTGCTGAAACAGAGCATTGGGCAGCCCCTGAAGGTACGGGAGGGCCACCAGCCGCAGCACATGCTGTACGTAGCGGTGGGCATTTAACGTGCCTTGAATACGCACTAGAGGTGACGTGGAATCATACGCAATAGCGCCCCAAACCATGATGCCGCGTTGTCTAGCGGTAGGGCGCTCCACAGTTACTGCTGGATTTAACCTTTCTCCACGCCGACGCCACACTCGTCTGCAGCGACTATCACTGACAGAACAGAAGCGTGACTCATCGGAGAACACGACGTTCCGCCATTCCCTCATCCAAGTCGCTCTAGCCCGGCACCATGCCAGGCGTGCACGTCTATGCTGTGGAGTCAATGGTAGTCTTCTGAGCAGACGCCGGGAGTGCAGGCCTCCTTCAACCAATCGACGGGAAATTGTTCTGGTCGATATTGGAACAGCCAGGGTGTCTTGCACATGCTGAAGGATGGCGGTTGACGTGGCATGCGGGGCTGCCACCGCTTGGCGGCGGATGTGCCGATCCTTGAGTGCTGACGTCACTTGGGCTGCACCTGGACCCCTCGCACGTGCCACATGTCCCTGCGCCAACCATCTTCGCCACAGGCGCTGCACCGTGGACACATCCCTATGGGTATCGGCTGCGATTTGACGAAGCGACCAACCTGCCCTTCTCAGCCCGATCACCATACCCCTCGTAAAGTCGTCTGTCTGCTGGAAATGCCTCCGTTGACGGCGGCCTGGCATTCTTAGCTATACACGTGTCCTGTGGCACACGACAACACGTTCTACAATGACCGTCGGCTGAGAAATCACGGTACGAAGTGGGCCATTCGCCAACGCCGTGTCCCATTTATCGTTCGCTACGTGCGCAGCACAGCGGCGCATTTCACGTCATGAGCATACCTCAGTGACGACAGTCTACCCTGCAGTTGGCATAAAGTTCTGACCACTCCTTCTTGGTGTTGCATTTGCTCTGTCAGTCAGTGTATTTCATCCTAAAGCTTCAGTGTTTTATAGAGGAAAAGTGCAGTATTCTATTGCTTCCATGTGATTTCATATTATCATCATCATCTCATCATCCTAGTCATATTCAGACATTCTTTTATTTTGCTCATGCCTTCTTCTCTGAAGTAACTTCTCTTGTTTGATGGAACAGGAATTAATCCATGAGCATTCGTATCTTGCTGTTCACTATTTGGAGGAGCTGCAAGACTGGGCTGACTCAGATTATTACGATGCTCATGTGATCCGAATTCAGTTACCGTATACTGTTCCTGTTGTGGCGCCAGGTCTTACTCCAGAACAACAGAAGGAGCGACGAAAGGAACTGGCTCGCAGGCTCATCGAGATAAATGCTCGTAAGCGAGAAGAAAGGGTATGTTATGAGCAGTGGTTGTATGTTTTATTATTTTGTAGCTTCGATCAGTAGTAAAGAGGCAAGGAGGAGATGTGATATTTTTATTTTGTTACTGTGTGCTCATGTGAAGTAAATATGTGCAGACTGTATCTTCTTCTCTCAGTCATAATTTGTGCATTAATGTATGTGTTGTCTGTAAATTAATTAATAAGAATCTTCCTTCTAGAGATCAGATTATTGCTCTTCATATCCTTCTTATTAACTTCATACCTTTAATGACCTGTATGGTATCCAATATTGGTTACATCATGCATTTTGTATTGCATCCATTTGATATGAAAATATGTTTAATTTTGTTATTCTGGGTTCTAAGTGATAGGACACTGGCAGATACCCAGATATGTTGGCATACTTGGATCTATCTTTTTTTCTCATTTATTAATTAAGTCAGATGGAAAATAATGGCAAAGTCCTATGAATCAGGTGGACAGAAATGACAGTACTTGAAAACATAAAAGGAAAGAATTCCATTTCTAATGAGCAAAGATTTTTAGTCAGGTCACAACATTGCACGGTCTTGACTCATATTATTACTGACAATAATGTCATCCAAACAGACTAGAAGTTTCACACAATTCTTCATTAATAGATCCCTATCTTATTATTGCTAAAAAAGAATAAGATTGAAACTGACTAGGAATATTATGAACTGGATTACAATGAATGCTGTTATACAATTAATTCCTTTAAAAATACGTTATACTCGCCTTTTATTTTATGATGTAGCATTTCCTTCGCATGGCTTCATAAGTCATATTTGTACCCTTCCTTCAATTTTGCAATGATTCCTCTTGATATGGAATTAATAAGTTAAGGAAAAGGAAGAATTATGACATTGCATAAATGCTATTCTATCTAAAACTTCAGTAGAGATATATTCTAGCATCAATAAATGGACACACACAATGTTGAATCCAGTAAACAACAACCAAATGTATGGAAAATGAACACTAGACCATGCTGCTGTACAGTCCTTTAAAATAAGGATATATATGCAACCATGCAGAAACCTATTCCAACAACAGCAGATAGATATAGATGCAACAAAGCAGCAATTAACCTGAAATAAAGAAATCAATGAAAATATACAAATATACAAAATATACAAATATACAAACCCATCCTTGAAGTACTGAGGGTCTCAGGATACGCTCAAATTCTTAAAAACCATTGAGATGACCATCAACATGTATATATATATATTCAAATAAGAATGAATTTGGCTCAAATCAGTTAAGCTTGGGAAATTTCTACCGAGTCTAGTGGCGTTGTCTATGAAATTCATGGGCATTCCTTAGATGAATTACTATGCTGGTACTTTCATACCGGGCGAGTTAGCCGTGCGGTTAGGGGCGCACGTCTGTGAGCTTGCATCCGGGAGATAGTGGGTTCAAATCCCACTGTCGGCATCCTTGAAGATGGTTTTCCGTGGTTTCCCATTTTCACACCAGGCAAATGCTGGGGCTGTACCTTAATTAAGGCCACGGCTGCTTCCTTCCAATTCCTAGGCCTTTCCTATCTCATCGTCACCATAAGACCTATCTATGTCGGTGCGACGTACAACCACTAGCAAAAAAAACTTTCATATTAATTCCAATAACAGGCTAGTTATTATCCCCATGTAAGATATACGTCATTCTTACAGATACCAATTGTAAAATTCTTCATTCAGCCTTTGGCATCCATTCCACTTCAACATAAGATGGTAATTAAATGATGACTTTGATTCGATTCCATAACCATTATAAACATAAGTCCAGATAGTACCAGATGTATGCGTATGTTTTTGCCAGTTTTTGTGGTAAAGAAAACATGTAATTTTCAAGGGCAATTCATTTTTTGCTTATTCAAGATATTGGCCGTCGGCTTCTACACACTTCGGGTTTTCAAAATAAATCCATTTTTCGTCACCTGTCACAATTTGGTACAGAAAAGATTTTATTTCGTGGCGTTGAAGCAGCATTTCACAAGTGACTTTGCAATTTTCCATTTGCCGTTCATTCAAATCGTGTGGGACCCATTTACCAAGTCTATTGATCTTCCCCATGGTTTTTTTTTTTTTTTTTTTTTTTACGTCGCACCGACACAGATAGGTCTTATGGCGACGATGGGATAGGAAAGGCCTAGGAGTTGGAAGGAAGCGGCCGTGGCCTTAATTAAGGTACAGTCACAGCATTTGCCTGGTGTGAAAATGGGAAACCACGGAAAACCATCTTTAGAGCTGCCGATAGTGGGATTCGAACCTACTATCTCCTGGATGCAAGCTCACAGCCGTGCGCTTCTACGCGCACGGCCAACTCGCCCGGTGAAACCAGAAAAGACTTGCGCAAACATCTGGTACACTTCCTGTCTTGGCCCATTTTGGTTTCTAAACCAATCTGTTCTTCCCACTGGAGTCTGGACACAACTGGAACAATACTTATACATTGCTTTCACAGGAGTGCAGAAACATTAACCATTTCTGAATTTTACTCTATTCATTTGTGTTTACAAGTAATGTTGTGGAATGGTGCTGCTCATTGTTTTTTATAAATTAAAAAAATTGAGAGTTCTTGTACCTAATGTGTTATGTGTAGTTGTTGTTGCAAGATGTGCATTTCATTTTCCTTGGATCAGAATTTTAATATTTTTCAGCTTGCTGAAGATGAGGAGCAGTTGAATCAACTGCTTGCAGCTCAAGATTTAATGGAGGAAGGAGAGGAAGAAGAGTTCCAGGTATGGATAATCTGTATTGTGAGTAAATACCAGGGATATTTTGGGTAGATATTACTTTACATAGAGCTTTATATATTTTGCGGCCTACTTGCTTTGTGAGAAATGAAAAAAAATTGTAATATTTTCCTTTTATAATGTATTTTATTTGTCTGACTTGTTGGCTGAATGGTCAGTGTTGAGACCTTCAGTTCAGAGGGTCCCGGGTTCGATTCTCGGGCGGGTCGGGGATTTTAATCGCCTTTGATGAATTCTATGAGAGATTCTGATGGCCAGGCAGGCATCAATTTTTGAAAATGAGACAAAGTCTCTCATACTGCATTGGCACTACCAGTGCCTCCAAGTAGCCTACGCAGTGGCCTCCATGGTAGGTGTGCTATTTATCAACTGATGAGCCCAAATTAGCACACAGGGGAATACGCTGGCAACCAGGATTGAGTTAGCTGGAAAATTGAAATTACCATCTTTTATTTTTTTAGTATCATACAACCTGATATTGTACATCGTACTGGTCTCAAAATTATGTTATGCCTCTCTAATTATCATACAGGTTGGCATCTCTGGCTTTGGCTAAGATTAAAGCCAAAATTTTTCAATACGATAAAAAAAAAAAAAAAACATCTGCAGGTTTGATTTCTCATAGAAAATTATCCATCTAAATTGTTTGCAATTCCAGTAATGGTGAGATGGAATGCTTGGTTTGAGGCTCTTTTGTATTTTGAAAACCATCTTTGTGACATCGAACAACGAACCCTTGAAAATACCGAATGCAGTTTTCGGTGAAATGTTGGGGACTACCATATGTTCTTAGAACACGGTGTAAAAGGCCGAAAAATATAGATATATATTATAACCTCGACCGTGAAAACCACAAATGTAATGGTTTACTTTGATGGCCTATTTGAGTGATATTTCACGTGATAACATTCTTTCTGTAATTAAAATTTAATATTGTCCTTATGTAACGGATTACTTGCAAAATTACCTTTAAAAATACCAAATCTCTTAAAGATGTCATGATATCACTGAAAAATAAAAATTAGACTAACCACCTTCAAAATACACATAAATTCATTTGAAAATAATATTAAATCCTAAATAAGTAATGCAAAATGCTTTAAAAATAACACTGATTTCCATCAAAAAATAAAACAGGAAGTAGGTCTCGTAGTAATTTGATAGTAGCATATCAGTGAAAATTTGGTTGTTTTTCTAATATAGATTATATACTCCACTTCGATTTTATTCTCTTCTCTAAAAACAAGATAATGTCAAGACAGTTTCTTTGTATACTGGTATTAAATTCCAGAAATGCCACACGTAGGCAGTGTTATACGAATGTATTGTTCTTTCACAGGTTATGAATGGAAATATGGTAATTGGGTGAATTCTTTGTATGTTATCTTGTAGATAGAAACCTCAGTATGGATTACTCTTAATTGTGACTGTAAATTCATTGCAGCAAGCACTGGAATCATTCAGTCTATCCAGTGTGAGTGAGCTTCAAAAGATGATTAATACCCTGCAAGCAAGGATTGAGAAGACCCGGCAGAAAATTGTTGCTGCGAATACTACTGATGAGAATGTTGTAGAGGTTAGTTTGCTACTGAATTTCAAATACAGTGTTGTTTAAGATATGTGTGTTCATGTGTAAAAAATAATTGCCTGCTTCTTGCTTGTTTACATTCAGCTTATAGCAGATAAACTGGTGTAAGAAAATATTTCAGCCTCCCTTTGTGAATCTTTCGCTTTCTGCTGCCATCAAGACTGAACCAATAACTATTTATAGGTGGGCCGGCACAAGGTTGCACTTGACAGTTGTAAGTCATGTTGGCACCACTACAGAAATGAAATGAAGAACGTCACCCATCAGTCAGAATCACCAATCCACTACTTTTTATGTCAGAAACAGTTACGCATTTTATTCATGTTAATTCGTATTTAATTCCGTATAGCGTTTATAATCTTTTATTTGCTTACACAAATATGAGCATTTAAAAATATTAAAACTTTTAAGCGAGCTACAAAATAAATACGAACTATTTTCAGTTGATTGTTGTTGGCAATATAGGTAGTATAGTAGTGCCATCTATAAGTAGCTTGACAACTGTATTGAAGTGTTGCCGTTTTGTCTGTCGCTGCTAGCACGTGGTCAGGTGTTATTTGCGCGTTTATGAAAGTTTTGTTTTCATTGTGAGATAATCGTGAAATTTTATTTTAACAAATGTAGTGCGATGTCTCTGAAATGACAACATAGTCATGAAGCGCGAAGTGATAATCCTTTGCGCCGCGGAGTGTCCCTTAATAGTCAGGCATTAGAATTAGTGTGGAGAACTTGTGAGTTTTACGAGAGGGAGTGGAAATTCGTAAGCTTGCATAGCCGTCTCTCTGTTCCTGCAGATTATGTTGTGGAACGCATATATCAAACATTAGGGCTTTCAAAGCGTACTGTCATTCAGGCTGGTGTTCGCCTCCAAGAACAGAAGGAAAAAGTGACTGGGGTACATAGCAGTAGCAAAAACGGGGCTGATAGTAGGGACTTGTTTCACAGCACTCCAGGAAAGAAACGAATTAAGCTATCTCCTGTAACAGGAATTAATTCTTTCCAGGCTGATGCAATACGAAGACGATTATTACAGTTCAAAGTCCCTTCTGTCACCGTTATGGACAATGCAACTTACTACTCCGTAATAATGGACAAGACCCCTTCTTCGAGCGCCCGTAAAGAACTGTAAGTGGAATGGCTGCAGTAAAAAAATATCCCAGCGCATATGTGTATGATTAAATTAGTCGACACCGGGCGAGTTGGCCGTGTGGTTAGGGGCATGCAGCTGTGAGCTCGCATCCGGGAGATAGTGGGTTCGAAATTCACTGTCGGCAGCTCTGAAGATGGTTTTCCGTGGTTTCCCATTTTCACACCAGACAAATGCTGGGTGTGTACCTTAAGGCAACGGTCGCTTCCTTCCCATTCCTAGGCCTTTCCTGTCCCATCGTCGCCATAAAACCTATCTGTGTCGGTGCGATGTAAAGCAAAAAAAAAAAAAAAAAAAGTCGATGGGGTAGCGAAGGAACAAGGGCACGAGGTTATTAGGCTGCCCCCGTACCACTGTCACTTCAACCTCATTGAGTCGGTACGGTATGGGGTGAAGTAAAACATTACGTACGCACTTATAACAAGTCCTTCACAGTTACTGAAGTGGAAGGACTGTTCCGGGAGAGTATTGCTCGAATGGATGCGGCTTTGTGCAGGAAGAAATTTAGCCATGTCGCAGCATTCATTAACTCGGCAATGGTAATACATGGCATCATCAGTGACTCTCACGAGTTGATGATCTGCCTAGACGATGATAATGACAACGAAGGCGACGGTAGTGATGGCAGTGATCTGGAGGGTATCGAGCCTCTACCTTTGTGAATCAGGTATGAAAATAAGGTTTCTGAACTTTCGTAAATTTTATAGATTTTACTTTATTTCACTTGAAACATTTTATTATTCTAACATTTAAAGTGAGAACCTTGTCGGCCGATTTCTTCCGTATTTCTAACATCGCGATAATAAGAACTTCGTAGTATATTTATCTCGTATAATTTTGTGTGATGAATACTCGGTGAATTGAAAGTTCAATTTTTGTCGGCCAATTTCATTTGTATTGTGTATCATCGCGATGACATTAAAAACATTTCTCCCATGTTTTTAAAAACCCATGTGTCGTGCAATCAGCTGTTGTTACGGCGGCAACATTACATCGCGCGCCATTGCATTGTGACCAATATTGTGCGCAGCTGTCATGTGCAACCTTACGCAGGCCCACCTATAGATTTAACGTCAACATGATGATGACGAGACGACGACGACAACGATTCTTCTTCTTCCTCTTCGTCTTCTTCTTCCAGCCCTGAAGATAGTTTTTCATGGTTTCTCATTTTCATACCAGGCAAATGTTCGGGCTGTACCTTAATTAATTAAGGCCATGGCTGCTTCCTTCCAACTCCTAGTCCTTTCCTATCCTATCCGTAGCTGATTTTTTTTTTTTACTAAATTCAATTTCCTAGTAAGTTCCTTCAGTCTCTCCTAACTTCCACAACCATTCCTAACTCTTATTTCATTCTAACCTGCACTGTCATCCTTAAAACATTTGCAGCCGATGATGACACTTGTGTGGCATGACTCCACTTTCACTTAGTGCCGATGAGACGTGCGTCACACTCCGCGCCAAATATTAAAGCTCGTATTTCCATTAGTACCTATATAAACAAGCAGATCTCTTATCTGTGCATCGTTAAGCTGTTGTTAAGCATATGCTCCAACTAGGCATCAGGTTAATTGATGGTTACTGTCTCTGTAGTCGTTACAATTCGGCATAATTTTCTGCGATGTCAACAGAGAATAGTGAGGTCGGAGGATCTTCTCACCGGAAGGAACACCGTCTTGTAAACTCCCAAAATCTATCACAACACATACAGAAACATATTTTCATGTTTTGCCAGCAAGTGTGTGGCTAGGGATAGTGGGCGTAGATAGCGGAAACTGTGCAGACAGTGTTAGAAGTGGGCTGCAGCACAGCACTATGTGCTCTGCTCTAGAGAGTGTCCAGGACAGCCAGGTTTGTGTCTTGAGCAATGTTTCATGGAATTTTGCAAAAGGCAGAAGTAGTTGCTCTAAACAATGCCCTATCTACTTGTGTTTGTTGCAGCGCACTATTAGAGCCTACTGTACTGACTAGGTACGTTGTACAGCGATTGTTCACACAGCAATAACACGGATTTTACCATGCAGCATTTTTTTGCGAGAAATGTTCAGAAACATATTTATCTGTCGTAGGAAAGTTATTGAATGTCTTCGGCCGAACAAAACAATTTTTTTCCTGATTCCACTTCATTTCCTGTCATAACGCATTTGCTGCGTCAAACAGCACTGCAGACAGAAGGCTCATCGTTAGTGCTGCTGATGCACTGCATGCATCATCACAGAAATGTCATTGAAATAATTCAAATGATAATCTGAAATGAATAAGGACACAGAAATAATCTCCATTAAGCACAAACAAAAAAAAGAATTACGGTACCGCGGTAATGTTTACCCATATCCGATCGGTTAAAATATAGTGGTTCCTTACCGTTCCTTACCACCTTTTAAGGTACATACCTGTTTTCACACTCCTTAACAATTGCTTTAAACCCATCTTGAAAGCTGTTTACACTTTTGTTTACCATTTTCTGCTAATCATAAATTGTTTCTTAAAAATTCCCCCATGCCTCTCTTATGAACCATATGGTATTCCCTAATACTGTAGTCCTACTTTTATAACATCATATTTTTTAAAAATACAACAAAAGCAGCTTTGTGATCACTTATATCATCTATCACTTCAGTTTCCCTGTAGAGCTCATCTGGTTTTATCAGCACCATGTCTAGAATATTTTTCCGTCTAGTTGGTTCCATCACTTTCTGATGTAGCTGTCCTTCCCAGATTAACTTATTTACTATTTGTTGGTCATGCTTCTGTCATTTGTTCCTTTCTGTGTCGTTCCGCACGTAGTTGATTATCTTATCAACTAATTCCACATTAGCGTCAGCTCCAACCTTGCCAACTCTGTACACCCCAAAATCACCAATTAGCTTTTTATATTTAGAGATAAGTCTTAATTCTAGAATATCATGTTTCTCATCCATAATTTTTTTGTAGCTTACAAATTCTTCTTTCACCAGTGTAAATACTCCCCCCCCCCCCCCTATCATTTCTAACCTGTCTCTACGATAAACACTCCAATCCTGTGAAAAAATTTCCGCATCCATATTATCATTTTTCATCCTTGCTTCAACTCTTATTACAATATCTGATAAGTATGTATCTATCAAATTGCTTAATTCTATTGCTTTCTTTACAATTCTACTTTAGCACTAACAATTTTATGTCATCCTTACTTGACTTCCTGCTTCCGATACTGTTACCACCGCTCCCTAGTCCAGCCCGTTTTTCTATAACTCTTTTAAACAAGCCGCCTAACTTTCGTGCAGCATTGTGGTTCAAGTAAAGGCCATCTGAGCATAGATCCTTAGCTTCTACCCACCAATTAGGATCTACAAATCTCAATTCTTATTTCCCACATACCCATTCCGTAGTCTGATTTTAATCCCCGATTACCCTCCAGTCAGTATCGCTTCTACACAGTATCCCACCGATAACAATCTCTGCTTCCTTAAGCTTCCCCCTGCTTTTGTAACCAGATCCCACACATCCCCAACTATATCAATCACCACTGATCTGCATTTAGGGCAGTCGCCCAGGTTGCAGATTCCCTGTCTGTTGTTTTTCCAGCCTTTTCTTAAATGATTTCGAAGAAATTGGAAATTTATTGAACATCTCCCTTGGTACGTTATTCCAATCCCTAACTCCCTTTCCTACAAATGAATATTCACCCCAATTTATCCTCTTGAATTCCAACTTTATCTTGATATTGTGACTTTCCTACTTTTAAAGACACCACTCAAACTTATTCGCCTACTAATGTCATTCCACGCCATCTCTCCACTAACAGCTCGGAACATACCACATAGGCGAGCAGCTCGTCTCCTTTCTCTCAAGTCTTCCCAGCCCAAACGTTGCAAAATTTTTATAATGCTACTCTTTTGTTGGAAATCACCCAGAACAAATCCAACTGCTTTTCTTTGGAATTTTTCTGGTTCTTGAATCAAGTAATCCTGGTGAGGGTCCTATATTAGTACCTATTCCTGCTACTGTACATTGTAGGCACCACCTTGGAAAATTAACACCTTCTCCTTACCCTCCTCCTTTCTGTTTTCCTCAACATCTACTGTAAAATATTTCCTGGATAAAACACTAGTCTTGTTTGCTTTTCTCCTCACACTTTTTCTCACATGCCTAACAATTGAATTGCCCATGATCAAAGCCTCAACCCCACCCACCTTGTTGGATTCCGTCCTCTCCTGGTCTCCCTTAACTTCTTTGAAGCCTGCAGAACCTACTTCATCCTCCCTTTCTCACTACTGTGTTTCACTTTCCACTTCATATCCTCTGCTCTATGTTTTCCTTTCCTCTTGCCTTGCATGTCCTGTGTAACACTTCTCTGATCTGCAGTTTTCTTTGCTGTTTTAGCTGCAGTGACTCATACCGATTCCTCACTGATATCTCTCCTGGACTCACTTCCTGAGGAAAATCCTTAGGCCTTGTTTTCCCTCCTCTTAAGACATTAGCCCATGTGTCTTCCACATCTTCTCCCCTCCCCTTCCTTTTCCTCCCTCTTGCCTACCTACCATATTCTGTACATCGATTGAGGGAGATCTACGGTCATTCATGTCCTCTGTTACAAGACTAATTTTCTTCTTCAGACTTGCTCTTTCCTTGAATGAATGAATAAATGAAAACCTACAACCTGTTTTCCAGTCATTGACTGGGTCAGGGATGTAATGAATGAATCATATATAGGCTATTAGTACGTTGGGCTCGCCACTCCCAAAGTGATTTAGTAATGACTGATAGATGCTATGAAATGAGAATGGAGAGTGTTGCTGGAATGAAAGATGACAGGGAAAACCGAAGTACCTGGAGAAAAACCTGTCCCGCCTCCGCTTTGTCCAGCACGAATCTCACATGGAGTGACCGGGATTTGAACCACGCTATCCAGCAGTGAGAGGCCGACGCACTGCCGTCTGAGCCACGGAGGCTCCTGCTCTTTCCTTATCTTGTTTAATTCTCACTCACATCCACAATCTGTGTACCTGTCTCCCTCAGCCATTCTTTTATTTCTTCAAAGAAATGTGAAATAATATGGAAATATCAACAGGCATACGTCACTCAAGTTAGTGGGTGATGTATATCTCATCCTATAATACTTTCAAATTCTTATACATTAGTTGATGCCCAATTATGTGAGTTATAAAAATGTTAATTTTTTATTTTCAGAATTTTAAAGGATTTTTGTAATCATACATTAAGTTCATTGGTTCTCATTTTCATTCATTTTAAAGTAACCAACTTTGATTCACATTTTAGCTTTCTCTAACAAACACATGTCCCAGACATACAGATTTTGATTTTTTGCAAATGTTAAAAGTCACAAATTCAAATTTCACTTGTCACTTTTTCAGTTTGTTTTATAATTTATTGATCAAAATAAGGAGTTATCGTAGAAGTCTTTATCATAAGGTATGTTGCTGCAAACAAACAAACAAAAAGGTGAATAATCTAAAATAGGTATCCATTACCAATCCTGTCCTTTCATCTATATTGTATACTGAACTATGTTTCCTGTAGTGCCAGTTACAAATATGTCTGTTCCCCATTTTGAAGCATAATTGCTTTCATTAGCATTCTCTATCACTATACACAGTTCCTGAGCTTAAGGGAGGGCTGTCTTAAGTATCAGAATTTATTTGAAAATGCAATGTGCCCAACTTTCACATTACAAGATCAGTTAAATCATGTGTTGTATATATTGTACACTTTTTTTGCTTTGTCTTTTGGTGGAAAGGGGTAAATTTGCTTTGATATGTTTGTCATGTTTAGACATAATCCGTGAAATCTTAGCTAACCTTTTCATTTTCACTATGTTGTGGATATTTCTCAGTTTTTAATATGTATATATATGTTTTTATAGGAACCTAAACCCAAAGTACTGAAACCTATGTGGAAACCAAAAGATGAAGAAGACTTTGATACTTGGCTTGCAGATGTCAGACAAAAACGGTAGGTCTGTTTGTTTGTTTGTTTGTTTGTTTGTTTGTTTGTTTGTTTGTTTGTTTGTTTGAAATTGATAAACAATAAAGCCATACAAAAACTCAACACGTTTCATACTCTACAAAACTCTTTATGATCTACCTGTGCAATGTGAATAATATTGAGATAAAAATACAACATCTTGCTTTACGTCGCACCGACACAGATAGGTCTTATGGCGACGATGGGAGAGGAAAGGCCTAGGAATGGGAAGGAAACGGCCGTGGCCTTAATTAAGGTACAGCCCCAGCATTTGCCTGGTGTGAAAATGGGAAACCACGGAAAACCATCTTCAGGGCTGCCGACAGTGGAGTTCGAACCCACTATCTCCCGGATGCGAGCTCATAGCTGCGCTCTCCTAACCGCACGGCCAACTCGCCCGGTTCCCGGTGAGATGAAATAAAGTTCCAGTCTCATTAAGGTTAGTCTTTCTTTTATCCCAGAATCCAAAACAGTAACGGTGCAGTTTCTCTGAGTCCTTTTAAGCTGTGGGCAAGACTGGTGCTTGCTAGAAAATGAGGATGATGAATCAAAATAAGCAGTTTTTTTTCTTTCTTTTTAATTTTCAAACAATTACTTGTTATTTTATGAATCAAAACTTTAGTAATTGCTACTTCTACAATAATTCTTGGAAAGTAATGTAATAGCTGGTGAGCCTAGCAAAAGTCCTAAAATCCTGCAACAATTGCTTAAAATTATTATATGAATAAAGTTTAGAAATAGCTTTTGGTAATTAGTAGAGCCCGGATTTCCATGCACTATCAAATCTCAAAATATGCATGCATTCATGCACTATCTAATGACGGAACATGCACAATAAACTATGAAATATGCACTATCAAAATTCAGTTCCACCTTGTTATATTTTCATTTCAAATTGAAACACTGTACAATAACAAATTTATCCACATTTTCTTCATTTAAAGTTCATTCGTTTATGTGACAGAACATTCCTGAGCACAGAAAATGATCTTTGTAAGTCACAAGAAGTGACAGGTTTATACTTAAATGACATTTAGGACAAAGTATATCTGAAGTTATCTCTTTTAAAAAATTAACTTAGAAATTCCTTTCCCTCAATCCATTTAGACACGTCTAACTTAGACAGAAGAAAAAAATAGCCGTCATTTATCAATGCAAAATTGAAGGTTTAGTTTTTACTTGGACACGTTATTTCTAAGGATTAGGGTAGTCGACACAGGGTTTACTCAAGCAATAGGTAAGAAAGTGCTTGGCTAACCGGATTATGGGCCGAATTCACAGTCAGCACTTGTACATAAGTGGAACCCTTAAGTAATA
Organism: Anabrus simplex; assembly: GCF_040414725.1. Taxonomy (NCBI): domain Eukaryota; kingdom Metazoa; phylum Arthropoda; class Insecta; order Orthoptera; family Tettigoniidae; genus Anabrus; species Anabrus simplex. Next base: position 1,770,730,080 of record NC_090265.1, on the reverse strand, counting down.
AGGGATCACTTATAATAAGTATTCACTTATATGAGTTTACATTTCATAGACAGCACTTTCAAAGCACACTTATTGATACAGTAAGTATTCACTGGAGATGTGGCAATGCTGTATATTATGCCCATGCTTTCTGGATTGTGTAGTTCTGGCTACTGAGTAGTGGGATGATCTATTGTGTTTTGTTTATTGAAAGACAACGCACGCGACATTTTTGAGGTTAAAAGATCGTCTGTATTGTATTTGGTTATTAGAATGGATAACAAAGCAGCGAGCTGAGACGGCACCTGCAAGAACTTGTGTCAGAGTACATGCACATAATATAGAGCAAGCAGACCAATGCAGTTTCTCATCAGAATATGAATGACGTGGGAAAAACTTGTTGTGGACAATGCAAACTACGAAAATGCCCAGACTCTAATTTTCTTCTTAATATAATATGTTTATAGTTATCTAGGTACTCGAACCTATACAAATATTCATCCAAATGTAGAATATCTAGCCTTACAACGCTTTTAATGATTTGACTAATATATCCGTAGCCGCTACATTGTAATAGGCCTAATCAAAATACTTCCCCATTAAAATGTAAATAGTATGTTTTGATGTGCAATGCCATAATTTCAGAAACTTCTGATATAATCCGGCAAACAATCGGTTGACTAACCCGATATAATTAGCACAAATCAACCTTAAAATAAATGGTGGTAGTGCAACACGTTCATTTTTCTTATAACTCAGTATAGTTCTTTACTATTCCACAGGCCTACAGTCTTGTTAACTTATCAACTTGTAACATGTTTCCAATTAATTAAGCAAAATACTGGTAATGATGATGATGACGATAATAATAATAATAATAATAATAATAATAATAATAATAATAATAATAATAATAATAATAATAATAATAATAACAATAACAACAACAACAATAACCTGAAATTAAGAGGTGGCATAAAATCTCAACACAATACCTTCATTAATGGTGAGATAGTGAGTCCTCTAGAGGTTATGTTCACTCTCTCAATCAAAGGAACAAGAATATTCATAACTCTCAATCAATCAATCAATCAATACTGATCTGCATTTAGGGCAGTCGCCCAGGTGGCAGATTCCCTATCTGTTGCTTTCCTAGCCTTTTCCGAAATGATTTCAAAGAAATTGGAAATTTATTGAACATCTCCCTTGGTAAGTTATTCCAATCCCTAACTCCCCTTCCTATAAATGAATATTTGCCCCAGTTTGTCCTCTTGAATTCCAACTTTATCTTCATATTGTGATCTTTCCTACTTTTATAGACGCCATTCAAACCTATTCGTCTACTAATGTCATTCTACGCCATCTCTCCGCTGACAGCTCGGAACATACCACTTAGTCGAGCAGCTCTTCTTCTTTCCCTCAATTCTTCCCAACCCAAACATTGCAACATTTTTGTAACGCTACTCTTTTGTCGGAAATCACCCAGAACAAATCGAGCTGCTTTTCTTTGGATTTTTTCCAGTTCTTGAATCAGGTAATCCTGGTGAGGGTCCCATAGACTGGAACCATACTCTAGTTGGGGTCTTACCAGAGACTTATATGCACTCTCCTTTACATCCTTACTACAACCCCTAAACACCCTCATAACCATGTGCAGAGATCGGTACCCTTTATTTACAATCCCATTTATGTGATTACCCCAGTGAAGATCTTTCCTTATATTAACACCTAGATACTTACAATGATCCCCAAAAGGAACTTTCACCCCATCAACGCAGTAATTAAAACTGAGAGGACTTTTCCTATTTGTGAAACTCACAACCTGACTTTTAGCCCCGTTTATCAACATACCATTGCCTGCTGTCCATCTCACAATATTTTCGAGGTCACGTTGCAGTTGCTCACAATCTTGTAACTTATTTATCACTCTATAGAGAATAACATCATCCGCAAAAAGCCTTACCTCCGATTCCACTCCTTTACTCATATCATTTATATATATAAGAAAACATAAAGGTCCGATAACACTGCCTTGAGGAACTCCCCTCTCAATTATTACAGGGTCAGACAAAGCTTCACCTACTCTAACTCTCTGAGATCTATTTTCTAGAAATATAGCAACCCATTCAGTCACTCTTTTGTCTAGTCCAATTTCACTCATTTTTGCCAGTAGTCTCCCATGATCCACCCTATCAAATGCTTTAGACATGTCAATCGCGATACAGTCCATTTGACCTCCAGAATCCAAGATATCTGCTATATCTTGCTGGAATCCTACAAGTTGAGCTTCAGTGGAATAACCTTTCCTAAAACCGAATTGCCTTCTATCGAACCAGTTATTAATTTCACAAACATGTCTAATATAATCAGAAAGAATGCCTTCCCAAAGCTTACATACAATGCATGTCAAACTTACTGGCCTGTAATTTTCAGCTTTATGTCTATCACCCTTTCCTTTATACACAGGGGCTACTATAGCAACTCTGCATTCATCTGGTATAGCTCCTTCGGCCAAACAATAATCAAATAAGTACTTCAGATATGGTACTATATCCCAACCCATTGTCTTTAGTATATCCCCAGAAATCTGATCAATTCCAGCTGCTTTTCTAGTTTTCAACTTTTGTATCTTATTGTAAATGTCATTGTTATCATATGTAAATTTTATTACTTCTTTGGCCTTAGTCTCTTCTTCTATCTCGACATTACCCTTGTAACCAACAATCTTTACATACTGCTGACTGAATACTTCTGCCTTTTGAAGATCCTCACATACACACTCCCCTTGTTCATTAATTATTCCTGGAATGTCCTTCTTGGAACCTGTCTCACTTTAGTAAAACAAAACCTTCTTTAAATTATTGGCCACAGTACATTTCGACAGGATTTTCCATCTCTACTGTGTGCAAGGAAAGCATTCTGTGAATGAAATGCAACATATTCAGCAAAATCATTATCCTTCATCTTGCTGCAACATAAGTGAGTCACTTAAGTGTGTGTGGGAGGTCCACTTATAGCAATAAGTTGGACACTTAAGTAGGTAATATGAAATGAAACCTGGCTTATAAGGGGCACTTATGTATAAGTGCTGTCTATGAATTCGGCCCTAGGACTTCTATGCCTCTAACTTCGGTTGCCAAGTAGTATACCAGGAACGCATTTTCTTTCTCTCTTCATAATGTGGACGTTCGGTCCCAAATTCTGCAAACCAGTGTTCAAAAAGGGAACTATCATGCAAGTTAACATAATGTATACATCAAAGTCAGAAGAAAAGTCATATAATCAAATATAAATGTTTAATTATTCATTATTAAATCTATAATTTTCAAAATATGCATTATGCATGAATTTCCTTCCAAAAAGGCCAAAACATGCAAACATGCACGGAAAAGTACAGTTATTTGGATTTGATTAGTCATAAAATGAATATTTGCAAAGATTCAGAAGTGTAACCAGCTTATTTACAAACATGCATTTGCATGGAAATCCGGGCTCTAGTACTTAGCAAGTACTTGAAAATTCTTAAGGTAGAGCAGTAGTAGTGTGGAACTGCTACAAATCAGTTCAGTTTATAAGAAGATGGCTGCCTTCATGAATGTTAGAAAGAGGAAAGCATTGAAATTGTGTCAAGCAATACTGCAAGAGATGATTACTGGAAAATAGAGTTCATGAAGAGAACGTGGACTGGATAGGACACCACTTCCTGGATGTTTGAGAAGTTTGGTTGTTGCACTTTTTTCCAAGGACTGCATGAAAATATTTTTAGGTGTGTACCTTACCCTGGCTACCAGATAATTGTAGGAGCAAAAATAGGCATTCGTCAGGGAACAGTAAGGAAGATCATCAAAGAAGTCGCCGATAAAATAAATGAGAAAAAATAAATACTTAGATTAAATTATCGAATGCTCTAGAGAAATGTAATGGATGCCAAGAAATCTTGTATTTGCCTGGAATTTGATTAATAGTTGGATTATTCTGACAGGCTAGTAGCTCCAGGAACATTGTAGAGTATTAACCCCCTTTTACGCTTTTTAAAGGACCCAAGGAATACTGGTGTAAATGGGGGGGAAAGTGTAAATCATGGGAAACAACTTATTATGTAAAAATACTTGGAAAAGGACATACTGTACATGTTACACATATGCATATTATTAATTTATAGAGTATTTAATCTGAATCCTATTACAGCACTTACCTCAAATAAAAAAGGTCCAGTGTAAATTACTGTATTTACGTGAATAATACCCGCATTTAAAAAAAAAAAAATTACATACATACATTATCATCAGGGCCCGGATTTCAGTGACATGTCATCTTTTAATTGGTGCATCATAGAAGTTGCTAAGTTATATAAAAATCCTGTTCATTGCCCCCAGATTACAGAAATGCGTATTTATTAAGTCATTTTTCGTCATTTTTTGAAGTATTTGATTTTTAGGTCATTTTTTCGCTTTTTGCATCATTATTTTGTCATTTTTAATTATTTTATTTTTCTTATTGGTTATTTTTAAATAAGAATCCACGGTTTACGACATCAACCAACCAGTTCCTATATCTTGACGTACTTGAAGGTTTACGTGAAGGTTCGACGTTCTTTTACCTTCGAGAATCTATGGATGGTCACAGTTATCTACTGCAAGACTGTCTGAGGTAAATGTTAAAACCTACATAATATGGCATTATATATAGCTTTACAGTTAAATCTGCAACCGACGGCAATTACGATTATATTTATAGGAACGTTGTTTTCCTTTTCAGATCATTTCTCTTTACAGAGTACCTGGTGACAGAAGATCTTCGTACCGGTACATTTTGTTTCCAAGGAAAACCAAGATTCCAAAACAAAGAACCGACATCTTGCAATGTAAAAATTAGAGAAAATATCAATTATCGATATTGTTCATATCTAGAAATGTATATAATTTAGTTTCAAACAATAAATACCTGGGATGTTTAGGTCATTTTTTGTTCGTTTTAAGGACATTATTCGGTAATTTTAAGGTCATTTTTTAGCATTTTTAGGTCAACAAAATCCGGGCCCTGATTATCATTATAGACTGTTATGCCTTTAAGCGTTCAGTCTGCAAGCCTCTGTGTATTTACTAAATGTCGCCACAATCATCGATTTGCAACTAGTGTTGTGGACTCATTTAGTTCCATACCTCTTATCTTTAAATCGTTAGAAACCGAGTCTAACCATCGTCGTCTTGGTCTACCTCTACTTCTTTTACCCTCCATAGCAGAGTCCATTATTCTCCTAGGTAACCTATCCTCCTCCATTCGCCTCACATGACCCCACCACCGAAGCCGGTTTTTGCGTACAGCTTCATCCATCGAGTTCATTCCCTAATTAGCCTTTATCTCCTCATTCTGAGTACCCTCCTGCCATTGTTCCCACCTGTTTGTACCAGCAATCATTCTTGTACTTTCATGTCTGTTACTTCTAACTTATGAATAAGATATCCTGAGTCCACCCAGCTTTCGCTCCCGTACAGCAACGTTGGTCTGAAAACAGACCGATGTAGAGATAGTTTTGTCTGGGAGCTCACTTCCTTCTTACAGAATACTGTTGATAGCAACTGCGAGCTCACTGCATTAGCTTTACGACACCTTGATTCAATCTCACTTACTATATTACCATCCTGGGAGAACACACAACCTAAATTCTTGAAATTATCGACCTGTTCTAGCTTTGTATCACCAATCTGACATTAAATTCTGTTGAATTTCCTACCTACTGACATCAATTTAGTCTTCAGGAGGCTAATTTTCATACCATACTCATTGCACCTATTTAAGTTCCAAGATTGCAGGCTTTCGGCACAATCTGCCATTATGACCAAGTTGTCGGCATAGGTCAGACTGCTTACTACATTTCCACCTAACTGAATCCCTCCCTGCCATTTTATACCTTTCAGCAGATGATCCATGTAAACTACGAACAACAAAGGTGAAAGATTACAGCCTTGTCTAACCCCTGTAAGTACCCTGAACCAACAACTCATTCTACCATCAATTCTCACTGAAGCCCAATTTTCAACATAAATACCTTTGATTGCTTTTAATAATCTACCTTTAATTCCATAGTCCCCCAGTATGGCGAACATCTTTCCCCTCGGTACCCTGTCATATGCCTTCTCTAGATCTATGAAACATAAAAACAACTGCCTATTCATCTCATAGCATTTTTCAATTACCTGGCGCATACTGAAAATCTGATCCTGACATCCCCTCTGTGGTCTGAAAGCACACTGGTTTTCATCCAACTTCCTCTCAACGACTGATCGCACCGTCCCTTCCAAGATGCCAGTGAATACTTTGCCTGTTACGCTAACCAATGAGATACCTCGATAGTTTTTGCAATCCTTCCTGTTCCCTTGCTTATAGATAGGTGCAATTACTGCTTTTGTCCAATGTGAAGGAACCTTACCAACACTCCATGCTAATATTATTCTCTGAAGCCATTTCATCCCTGCCTTCCCACTACACTTCACCATTTCAGGTCTAATTTCATCTATTCCTGCTGCTTTATGACAGTGGAGTTTATTTACCATCCTTTCCACTTCCTCAAGCATAATTTCATCAACATTATTTTCCTCCTCCGCATGAGCTTGGCTGTTCTCAACACCACCAGGAAGATTTCCTTTTACGTTGAGAAGATGTTCAAAATATTCCCTCCACCTCTCCAGTGATTCCCTGGGATCTATTATGAGTTCGCCTGAATTACTCAAAATACTGTTCATTTCCTTTTTCCCTCCCTTCCTAAGATTCTTTATTACTGCCCAGAAAGGTTTCCCTGCTGCTTGACCTAGCCTTTCCAGGTTATTACCAAAATCTTCCCAAGACTTCTTTTTGGATTCTACAACTATTTGTTTCTCTCTGTTTCCTTCACCTACGTACAATTGCCTGTCTGCCTCAGCCCTTGTTTGCAGCCATTTCTGATATGCCTTCTTTCTACGTTTACAAGCTGCTCTCACTTCATCATTCCACCAAGATGTTCGCCTTTTTCCATCTATACACACAGTTGTTCCTAGGCATTCCCTTGCTGTTTCTACTACAGCATACCTGTATGCCACCCATTCTCTTTCTATATCTTGAACCTGCTTACTGTCTAATGTTCGAAACTTCTCACTAATCATATCCATGTACTTCTATCTAATTTCCACGTCCTGGAGATTTTCTACCCTTATCCATTTGCAGACAGATTTCACTTTCTCTATCCTAGGCCTAGAGATACTTAGTTCACTACAGATCAGATAGTGGTCTGTATCATCGAAAAATCCGCAAAAAAACTCATACATTCCTAACAGATTTCCTGAATTCGAAGTCGGTTAAGATATAGTCTATTCTGGATTTGGTACCCCTAGCCTCCCATGTGTAGCGGTAAATAGCTTTATGCTTGAAGAATGTATTCGTAACTGCTGAACCCATACTAGCACAGAAGTCCAGCAAACGCGTCCCATTCGTATTAGCTTGCATATCTTCCCCACATTTACCAATCACCGTTTTGTATCCTTCAGTTCTATTTCCAACTCTCGCATTGAAATCGCCCATTAGCACTATCCTATCCTTGTTGTTGACCCTGACCATGATGTCACTCAGTGCTTCATAAAACTTGTCAACTTCATCCTCATCTGCACCCTCACATGGTGAATACACTGAGACAATTCTCGTCCTAATTCCTCCAACTGCCAAATCTACCCACATCATTCGCTCATTTATGTGCCTAACAGAAATTATATTGCGTGCAGTGGTATGGCTGATAAACAGTCCTACCCCATACTCTGCCCTTCCCTTTCTAACACCCGTCAAGTACACTTTATAATCTCCTATCTCTTCCTCGTTATCTCCCCGTACCCGAACATCACTTACTCCTATCACATCCTGATGCATCCTCTTTGCTGACTCAGCCAGTTCTACTTTCTTTCTTCCATAAGCCCCATTAGTATTGATAGCTCTCCATCAAATTCCATTTCGTTCTCCAAGTTGTTCCCAAGGAGTCCCTCGCCTGTCAAATGGGAGTGGGACTCCATTACTCCCATAGGTCCGAGGCTTGCTTAAAATGTTCTGAGCTCAGTAAATTAATGAAGCAGGATGCCATCCTACTTACACATAGTCCAAATGAGGATCTCTCCTCTAACGGGTTATGGACCACCGGTGAATTGTATAGTCCTAGCCGCCTGAGCACAAGGAGGGCCATTACTCAGAATATGTCCGAGATGCCCACTCCCATTCCATAGCAACTGGTATCCCGACTCTCAGGACCAGTTACTAGGCCACTAAACTGTTGCCCATGGTTCACGAACTAGGACGTGACTACAGTAACCCATACCATGAATTGAGGTACGGCTTTAATTTGCTTCAATGTTGGCATTTTTTCTTCAAAATCAGCCTTCCTAAAGTTAGGGTGCGGGGATTATTTGCGTAAATGCGGTAACTGTTGACACTACTCTGCCTTTGTAATTCTGTTCATCCACTGACCATGAGAAGGGTATCAGTAGGTAGTTAAAATATTGTGTAATACAGTATATTATTAATCTGGTTATCTTTCTTATAATGACAGTAGAATTATCTAACCCACAATACATTTTCTTTCTCTGGATTGAATATTTTAATTTCTACTGTTGAACCTATTTACAACATAAACACACACTTATTCTAGATGGAACACTACACAATCACTGCTTCCTGCCAAAATAGTCCAAAATCAGTCTTTGTTTACACTTTTTGTTTCTAATGTCCTGTGTTTGCTTTTTCAAGTTCATAAAGGTTACAAAAATGATTTTCACACCCCTGTCTTCAGATGACAGATATCTGCATAAACGGTCCTCTGCTGCACTTGCCTCAGCATCACTTCATTGTCAGTGGTGGGAGATTCAGCAGCTGTTTGTTCTGCAACTAACTCCTCCACGTCTCTTTCTTTTGCAATTATCACAGAATCATCCTCCTGAAGAAAGTACTCAGCAGTACAGTTTGACTACAACATTCTCCATACATCAGGAAGCTGGCTGCCACCTCCTCCTCCTCCTCTTCCCATGACCTTCGCTACACTATCGCACCACACCTCACCCCTCCGATGTCTGCAGCTAAAGTCCCGCCACCAACAATGCTGATTTTAATAGTTGCATTTCTAACTCACTTGTATTTCAGTAATAGTGTATTTTCTCGCGTATTTAACGCATGACGAAAAACATGCACGAAAACTTTGGATGCGTAAATTATTCAAGGAATTCAGATATTTAAAACATTATTTACAGTTCATTTACATTTAAAAGATACATCAAATATAATATACACACAATTGGTTGAACTCATTTTCAGTTATCGTCATTTGGCGTAACATTCCGGCGTGAGATTTTTTCTGTAAAGGCAAATAGGGTACATCAGGTAAGTTGGACGTGTGGGTTTGAAATACCGACACTGGAAAATATTCTTCCCATTATGAGTTGGCAATAATGTAGAGTTTGAGGGATGTTCCACCATTCAACACATTGCAACAATTTATTAAATTCTTATAATTATTTATAATTATTATTTATTTGGCATAGGGATCTGGCGACCCCATCACCCAGTGGGAAACCACTGCAATCAGCTAGCCGAGTATTGGCGGGAAAGCCATAACGTTTGCGGGTATGAAGGAAATGCCTACTCCCAGTCCTGAACCACTAGGATGAACTTGTAGCGTTTCATTTATCACCAATTCATACTTCATTAATCACCTTTCCAGATCACATCTGGAATTGTAAAGCCTGACCTCGGTCAGAAATGTTCCGATCGAAAGATCAGACAATCAATGATGATGAGTCTTCTAATGAATAAATCCACCAGTGTGGACAAACAACAAGGATCTGCACAAAGACACCACTCGGAATCGGCGGGGTGTCAAGTAGAAGACCTAGGCGAGTCGGAGCGCCTGGAAGCCCAACAAACAATTGACAGACAGCTGACAGACAGTGGACAAACCCAACAATGTAAGAAGAGACTTAAGTTCAACACATCAGGAAAATGTTCATATTTTGCAATATTAAACATTAATTCAATAAGTAAGGTGGGCAAGTTGAAACATTTAACTGATGTGATGGACCAACATAGGATTTTAATAATGGCTTTACAAGAACTTAGGAACACAGACCAGGACCCAATTGAATCAGGAGGTTATCGTCTCTACAAAGGACCTCCAGGACAAAGAGTAATGAAGAATGTCCCCCAATTTGGTGTAGGTTTTCTTGTTCACAGTAGCATAATAGGCTCAATTGAAGATTTTTCTTCAAACTCTCCGAGGATGGCACTTCTAACAGTTAAAGTAGGGAATAAAACTTATGCTTTAATAAATGTCCATGCACCAACAAATGACAAAAACAATAAAGATAGAGAAGGAGTTGAAAACTTTTGGGAAGAACTTGATTACATATTATTGAAGGTCCCTGATGAGCATATAAAAATCTTACTTGGAGATTTCAATGCTAAAATAGGCAGAGAAAAGAAGTATCGCACAGTTGTAGGAAAATGGCCAGCTCATAAATTAACGAACAAAAATGGCCAAAGATTAATTGAACTTTGTGCAGATCATGGACTCATTTTGGAAACCACCAGATTCATGAGGCGACCACATAAACTTATGACATGGAAATACCCTAACGTAAAATTGGGAGAGTTTCAGATTGATCATGTTGCTATGGATAAAGATTATCATAAAGAAATTTATAATGTCAGAGTCCTCAATGGGGTAGACATTGACTTGGATCATTATATTTCAAAAATAAAAATCAAGTTAACATCAAAAAGGAAACACAAACGTAATCATCTCAAAGCAAGGAGAAATTATGATCCCAGTTACTTAATAAATAATAAAATATATTTAGAGAGATCCAAAACACCTTTAAGTGACAAATTAGAGACGATGATCAACAAACTTAAAACCATAGCTGAAGAAATCGCTCCAATTAAAAGGAGAAAGAAACATGCGTGGTGGAACGGGGAATGTGACAAAGCAATTCAAGCAAGGCACAAGACATGGTTAAATGATCTACAGAGGAAAACAGAAAAATCTCGAGAAGAACTAATTAATGCCAGAAGACAAACAGCTAAAGAAATTAGGACAATTAAAATAAATTATCAAAATGAAATGCTTAACACTATAGAGGAAACATTCAATCAGCATAAAACAAGAGACTATTACAAAACATTCAAGCAATATCAATCTACGTTTACCCCTCCCACACTTATGTTAAGAAATAAAAATGGAAAAATGGCACACAATAATCAAGATAATGCTAACATTCTTGCAGAATACTTTAAAGAGTTACTTAATTGTGAGGATCCTGTGGAATATTTAGAATTTGACCCTAACCCAAAAAATAAAACTCCATTACAAAATATTATACCACCAGTTTACAATGAAGTGAAAACAGCAATTAATGCACTTAAAAACTACAAAGCAGCAAGAGAGAATCAAATAGTAGCAGAAATATGGAAGAATGCTAATGATCAGACTATTCAAAACCTACATAAATACATCATTGATATTTGGAACACGGAGAAGCTTCCCGAGGAATGGAATATGGCGATAATCCACCCGCTGCATAAGAAAGGTGATCGCTCCGATCGAAATAATTATCGGGGGATGTCCTTGCTTGATATTACAAGATTGTATCCAAGATTATATACACAAGAATCCAAGAACAACTCGACCAAGAACTTGGAGAATATCAGGGAGGATTTTGACCAGGTAGAAGCTGTCCTGATCAAATCCTTAGTTTAAAATGGATAATGAAGCACCAAAGAGTTCGAAATAAGGGTCTAGTCATCACGTTTGTAGATTTTAAAACCCAGGTCAGGTCAGGATCACCCTGCTGCCGTATGTGACAGCAGACGATACTACCTGCGACTGTCTGGCTGAGGGTCAGGCGGCCAGTACCAAACCTGGCAAAATAGAAGGATGACCAACGGCTATGGGCGGATGAGCTCTCCCTTAGTAGGTTTGATGAAGCCTTTGTGTAGGAAATGACATATAAATTCATCAAGTTCAGGGCACTCTCTTGCCCTTGGGGTGAAAAACTTCCCCTAAAGGCGGATGAACCATATTTGGTCAACGGCATAGAAAGTCCTCAACGGCGGACCAGGTGTAAGGACAGTAAGTCCGTCCTCGGCTGGAATGGTGGACGAAGGCTGCAGTGACTAGGAACCCTTCAATCGGCTTGCCATTGAAAACAGTTCTTAAGTCATCAAGTACAGTGCGTTTGTTGAAGTGCAGCAACACTCTCACTCTAAAAGCATCTCACGCACAGCAGTCTTCCAACAACAGATTGACTCTTCCAAAAGTCCTGCGGCGATCAGGAAGTTGCGACGGGGGCAGGATTGTGATGTCTGGAAGCCTCTAGTGATAACTTGGCACGTAGGTGGTAGATGTGTGATCGGTCGTCTTGCTTAGGATTGTGGCTGTAGAGCAATTCGGTTGCTGCATCTATGACTGAGCAGTCCTATTTAGGGTCCACTCTGCTCACCTCACATGGGGAAGGGGCTAGAAAAGGTGCCCTAAACATAGTCAGCCACTTCTAGTACCGATTGGATAGCCGCATTCAATGGTATCACCTCAATGCGGTCGAACAAGAAAGAAATTATAATTTGCTACATGGAATGTAAGAACACATAATGATGACCCTTCAAATGAGAGACCCGAAAGTAGAACAGCCCTTGTGGGTAGAGAGTTACGAAGATACAATATCTTGCTGAAGAAGGTCAGTTGAATGAAAACGGAGCAGGATACACTTTCTTCTGGAAGAGTAAACCTACCAGCGAACACCGAACACATGGAGTAGGCTTTGCTATCAAGAATAAGCTTCTCAGAGACCTGTTGGAATTTCCAACTAGATGTAATGAACGCATTATGGCATTAAGACTTCGATTAAATGGCGCCCAGCATGCCACAGTAATTTGCGCATATGCCCCCACATTAGACTCTGATGATGACATCAAAGAAACATTCTATTCAGATCTGGATGACATCCTAACAAACATCAGTCGCCTAGATAAAATCATCTTGCTTGGTGATTTTAATGCCAGAGTGGGAAAGGACCGTAAAGTATGGAATGGTGTCGTTGGCAAGGAGGGAGTTAGCAGTGAAAACTCCAATGGTATTAGACTCCTCTCAAAATGTGCTGAGCATGGGTTGATAATCACCAACACCATCTTTCGCCAAAGGGATCGCTTCAAAACATCATGGCAGCATCCTAGATCGAAACACTGGCACCTCATTGACTATGTAATCGTCCGCAAGCAAGATCTACTCAATGTTCTCATCTCCAAAGCAATGACGGAAGCTGATGACTGTTGGACAGATCACCGACTTATTAGATCAGTGATGCATTTGTCACTGTCCACCCAGAGGAGGAAACAACAGAAGAGCTTCAGACATACTTTTGACATCGAGAAGTTTGGCAATACAGAAATTACTTCAAAATACAGAGAGCTCCTTCATCGGACTTTGCCGAAGGAATATCAATCTGATGTAACGCAACACTGGGAGAGTCTGAAGACCACTATTCAAGATGCTTGCAAAGAAACAGTAGGATATAAGACCAGAAAACATCAGGACTGGTTTGATGAAAATGATGAAGAAATTGAAGCATTGATCTCAGAGGAGAGAAAAGCCTTGCAAGCATGGCGAAGGGACATGAACTCCCACTCTAAGAAACAAGCCGTGAGTATTGCCAAAGCAAATGTCCAAAGAAAAACCCGTGAGCTCAAGAATGCATGGTGGACAGCAAAGGCAAAAGAGTTGGAATATCTAGCAGATAAAGATTCACGACAGTTCTTCCAAGCGACAAAAGCAGTTTATGGTCCCACCACCCTTGGGAGGAATCCTCTTTGGTCCAGCGATAAGAGTACACTTTTAAAAGATCAGTATTCCATCATGAATAGGTGGAAAGAGCATTTTGAAGACCTTTTGAACCAGGATTCGATTATTGATGAACAGGTGTATGATATATTAAAACAAGCTCCCATCAATGAACACTAGATGAAGTTAAGCATGCTGTCAATCAAGCAAAGCGTCACAAAACCTCTGGTCCTGATGGTATACCAGTGGAAGCTCTCAAAGAAGGAGGTGAGGAACTAATAAGACACATACATGAACTGATTGTCAAAATTTGGAGCACAGAAGAAATGCCTCCTGATTTCAGAGACAGTCTGGTAGTTCCCATATTTAAGAAAGGGGATCGAAAAAACTGCAATAACTATCGGGGAATATCCTTACTGTCGTGCCTGGGAAAGCTTATTGCTCGAATCTTGGCAAATCGTATTGTACCCCTGGTGGAGAAAATACTTCCAGAGAGTCAGTGCGGCTTCAGGCCTTCTAGAGAAACCACAGATATGATATTCACAGCTCGTCAACTCCAGGAAAAATGTAGAGAACAAAATAGACCTCTTTATATTGCCTTTATTGATCTTACTAAGGCATTTGACTCTGTGAACCGAGAAGCTTTGTGGAAAATTTTAGCTCTATATGGCTTTCCGCAGAAATTTATTGCAATTTTGAAATTGCTGTACACTGATATGATGGCAGCTGTCATTGGCAACGGCTCTATTGGAGAGCCATTCCATATCAATACCGGTGTTAAGCAAGGCTGTGTGATAGCCCCCACTTTGTTTTCCTTATTATATTCCTAGTTGCTTTACGTCGCACCGACACAGATAGGTCTTATGGCGACGATGGGACAAGAAAGGGCTAGGAGTGGGAAGGAAGCGGCCGTGGCCTTAATTAAGGTACAGTCCCAGCATTTGCCTGGTGTGAAAATGGGAAACCACGGAAAACCATTTTCAGGGCTGCCGACAGTGGGGTTCGAACCTACTATCTCCCGAATACTGGATACTGGCCGCACTTAAGCGACTGCAGCTATCGAGCTCGGTCTTTGTTTTCCTTGTATGTTGCCGCTGTCATGGAACTTGTCAGAGATGATCTCCCTCCAGGAATTCATATAACTTACAGGATGGATGGTAAACTTTTTAATTTGAGCATTTTAAAGGCAGGAACTCGGACATCGTCTGCAGCATTAGTTGAGTTACAGTATGCTGATGATAATGCTGTCGTAGCTCAGACACAAGAAGAGCTTGTGATAATCCTGAATGCTTTTTCTGATGCATACAACAAGATCGGACTCAAACTGAATACCAGCAAAACACAGATCCTATACCAACCAGCCCCTGGGGAAGGTCAAAGAGATATCAATGTCACAATTGATGGAGTGAGCCTTCAAGTTGTAAACACCTTCCCATACCTTGGCGGCACCCTCTCATCAAGCGCAAATATAGATTCAGAAATCCAACACAGTATTAACCGTGCAGGAGCATCCTTTGCTAAGTTAAGATCTCGAGTTTTTGACAATCATGATGTCAATATCACAACAAAAATTCTTGTGTACAATTCTGTTGTAGTTCCAACTTTACTCTACGGATCTGAATCCTGGACATGCTACAGTCGACACCTTAAGAAGCTGGAACAGTATCATCAACGTTACTTGAGGAGAATACTGCAAATAACTTGGCAAGACAGGCATACAAATATCAGCGTTCTTGAAGAGGCACACACCACCAGTATAGAATTGATGGTTTTAAGATGCCAGTTACGATGGACAGGACACGTAGTTCGCATGCCCAATAATCGCATTCCCAAACAAGTGTTTTACTCTGAGCTAACAGTAGATAAACGCTGTGTAGGCGGTCAGGGGAAGCGATTTAAAGATGTAATCAAGGCTAACTTGAAGAGATGTAACATTGATGTTGATAACTGGGAGAACTTAGCCCTTGACCGTTCATCCTGGAGATAGTCCATTACGGCACACTGTCTTTTGAAGAAAACCGCTGACGTACAGCGAATGACAAGAGGCAACATAGGAAAGAAAAAGAAGTGCTGAGGAGACATAGAAATAACATGACTGCTCCACCTGGGACTACCTGTCATCACTGCGGCAAATTGTGTAACTCCCGCATTGGACTGTATAGTCGCCTCAGAACGCATAGATGAAGAGGCGTCCTGCCTGGAAGACAAACCTACTCGATTACGAGTGTTTGCTATCATCATCATCATCATCAGATTTAAAAAAAAGCATACGACAGTATTCATCGTGAATCATTATTAAAAAGCCTTAATAAATTTGGCTTACACTAAAAACTTGTTAACCTCATTAGTATGACTTTTAAAAATACGAAGGCAAAAGTTAAATTTAGAGGTGAATTATCGGAATCATTCACTATAAGAACTGGACTTCGACAAGGAGACGGACTTTCACCATTGTTATTTAATTGTGAATGGAACAAGAAATGCCAACCAACTATCAAGATCGGTAGAAATATTAAACTCAACTGCCTTGCTTTTGCAGACGATTTAGCATTACTTGCAAATACAATAGAAGAGGCTAAATTTCAAATTGAACAACTAGAAATTATAGCCAAAAAAATGGGATTACAAATTTTATTTGAAAAAACAGAAATGATGCCAACTTTTAAAGTTGATTTACCAGTTATTCAACTGAAGAGTAATAAAGAGATTAAAATTGTTCAGAAATTCAAATATCTTGGGGAAATAATAACATGGATCACAAATGAAAAAGAAGCAATAGAACACAGAACAACTAAATTTAAACAAGCACAAAGACTTACCTGGCCAACCTATAAAAAAAAAATGTCTTTCGATAAACGCTAAGCTGAAACACTATAATTCCATAGTTAAACCAGAGGCAACATATGCGTGTGAAACTTTATTCAAATTAAATGTAAAATCTACAACGGACAAATTACAGAAAACTGATAGAAGAATTCTTAGAACAATTATTAATAAAAAACACCAAGTTGATGGACAGTGGAGATTGTAAGTAATAATAATAATAACTTAAATGTTTCCACCTTTTCAATACAATATATTCACAAATTTACAAAATTATACGGTACTAGTTTCGACCCATCTAGGGGTCATCATCAGCCGTATTGGAGCAAAGATCATTTGTGGCGAAATCCTAAGACAATATTATTTTAAAGAATAACAAGTGAAATGAGATGTTATGGTAATAGTTAATAATACAAGGAATATACATAATAAGAGGTTTTTAACAAAGAATAAAGTATAAATGGGGTGTTGTAAAAATTATAATCATGGAAATCAGTAAGTTCTTGTATTGAAATGAAATATGGCTTAGGAAGAGGGCTTAAGGTGGGGCTGAAGGGTGCGGGAGAAAGTGTAATTGTCTTGGAAAAGTACCTTTGATTAAATTTAGGATTGAGTTTAGGTTGGCTGCATTATTGTTTCTGAGGAAAGTGATAAATAGATCGAAGAGTATGTTGGGTTTCTCTGAGATTTCATTGAGATTGTGACTGGCATTAAAGTATTGGTCTAGGTGTATGTAGTAATTTTCCATTATGTTCAGTAAAGGGCCCTTGTTTGCTAATACGAGGATGTCCATGTCTTGTTCAATATTGGTGAAATTATGGTTATAATCTTGCATGTGTTGGCCGATGGCTGAAAACTTGTTGTATTTTATTGCGTTAGTGTGCTCGTGGTATCTGATAATGAAGTTTCTCCCGGTTTGCCCGATGTAGGTTTTTTTACAGGTGGTACATTTGATCCTATAAACTCCTGATTTTAAAAAACTGCTGGTCTTGTTGATGTGTGAAGTATTGTATAAAACATTCATGTTCTTATTGTTGGTTTTGAAGGCTATTTTAACGCCTTGTTTCTTAAAGATGTTGGTTAACTTGTAGATATCATTGTTGAACGTGATATCTACAAGTTAACCAACATCTTTAAGAAACAAGGCGTTAAAATAGCCTTCAAAACCAACAATAAGAACATGAATGTTTTATACAATACTTCACACATCAACAAGACCAGCAGTTTTTTAAAATCAGGAGTTTATAGGATCAAATGTACCACCTGTAAAAAAACCTACATCGGGCAAACCGGGAGAAACTTCATTATCAGATACCACGAGCACACTAACGCAATAAAATACAACAAGTTTTCAGCCATCGGCCAACACATGCAAGATTATAACCATAATTTCACCAATATTGAACAAGACATGGACATCCTCGTATTAGCAAACAAGGGCCCTTTACTGAACATAATGGAAAATTACTACATACACCTAGACCAATACTTTAATGCCAGTCACAATCTCAATGAAATCTCAGAGAAACCCAACATACTCTTCGATCTATTTATCACTTTCCTCAGAAACAATAATGCAGCCAACCTAAACTCAATCCTAAATTTAATCAAAGGTACTTTTCCAAGACAATTACACTTTCTCCCGCACCCTTCAGCCCCACCTTAAGCCCTCTTCCTAAGCCATATTTCATTTCAATACAAGAACTTACTGATTTCCATGATTATAATTTTTACAACACCCCATTTATACTTTATTCTTTGTTAAAAACCTCTTATTATGTATATTCCTTGTATTATTAACTATTACCATAACATCTCATTTCACTTGTTATTCTTTAAAATAATATTGTCTTAGGATTTCGCCACAAATGATCTTTGCTCCAATACGGCTGATGATGACCCCTAGATGGGTCGAAACTAGTACCGTATAATTTTGTAAATTTGTGAATATATTGTATTGAAAAGGTGGAAACATTTAAGTTATTATTATTATTACTTATATATTGTTCAATACGGACCAAAAACATGAAATTCATAACCATCAGTGGAGATTGTTGCCTAACAACATTGTCTATCGTGAATGTGAATCAATAATATCTACAATGCGTAAAAGAAGAATTTCCTTTTTCTGTCACATATCAAGATTACCAGACACCAGGATATTGAAACAACTATTTGATTACTTTTTGAAAAATAAAATCAATAATAATTGGTTCAAAGAAGTTCAGGATGATTTGGAAGAATTGGGTATAACTCGGCAACAAATCAAAGACAGAAAAGAGAAGAGGATTTTGAAGGAAAAAAGCATAAGTCTCAAACTAAAAACAGTTGAACAGAAACAATATACTATATTGGACACACAAAAGGCTTCCAGGTCGGAGAGGATGAGAAAGTTCTGGGAGAAGAAAAAGAAGAAATTAACTCAAATATATTGATTTAAGTGCTCCAATGTGGGCGTAAAATATGTAAATAATTATTATTATTTATTATTATTTATTATTAATTATAATTATTATTTATAATTTATTAAATTCTTATAATTTAATAAATTGTTGCAATGTGTTGAATGGTGGAACATCCCTCAAACTCTACATTATTGGTTAAACGTCAACACGGAAATGATCATAACTTACGATATGAGCTGGCAATATGACTGCAAGTGAAATAAACATGAACGAATAAAAGTACAATTCATGTAAGTACATAATAATGAGACAGGCAAAAAAGAAAACTGTCCAACACGATAAGGGCCGGGCATCGAAAGAGGGACCCTGCATTGTTTTTTGTTGTAGAACGATGTAAGGTGCAAGCTTTCTGCCATCACCTGTTATAGCAAGCATTGCAGTACATCATTGTTTTTCCCTTCCGGTAGTGCATATGTTAACAGTTGTTCGACTTCGTGACATATGGAAACTGACTGGCGTGTGGCGTCTGACCTGCGGTACCTATTTGGGAGAGCAAATATTCCGTCACTTTACGCTTCTCACTGACAAAGCGATGAAAATCAATTACTTTTTGGTTGAAATCATTCAACATTTTTTGGCATAGGCCTAATGTTGTTCTTCGTCAAAGAGAAATTCCATTTCTCTTCATAAAATTAATCATCCAACCTCAGCTAACTTTCAAATTGGAGACACTGATTGCATGTGAAACAGCTATTTCTCGTCCTTTAAAATTCATCATTTTGTGAGAAATTGCATATCCAACGTTGCATAACGAAATCATATATTTAAGCAGATCCTCCTCTACTTTTGGAAACTTGCTGTTTTTTGGTCTGCGAAATGCTTTGCGCGACTTGTTGGTCACTTTAAGTGCACTTCTATGTTACCGCGGTAGCACGCATTGCGTTCGGACACTGATACTTGCGGCCCGCTATCCTGTGCCCGTATGTTTCAACGTAACTGATCGCCACAAGTTTATATAATGAAGTATTACTTGAATTCTTGCTCATTGTGGACTAATAAACAGTTCTGAGATCACAGAAAATGCATGTCTCATACCCAAAACACTTGTAATATTCCTTTGTACCAGACTGGAATAGAGCATGACTAGTCACTTCTGCACTGATTCTCTCTCTGAACTAGTGCAGTGGTATTTCCTACTGGCTGATAACAGCACGTTGGCCAGTATTTGGAATGCCTGGTTTCGCCTTAGGAAGGCTGCTACCTGACTAGTTGACATCTTTATTTCATAATGCATCCGGAGCTGCGTGATTGATGTTCAAAGAAGTGGGTTCATCAAATACGTGAAGATTTCTTTTTTCCACTTTGGACCCAAAAATAATGGGATGCGTAAATTATGCAAAGGTGTTAATGATGCGAGAAAATACGGTGTAAGGAAATTGGTACGCCTACGACATTGAACTCTGTTACATGCAAATCAAATGTATTTCACGAACAGGTGTCTGGCTCATAATCTTTCTCCTTTAGTCAAAAGCCGCACATTCACTTCCCACGACCTTCGTTACACTACTAAGCCACATCCCTCCAACATCTGTAGTTAAAATCTCACCACCAACAAATATGACTCTAATGTATCACATTTGTAACTCACCTGTGTTTTTATCAGAGAAAATGCATATGTTGACAACATTACTTTAATTTTGTGACATATTGCCCCCTTTACTCCCAGTCCGCTCAGCCGGAGAGCGGAAGTCCCAGACGTGGACCGTTTGCTGTCAGGCTTTGCTTACTTTAAAAAGGCTGGGAAGATACAAGGATTGATGACAATCACAAGAAGAACTTTTAAAACAACAGGTTTGACATTTATTTAAAACTAGCACTCAAAACACAAATTTAACAAACTTTTAACAAACAAATCTTGATGGATTTCTACGTAAAATTCTTCTCTGCAAGTTGCCTGAGATATAACATCATCGTTCTCCATGCAAATCGAAGCTTGAATTTAACTGAAATACATAATAAATGTTTATTAGCCTACATCTGGCTTGAATAAAGAAATTAAATTATGTTGGGAGAATCTCTTCTTAATAATGGTAGGATTATTTAAAATTTGTAAGAAAATTAAATATCAATGAGCTTTCCATGGCTCGACCATTTTACCTATGCCATCCTAGGCTATCCTAGACTATCTTCGACTTTCATGTGTTATTGTAATAACATCTACATTCACACAAAGAAACTTCATGTTTTCTGAAGAAATTAATTAATTGTGGCGTCATTAACTTCGCAAAAATATGTCAGAAGTATTAAAACAGAGTCGTCCTTCTCGTGGATAAATCTCATTAACATTATTACATCTCTCTAGCGTGAGTTCCCCTGAACTATGCTTCAAATATTTATTATAAAATTTTACTAAAGCATGCCTATCTAAGACTTATCATTGGGCCGATGACCTTCGATGTTAGGCCCCTTTAAACAACAAGCATCATCATCAAGATTTATCATCATTAAATTACATTCTCATAATTGTTATTTCGACGAAATTCCATCTAAATTTCACTGAATAAAACGTGATATTAATCAATTCACATTATCTGACGTCTCAAAAATGAAATTAACAACTTTTACAAATTCGGGTACCTTTGCCCTCACTTATGAAATATTACACAGTTATTTATTCGTGACTGGTACCTTAATGTTACTTTTATGTAAATTTTAAATAAAATTAACTAAAGGTTTAAATCAACACAAAATAAATCATCCTAAACAACGCTGACGATAACCTGGGCGCAACATGGTAAACACGTGGCCAGGTCAGAACCACATTTCAATAAATCACAGAACAAATGTAATTAATTACAACACACTCACAACACTCACACAAATGATACACGAATATTATTGACATATATTACAAGCGGATTCTAGAATTTGACTATTAAATTCTGGTTATTATTCCCTACTCATGAAATTTTAAAGATGGCGGTCTCGGTCAAATATCAACTCACGATCCTCACAGAAATGTGATAAAATATGGGCGATCACTTATTCAGAAATAACAAAGTTCTCACAACTTTGATCATTAGGATTATCATCGGTTCAATATTCAGAAGAATTGTCGACACGCACATAATACAGGTCAAACATTAACACCGTCGAACCTGCGGTTCATGAGTCACGATAATATTATTATTACTTTAAATCTTACACACATCATTTAACACGTGTTCCAACATTTGCAGAAGTCATGGTTCACCAAACACACACTTCCCAAATAAATGCAATAATTAATCCCTCGGGATTTCGCCGTATTCCAGACGCATATTCCACTTAATTGAGCACATTATCATACATTTCACAATAAGCACAAGTAACATTTAAACTCATGACCCTTAGTCTTTGGTTTGACCCGAGCTATAATTTTCATTATTATTATTATTATTATTATTATTATTATTATTATTATTATTATTATTATTATTATTATTATTATTATTATTATTATTATCGTTAGTGCTGGATATTACTTCCACAAAAATCTGAGTTCGACAATGAATCTGATGATACTATCTCGCATAAATCCAATGAAACACGAGATGAAATTTACATTGAAATTCAACATATTAAATATGCCGTAAATCTGTCCCACACGAGTTCAACATCTGAAAGTATCCTCTCAAAAACAATTATCTGTTATTGGTGAGGTCAGTGATTTTTAAATAGTATACTTAGCTGTTGGTTGGGACATTCAGAATTATAATAGAAGACACAAACAGTCTAACTACTCTAATAGAATCCAATAACTCATACACTCACAACGTAACAACACTACCATTACCCATGTAAAAGAAGAATGGAAATATCGTAAAAAAGTACTAATCTAATAGAAATACTACCACTAATGAATAAGTATTATTTCTACAAAGATGAACAGGAAAAACATTACAAAATGGTACTTAAATATCTGATGGAAGCGGATCTCCATCGATGTTCTGGATCTGCTCGCTCACATGTTGATGGTAATCTGCTCCAGTCGTTATCTCCCCATGTTAGATAATGTCTACATCTTAGTTCTTCATGTCGACAGCCAAGTCCAGATCAGTAATCTTGTAGGTTTCTCCTTCGGATGGCAGTTGAAACATCCTGGCGAAGATTATCGAACATGTTGCGGTCCTCTTCTCTCTTGATGAGGTGAAAGCTGAAACTAACACAAAATTTTAGTCTGTTTTTCCACACACAACCACATTGAAATTTTTGTAGAACAGTACGTAACTTAGTTCTCGAAAATCTGCCTTACTCGACGACTATCAGAATGTCAGAATATCAGAGTATCGTAGAATCAGAATGTCAGAGTATCAGAGTATCATAGAATCAGAGTATAAGAGTATCGTAGAATCAGAATGTCAGAATATCGTGGAATCAGAGTGTCATAGAAGCAGAGTATAAGAGTGTTAGAATATCGTAGAATCGAAGAATAAGAGGGAGTTTGTTCATAAAACACGGGTATTTAAGCATTTACCAGGTGGGTGTGTCACAATGTTGTCTCGTAATTGAACGTCGTACTTGCACCTGATAGGTTACTACAATTCTAGATATCACACTCTCCAGAATATTCCATACGCACTGCTAATTAGCCTGGCCTTGAAATTTCCCAAGTAGGTCACATGACACAGCTGACTGGTCGATTGAAAAATCAATACTGCTCCCCCGGCCTGTAAAAACTGGTTCTATGCATACGAACACGACTGTGTAAGACAACTTGAAATATATCACCCTTAATAAAGGAATGGCAGCCTCTTTTTTCTATACACAATAAAATGTTCATTGTGGGCCAAATTTGAAAGGGACAATACAAATAAATTGCATTTAATAAACATTAATACGTACAACATCAAGTTATGTATACAGTAAATGGATTACTTGCAAATGAGGTTTAATTAACTTGATTTTATGTTTTGCTGGGAACTACAGAAATTTATGTATAAAACAGAGTTACATGGAACTGTGTTACGTATAAACCAGTCTGAACAATACATACCATTTTGAAAACTATTAGAGGTTAAGTTTATTCAGGAATAATATTTTTGGGTGCATAATGTAGGGAAATGATACATCAATGATTGGTGCAGGATTAATCAGCTTATAAGTTTTGAATAATGAAATTAGGGCATTTATCCTTCTTTCCACAATTGAATAAGGTTTCATTAAATACTATTTATTATAATTCTCTTTCCTATTGGGATTTCAGTTATTTATTTATTTATTTATTTATTTATTTATTTATTTATTCATTCATTCATTCATTCATTCATTCATTCATTCATTCATTCATTCTCAGGCAAGATATTCTTGACCGACGCAATGCTAGACGGCAGCGAAGGCAAGACATGGCTCGGCGACGCACTGCTGCTGCTCAGGAGAGGATGAGACTTATTAGTCAACTTGCTCGGAAAGAGAAGAGAGATGATACTTTTGGCATGCGTGATGAAGATTGGGATGTTTATAAGGCTATTAACAAAGTATGTATGTTTTATGTTAGTTAAATTACTTTTCAGTATAATAGATTCTTTACAGAGCAATTTAACTTCATACTCTTATGCTCATTGTTCACTCCATACTTGTCCTCTCTGCTTTGCACCTCCATTAGGCTTTTTGGAAATGTGTAGCCAGCTTTAACATGTTGGTTAGGAATAGAGTAGACTCATCTTCTGCTTGAAACTCTGTTTGTTTGTAGTCTTCTGGTGCTGCAATTAGTATGCTCCATTCTTTAAAATTATTGATAAAAGAAAGTGATGTGTATATATTATATATGTAGGCATCTGACGTGTGTTTACCAGTGGCAGGAAGCGATATTGCTTGCTGTAAACAGAGTGATGTAATCTGTTGGTTTGGTGCAATCAATACAGTCGCAACACTAATAAATTGTCTTGAAATTAATAATGTCATTGGGTAATATGAATAAAAATGACACGCGCCTAGTGAGGCAGGTCTCAAAGGAGGCATAAGACTGAAGCCACTTGCCATGTATATGAATATAATTTGTTTCCCCACTAAAGAGATGGATCTCCTTTGCTTGAGATGATGTATCTTACCCACTGGCCCTGATATCTGTCAGGTGACACCACAGTCATATAAACTGTATAAATTAAGTATGGGGAGGATTTTAAACATCCCGTGATGTGACTCCATCTTTTACATTTCTTGTGATTTAGTTTAATTGAGAACAATGGTAGTGGAGGGAGAACTGGACACCATGTTGTGGGTTCGGATCCCACTGGTATCTGGTTGGCCATTTTTGTTCTGTACTTAACATCTCTTCAACACGCACTACAGTACGTAACACGACCTAATAGGTTGAAAGTCGATTTCAATTCATTTCCACTGCTTGTGTTCTACTTTTATCCCTCTCCTTCATCACCCAGGTTTCTGATCCATATGTGGAAACTGACACAAAATAAGTCTTGTAGATAATTCCTTTACATCTCTGTGGTACATCCCTATTCCATATCAGTCCTCCCACACACTTCAAGAATCCATTCGCACACCTTCCTCTTTCATTGATTTCCATACTGTTTCCTCCATTTTTTAAAAAATTTTTTTTTCATTTACACTTCCCAGGTATTTAAAGCTTTCAGCTCTTTTCGACTGTTCTCCTCCTAATATCATGCCTTTATATGCTCGATTCTTGTTTTGTGTCGTTACCAGCATTTCACTCTTTTGTGCTGAGAACTTCATTCCATAAGATGACACAACTTCCTCCCACACATTTAGCTGTTCCTGCACTTCACTCTCACTGTTTCCCCATATTAGTAGATCATCTGTAAACAACACTGCTTTCATTTTTCTCTCCCCAGTGGTCTGATATCACTAAAACTAAAATGTGTATTTAATTACAAACCGTATATTATTCATATTATGACAGCTTTTTTTCCTCCTGTCCGCCATCACTAGGTAAACGCAAGGACAAATTGTCCTCACCCTTGGGAGTATAAAATTCCTTGTCTTTCGGCAAGGTACACATTGGCCAAATATGCTAGTCCATTGGTACTAGCTTTTTATGCCAAAATTGTACCCAGCCTAACAGATGGCATCGAAATCTTATGGCCCAAATTATCCCTCCATGATCTTGCTACAGTGGAAAAAGTGAAAGCACGGTTTTTGAAAGCTGTTTTAGGCCTATCAGAATATACCCTTTCAAGACTCTCATATGTACTTACTAGAAAAACATTCTTCTTAGAAGATTTAAGGATAAGTCACGGTTTGCCTTCTGCTGTGAACTATGAAAAATTTATTAAAGACAGACAACAAAAAAGATCTGAAATATGGAGTGAATTTTATTCCACTGATGCTATGACGACCAATGATTGGAAGCAAGCTAACTTCAACCTCAGACATATTATGACAAGGTTTGCTACTCATGGGTTCCATTACAAGATATGTGCGAATAAACGATTTCTCGAACCCGGACAAACGTGTGTGAAAGATGTAACCTCCAATGCGACAGGTATAATGCTATGCTCTGTGTACTTAGAACAGAATCTTTGACGAAATTCTGTTCTTCCATGTAAATTTTTGCACATTGTGAACATTTTCTAATACAGTAGAGTCTTGTTAATCCGAACTAATTGAGACTGGAATCTGTTCGGATTACGAAATTTTCGGATTAACCGGAAAATATTTTCTAATAATAATGTTATTGTTTTTACGTCCCGCTAACTACTTTTACTGTTTCTGGAGACGCCTAAGTGCCGGGATTTTCTCCCGCAGGAGTTCTTTTACGTGCCAGTAAATCTACCGACACAGGGCTGACGTATTTGAACACCTTCAAATACCACTGGACTGAGCCAGGATCAAACCTGCCAAGTTGGGGTCAGCAGGCCAGCTCCTCAACCGTCTGAGGAAAATAGTTTCTACAATACAGTACAGTACATACTGTAATTTGAAATGTCCATTCCTTAGCAGTTACATTAATAAAATACTGTATAAAATTACAGTAGGGTAGTTACCAACCCGTAGAGGAGAAAACGACTAAAACTGTCTCCTAAAACTGCTAAAATACGGTAACGGATTGCACTTTTGCATTGTGCCCAGGATGCGATGTGATGTTTATTTAATAGTTCTGCCGCTCTCTCAGCGGTAGCTGTTTAACACTGCATCTTCGAGTGGTACGTATAAGTTAGGAAATTTGTTTGGAAGGGTAATAGGGAGGTACATTCAGGGAAACGAGGTGGTCTAGGGAGCGGTGACAAGGGAACAAGGAACTGGAAATCAAGTAGGGATGACATAAATTTGTTAGTGTTGAACTGTAGAAGTATTGTAAAGAAAGGAATAGAATTGAGTAATTTAATAGATATATATTTACCAGATATTGTAATAGGAGTTGAATCATGGCTGAGAAATGATATAATGAATGCAGAAATTTTCTCACGGAACTGGAGTGTGTATCGTAGAGATAGGATAGGAATGGTGGGAGGGGGAGTATTCATTCTGGTGAAAGAAGAATTTATAAGCTACGAAAAAGTTAAAGATGAGACACATGAAATTCTAGGTGTAAGGCTCATTTATAAAGATAATAGGCAGTGTACAGACTGGGAAAGGGTAGCACTGACATGGATTCAGAATTATTTGATAAGATAATCAGCTATGTAGGAAACGACATGGAAAGAAATGTGATTGTAGCGGGTGATCTGAATTTACCAGATGTCAATTGGGAAGGAAATGCGAATGACAGGAAGCATGACCAACAAATGGCAAATAAGTTAATATGGGAAGGACAGCTGATTCAGAAAGTGATGGAACCGACCAGAGGGAAAAATATCCTGGATGTGGTGGTGATAAAACCAGATGAGCTCTTCAGAGAAACTGAAGTAATAGATGGTATTAGTGATCATGAAGCAGTTTTTGTGGTAGTTAAAAATAAATGTGATAGAAAGGAAGGTCTTAAAAGTAGGACTATTAGGCAGTACCATATTGCTGATAAAGCAGGCATGAGGCAGTTTCTAAAAAGTAACTATGATTGGTGGAAAATGGTAAATAAAAATGTAAGCAGACTCTCGGATGGGTTTAAAGAAATTGTTGAGGAATGCGAAGACAGGTTTGTACGTTTAAGGGAGGTAAGGAATGGTAAAGACCCACCTTATTATAATAGAGAAATAAAGAGACTAAGAAGGAGGTGCAGACTGGAAAGAAATAGAGGTAGAAATGGCTGTGGAAGTAAGGAGAAATTGAAGGACCTTACTAGAAAATTGAATCTAGCAAAGAAGGCAGCTAAGGATAACATGATGGCAAGCATAATTGGCAGTCATACAAATTTTAGTGTAAAATGGAAGGGTATGTATAGGTATTTTAAGGCAGAAACAGGTTCCAAGAAAGACATTCCAGGAATAATTAATGAACAAGGGGAGTGTGTATGTGAGGATCTTCAAAAGGCAGAAGTATTCAGTCAGCAGTATGTAAAGATTGTTGGTTACAAGGATAATGTCCAGATAGAGGGGTGACTAATACTAAAGAAGTATTAAAATTTACCTATGACAGCAATGACGTTTACAGTAAGATACAAATGTTGAAAACTAGAAAAGCACCTGGAATTGATAAGGTTTTGGGTGATATACTAAAGACAATGGGTTGGGATATAGTACCATATCTGAAGTACTTATTTGATTATTGTTTGACATGAAGGAGCTATATGAGATGAACGGAGAGTTGCTATAATAGCCCCTGTGTATAAAGGAAAGGGTGATAGACATAAAGCTGAAAATTACAGGCCAGTAAGTTTGACATGCATTTTATGTAAGCTTTGGGAAGGCATTCTTTCTGATTATATTAGACATGTTTGTGAAATTAATAACTGGTTCGATAGAAGGCAGTTCGGTTTTAGGAAAGGTTATTCCACTGAAGGTCAACTTGTTGGATTCCAGCAAGATATAGCAGATATCTTGGATTCAGTAGGTCAAATGGACTGTATCGCGACTGACCTGTCTAAAGCATTTGATAGGATGGATCATGGGAGACTACTGGCAAAAATGAGTGCAATTGGACTAGACAAAAGAGTGACTGAATGGGATGCTATATTTCTAGAAAATAGATCTCAGAGAATTAGAGTAGGTGAAGCTTTATCTAACCCTGTAATAATTAAGAGGGGAATTCCTCAAGGCGGTATTATTGGACCTTTATGTTTTTTTATATATATAAATGGTATGAGTAAAGGAGTGGAATCAGAGGTAAGGCTTTTTGCGGATGATGTTCTTCTGTATAGAGTAATAAATAAGTTACAGGATTGTGAGCAACTGCAACGTGACATCGAAAATGTTGTGAGATGGACAGCAGGCAATGGTATGATGATAAATGGGGTTAAAAGTCAGGTTGTGAGTTTCACAAGTAGGAAAAGTCCTCTCAGGTTAAATTACTGCGTTGATGGGATGAAATTTCCTTTTGGGGATCATTGTAGGTATCTAGGTGTTAATATCAGGGAAGATCTTCATTGGGGTAATCACATAAATGGGATTGTAAATAAAGGGTACAGATCTCTGCACATGGTTATGAGGATGTTTAGGGGTTGTAGTAAGGATGTAAAGGAGAGGGCATATAAGTCTTTGGTAAGACCCCAACTAGAGTATGGTTCCAATGTATGGGACCCTCACCAGGATTTCCTGATTAAAGAACTGGAAAAAATCCAAAGAAAAGCAGCTCGATTTGTTCTGGGTGATTTCCGACAAAAGAGTAGCGTTACAAAAATGTTGCAAAGTTTGGGCTGGGAAGAATTGAGAGAAAGAAGAAGAGCTGGTCGACTAAGTGGTATGTAAACGCTTACAATATAGTAACTAATTTCAATCCACCTATTCAATACAAATTGGTTTTATGTTGCTAGTTCATAGTATTACAACATGAATTTGCAGAGACATGTTTCGCTTTATTTACAAGCATCTTCAGCCTACACAATTGTCTCAAGGTTAAGACCTGTCGTATTTGGATTGTTTTTACAAAATATTTTGCTTCAGTATATGTCCATGTTTGGTAATAATATAGGAAATATGTACACATTAAAAGTATAACAATATGAATTACAATGTTGGATAGAAGTAACCCTTAACTCATTGGGCCCGAGCCACGGAACCGTTCCGTGCTATGGCTTGGTGGACTGAATGCCGGACCAAGGAACTGTTCCATTGTCTGACTATACTACGCAATTCTACTTTCCCTCAAGAGATGGCAGATTAGGTCGCATTTGCAATGTGTGCAGAATATCTTCGCCTTCAATGTTATATGTTCTTTGCTAACATATATCGATAGTGTGCTTGGTAATATTAAATTGAAGTGGGCTATCTTTCAACTTTGAGCTTCATATGTAAACAACATGGCTGCGAGCAAACGACTCAAAGTTACTGACATACAGTCACTTTTAGAAAGTGATGATGATCAAGAATGTAGCTTTTTCAGTGATATTAGTAGTAGTGTGAGTAGTGCTAATAACAGTTCTGATAAACAAAGTGACGTGGAAATCGAAGAGGAAGCGGAAACAGATGACCATGCTCAGCAGGCGGACTGGGTATGGACCCGTGATGGTAACAAAATAAAAAATATTCCCTGTTCCGCGGTTCGTGGTGTGAATGCCGTTGTATGGAGAAGGCTAGGCAATAATCCTTCAGTTTTACAAGTAGTTTCCGAGTTTCTTGGTGACGAATTCTATTATATGGTAACTGTAGAAACTAATGACTATGCTAAACGTTTGTTGAGTGATCCAAACCGAAAGACACTACAGTCTGACTTGGCATGGCGAGAATGTACTGTGGATGATCCTACATTGCCTTGTACATTCTTATGGGCCAAATGAGAAAGTCGAAAATAGTCATACTGGAGTAAAAGGAAGGTGATTGAAACTCCTATATATAGCACCATAATGAGCTACGAACGGTTTATGCTGATAAGCAGGTTTCTTCATTTTTCTGATGACAGTTTCACTGTTGTAACTGATAAGCTCCGAAAGATAAGGCCTGTCATAAATTATTTAGAAACCGAATTCATGTGAATTTACATCATGGGACGTGACGTAGCTGTTGATGAGAGCCTTATCAAGTTCCGTGGTCGTCTGAGTTATGTTCAGTTCAACCCTTCCAAACGGGCGAGGTATGGGATAAAAGTGTACAAACTTTGCGAGAGTGGGACAGGCTACTGCTATGCATTTAGGATTTATACAGGGGATGACAGGGCCCTGAGCCCTGATCTTCCAGTTAGTGAATCTATTGTATTGGACTTAGTACAGCCCATTATGAACGCAGGTCATGTAGTGTATTTGGATAACTGGTACTCATCACCCCAGCTGTTTCATAAGCTACTAGAAGTAAGTTTACATGCTGTTGGCACTGTTAGGATAAACAGAAAGAACATGCCATCAGATTTCAAGACAGTTCAACTACAAACAGGGGAGGCAGTAGCTCAGAGTTGTAGGAACATACTGGCAGTGAAATGGAAGGACCGTAGGGATGTATGTGTGCTATCTACAATGCATACCGACATTTCTATGCAACAGACCAGGAAGAGGAGGAAACATAGGGATGGAGGTGAGCAGATGATTCAGAAGCCTCTTCCAATCATAGACTACAACAAGGGAATGCCTGGAGTGGACAGGCAAGATCAACTACTTGCTAGCTTTCCTGTAATGCGTCGTACAGTAAAGGGTTACAGGAAACTATTCTTCTATATTTTGGACATGACCTTATTCAACTCATATATTGTGTACCAAAATATTGTTGTGAAAAAGATGCACTACACTGATTTTAGAGTAGATGTAGCTGAAGGAATTATCAGCAGTATCAGTCTTCCAGAGCGGAGAATTTCAGGAAGACCCTCACTGGCTGATGACCCCGTTAGATTGCAATCCAGGAACTGGGCTCATTTCCCTATTCCTATTCCACCCACTGCAACAAAGCAGTTCCCCTCCAGAGCCTGTAAAGTTTGCACAAAACACAAGAAGAGAGCTGAAGTTAGGTGGTTGTGCCAAAAATGCCAGGTTCCACTACATTTGGAGGCGTGTTTTCAGGCTTAACACACACTTTTGAAGTACTGATTAAAATGTTAGGTGTGATATAGGGTTTATTAACTCATAATATGTTGTATTCTTGTATAATTAACTCCTTAATGCTCTCGTAAATAATAAATTTCTCACCGAGTGAAGCATCACTGTATTTCCATCAAAATAATCCCAGTCCCAATGCACTTTCAAACAAAAATATATGCAGGACTCAATGGGTTAAATTCTAAAATACATTGACGTCCAAAATATAGTAACTACAATTTAAAATTTCTTTCTATTTTCAACCAAAAAAGAAACTTTACAAAGTGCACTTAAGTACATCCTACTTTACATCCCCTTTAGACTGGAGTTCCATTCAACAATATACCATTGAAAAACTTTCCAACATCTTAGATAGAAAGCAAAAAACCCTGGAAAACAAATTAAAACATCTAATAGAAGATCAAAAAAGTCAACAGCATACGTAAATAAAGAAAAAACCCGAACCCTTTAATAAAAAACACCTCCGCGACAATTAATTTATCAGACACCAATTTTTTCTGAAAATGAAATGAACATACTTAATAAAGGAACTAAATTCAATTGGCCTAACCCACAAAAAATGGAAGAATTAACTACCACATTAGCGGAATCAGAAGTAAATATAGGAAAATTGCCGGCAGAAATACAAAATGACATTAAATATGAAATAAAAAAGAAACTCCCAAGTTTAATAAAAGAAATGAAAACCAATCCTGACCAAGCCCTCCTAAACCAAATAAAAGAATTAAAAACAAAAATAAAGGATAACAACGTTATTGTAACTAAGGCGGATAAAGGCGAAACAATAGTCCTAATAAATAAAAGTGACTATATTAATAAAACTGAAGAATTCTTCTCTAATGAATCTTATGCAATAGTAAATAAAGACCCGATCTCTAAAATTCAACGGAATCTAAAAACAATCCTTAAAATTCAACTTGTTTATTTAATGAACAAGAACAACAAAAAATGGTCAATATGAATCCAACATTGCCTAAGGCAAAGGCACTACCTAAGGTACACAAAAACAACACACCCATTCGACCAATCATAAATAGCAGAAATAGCCCAACATATAAAATATCAAAATTTATACGTCAGTTCCTCAAAAAGCATTACAAGTTTCAAAGTAAGTCTTCAATTAAAAATGTGATGACCGAGCTCGATAGCTGCAGTCACTTAAATGCGGCCAGTATCCAGTATTCGGGAGATAGTAGGTTCGAACCCCACTGTCGGCAGCCCTGAAAATGGTTTTCCGTGGTTTCCCATTTTCACACCAGGCAAATGCTGGGGCTGTACCTTAATTAAGGCCACGGCCGCTTCCTTCCCACTCCTAGCCCTTTCCTGTCCCATCGTCGCCGTAAGACCTATCTGTGTCGGTGCGACGTAAAACAACTAGCAAAAAAAAAGTGATGTTTAGGACATCACTGCATGTTTTCAATTATTGAACTATATAATTAATTGATAAGATGTATATATTTAATCACTGATAGGTCATTTTTAAATTAATATGTGTATATATATATATATATGGGGTTTTTATCATCCATTTCAATCATCATTTCATGTCTTTGTATCGCGGCTATAACATATTCTGAACGAACAAATTATTGGGTGAAGTATTTCAACATCATTCATATTTATAACTTGCAGTAAATTTTCCAATAGCCGTTGTGAGGTAACCAGAGTCAGCAGGCTAATTTCAGCCCAGTTCCAGGAAAAGTACGTCGTCTAGGTTACGAGAGACCTTACCCTCTCCACCTCATGAAGAGACAGTTGATACATTATAAACGCCCACTTTTCGTACTGCGCTTCCTGGCGCTTTATTTCAGCGGGAAAGTTCAGCCTATGTGAATGAACGTAATGAAGCAACGTGATGGATTCACATCAATACATAGGAGAAGGGATGAGACCTCGAATCTGACTGGACCATGTGATATGGCTGATGGAAGGAGACTTTTGAACCGATATATACCCGGCGACAAGAGCTGGTGGAGAGGAGATTCTCATTCTGATTCACATTCTTATTCTGATTCTCACTCTTGGAAGACACTCTTACTACGATTCTACGTCTGCACATCGGAGAAGATTTAACTTAGTTCACTTCGCATCTGAGTATATACTACTCAAAAGTTACTCTCATTGGGACTTGTTATCTCAATGACGAAAGGTAGTCAACGGGAGACCGGTTTTGACTAGTAAAGGGGAGGAGAGCTTTTATTATGAGTTTAGCTATGCTACTGTTCCGTAATACGGAAGAATACAAGTGTGTTCTCTCCATGAACATAACCCATGGTGGTTTTGCATTTAAAATTAGGACTCATTACGACTTTATGTAAGGAGTACAGTAGGAAGTGTTAAAGACAGGAAATATAGAAGTAGGACTGGAATCCAACAACAGATGAGGCAGTCAGTATGAGAGATCCACACATCAGCTTCAAGACAACAGAGTCTACATATGGTGTGCTTTTGCTTCGTTAATACGCCGTTACGTCACGTTTTTCATCCTAATAAATAGCTGTTTTAATTTGTATGTTCTGAAATTATTATTAATGATCCTTAAATTCCAAGTTAGTGTACTTAATGGTTTGTGTTCCGTTCACCTCACCCCTGGGAGTTTTTTGAGTCTCATTACATATTATTACTATTATTATTATTAATTATCAATTTTTGTTTTCAAGCCATAAGCTTGAAGACTGGCGCCCATGGGATATTGTTTATGGAGAAACAATGAGATATCATTTATGTATTTTAGTATTAAAGTGACTCGCCACGTTATATTTTGTCAAACATTTGTGGGCCGAGTGGGTACATCACAAAAATTCTATTGAATTCTGTGAAAGATTAAAAAACTTCAACTTACAACCCCACCACAGGATGAGTTCCTTTGATATTACCAATATGTATTCAAACATCCCCATTAAAGAGACGGTTGAAATTATTAACTCAAACCTTTCCAAACATAGTAACTTAAGTAAGCTAGAAATAGATGAATTTATTAAATTACTTAAATTCGTACTAAATAATAACTATTTCTCTTTTAACAATAAAATTTACCACCAGTTGAGTCTAGCCATGGGTGACCCCAGCTCAGGAATATTAGCAGATGTTTATATGGACAACATAGAACATAAAACAATTAAACCGAATATAGAAGGAATCTGTCTTTGGCTGAGATTCGTTGATGATACGTTTGTAATAACACACAACCGAAAAAATAACAGTGAAAAAATCTTAGAATTTTTAAATAACATTGATAGGTACATAAAATTTACTAAAGAAGATGAGAAGGACAACTCATTGAATTATCTGGACGTTACAGTAAAACGCTTGGATCATAAATTCGATTATCAAATATACAGAAAACCGACACATACATCAATAACAATAAGAAACGATTCACTCCACCTTAAATGCCATAAACAAGCAACTTTTTTCAGCATGATCTACAGAGCTCATAAAATACCCCTATCACCCGCGAATTTCACGAAAGAAATAAATTTCATAAAAGAACTTGCACTTATCAACGGATATAAAACAGAGATGGTGAATCGAATCATCAACAAAGTAAAGCTCAAATTAGCCACTAATCTTATACCGAAAAAAAAAAATTAAATTAAAATACGCAACCTTTACTTACACCAGTTCAACAATCCACCAAATAGCAAACCCACTCAAAAAGCGGGATATACAAGTAGCCTTTAAAACACACAACACTAATAAAAACTTATTTTTTAATCATAACACAGTAAATTCTTACAGTAACAAATATCATAGTTCCAGAATATATAGACTAACATGCACACAGTGTAAATCTTCATATGTTGGCCAAACTGGCCGCAGTTTTCTAACTAGGTACATGGAACACTTTAACGCCATAAAGCATAATAAATACTCTGCAATGAGTAATCATATGAAAGAAACCGGCCATCATTGTACCTCAATAGACAAAGACCTTACAATAATCAAAAAGATCGAAAAGGGGAAGTTAATGACAGAGTTCGAAAACATATACATTTATTTGGATCAATATTTTAATAAAGATAAAAACCTGAACAATGCGGTCGAAATAAAAAGCCCTTTAATAGAACAGTTACCAACAATGTTACAAACTTTCAAATCTGAAAAAAGCAAATTCTTTAGGATATTTAATCTAAAAACACTTACAACAAAAACTATTTCGACAATGAATTGCCCTCTACATAATACACCAAAGCTTAAAGCCCCGCCCGTAGGATCGTCCCCTACCCCCACCTCGACAACAGATAAGAACTCCCCACTACACGATACGCCAATAGCAAACGCCCCGCCTAACATCAATCCCCCTCAACCGCCTACTTGCCCATCACAACAGCCCCTCCACACGTACAACACGAGGAGTAGAACCACAACAGACATTAGTCACAGTAACGTAAGAAAGACCACAAGACTTTGTAGCAGCAGTCA
This sequence comes from Anabrus simplex, assembly GCF_040414725.1. NCBI lineage: Eukaryota > Metazoa > Arthropoda > Insecta > Orthoptera > Tettigoniidae > Anabrus > Anabrus simplex. The sequence goes on along the minus strand of NC_090265.1, from coordinate 1,770,693,542 downwards.
AAGGGGTAAGTGAAAATATAACATCAAACTCACATTACAAAGCACAACAACACATAACAGTATTCAAGTTAATCTCCATTTGTTCCAGATGCTTCACTCATTCTATTACCTCCAAAGAAACGTAAACAGCTATTCAAGACTTGAATGAAGCCACTCCTTTTAACTACAACTACATTAATACAATCTGCTACCTTCGGATATTCAGTGTCGTAATAAACAAGAACTAATTATTCCAATACTTCACTGATCAAAACACCAAACTGCAGCAAGCCTCGTAAATTCTAGAAGCTAGTCTCCAACTGTTCCAAGATTTAAATTTAGAATATTACCGACACATGGAGTCAAATCATAGTTGTTTTTAAATAATTACATTGGAGATCGCAATTATTATCCAAATTCTCAACATTGGAAGTTACTGTGTTCCAGATTTCAACGGTTTTAGAAAAAATGACTCCTATATATTTTAACTTTCAGTTCTTATTCATGACTCAAATTTAAAGCCATATTATGGTTGTTTAAATCAACCACAGCTTTGTGCAAACATTTTTAGCCAAAATTTTTAAATTGTAGTTACTATGTTTTGGACGTCAATAAATTTTAGAATTAAGGGTTACTCCAATTCAACATTGTAAATGTGAAAACAATTTTCAACCAAAAAAGAAATTTTAAATTGTAGTTACTATGTTTTGGACGTCAATGTATTTTAGAATTTAAGGGTTACTTCTATCCAACATTGTAATTCATATTGTTATACTTTTAATGTGTACATATTTCCTATATTATTAGCAAACATGGACATATACTCAAGCAAAATATTTTGAAAACACAATCCAAATACGACAGGTCTTAACCTTGAGACAATTGTGTAGGCTGAAGATGCTTGTAAATAAAGCGAAACATGTCCCTGCAAATTCATGTTGTAATACTATGAACTAGCAACATAAAACAAATTTGTATTTAATAGGTGGATTGAAATTAGTTATTGTATTGTAAGCATTTATAGCAAATTTCAATACGGGCCTAATCATGAGATTAGTTACATGTAATAAGTGGTATGTTCCGAGCTGTCAGCGGAGAGATGGCGTGGAATGACATTAGTAGACAAATAAGTTTTAGAGTGGCGTTTATAAAAGTAGGAAAGATCAAAATATGAAGATAAAGTTGGAATTCAAGTGGACAAAGTGGGGCAAATATTCATTTATAGGAAGGGGAGTTAGGGATTGGAATAACTTACCAAGGGAGATGTTCAAAAAATTTCCAATTTGTTTGAAATTATTTAGGAAAAGGCTAGGAAAACAACAGATAGGGAATCTGCCATATGGGCGACTGCCCTAAATGCAGATCAGTATTGATTGATTGATTGATTGAGGTTCCAATCACTATGTCAAAAGAAACTAACAGACTTTGTAAAGATAAACTACCAGTGATTGATGGTTTATCATGTGTAATTATGTTTACATTAAGTTATTCTAGTAAAATATGACTGATAAAGTGCAAGTTAATCTTCATTATATAATATGTTCTTTCATTTCAATAAGGAGATTTTTTTAAATGGAATATTCCAGTTCGGATTAACCGGACTTTCGGATTAACAGGGTTTGAATTAACGGGACTCTAGTGTAATTCTAATTGGTGCTAGTATCAAGGAACACCAACGAAATATCCGTCTCAACCAGTCAGACAAGTCAGCCATAGATGAGCACGCCCTATTTTTGGGTCATGATATCGTGTTCCAAGATGTTTGAGCTCTTATCCTGACTAAATACTACAGGTCTAGGATTATATGGAAAGCTATGGAAGTATGTAAAAATCCTAACAATTTCAACAGGGACAGTGGCTATCAATTAAGTAATACGTGGTTGCCAGCCATTAAGGATTTATTTCACTATTCTTTCACTATTGATATTTCGTTTCGGTGTTTTTCAGATTGGTACCTTCCTCATCACCAGGTGGTTCATTCCAGGCTATGTGTTAAGTGTCATACTTTTATAACTTGTGTACACCTGTGTAGGTGTAAAATGTGAAGTTGACTGCTGCAGCGGACATTACATTGAGTGAGTCTGCAAGAGATGACTGTCGCAGCAAAAGAATTAGACAAAGAAGTTATTAATATCACGGCAGGTCAGGTCAAGAACATGTGACATTAGACGGTACTATCTGCAACCGTCTGGGCGAAGGTTGGACGATCTATACCAAACCTGACAAACTAAGGAAGAATCAATGGCTACGGACAGACAAGTTCTCCCTTAAAAGACTGTTGACCCTTTGTGGAGGAAGTACCACATAAATTCTTTATAAAGCTGCTGTCTTTCTGGTGTGTCAGGGAACTGCTAAAGGCTTAGAGAGTTAACCTCAACAGAAAAAAAAGAACTTGATTTTATTTGGCTAACGAGTCTATAAGAGAGATTTTTAAATATCGTATTTACCCGAATAATCTCCACCGTCGAATAATGCCCGCACCCTCATTTTAGGAAGGCTCATTTTGAAAAAAAAAATGAAATGAACTAAAATTCCTTCCATCGAAAGAGTAACGTAGGCATAAACAAACATTTCGTATCACTTAGCGAGGTCCACGTGGTCTTTACGCAAATATGAACATGTAAAATGAAAATGAGGAAGTAGGCCTACTTACGTGACAGGTATTTCATTAATCTGAACTTGCAATAAGCTTCGTTGTTTCTTGCATCACTAGAATCCTCTCCTAAATAACTTACAAGTTCGTCACACTCCATTTCTGAAACACTTCTCACACGGGCTCTCTTTTTACTGGACAGTAACACAACCGGTGGTGGATAATTCTTTTCGTGCAATGTAAACACTTGAAATAGACACACTGGCAAAATCTGATGTTAGTTTTGTGATACAGTAAAACCTCATTAATTCGAAGTCTTTGTAATACAGAAATCGGACTTCCAATTACGTGATTTCGAATTAACAGCCATCTTGTAATTCAGAAATGCCAACCCTCACCAGCTTTTGTGGATTCTGCTACGTGATATTGTGGCGTTCTTTAAAACGCTGAATACAAAAGAATTATAATTTCACTCTATTTTCAACTATGAAACACACTATAGACACACCGAAGTGAGTGAAAATGCGGAAAGCTAACCCCTGCTCGTTCTGGAAGATGCGTTCTATCGTGTCGCGGAGAAATTTTGAATTTAAATTACTCTGTAAAATACGGTACTATTTAAAAAAATGTAAAGCCAGTTTAGAATTAAAAGTCTGAATTGTTTTCTGTTTAAATATGACATATGGGGACAGTTTTCTTCCATCTACGGTTACGCAAAGCATAACTGTACACTCAGCATCGAAAACTAGGTGAGCGAGGAGCGTGTTGGCAACCTTGACGCAAATAAAACCCGCATCCCAATTTCAAAGATGAAAAAGGGAGCAAGTTTGTGACAGATCTCAAAGTAATACTTAGTGACACCCTTGACAGTCAGCCGCACCCCCTCCCTTACCGACACTCTACGTCACCATAAAACACACACATCGGTAGATTCGAGGCGTGGACTGCGACTAGGAAAAGCCAATGACACAGCCCTGAACTGGAAACGACCCTTATTTCAATGCAGAACAGGAACGGGGCTAAGGCTACTAGCAATAAAATTCAAACTAAATTTAAATGAGAGTTTATTGAGATAATAAAATTTGAAAGAAAAAAAAGAAATGAAGCCAGCAATTAAAAAAAAGGATACGTACATGTGCAGAGTTCATCCAATTGGAGTCCTAACATTAATGCCTGAGCACAGCTTTTCAAACACCAAGCTTAAATTATTCATACGATGGGCTCACCGTTCAATTGCAATCTCGCTACTTAATGTGGTAATGTGAATACAATCCACACGGATCAACTCGGCCATTCTTTCCGCGAGATTAATAAAATTCATAACATACGTGTCTATTTTACTTCCACATCGTCTCAACAATTACCACAGATCAAAGTTCCCACACAGCAAGGAGAAGAAAAGAAAAAAAACAGAGAAGGTAAAATATAATGTAAAAGATCACAACATAGCACAGAGAGAAACATCTCTGGACCAAAGAAAAAAAATTCAAACCCAAAGAGAAACACAGGCATGCGCATAGCCTGAATATAAGAAAACAAACATGGCGGCCTCGTGGGCAAGCAAACGGCCATGACGGAGACCAAGGCAAAATAAATATCACTGTACCGGCAACAAGCATGAGGCTCAGAAACAAAGTCAAAAATATAAATTGAGGTGACCGATACGTCATCCTTTCTCTCCTTCCACTCACCAACACACACTCAAACATTCAGACATTGCCGGTATCGGCAAACAATACGAGCAGTTGCTCCAGTTAATAAGTTGAACACCAACTCATATAGTATGACTCTCATGGTCACAAACAAAGGTCTCACATATGTCAGAGATAGCATGCACGGCACTGACAATTAGCAGTAGGATAATAGGGACCCAGTGGTCACGCATAAACCCATCAGCTTACGCACTTCGTACGACATGAATGGATCTCCTCGTCGACACGCAGGGCGTACATTCATTCGATGGCAAAATACTTTACAATGTAGTGCACGTAAATAAAATCAATCAGAGACCCAGCTATGAACACATCACAATCACGTCAACAACAGACACACAGCCCATTCTCGCTGTAGAGCAGAAGGATGCATATCAATCGGCCATCATTAAAAGAGGAGAATGGCAAAACAGAACCTTAGAAATAATATTAATACAAGGATTATCAAAATAACAAGAAGGATGGTAGTATGGGTCAGGTTTAAATCTATTAAAAACTCATTTATGGCATAAAAACGCCACTCCAATCTGCGTGGGGTCCATGTTTATATTCCACACACATAACAATGCAAAGATTCGCTCCAAAGAGATAAAACAGCAGTCTCGCCGAAAGAATGATCTTCCATGCTCATGACCGAGGGAGCTGCCCTCTCTGGTACAATCATGGAAACACTTAACTCAATCGAGGTGAGGCTAATACAAGCCCTTTGCAATATGGGAAACATCATTTTTATGAACATGCCGTTTTACCATGGCTCAACAGTGACCACTGGTTATCAGTAACAAATTTGAAAGACTTTCATGGACCAAAAGTACCGATCAGGCAGATTCCAAAGATTAAGGTGTGGGAACTTCAGAAAACAGACAGAGAGAGCCAACTATCAGGGCTGGATAAGAATTCACTTGCCAAGAGATGAAATGATGACTGGAGGTGAAGAATAGGCCAGGCTGAAAACTTGGTAAAAGAAGCAGTTGAAGTCTGTGGTAAGACAGGTGTGAAAGTGAGAGAAAAGGAACACCATGATGGAATGAAAGAGTGAGAGTAGCCACAAAAGGAAAGAGACCAGATGTACTGACATAAGAAGCTGAAGGCCTGTCTCCATGTTCAAGAAGAGAAGATTAAAAGTGGGAAGATTTTCGAATAGCAACTGGATGAAGACAGCAAAGGGAATAAATTATTATACAGCGTGGTCAAAAGTAAAGGGAAACCAATGGATACCATCAAAACACTTGAAAACACAAATGAGAATATAGTCAGGAAGGAAAGTGACTTCAGAGAGGTTTCAACTACCTGCTGAATGGATCAGAAGAAGAGAGAAACACAGAGCCAGATGTGGAAGCAGCCTATTCAGAGGAGTCCTCTATCACCTAAACAGAAGCACCATTAATAATTATGCCTAAAGGAAAAATTGTGAGGAGTAGGTGAAGTGAATGCAGACGTGATCAAAACAGTAGGGCATACACAGATTGCTTCATACAGTGTGGAAGGACAATAGGGTGACTACAAACTGGAACTAGGATATTATCATTCCTCTGTTCTTGAATACTGAAAAGGCATGTGACAGTGTCGCAAAAGAGAAAATCAGGCAGTGCTATTGAAGGAGGAACGTACTTAAAGGACTTGTAAGGGAAGTCCAGATGTTGTACAAGGACTGCGCCAGCTGCATGAGAGTTGGAGAGGGGCACTCGTGGTTTACAACCAAGAGTGGCCTCCAGGAGGCTTTGCACTGTCCCCACTGTTGTTTATCAGAATAAATAATGGATGATGTAATGAAGAGCTTTAAGAAATTGTCGGATGAACTCAGCGCAGTAAATCTGTCAACTTGCATTCGGGAGATGGTGGGTTTGAACCCCACAGTCAGCAGCTCTGAAGATGGCTTGCCATGGTTTCCCATTTTCACACCAGGCAAATGCTGGGGCTGTGCCTTAATTAAGGCCACGGTCACTTCCTTCTTGCTCTTAGCCCTTTCCCATCCCATTGTCACCGTAAGAACTATCTGTGTCAGTGCAGTATAAAGCAAATTGTAAAAATAAAATTAAAAAATCAATACAGTTGCCTTTGTTGATGATGCCGTAATTTGGAAAAAAGCAGAAGACGATGTACAAAATAAAACTCAGCACATGGAAAGTCATGTTTCAAGAGTTCAACCTCAAGATCAGCTAAACTGAGATGGTGGTGATGGCGATGAACAAAGATGGCCAAACCGCAAGCATCAAACTAACAGACCACCAGTTGCAGAGTGTGGACAGTTTCACCTGCCTCGGCAGTATACTGTAGTCTCTGGAGATAACTTAGCCACAAGGGAGATCACTAGCTGTGTGCAAAAGAGTTCTCTTTCTTTGAGATGTTAAGATTCCAAAGAAAGTAAAATTGGCAGTGCTTAACAACTACTTCCTACTGGTCTTGGCCTATGGTATTAAAACATGCACCTTCATGAAGCGACACTCGTCAAGACTGCAGGCATCAAATATGAAGTTCCTATGGTCCACTATCCAGAAGACCACGATGAGCAAGTTTAGAAATGAGAAGGTGAGGCAGGAAGTTGGGGTTAAGGCATCTGTACTAGACAAACTCAGTATGTCTGGCCTACAGTGGTTCGGACAAGTGATGAGGATGGGGCCTACAAGAACAGCCCGAGTGCGCTTGGAAAGAGAGGTAGAAGAAAAGCACCAGGTTGGAAGATCTAGAATCTACTGATATCAACAGTACCTGGGGAACTGATGATAATGATTGAGACAGGAAACTATGGAGGAGGATAGCAACACTCACGAGAATAAACATAATGAGATGCTATTGTGGGGAGAGATGAAGACAAACATGGAAGGACAAAGACAAACCCTGCATCTTCACTCTCAGTGCCATCTTCACAAATGGACTCCTCGCTCATCACTCCCACTTTAACAGACCTTTTTCTTCTCAGCCCCTGATTTTTCTACTTCCCCGCTTTGTCAGGGTGTCCACAGTTATGGAGAGAATGATTCTTTCATGATCTTGAAAGTGTGGGGAAAGTACGCTGCTTTCTGTGTGTGCTTGTGATTTGTTTTGTTTGAATTGTGTGTATAAGTTGAATGAGAACGCATATTGTTGTGAGTTTCTCTTAGGTTCATATAATTGTTTAATTAAGGTTATTTGTTATTTTTACAATTTGAAATCATTGGAAAAGTACCCAAGAACAGAAGAAATTTAAAACTCTGACACAAGTTAAACTTTTCATAACATTCAGACTGTTTTAACATTAAAAGAAACCCGTGGTGCAACAGCCCATTTGCACTTTGGTCTGTCAAGACATCTGCTGCCCAGCAAGATGGCCTGCAGATAGATACTGTAGTCCCACATGTTGAATGTGATGACATCCTCAACCATATCCTTTGACTTTCTTGACCAAGTCCGCTGTGTCTTGTATAAAACAGCTCATCAGGAGGTCTCACGAGACTGGGAGAACCCTGTTCCAGCTATCAGTCCTCAATTAAAATTCCTAGACTGGCTGGGAATCAAACACGGGACCTGTGGGTTGGAGGCAAGCATGCTTCTCCTAGACCAGGGTCTGAATGTTGCAATATAGATGGACTTTTTATTCTCTGGCATGTTTCAACCAGGTCTTCTTTTATGCACTGCTGAAAAAAAAAAAAAAAAAAAAAAAAAATTTGGTCACTTTTTTACATATTCATGCCTCCATCATACACAAACATATTGAAATAATAATAATAATAATAATAATAATAATAATAATAATAATAATAATAATAATAATAATAATAATAATAATAATAATAATAATAATAATCACTTACAGTAGTGTAATAATAAAGTTAAAACATAATTTTCCAACAACAACAACAACAACAGCAACAAGAAATTCCATTTTAAAAAATGAATTGGCGTATGGCTTTTAGTGCCGGGAGTGACCGAGGACAAGTTTGGCTCTCCAGATGCAGGTCTTTTTATTTATTTGACGCCTGTAGGCGACCTTCGCGTCGTGATGAGGATGAAATGATGACGAAGACAACACATAAATTCACTATTTGTGGATAAAATTCCCGACCCTGCCGGGAATTGAACCCGGGGACCCTGTGACCAAAGGCCAGCATGCTAACCATTTAGCCATGGAGCCAGACAATTCCATGGAAAGAAAATATTACAAATGCTATTAGTTTAACATTTTAAATGCAGCATCATCATATACAAATTCACACACAACTTTAGTATTTCCAGTGCTTAACACTACGGCTTACAGTGCTATAGTTTGAGTTTACTATTAGCTTAACATTACAAGTTATAATAAAGTAAAGTTAAAACATAATGGCAACAGATTTTCAATGAAAACAAACCTTCTTTGCAACAATTAATATTTGAAATAAAAAGTGTTTTTGGACACTCCATACACATTGTCATTTCACAGTCTGTTGTAATCAAACTGGTCCCTGGTTAAACACCAAACTGATTATGTGGTAATTAAGCATCTTAATAAGGAGTGTTGCCACCCCTCACAATGCCTTCTCATGCTTCTGACAAGGTGCCACACGTTCACTTGAGGCCCCACTCTTCAAAAAGTGCATCTTCAAGGGTTGGTAGTGTTGGGGGTGGCAAATTTCTTGCTCAGATGCATTGCTCCAGTTGGTCCCAGACTTATTCGATTGAATTCAAGCCGGAACTTCTGGATGAATGAATACAGAGTTTTCTCCATGTTGCATCGTGAGGAATCATGGGGCGCTAAGATCTCGTCAATGTACTGTTGAGCAGTTAAGGCTCTATTGCGAATAATCTGGAAATCGGTTTCCATTTCAAGACTTATACCTGGCCACACCATAACAGATCCACCTCCATAAGAAATGGTACATTGTACCTCTGTCTTCTTCAGACTCACAGACGACAATCTGAACATTATAAGCAGGATTCTTCCTAGAACAGCACAGGATGCCAGTGTCTTAGTTGCCTGTGCAGATGATCGTAGCAAACTGCATTGTCCTGCCACAATCATGTCCATCCAGTGCAGGTACTTGAACAGTTTGTTGGGGTCTTAAATTGGCCTAACAAAGCCTGTTTCTAGCTTTTGGGTCACTAACTCTTATTTCAGAAGCCTGCCTGTAGATCCACCTGTAGTACTGTAACTTTGCTGTTTTGGAGAGCTTGTAGATGTACAAAACAATCCTGCCCTGGATTTGTTTTCTTTTGGTGGTCCATGCTAGGATGCATGGCAACACATCCAGTCTCCTGGAAATGTTTCCACAGATACCAAATCATATTCGTAGTAACCCCTAGCATTCTCCCAGTACCTCTGCAAGTAGCCCTCTTGAAATAGTGTAAGTTTCATTCGACGACAGCTGCTTCTCTCATTGTTTACCTCGGTCTGCACGATCAACTGACTTGCAAACACTACATTCCACACAGACCAACCTTCATACACAAGTTGAATTGAGGTCATGTACCTTTCAGCTGACACTGATGCCTCCCAAAGATGCCAGATGACAGTGGAGTCCTCTGTTATGGACATGTTGTTGACATAATAGTGCAATCCCCATTGTACTGTGCATTACAGTGTAATAATAATAATAATAATAATAATAATAATAATAATAATAATAATAATAATAAACTAAGACACTATAATACAGTTATAAAACCAGAATGCCTCTATGGATCAGAGACACTAATTTTGAACAGGAAAACTGATCTAGAAAATATTCAGAAAAAGGAACGCAAGATCATTAGAAAAATTTTAGGCCCAAAACTCGTAGATGAACAGTACCGCCTTAGAGGGAAACAGGAAATCAAACAATTTTCTAACATTCACAGCGACATCATAAAACGCAGATTAAGATTCTTTGGACATATCAAAAGGATGAACCCAGATAGACTTACCAAGCAAATAGTTGAATTTTATGAAAACCGAAGTAAAGCTAAAACGGACACAATAAAATGGATTGGCGAAATTAAAACAGATCTCAAACTGGCAGGAATTACACCTGAAGACATCCAAAGCCGGGTTATCTTCAGAACCAAAGTTCATAAGTGGCAAGTTGACCAAGAGGAAAAACCAAAGAAGAAGACCGGAACAACATGGTCTCAAGAGAGAAAAGAAGCACACAGCAAACGAATGAAGGAAGTGTGGGCACAAAGAAAGGCAAATGCCTGTCTCTAAGTACTTTGCGTAGTCCTAATGGGCTCATTCGCAATATATATATATTATATAATTTATATAATTATTATAATATTATAATATTATTATTATTATTATTATTATTATTATTTATTATTATTATTATTATTATTATTATTATTATTATTATTATTATTATTATTATTATTATTATTATTATTATTATTATTTACATTTTATGACCTTCATTGGACCACTCTAGCCAACTTTTTACACAGAATTTTTCAGTTTCCTGTCAGCCTAGTACTTTTTCATTCTCTCGGATCTTATCTTTCTTTCTTCATTGGATATCACCCTTCCTTTTGTCTGTTTGTTGATTCTGGTTTGCAGTCTGGTTTGTTTGTGGGTTTCCTGATTTTGTCAGTTTTGTTTCTTAGGTCCTCCACTGTGATTTGTAGTTCATCCATATCTTCCTTGATTTCTGTAATCCCCTTAATGTTGCACTTACTATTCCATAATTTTTTTATTATTCTCCTGATGATCCTGTTCTCTGGTGTCCTGATTAGATGTCCAAAAAATGAAATGCATTTCATCCTGATTGTGCTCATTACTGGTTCTATTTCCTTGTAGACTGTTTCATTAGAAGCTACTTTCCAGTGTCTATTCTTTTGGTATGATTTGTTGATGCATGTTCTAATGATTCTTCTCTCTATCTTAGGTATTTTGTCTATTTGTGCATTGTTAGTTGATTTTGAAGATGGTTTCACTTGCATATGTTATTTCTGGTTGAGGATTGTTTTGTAGTGTTGTTGCTATTGACAGGCCCTTTTTGTTGTAGGTATTCTTGGTGACATATTGTGCTCTGATCAATTTATATATTCATTTACGCCATGTTGGCTTTTCGTTGAGGTTATAATGTTATGATTTCTCCCAGATATTTAACTTTAATAGGGTGTCTTTATTCCGGCTTCTTTCCTCACGTTCTCATTTCTTAACTTGTCCATCTTGGTCTTCTGGATGATAGATCTAAGAAATTTCATCTCTGATGCTTGCAGTTTTGATGAATCTCTCTTTGTGAGGGTGCACGCTTCAATATCATAGGTCAATATTGGTATGAAATAGCTCTTAAACATCATCATTTTGGCCGGTTTGGGATTAATGTCATCTCATAAAAGTGTTCTTACTTGTTGGTAGAATTCTGATCCATTTTACACTCTGTTTGTAATTTCCTTTCTGACTAAATATCACTGGAGATTACTCTTCCAACGTAAGGAAAACTATCCACACACTCTAGCTGGTGGTCACCTAGTTTTACACTTACTGGACGCCCTTCTCTGTTGACTGCCATCACCACTGTCTTGGTCTCGCTGATGTTAAGGTTGTATTCCTGGAACTGGGATTTCCATACATTGAGTCTGCTCTGTACTTCCTCTTCTGTTTCACCCCAAATCATGATATCATCAGCAAAGGCCACTGTATTCAGTTCACCTGACTTTTCCTTGATGTTCTTCATCATATTGTCCATAACAGTGATGAACAGTAGTGAGGACAGTGCACTTCCTTGCTGAACTCCACTCTTGGTCTTAAACCATGATGATCGACCTTCCCCAATTTGTACACATCTAAATTTTCCTTACCAGTTCTTCAGGCACATTTCTTTTCCTCAGGCACTCCCAGATCTTATCTCTTATAACACTATCATAGGCCTTTTCTATATCCAGGAATACAATGACCAGATTCTTGCCTTTCTCCCAGTACTTTTCCATCAGCATGCGGGTGCTAAAAATTAGATTTATTGTTGTTCTGTTACTTCTGAATCCATATTGCTCCTCCTCTAACTGTGGTTCAGTGATGGTTCTCAATCTCCTTTTTAGCCCATGAGACAGCAGTGTTATTCCTCTACGGTTGGTGGGCTTCCGTCTGCTGCCTTTCGTAAACAGGGGAATTATAACACCCTTGCTCCAATCTGCAGGTATTTTGTTTTCTGTCCATACAGCATTTGGTACTCTGTGCAGCCATTGTATACCCTGGATGCCTGCTGCCTTTATCATGTCTGCATTCACTTCATCTGCACCTGAAGATTTTCCTTTAGGCATAGATTTTAAGGCTGTCTCAGTTTCTGTCCAGGTGATGGGAGGTTCCTTATTGTAGGCTTGAATTTCCGGTTCTGTATTTTGTTCTTGAACTGGTCTATTCAGTAGGTGGTCGAAATGGTTCTTCAGAATTTCTCATGTCACTTTCTGTCCTAACCAGATTTCCATTTTCATCTTCAAGTGCCTTTATAGTATTCATTGGCTTCCTTTTACCTCTGATAACACTATACAGTAGTTTCTTATTGCCTCTTCTGTCTTCCTCCAGTTTCTGAGTGAATATATTCCATGCCTTGGTCTTTTCTTCTGTAACTGTTCTTTTAACATCCAGTTTCTTGTTTCGGTATAATTGTTTGAGGTTTCTGATCTTTGCTTCATCTCTAGTAAGATCCAGTTTATTTTTCTCCTGATCCCTTTCTTTCCGCAAGAGATTTCTTTCCCTTATTGCTGCTCTCACTCTTTCATTCCTTCTCCTGTGTTTTCATACTTGTCTTTCCATAAACTTCAGTTGCTTCCTTAACCAATGTGTCCCTTAGTCTGGTCCATTCTGCCTCTCCATTTTTCCTTTCATTTATTGGTAACAAGGTGTTTATGTGGTTCTGATACTCAGTTCTCTTATCTGTTTTCTGGAGTTCCCATTCTTTGAATTTTGGCATTTTCGTGTTCTGTACTTTTGGCACATAGAAGTTTCTCAGGTCTGCTACTAACAGATGGTCGTCACTGTCAAGACTCTCGCTGGGTATTACTCTGACATCTGTTACCATTCTGCTCCTTTCTTCATCTGAGATGACATAATCAATTACAGTCTTTTGTAGTCCATCCCAATTGTATCATGCTATCTTATGGCTCTGGCTCTTCTTGAACCAACTACTTTTCACCACCAACCCATTCCTCATACAGAAGTCAAGGAGATGTTCACCTTCTATATTTCTTCCACCGTATCCATGAGGTGCCATTACGTTCTCATATCCTGTTCTATCTGTCCCAGCATGTGCATTCAGATCTCTTATAATGATTACTCTCTCTTTACTAATAACTTTTTCCAAATCATCAAGAAACTGGTTCTTATCTTCTTGACAACATCCAATTCGAGGTGCATTCACCTGTACCAAAGTTAGTTTTTCTTTCCCTCAATGCACAGTCACCTTTATTATTCTCTCACTAACATACTGAATGTCAGCGACTCCTTCTAGACCTTTACTCATGATGAAGCCAACACCGTTCCTCATCTCTTTGTCATTTCCATGCCAATACAGTGTATACTGTTTCCTTATTTTCTTTTTTCCTTTCCCTCTCCATTTGGTTTCACTCAGCCCCAGTATCATTAATTTCCTCCTTTCCATGAGGTCCACTAGTTCTTCACATTTTCCTGTGATATTGAGTAAGTTAATGGTCCCAATCCTTGTTAGTCTCCTGCAGGATTTTTGCAAGACTCTGTCTATCATCAGGCCATAAACCATCATCCCTGACATGAGTCTGCTCATGCTGGCATCTTAATTTAGTTGATAAATGCAATCCGAGGCTCTTATGTGTTTTGAAAGCAATTACAAATAAGCTCTTTTACTAGCTTGCTAGGCCTAACATAATTGAGGATTTTCTTTCAGGGTTTAGTACCTTAGCCTTTGAGGATCCCTCCTCATCCTGCAAAGTAGTAGGTTCCATCTGTACCACCCCCAGAGGAATGGGTTGCCTCCTCCGCCAGCTCCACCGTACCGAATCATATTCTCCGCTTTTGCTGCCATTGAGGTCTTAACTCATTACCCTGACCTGGGACTCTTTACCAGATGTTACACACCGGGTCAGTGTGCTCTGGGACTCACATAGGCAGGGGCATCACTCCCTGGGCAGGGCTGCCTCTAAGAGGGTCGCAGAATAAAGACATCCCTATTAGAGATAAAAATTTCATGATGTTCCATGTTGAACTGTATCACAATTAAATTGAAATAACAAATAACTTAGTTCAACTTATTCAGTACAAGTAAATAAGAAGTGTAGTGTTACATTCTTATTTAATTGTAAGCGGAAGCAGTACCGGTTTCGACCCCAATCTGGGTCATCCTCAGCCGAATAAAAATGCAAAAACAATGCATAGGTAAATAAGAAATTAAAGGATGAGTCTTTCACAAAAACAGTTGAAGAAGCAATATAAGATAATGGGGATTAGCACTGCACGATTTTAAATCGTAAAATCTAGAAGAAGTAGAAGGTCAGTCACTTATATGAAGTAAGGCGCAATCTTCTGAATAGTAGCACAACACACGCAAAGTTCGACACTGTGTCTCAAAATGTTTATGAGAAGGGGTGAACCGTTTATTAAATTGTGTTGTGACTTCGCGCCTGATAGTATATGCAGGCTGGCTCACTTAACTATTCACCTCTTGTGATTACTTTGTTGATCTAAATAAATGTATATATTTTCTAGTGTATTTAGAAGATTTTGGGGAAGCTTTTTTAATAATAGCATGACAGCAATCAGCTTCAGGGATCCTGAATTGATTGAATTCAAGAGACACTTTTATCAAATTAAAACAAACAACATTCGCCTTGGAAGGAGCAAATGAAGAGAACATCCTTGTAAAATATAGAACAGTGATAAAGGAAAATTATTTTTCAAAAACTTTTTATTAGTAGACAAGCAGAATATCATATATCTTAGTGAAAAGTGCTGGAAACAATAAACATTTTTTATAACATCTGTTCCAATGAATAGATAAAGTTTTAAAATAGGATAAAATAAGTAAATCCATTTTCCCTCCCATTTCACCACCCCATCCAACCATTCACATTGATTTTAATTTATTTCACTTTTTATATTCACATAGATTTTAAGTGAAACAAGGTACTTATTAAGATGTTCTTAAGAAGATACTTTGCAATTTCACCTAAGCATTGTAATACAGCTGAAGATGTTCCAAATGAAATGAAACATGTACAGTATATGATTGATTGATTTGCTTAATGCAAATATAAATATCAAAAGGGTGGAAATTTACTGTTATTGATTCATTGTAAATAGGATTTGATATGGGAAATGAAGCTGTTTTCTTGCAAACTTGGTCTTCTCTGCATGCCTTATAATTGTTCAATTCCAAGTGCTGTTTCCACGGGGAGTTTTATGAGTTCAGGCAGGGTCTTGATGGGTGTGTTTGTATTAACTGCTAAATGTTCCTAGGGTTCTTCACAATTCAAAAGTTTAATGAATGCTTTTGCCATGATTTCAGCATTTTCCTTGTCATTATGTGTCGTTTTTCCATCCTCGCTTTTTGCCCCTAACATGGGAGGGGCAAATTTTTGTAGTTGTCTTTCAAACACTGTGTAAAATTCTCTGGAATCCGGAATTGGTTTTGTGGTAATTTTCTTCTATTGAGTCGATTTGATCTTTCTGTGATTGTCTCTTGGTTTGCCTGATAATTTGTGTAAACTTTTTCCTGATATTTTTGAGGTTGGTTGCACTTTCTTCTGTTTTGTGTGTTTGAAATTTTAACCATGCCTGATGTCTTTCTTCATGAATTTTGTCATATTCTGAGGTCCACCAGGCATGTCTTTTACGTAGGTTCAATGAGGATTAATTTTCAGCTTGTTGCCTGAGAATTGGACCCAGTTCTTCTAAGTTGTCTGTCAGTTTTATGTTTTGTGTGACTTCTCTATATTTATCATTTCTAATTAATTGGTGTGGATCAGAGTTCCCCTTTTATTTATTGCATTTTGGTTTCTTTTTTAGTGGTGTGAACTCAGTTTTGATTTTGACTATGTAATGATCTGAACCTGTGCCTACTCCTCTTAATACTTTAACATTGTAGATGTGTCTGTGGAAGGATTTGTCCATAAATACATGATCCAGCTGCCATTCCCCTTTTCTCCAATCAGGATGTTTCCAAGTTTTAAGTTTGTTTGGCCTCCTTTTGAAGTATGTGGACTTTGAGATCAGTTTGTGTTCTCTGCAGAGTTTAACAAAAATCTTTGACCATTCTTATTTGTATGTTTATGTGGACCCCATTTCCCAATGATATCTTGGTATTTCTTTTCTCTTCTGAGTTGGGCATTGAAGTCCCCTAACAGAATCTTAATGTTGTTAATATTTACTTGGTTTACTGTTTGGTCAAGGAGATCCCAAAACTTTTCCACTTCTTTCCTAGTCTTTTTTAGAAAATTCTTTTCATTAGTAGGGGCATGGACATTTATGATGGTATAAATTTTGTTGGATGCTTTTAAACTCAAAGTTGCAATTCTAGGTGAGATGGCTTGAAAATCGATTATCGAATCTATTATTTTCACATTGACTATAAACCCAGTTCCTAATTGGGGACATTGTTTCATAACCCTTAATCCAGGTTTCCTGGTGTAAATTCTGTAGCCTTGAGATTCGAACGGTTCTTCTGTACTATTTCTCATCTCCTGGAGTCCTGCTACTAAAATTTTCTGTTTATCTAATTCGTCTATCAAGTTCTTTAGTTTTCCTGCTTTAAGTAGATAATTAATATTATGAGTTGCAACTTAGTTGATTGATCTTGTTTGATCCTGTTCTTATGTGCTGGCATAAGAATGGGTGATTGCCAACACTCCGACTCGTTGACGCCTTCTAGGTGGCTACCTACCGAATCGGATGTAGCCTTCTCCTGCTTTCCTGGACAGGATGGTGGAATTTTTTTCCTAAAAGACCTTTCCATGGTTGACTTTCAAACGTAGTTAACCTTGGGTGGAGCAAGCTCCAATTTACAACTGATTGTTAACCGCAGAGGGACAACCCCAGATGTTCAAGGTTCTGGGTTGGCATTTCCTCCTAACCCAACGAGGTATGGTTTTTCCGCCAATAATAATAATGGCAGGCCTCCAATAAGACGTAATGGAGGTCTTTCGAGTTGACGCCATATAATTGACCTCCGTATATGTGAGGATGGGGTCCTATCTGAGTTGCATTCTAATGCTGAAGATGGCACAAACACCCAGCCTGCCAGTCAGGAGAGCTAATGAATGAAATTGAAAATCCCTGACCCGATCGGGGATCGAACCCGGGACCCCATGGACCAGCATGCTAACATTTGGCCATGGAGCCGGACCAACTTTCCATTAGTATAGTGCAGCTAGGAACATTTAAAGACATGACCAAATTTCTTTCCTAAGCAGTGTATTTGGAGAATTCATTATTTTATATCCGAGAGCATACACATTCCTTTTGTAAATATTTGTGTGTGATTTATTTCAGGAGGGTGGTGATTCTGACTCTGATGAAGAGCAAAAGTTAATGGAATTGGAAGAAGTGTTGCGACATCATGACCCAGAGTTTGAAGATACAAATAGCACATCAGGTAATACAACTACTGCTGAAACACATCAGTTACATGTTGGCATCGAGAAGATGCGTGTTTCTGAGATCTTGTTCCAACCATCCATGGTTGGATCAGGCGAGGCTGGCTTGGCTGAAACTATTGAATTTCTCCTGCGTTCTTATCCAGCTGATGTGCAAAATGACCTTGTTTCTAATGTGTTCCTAACTGGAGGCTGTGCCAACATTTCTGGGTTGACAGAACGTTTAAAGAGAGAGCTGCAGGAAATGAGACCTTTCAAGTCCACGTTCAGTGTTACAATGGCCAATAACCCTACATTAGATGCTTGGCATGGTGCTCAAGCATTTGCTTCAACACCAAATTTAGAAAAATTTCTTTTGACTAAACAGGAATATGATGAATTTGGTGGAGAATTCTTCAAAGAACACAGTGCTTCAAATGTGTATTATCCATCTCCTTCTCCACTACCACAGACAGAAACTTCAAATATTACTACAGCGACAGAAGAAATTGAAATGGATGAGTGACTAAATTAAACAGCTTGGTGTCTATTTCATACTCCTTCATATCAGGTTCCAAATTGTAGTTCATGATGGGGATGTTTAAGTAATGGAGAGGGACAACCGAGTGACAAAGAGATGTAAATGTAAATTCATCTCCTTTCCTAAGGTGGTGCAGCTCTTTCCAGGCACACTCCCAATGGACGTGAGCTGTAAGTATCTTTGTTGACAACATACCAGCCCTCCTGCCAATCTTACATTTCTCGCAGTATCGGGAATTGGGGATAGCAGCTAACTGTGCTACAGTGAAATCTCCATACAACAGTTACCGATGCAACGACAATCCCCTCTAAAGCGATAAAATATTCCGGTCCCGGTATCACTTTCATTAATTCAGCGTAAAATTCCTCTCAGTTTAACAATACTCTCGTTAACGATAAATCTTTCCATTATGATTGCCTTTTCAGACTCCAACGATGTGGTTTCCTCCTGGTACCATGGTAATCCAAGCACGAAAGTAATTAGGAACTTCTGTTACTGCCATACAAAGTTGAAATTTCCTATTGTGTAAGCATGCCATGCTGTTTACTTACCTATGGAGTGGGTTTGTTGAGGAACTCCGGGAGCTCTGCAGAATTCTAGGAAGATCTGGGTAGTGTGTGTACTAGAATTATTTAAGCGGCAGTACTGTAGCTATCAGATAGCTGCTTGAAACTAAAATATCCCTTTTGTTATCCTGTTTTGACAGACCAACTCATTGGCTGAATGATCAGCGTTGAGGCCTTTGGTTCAGAGGGTCCAGGGTTCGATTCCTGGCTGGGTCGGGGATTTTAATCGTGTCTGATTAATTCTTCTGACCCGGGGACTGGATGTTTGTGTTTGTCCCAACACTTCATATTCTTCATATTCAGACAACACACTATACCTACAAACCACCACAGAAACATGCAGTATTGATTACTTCCCTCTGGGTTGGCGTCAGGAAGGGCATCCGGCCGTAAAACGGGACCAGATCCACATGTGCGTCACAGTTTGCACCCGCGACCCCACAGATGTATGAAAAGCGTTAGGAGAAGAAGAAGTTGTTGTGACACAGTGTTGTACATTCCAAGGACTGTTGTAACTGTAGGAGTGAATCTCAATACAATACATCTTTGTGTGTCTCTTTATCCGTGACGAGGAATGGGAAACAGGCTGTCATTTCAAATTTCTTTAACTACAGTAGTGGAGTGCTGTATAGTATGAACAACAATTATGTGTCAGAAATTAAAATTATGTGGTCAATATGAATGTACCCTGCTGGACATAGGTAAAGTATTGTCATTTCTTTTTTTTTTTTTTTTTTTGTGTGTGTGTGCTTCTGTTGTCGCGAAACTCATTTTAGTTGGAATTAAATTATGATATGGCAGGTAGTTGATGTCATTCATTTTCAGATGTTGTTATGGTTGTCAGTTGAAATGAGAATTATTTATCTTAAATCCCTCTTTATAACAATAACTACTTCTACAACATTTTTTTTTTCCTATCCACATGGTATTGTATTGAAAAGGATAAATACAATGATAGGTCAGCATCCTAAGTTTATCCGGCTTTCTTCTTATCCTACACTTCCCACGTTAAGACTGAAGATCTGTCAAGTTGGTCCCTCAGTGAGAGTTGAAGCCTGCCCTCTGCATGAAGCTGGGGAGCAGAATCAATGTTTGTTTGATAACTCTTTTCGTAAAGTGATACTAATCTGATATATTTATTTATTTACCTACACTGTTTACGCCCACATTGGAGCACAAACACTTGACAACTTTTTCCTTTCCAAAACTTCTTCATTCTGGATAATCTTGCAAATACAACATACTGCTTACGCTGCAGTATTTTTAGTGATAGTCTTGTATACTTGTTATTTGGAATTCGTTTCTCTTCCTTATTTTCAATTCATCTAAAGCCATTTGTAATTCTTTAAACCATGTGTTTTTTGTTTTACTATTCCAAAAGAAAACAAAAGATTGTTTCAGGAGTTTAGTATTTGGTAAGCGGTATATGTGTCCAAAGAATGCAATCCTCCATTTTCGCATTGTGTGAATGATCGGTTCACTTTCCTTGTAAAGTACTGAATTTGGCAAAAGTCTCCACTGGCCATCAATCTGGTGTTTTTATTGATAATTGTCCAAACAATTCTTCTATCAACTTTCTGCAGTTTGTCTGTTGTTGATTGGGTATTCAGTTTAAATAATGTTTCACTTGCATATGTTGCTTCTGGATTAACAACAGAGTAATAACGTTGAAATTTAGCATTAATCGAAAGGGGCTGTTTTTTGTAACTCGCCAGGTAATTTGTTGTGCTCTTCACTTTTTGAGTTCTACTATCTATGGATGCTCTTTTGTTAACATTCGAAGTTATAATCTCACCAAAATATTTAAATTTGTTTACAACCTTTATTTTCTGAGTATTATTTAACATAATATGTAACGTGTCAATTTGAGAAGATGGTATAATTTCCGTTTCCTCAAAAGAAATTTTCGCCGGGCTGAGTGGCTCAGACGGTTAAGGCGCTGGCCTTCTAACCCCAACTTGCCAGGTTCGATCCTGGCTCAGTCCGGTGGTATTTGGAGGTGCTCAAATACGACAGCCCCGTGTCGGTAGATTTACTGGCATGTAAAAGAACTCCTGCGGGACTAAATTCCGGCACCTCGGCGTCTCCGAAGACCTTAAAAAAAGTAGTTAGTGGGACGTAAAACAAATAACATTAATTAATTAATTAAAAGAAATTTTCAACCCAACCTTCACCACTAATCATTCCAATTCCTCTACTTGAAATTTAGCTTCTTCAGTACTCTTTGCTAATATTGCTGAATCATCAGCAAATGTGAGACAATTTAGTCAAATATTTCTTCCAATCTTAACAGTCGGTGGACATACCTTATTCCATTCATGCATAATTCTTTCCAGCACACAGTTAAACGACAACGGCAATAATCCATCTTCCTGGATTTCATTTGTGAACCTAACTCTAGATTTTGTATTTCTAAGAGTGACCGCAATAAGGTTAACAAGTTTATGATGTAAACCAAATTGAGTAAGGATATGCAATGATGATTCACAATGGATGCTATCAAAAGCTTTTTGAAAATCAACAAAAGTGATCACTAAATTTATGCTCCTAATCCTTTGATGTTTTATAACCCATTTGAGACTGATAATTTGATCTGGACAGCTTTGTCCTGGACAAAAACCACCCTGATATTCACAAAATTCACTATCAAGTTGTTCATGAATTTTGGAATATATAAAATCTTAGAAGAAATCTTATAAGTGATATCCAGCAAAGAAATTCCTCGATAATTACTAGGATCTGATCTATCGCATTTTTTTGTGTAGTGGGTGTATAATTGCAACATTCCATTCTTCAGGCATTTTTTCGGTATTCCATATGTCAATGAGATGTTTATATAAATTCCAAATAGTCTGTACATTTGCATTCTTCCAAAGTTCCCCTACTAGTTGATTCCCTCCCGCTGCTTTAAAATTTTTAAGTGAATCAATAGCTGCATGCACTTCTTCATAAACCAGTGCTATGATCTTTTCCAGAGGTATTTTATTTCTGGGATACAGATCAAATTCAAAATGATCTTCAGGTTCATCACTATTAAGTAATGTTTTGAAGTATTCAGCCAAAATAATTGCATTGTCATAATCATTATGGGGCACTTTTCCTTTCGTATCCTTCATCAGAAGAGTAGGGGGAGTATAATTTGTTTGGTATTGTTCAAATGTCCTATAATAGTCTCTTATTTCATGGCGATTGAAAGCTGGATCAATAGATTGTAATGTTTGCTTCTGGAGGTTCCTTTAACCCTCCTGATTTCTTTGGCCGTTAATAGTCTAGCATTGATTAATTCTTCTCTAGAACTTTCAGTTTTTTGTTGCTGGTAATTCAACCAAGCTTTATGCTGGCGTAGTATTGCTATATCACACTCTTCATTCCACCATGCATGTTTTTTTCATTTCTTAATGGAAGCAACTTCTTCGGCTAAGGCTTTTAATTTGTTAACAGTGGTCCCCAAGTTGTCACTTAAAAGCGTTATGGATTTCTCAAAGTATACTGGATTATTAATGACTGAACTAAATAATACATTCTTTTCCTAATGAATTTTTGCAGTTTGTTTTTCCTTTTAGGAGTTAACATTTGAGATGTAATGATCTGCATCAACATCGACACCATGAAGAGCCTTTACATTATAAATTTTTTAATGAAATTTACGATCCATGGCCACATGATCTCTCTGAAACTCACCTAACTTAACATTAGGACATTTCCAAGTCATTAATTTTTGCAGTTTTCTTTTAAACCTGATATATTATTGAATTAAAAGATATTTTTTGTAGTATAATGAAATTTTGTGTAATGTCTGTCTGTCTGTCTGTCTGTCTGTCTGTCTGTCTGTCTGTCTGTCTGTCTGTCTGTCTGTCTGTCTGTCTGTCTGTCTGTCTGTCTGTCTGTCTGTCTGTCTGTCTGTCTGTCTGTCTGTCTGTCTGTCTGTCTGTCTGTCTGTCTGTCTGTCTGTCTGTCTGTCTGTCTGTCTGTCTGTCTGTCTGTCTGTCTGTCTGTCTGTCTGTCTGTCTGTCAAAGTTTATTTCAGCCCACATCATTTTCTTTCTCCAGAATTCTATGTATTCTTATTACAAATTAGTGAGAGAATTTGTACTTGTTGCTTCTTTCTGTTTGTTACTTAAACTTATAATGAAGCACTGAGGTGGATATCAGTGAACTGTGTTAAAATATTTCTAACCCATCCTAGATTTCAATGTTTCTCAGAGATTGCAGCCTATCGAGTGTTCACTAATTAAACACCACCTTTAAATAGTAACAAATAAACTACAGAAGGTTGTTCAGGATATATATAAACAATTTTGCAAAGCCTTTGCCATCTATAGGATTGAGTTGGAGTGACAATACAGTTGTTATTACCATATTTACCCCATTATGTTTTTTTTTTTTTTTTTTTACTTTTGTCTTGGTTGAAAAAATGCCCCTCTGCTTAGAATCTGTATCATTCACACAGCCAATAAAGTAGATGACACCCTTTATCAATGCAGTGGGAAAAAACAAAAAAAAAAAAACACTAGTAGCTGCCATTAGTAAGTTTTTGCCATTATGTAGACTCAGGCCCGGTTGAATCAACAGTTGTTAAATATGTACTAACAAGTTGTTACTGAACACACCATTAAATTTAACTATGTGTTAAGATTGTTGTGTTTCTTCAAACATTTCCTGGGTAACGTTACCTGATACATTGTTAGCTCTCACAAGAGTTACGAAAAGTGTGAATTTAGAAGGCAGTGACAGAACCTTGCAGTGTTTAACCAAGTTCTGATGCTATTTTGTTTCAATACACCTGTAGAACATGGCAGTGAAATCAGCTTAAACACTCAGGTTGTCTCAACATTTGAATCATAATCCCCAACTAAGAATGGGAAACCATCTTTAACAGACCTCTATCATCCTTTCCACGCTGATTAGGATTAAGACTGACATCACAAATCGCGAGACTCTCATGAGATCCCAATAGCGTTCCTCCTGTACTGCGATCTGCACGACATCCCAGTAACCACGAGTGTAAGCTTGATAGTATATCAGTAGCAGTTCTCTTTTTTCCTTACAATTTGACAGTTTCTGAGAAGTTCAACCATCAATTCGGATTAAACATAATATTTATAGACCAAAATATGGCTTCCAATTGAGATAGCTAAAATTAAAATTCAGGAAACTCAATCGTCAAAAATTACCAGTGTTTCGCCCAGAGTGCGGCATGGGCTCATCAGTCTGTAATCAGCAATTATTGTGTGAAATAACATTCTCATATGGAAACGTGTGTGCCAACAAATTTTGTCAAAAGCCTAGAAAAGTACTGCATATTCAATTATGAGCCCCTTAATTCCATTAACTAAAGAGAAATAGAATGTTGGTATCTTAAACGGTTCAAGAGTTATTTGAGGTGGACATCTTTAAAATTTTTCACCGCATATCTTACAGATCATATGCAATGTGTTACAGTACAAGATACTGCTTCTCAGTGGCGACTCTGGAAGGCAGGAACCCCCGAAGGTTCTGTTCTTGGTCCCCTTTTGTTTGTCCTCTATATAAATGACATCTCCTCTAAAATAAAATATAATAGATATCATCTCTTTGCCAACGACCTCCAAATTTACTGCCACGTTAATATAAATGATATATCGAATGCAATAAGAGATATTAACCCCAACCTTCAACGACTCAGTGTGTACGCCAGTGAAAACTCTCTCCTCCTCAACCCCCAAAAAACTCAGTCATTATCGGTTCTCAGAAATTATTAAATATCATGTATAAAAATTATGCTATTCCTCCAGTGACATTAAATGCCACTGTAATCTTTCAGTAAGGAGGTGAAGAACCTAGGTGTGACCCTGACTGAAACTCTAGACTGGTCTGCACACGTAAGAAATACATGTAGAAAGATGTACGCGACGCTACACCCTCTGAAACGACATAAGGACATTTTGCTACAAGATGTAAAGATAAAACTACTCCAAACTTTGATACTACCAATACTTGACTACTGCGACATTGTCCTCATTGATGTGACCCGTGAACTATGAAACTTCAGCGAGCATTGAACTCTGGTCTTCGATTTGTTTTTAACTTGAGTTACGATGCTCACATAACCCCTAGCTAACATTTCTTTCCTAGCTGAAACCCGAGAGGCGACAGAAATTCCACGTACTTATGTTGATATATCGAACTCAGAAGAAAAATCTACCCAAATACATCTCTTCAAAATTCCATTTATTATCCTCATTCCATAATTGTAACACAAGATCTGGCACTTCCCTCGCTACTGCCGTCAACCACTCTTCAATATATAACAGATCCTTCGTTGTGGCTGGGTCACGACTTGGGAATTCACTCCCAGCTGCTGTCAGGAACTCAAACTCAATATCGAAATTTAAGACTGCATGTTGAGATTACCTGCTGAATACCGCTGATTGTTTCATGTGATTGTTTCGTGTGTATGATGATGTATGATAGGTTGTGTTATTCTTATTCTTATTCTTATTCTTATTATTATTATTATTATTATTATTAATATTATTATTATTATTATTATTATTATTATTGTTGTGTAATGTACATAATATTCAGCTTCTTACTCATGGACATAGATCGCTTTTATGGCCTTACTTATATTTCCATTTACTTTATTACTTATTGTGTTCTCTTTATGCATTGCTTATTTTTCCAGTTGTGTCGTACTTTTTCATTATGACTTTGTCTCTTTGTCATTATCTTTATGCTCCAAATTTTATTCTATTTTATTTGTTGAACTCTGCTTTCTTTCTTCGTTATATGTTGTTCAAATCTGTAATTTTTAGCTTATCTTTGATTTTATGATAGAATAGTACATTTCTTTTATATATGTATTATCTGTTAATTAATTATATAATATCCACGGTATCCCTTGCTTGTAAGAGGCGGCTAAAAGGGGTATCTGGAGCTTTCAGCTTGGGGGCGTGGTTGGCGACCACGAGGCCCATAGCTGAGTCCTGGCATTGCTTCCACTTAGTTGTGCCAGGCTCCACACTTTCATCAGTTCTGTCGAACCTCTCTTAGTCAACTCTTGCTCATTTCCGACCCCGGCAGTATTACATTTGCGAATGCTACGGAGTCTTTCATTTTCACACTAATCACCACCACCTTCTCGCTGTCATGGAGTTATAAGCAGAAATAGAGAAAATTACGAGGTTTGGGTTGAAACGGAGATTAATTAAAGACATCATTTCTAGGGAGATAACTAGCTATTCACGAATAAAAACTGTGTATTTTATTGTACAATTTTATTATTTATTGAGAACTGGTATCTAAACGAATCTTCGTTTCACATCAATAATAAAGTTACACTGAATTTTAAACGTATCATTTGCTGCCATGAAAATATTCTTTTTGAAACAGTGAATAACTATTCTTTATTTACAGAGAGTTTTCCAAGGATTCTGACTGAAGACACAAAACTAACAAAACAGTTCTGAATAAATTTATTTTATGATATATGCTTGTCCCGCTGAAGTTCAGCATTATGTTTCTGACAAAGTGATATTTAATAACAAATTTATTGTGTACTTTGTATTTCTGAAAAGAAAAAGAACTTTGAAATTTAAAGTATACTTGAAATTACTTTCAATAATGACTACTGAGGATGATCTCATGTCATCATGCGTACTACAGTGAAAGTGTATATTTCAGAATTGTCTTAAATTATTATATTAATACGAGTCCCAGGGCGCGCGCAGCCGCTGGCCCCTGTCGGGTGCTGCAGCAAGAGCGGAATGGAGTCGGCTATGTTCGGCTTTGCGTGACGTCACACGTGATGCTAGATGGCGGTGAATCTTAGGCCTCCCGCACTGCCTGCTCGATCTGCATCCGATGGCTGCTTATACTGCCTGCTCATTACAACATTTTAACATGGCACTAAATGAAACACTCCATCTACAAATACCCACCGCAGGTGGCAGCATCAACCAGCTCCTGAACTGTCGGAATGAAATAGCGGGAAATAGGGTGGTACTGTATTTGTTTACAGTGAAAATGGTGCACTGCTGCGTATTCTGCAAATCAAAGAAAGGGGAACCAGAATGCCGTGGTATTTCATTCCATGACATGGGCTCTTTCAGGAGATCCAGTTGAAGCCATGTTTAGTTCTATAAGAGTGGGAGGAGGGTGCAATGACATGACTGACTCCCGGGCTACTCAGAATTATATAAAGAGAATTCTGAAATCTGGTATTTTAATGTCCACTGATGTTGCTAACGTTATCCATAAGCAAAATTCAAAATTTTCTGCTTCAGTATCCTCTCCCGGACTTGACGAAACAGAACCTGTGATGCCCGCTGAGTATATAGGTACTTGATTTACTGGAAGATGTTCGTGAGTCCCCTGAGTCGGTGTGTATCACTTTGGAAACTGCTTCCCATGCATTAGTGTGTGGTTATTTAGTGCGTGTAATCGAAGGAAAAACAATGCAGCACGGGCTTGAGTAACGTTTCCACCTCAGTTAATGCATCCCCGTTGATGAACTTAATCAGACAGTCGGATAGAGGAGGCCTGCGCTATACCCAGCAACGATTTATTGGCCTAATTACGGGGCTTCAGAAATTAGTTGAGGCGGCTCTACCGTACTGCAAGAAATCTGCAAGTCTGCTCCAGACTATAAAAAACTACAGTATGTTGTACCCTCTCTGTGCCACTGCAAGATTTTAAAGGGTTTTAGTAACAGTAAGCACCAGGAACTTGTGTCAGAAACTGTGGTGGCCAAATTCGTGAAGCCTCTGCTTAGTCATGTAGGGAACTACCATACAGACAAAGTTTCCAGGTTTTCTTGTTCATCGAAATCTCTTTCTCGAAAAGTCCTGAAGCTATCACTCCCTAGAGCACCACTTTATGCGTACAATATTTAATTTTTCTGTTCCTTTCAGATTTTAAATTTTGCTTGTATGCTTATCTAGATGTATTCACGCGATAACTGGGTATGTCTGGTGCTGCGATATAGCGGCAGATTGTTTGTAAGTCGTGTTACACGTTTGAATATGGAATAAGCAGGCAGTATAAGCAGCCATCGGATGCAGATCGAGCAGGCAGTGGCCTCCCGTTACGGAGCTCCGGAGGGCCGCCTCCTATTCGCAACAGTAGCTCCGAGAGTAAGGACGTAGTGGGCTGTAATTTCAAACTTACGTCCATGAATGTAGGCGCTCTATAAAAATCGTTACCTACATGCACAAAAATTGATCTATATCACCGATATTCCATAAAATACCCCTTAACAAAGAACGTATAGTCATTCAGAATAATTAATGCATCCTCTCATTTGTTATCAAGAAAATACAATTATATCGACATATAATACATACCCCATATACCTGTGGGTATAAACCCTCCGTCTTACTAATAAACCATGTATAAGCCTCCTGTGTATACATATGTTATAGTTATTCATTGAATTGCATATACAGACAAGGACCCTTGTATAATCGTTGTATAGCAGCGAGTAGCAGGAAAAGAAATGAGTGAGCAGTTTGTTTTCGTGGTATTCATTGTCTACAGTAATATAATCGTGGTGAAATTTTCGACTTATCCATTCAACATTGAACACACATTGAAAGAATGGAAGATAACGTTGATGATCTTCACGATATTTTAAACATAGAAGACATACACCATTCAGAGGTTATGGAGGCTAGACATCTTCGTAAAGTAAAACACTTTAAAGAGACGGAATGATACATACATACATACATTATCATTATAGACTGTTATGCCTTTCAGCGTTCAGTCTGCAAGCCTCTGAGAATTTACTAAACGTCGCCACAATCCTCGATTTGCAACTAGTGCTGTGGCCTCATTTAGTTCTATACCTCTTATCTTTAAATCGTTAGAAACAGAGTCTAACCATCGTCGTCTTGGTCTCCCTCTACTTCTCTTACCCTCCATAACAGAGTCCATTATTCTCCTAGGTAACCTATCCTCCTCCATTCGCCTCACATGACCCCACCACCGAAGCCGGTTTATGCGTACAGCTTCATCCATCGAGTTCATTCCTAAATTAGCCTTTATCTCCTCATTCCGAGTCTCCTCCTGCCATTGTTCCCACCTGTTTGTACCAGCAATCATTCTTGCTACTTTCATGTCTGTTACTTCTAACTTATGAATAAGATATCCTGAGTCCACCCAGCTTTCGCTCCCATAAAGCAAAGTTGGTCTGAAAACAGACCGATGTAAAGATAGTTTCGTCTGGGAGCTGACTTCCTTCTTACAGAATACTGCTGATCGCAACTGCGAGCTCACTGCATTAGCTTTACTACACCTTGATTCAATCTCACTTACTATATTACCATCCTGGGAAAACACACAACCTAAATACTTGAAATTATCGACCTGTTCTAGCTTTGTATCACCAATCTGACATTCAATTCTGTTGGATTTCTTACCTACTGACATCAATTTAGTCTTCGAGAGGCTAATTTTCATACCATACTCATTGCACCTATTTTCAAGTTCCAGGATGTTAGACTGCAGGCTTTCGGCACAGTCTGCCATTAAGACCAAGTCGTCAGCATAGGCCAGGCTGCTTACTACATTTCCACCTAACTGAATCCCTCCCTGCCATTTTATACCTTTCAGCATATGATCCATGTAAACTACAAACAGCAAAGGTGAAAGATAACTCCTGTAAGTACCCTGAACCAAGAACTCATTCTACCATCAATTCTCACTGAAGCCCAATTGTCAACATAAATACCTTTGATTGATTTTAATAATCTACCTTTAATTCCATAGTCCCCCAGTATAGCGAACATCTTTTCCCTCGGTACCCTGTCATATGCTTTCTCTAGATCTACGAAACATAAACACAACTGCCTATTCCTCTCGTAGCATTTTTCAATTACCTGGCGCATACTGAAAATCTGATCCTGACAGCCTCTCTGTGGTCTGAAACCACACTGGTTTTCATCCAACTTCCTCTCAACGACTGATCGCACCCTCCCTTCCAAGATGCCTGTGAATACTTTGCCTGGTATACTAATCAATGAGATACCTCGATAGTTGTTGCAATCCTTCCTGTTCCCTTGCTTATAGATAGGTGCAATTACTGCTTTTGTCCAATCTGAAGGTACCTTACCAACACTCCACGCTAATTTGACTACTCTATGAAGCCATTTCATCCCTGCCTTCCCACTATACTTCACCATTTCAGGTCTAATTTCATCTATTTCTGCTGCTTTATGACAATGGAGTTTATTTACTATCCTTTCCACTTCCTCAAGCATAATTTCACCAACATAATTTTCCTCCTCCCCTTGAGCTTGGCTGTTTGCAACACCACCAGGATGATTTCCTTTTACATTGAGAAGATGTTCAAAATATTCCCTCCACCTCTCCTGTGATTCCCTGGGATCTATTATGAGTTCACCTGAATTACTCAAAACACTGTTCATTTCCTTTTTCTCTCCCTTCCTAAGATTCTTTATTACTGTCCAGAAAGGTTTCCCTGCTGCTTGACCTAGCCTTTCCAGGTTGTTACCAAATTCTTCCCATGACTTCTTTTTGGATTCAACAACTATTTGTTTCGCTCTGTTTGTTTCATCTACGTACAAATCCCTGTCTGCCTCGGCCCTTGTTTGGAGCCATTTCTGATAAGCCTTCTTTTTACGTTTACAGGCTGCTCTCACTTCATCATTCCACCAAGATGTTCGCCTTTTCCCATCTTTACACACAGTTGTTCCTAGGCATTCCCTTGCTGTTTCTACTACAGCATCCCTGTATGCCACCCATTCACTTTCTATATCCTGAACCTGCTTACTGTCTACTGTTCGAAACTTCTCACTAATCATATCCATGTACTTCTGTCTAATTTCCTCGTCCTGGAGATTTTCTACCCTTATTCGTTTGCAGACAGATTTCACTTTCTCTACCCTAGGCCTAGAGATACTTAGTTCACTACAGACCAGATAATGGTCTGTATAATCGAAAAATCCCCGAAAAACTTGTATATTCCTAAAAGATTTCCTGAATTCAAAGTCTGTTAAGATATAGTCTATTATGGATCTGGTACCCCTAGCCTCCCATGTGTAGCGGTGAATAGCCTTATGCTTGAAGAATGTATTCGTAACAGCTAAACCCATACTAGCACAGAAGTCCAGCAAACGCTTCCCATTCACATTAGCTTCCATATCTTCCCCACATTTACCAATCACCCTTTCGTATCCTTCAGTTCTATTCCCAACTCTCGCATTGAAATCGCCCATTAGCACTATTCTATCCTTGCTGTTGACCCTGACCACGATGTCACTCAATGCTTCATAAAACTTGTCAACTTCATCCTCATCTGCACCCTCACATGGTGAATACACGGACACAATTCTTGTCCTAATTCCTCCCACTGACAAATCTACCCACATCATTCACTCACTTACGTGCCTAACAGAAAGTATGTTCCGTGCAATGGTATTCCTGAAAAAGAGCCCTACCCCAGACTCTGCCCTTCCCTTTCTAACACCCGTCAAGTACACTTTATAATCTCCTATCTCTTCCTCCTTTTCTCCCCTTACCCAAATATCATTTACTCCTAGCACATCCAGATGCATCCTCTTTGCTGACTCAGCAAGTTCTACCTTCTTTCTTCCATAAGCCCCATTAATATTGATAGCTCCCCATCGAATTCCATTTTGTTCGCCAAGTTGTTTCCAAGGAGTCCCTCGCCTGTCAAATGGGCGTGGGACTCCATTACTCCCATAGGTCCGAGGCTTGCTTAAAGTGTTCTGAGCTCGGTAAATTCATGAAGCAGGATGCTGCCCTACTTGCACATAGTCCAAGTGAGGATCTCTCCTCTAACGGGTTATGGACCACCGGTGAATTGTGTAGTCCTAGCCGCCTGAGCACAAGGGGGGCCACGACTCAGAATATGTCCGAGATGCCCACTCCCATTCCATAGCAACTGGTATCCCGACTCTCAGGACCACTTACTAGGCCACTCAGCCGTTGCCCATGGTTCACGAACTAGGACGTGACTACAGTAACCCACAAACATGAACCAAATGAATAACTATAAAAAAATGATGGTTGAGCGTATTTTTGTGTAATAATGTGTTGATCATTGCTTTACTTCTCGCAGCCCAGTACTCGTTACTAGAGGTGGGGACGGAGCGAGTAATACCGATGAGTAATCCGGTTGTAGCGGTAGAGCGCACCACCGATCCCCTCCGCTTACAACTGCAAGTACTCGCGGAGGACCTGAGCACAGTGTAGCGCACAACACACGTACGAAAGTACCTGTATTAAGTCTGCGTGTTTCGAATGTACGTATATATTTCCTACGCTTGTTATGTTTTGTAGATAATGTAAAGTCTGTTAAATTATATTTGTTGTGTTAGTGTGATATTTAAACATATTCGTAGATAGTTGTTATATTTTTAGAATATTTAAAGGAATTTAAAGAAATTTTTACAGAACGTTGTTCCACAAATGCCACAAAAACCGTCGGATGCCTGGCAGTTTTTTGACATCACTGATAATAGGAAACACGCAAAATGCAAATTTTGTGGCCGCACATACGCGACGGGTGGTGGCACATCAAATATAATATAATATAATATAATATAATATAATATAATATAATATAATATAATATAATAAGTGTATTTATAGAAGCATTCTACTGATAGCTGTTTGGCATTGGGACGTGTAGTAGTATGTTGTCAGATATGTTTTGTAATCACATTTGCAAAGAAGGACATTCCAGTCAACGTTCATTTACGTAATTACTTTTGTCATCCTGTACATGAAATTATGTCAGTGTTTTTCATTATATTCTGATAAGATTCTTTATATTCAGGTTATTCTTCTCATTAACAGTGTACCGTATCACATGAACTTACGAAATAATTGTTAATACATTACTTTTCTGTTAACTTCCAATCCCCTTGTATACAAACCCTTTCGGTAAGTGTGCGGCA
Organism: Anabrus simplex; assembly: GCF_040414725.1. NCBI lineage: Eukaryota > Metazoa > Arthropoda > Insecta > Orthoptera > Tettigoniidae > Anabrus > Anabrus simplex. The sequence goes on along the minus strand of NC_090265.1, from coordinate 1,770,660,750 downwards.
TACTTTGTTTCACTATTCGAATGAGGTAACTATACGAGTTACTAACATTTATTCCACATACTACCTCCTACTCCCTAGCAGTTACGTATATAACAATTATAGTGAATATATATGCAGTTATTTACAGTTGTTACGTTGTGAGAGAAGGGTATTAATAGGGGGATGCAATACCTTCGCAGTGCCATACCTATAACGTGTTTAAACGTTCCGCGTCAGGACATTCACTCGGTAGTTCACTCGGTACTACCGGGTGATGACGTCACAACAACTGCTCCGCTCCGTCCCCAGCACTACTCGTTACATTTAGCCGCGCGCGGAGCGACTGTCGTTTGTTTACACAGTCGCAAAACCTGTGCTCAGTTCTGCCAACCTCTGTACTTAGGAACTAATGAGTGAGGTGCTTCGATAGCTGGTGGTGGTGATTATTGTTACACGATTGGTCTGGACTGGTTCTTGCCATGCGGACGGTAAGTATAGGATCTGGACAAGATTCTTGCCGTGCGGACGGTTAGGATAGGATCTGGACAAGACCATTGGCCTGGACGGTTAGAAGCCGCGTAGCGGCCCTAGGCCTCTAGTTTCGTGAGGAAACACGATTGGTCTGGAAGGAAGACGATTGGTCTGGACGGTTAGGATTCTTGCCGTGCACAAGAGTATTGGTCTGGACGGTTATAAGCCGCGAAGCGGCCTTAGGCCTCTAGTTTGGTGAGGAAACACGATTGGTCTGGAAGGAAGACGATTGGTCTGGAAGGAAGACGATTGGTCTGGACGGTTAGGATTCTTGCCGTGGACAGGACCATTGGTCTGGACGGTTAGAAGCCGCGAAGCGGCCCCTAGGCCCCTAGTTTCGTGGGGAGAGCCGCATAGTTATTTTACATGGTGTTTTTTGTTTGTGCTTTTATTCAGCCAGGGTTGGTAACGCAATGTATTTATCAGCATTGATGGCAATGACGTCACATTCCGTTCCCATTGACCAATGAGAATGCAAGAAACTAATTAGCCATGGACGATGGCGGCTACTACTCTTTATTAGGTTATAAAAGTAAATGTACTTCTGTGGGCGGGATGGCGGGTTCCTAGACTTCGCAATGAACACATCTCTCCTCTAATTGCTTACGTTTCCCATACTATCCCAATTGGGAGCTATTGATCTTTTCTTAAGCCATTCCATTTATTTTTTTGGCGTTCATTACACAAGCAAGATGAAGAAATGTTGATATCAGTATAAGCAAATACAGTAGAATATTGTATTTGGTATAAGCTAATTTCCAGCTGTCTCACTTAGTGTTGCCACTGCCTTTTCGATATGCCGTGCTACTGTGCGACTTTTCGGAAAGTTTTGCTCCTAGATAACCAGCAGAAGCGATCATAAAGGCGGCGAACGTGCGAAATACGTCAGTGAATTGCAGGAAGAGATTCCTACACCTTGGAACGAGTGTATACGTGCTGTATAGTAATACAATGCGTATACCTCGTTTATTAGTAAGAAAAATGTAAAACGCTTATACAGGGTTTATTCACTGTATAACTAAACAAGAGTTAAACAACTAAGGACTTTTTATTAGTAAGACGGGCCTGTAGATACAACAAACAATATATCTAAATAGGCTCAGTTGTTTCTCAGAAAAGTGCAGGCCCTAACTGTGCAGAACTTGCACACACTTAGTTCATTATTATTATCATTATTATGGAAATATTCCCATTATATTGGCGCTAGAATACAGTAGTTTCATGTTAAATTTGAATTCGCTTTTAATTTCTGGACAGTAGTATAATACAGGGATTCGGGCGCCACCACCTCCTCCGGCTCCCAGAGGCCTCCTCCACCACCACCACAGCCAGAGGCCCCCCAAAGGTCTCCTCCACCACCCGCGGGAAATTTGAATTTGTAAACAAAGCCACGTGCTTTTTGACAGCTATCATCGACAACAACGCATCGCTAACCTCACTGCTGCCATCTTGACGGGCCTAAACCGCAGTAGTACCAACTTAACCTAACTAGCGCGAGATTTGAATTGGTAAACAAATCCACGTGTTTTTTTGACAGCCACGTGCTTTTTGACAGACAACAACGCATCGCTAACCTCAGTACTGCCATCTTGACGGGCCTAAACCTCAGTAGTACCAACTTAACCTAACTAGCGCGTGATTTTAATTTGTAAACAAATCCACGTGTTTTTTTGACAGCTACGTGCTTTTTTGACAGCTGTCATCCGCCATCTTTAAACTACAGAGCACCGTGCTGCCTTCTTTATCGCAGTAGCTGCAAATTCATCACCTGTCATCCGCAGTGCTGCCATCTTAACGGGCTTAAACCTCAGTGCTACCAACTTAACCTCACTAGCGCGAGATTTGAATCGGTAAACAAATCCACATGCTTTTTTGACAGCTGTCATCCGCCATCTTTAATCCATAGAGCACAGTGCTGCCCTCTTTAGCTACTTACCTTTGAAATGTGGTGGCGGATAATTTGAAAAATGCTTTTTGACAGCAGCCATCTTTAATCCAGAGAGCACCGTGCTGCCCTCTTTAGCTAGATACCATTGAATTCTACGTGACAGCAGCCATCTTTAATCAAGTTCGTCACCTGTCATCCGCAGTGCTGCCATCTTAACGGGCTTAAACCTCAGTGCTACCAACTTAACCTCACTAGCGCGAGATTTGAATCGGTAAACAAATCCACGTGCTTTTTTTAACAGCTGTCATGCGCCATCTTTAATCCATAGAGCACAGTGCTGCCCTCTTTAGCTACTTACCTTTGAAATGTGGTGGCGGATAATTTGAAAAATGCTTTTTGACAGCAGCCATCTTTAATCCAGAGAGCACCGTGTTGCCCTCTTTAGCTAGATACCATTGAATTCTACGTGACAGCAGCCATCTTTAATCAAGTTCGTCACCTGTCATCCGCAGTGCTGCCATCTTAACGGGCTTAAACCTCAGTGCTACCAACTTAACCTCACGAGCGCGAAATTTGAATCGGTAAACAAATCCACGTGCTTCTTTTGACAGCTGTCATCCGCCATCTTTAATCCATAGAACCTCACTCTTGTCATCTTTACGGCGGTAAACCTCAAGGCTGCCACCTTATGCATGTTGTAGCGCGGGATTTATAATCCAACAACAGAACATTGCTAAACTCTATCATCTTGAAAAGTTCAGTGTTCCAAACACTAGTTCGAAAAACGTAACTCATCGCACCTCGGGGATTTTATTAGGTAAGACGTAACCCCTAGGTTCCATTCCTTGTTCTTAACATGAAACCATTTACAAATAAAAATTAATTTTCTACACTTAACAAGGTACAAGCGTTCTTGCTGATAGCGATCGATGAGGTTGTTGCTCCTTTAGCCCTTTTGCCTATTTGCCCTTTAGCCTATTAGCCCTTTTGCCCATTAGCCCTTTAGCCTATTAGCCCTACAAGGAATGTGCGGTAATCTAATCTTCTTAGAACAAAGGTATCCCCTGACATGTTCTAAACACATGTTGTATTGAGTACAGTGTTCTATTTTAGTCTTGATTACTTATTTAGTGTTCTAAACACTTCAATCAATGTTCCGATCACATGATAACGTTCACGGCATAGTGTGCAGTGTTCGATTCTAGTCTTGTTACGTTTCTTTTGTGATTTGCAAGTCTAAACATGCTTAATGACGTCATCACTGCAGCACGTGCTTACTCTAGCTATTCCGATGCAGGTTTAAACTTGTTCGATAGAGCTATGCCTTGACATAAGAGGAGGCCTTAACAGCTTATGTGTAGCCGCTATTGTCTAAAGATAGCTGCTGTGAAGAAAAAGCACGTCGAATTTTTCAAATTACCCGCCACCACATTTCAAAGGTATGAGGTTTAGTGCTGTAAAAATACCTGCACGGTGCAAAGCTAGCTTTCTTCATCAGAGCAGCCACGATCTTGTGTGAGCAACTCTAGGCCGTATCATAAACAGCTGTGTGTAGTCATCATCTTGTCGCTGCTACCTCCCGCAAGCACCCCTAGGGCGTCTCATAAGAGCAGCAGCCATCTTGTGCAAGCGCTCTTAAGCTGTCTCATAAGAAGTTATGTATAGCCGCCATCTTGTAGAAATAGATAGCTGCCAGTGCCAAAGGGCCTAAGTAGGAATCGAACCGTCGATCTCATCATTAGACTATGTTTTTCTTATGTTATCATGTTGCTGATACTGCAAACCTAGGTGTTAGGTAGAAAAATTATGTTCGTTTTGCTCTACGATGCACCGTTTTCGAGATATTTAACATTTTGCATTTAAGCCCCAAATTTAATTAATCGAACTAGCACGACACGTTAGCCTCTAAGCTAGCTTTCTTCATAAGAGCAGCAGCCATCTTCCGCAAGCACCCTTAAGGCGTCTCATAAGGATTCGTGTATAACCGCCATCTTGCGTCCGCCATCTTGCGCAAGCATCCTTAGGGAATCTCTAGCCATCTTGTGCAAGGACCCTTAAGCCGCCTCATAAGAGCAACCGCCATCTTGCGCAAGCATCTCTAGGGTGTCTCATAAGGAGCCTTGTATAACCGCTATCTTGCGCAAGCATCCCAATGCCGTCTCGTAAGAACCTATGTGTAGCGGCCATCTTGTATAAGCATCTTTAAGGAGTCATGTATAGCCACCTTCTTGTGCAATTAGCGTCGAGAGATGGCTGATGTAGAATTTTTCTTTTTAAATTATCCGCCACCATATTTCAAAGGTATGTACCTAAAGAGTGTAGCACTGAGCTCTATAGATTAAAGATGGCGGATGACAGCTGACAAAAAGCGCGTGAGTTTGTTTACTAAACAGGTGCACGTGGAATTTTTCAATTTGCCGCCACCACATTTCAAAGGTATCTAGCTAAAGATGGCAGCACGGTGCTCTCTTGATTAAAGATGGCGGATGACAGCTAACAGAACTTTTCAAATTGCCCGCTACTACAGAGGGCAGCACCATGCTCTGTGGATTAAAGATGGCGGATGACAACTGACGAAATTGCCTGCATGATAGCAGCACAGTGCTCTATTGATTAAAGATGGCGGATGACAGCTGTCAAAAAAGCACGTGGCTTTGTTTCCAAACAAGAGCACATAGAATATTTGAAATTGCCGCCAACACATTTCAAAGGTATCTAGCTAAAGAGTTCAGCACTGAGGTTTATGACGCAAGACAGTTGTCAGAAAAAAGCACGAGAGTTTGTAAAGCACGTGGAATTTGCCACCGCCACAAAGAGGGCAGCACGGTGCTCTCTTGATTAAAGATGGCTGCTGTCACGTAGAATTCAAAGATATCTAGCTAAAGAGGACAGCACGGTGCTCTCTGGATTAAAGATGGCTGCTGTCAAAAAGAATTTTTCAAATTATCCGCCACCACATTTCAAAGGTAAGTAGCTAAAGAGGGCAGCACTGTGCTCTATGGATTAAAGATGGCGGATGACAGCTGTCAAAAAAGCACGTAGATTTGTTTACCGATTCAAATCTCACGCTAGTGAGGTTAAGTTGGTAGCACTGAGGTTTAATCCCGTTAAGATGGCAGCACTGCGGATGACAGGTGACGAACTTGATTAAAGATGGCTGCTGTCACGTAGAATTCAATGGTATCTAGCTAAAGAGGGCAGCACGGTGCTCTCTGGATTAAAGATGGCTGCTGTCAAAAAGCATTTTTCAAATTATCCGCCACCACATTTCAAAGGTAAGTAGCTAAATAGGGCAGCACTGTGCTCTATGGATTAAAGATGGCGGATGACAGCTGTCAAAAAAAGCACGTGGATTTGTTTACCGATTCAAATTTCGCGCTCGTGAGGTCAAGTTGGTAGCACTGAGGTTTAAGCCCGTTAAGATGGCAGCACTGCGGATGTCAGGTGACGAACTTGATTAAAGATGGCTGCTGTCACGTAGAATTCAATGGTATCTAGCTAAAGAGGGCAGCACGGTGCTCTCTGGATTAAAGATGGCTGCTGTCAAAAAGCATTTTTCAAATTATCCGCCACCACATTTCAAAGGTAAGTAGCTAAAGAGGGCAGCACTGTGCTCTATGGATTAAAGATGGCGGATGACAGCTGTCAAAAAAGCACGTAGATTTGTTTACCGATTCAAATCTCACGCTAGTGAGGTCAAGTTGGTAGCACTGAGGTTTAAGCCTGTTAAGATGGCAGCACTGCGGATGACAGGTGACGAACTTGATTAAAGATGGCTGCTGTCACGTAGAATTCAATGGTATCTAGCTAAAGAGGGCAGCACGGTGCTCTCTGGATTAAAGATGGCTGCTGTCAAAAAGCATTTTTCAAATTATCCGCCACCACATTTCAAAGGTAAGTAGCTAAATAGGGCAGCACTGTGCTCTATGGATTAAAGATGGCGGATGACAGCTGTCAAAAAAAGCACGTGGATTTGTTTACCGATTCAAATTTCGCGCTCGTGAGGTCAAGTTGGTAGCACTGAGGTTTAAGCCCGTTAAGATGGCAGCACTGCGGATGACAGGTGACGAACTTGATTAAAGATGGCTGCTGTCACGTAGAATTCAATGGTATCTAGCTAAAGAGGGCAGCACGGTGCTCTCTGGATTAAAGATGGCTGCTGTCAAAAAGCATTTTTCAAATTATCCGCCACCACATTTCAAAGGTAAGTAGCTAAAGAGGGCAGCACTGTGCTCTATGGATTAAGGATGGCGGATGACAGCTGTCAAAAAAGCACGTGGATTTGTTTACCGATTCAAATCTCGCGCTAGTGAGGTTAAGTTGGTAGCACTGAGGTTTAAGCCCGTTAAGTTGGCAGCACTGCGGATGACAGGTGACGAACTTGATTAAAGATGGCTGCTGTCACGTAGAATTCAATGGTATCTAGCTAAAGAGGGCAGCACTGTGCTCTATGGATTAAAGATGGGGGATGGCAGCTGTGAAAAAAAGCACGTGGATTTGTTTACAAATTCAAATCTCGCGCTAGTTAGGTTAAGTTGGTACTACTGAGGTTTAGGCCCGTCAAGATGGCAGTACTGAGGTTAGCGATGCATTGTTGTCTGTCAAAGAGCACGTGGCTGTCAAAAAACACGTGGATTTGTTAACCAATTCAAATCTTGCGCTAGTTAGGTTAAGTTGGTACTACTGAGGTTTAGGCCCGTCAAGATGGCAGCAGTGAGGTTAGCGATGCGTTGTTGTCGATGATAGCTGTCAAAAAGCACGTGGCTTTGTTTACAAATTCGAATTTCCCGCGGGTGGTGGAGGAGACCTCTGGGAGGTCTCTGGCTGTTGTGGTGGTGGAGGAGGCCTGTGGGAGGCCTCTGGCTGTGGTGGTGGTGGAGGAGGCCTCTGGGAGCCGGAGGAGGTGGTGGCGCCCGAATCCCTGTATTATACTACTCTGGACGTATGTAAAAAACGTGAAAGACGTGCAGAAGTAAGGGATGATTATTTACGAGCGGACTGAGGAGTTCAAGCGGTTCAAGTCTTTGAGTGCTGCGCTGTAAAACATGGCGCAAATGACTCGTAAATACCGGCTTCGCGGTGTAGGTGGCAACGCGTCCGCCTGTCATCCGGCGGCCCCGGGTTCGATTCCCGGCCGGGTCAGGGTTTTTTATTTAAATTATTAATATCCCTGGTCTGGGGACTGGGTGTTTGTGTCATCCTTAATGTTGCTTTCCTCACATTCAACACTTTACACTACCGCCATTGACATAATACACGCAGGTTTCCTCACATATGGTGCAAGTAGAGGCAAATTATCTTCAAAGGTGACGCCCCGAACATATAGCATAAAAAAAAGTTAAAGAAGGCGTGTAGTTTCGCGCAGTAATAGCGACAAGTTATAAATTCCTGTGAAAATGCTCGTTCATTCCTCCCGTATGAAGTTCACACAACGCGCTTGTCATTCAATGGTTGGTTTTTTTTTTTTCTAGTTGTTTTACGTCGCACCGACACAGATAGGTCTTATGGCGACGATGGGACAGGGAAGGGCTGGGAGTGGGAAGGAAGCGGCCTTGGCCTTAATTAAGGTACAGGTACATTTGCCTGGTGTGAAAATGGGAAACCACGGAAAACCATTTTCAGGGCTGCCGACAGTGGGGTTCGAACCTACTATCTCCCGAATACTGGATACTGGCCGCACTCAAGCGACTGCAGCTATCGAGCTCAGCCATTCAATGTTTGTACGTAAGAATGCTATCTGTAATATCGTCCAATAATAAGGGTACCGGTATAAACTGAGGGGCAGGTTTCCTCACATATGGTGCAAGTGGAGGCAAATTATCTTCAAACGTCGACGCCCCGAACATATAGCATTTTTAAAAAAAGTTAAAGAAGGAGTGTAGTTTCGCGCAATAATAGTGACAAGTTATAAATTCCTGTGAAAATGCTCGTTCATTTCTCCCTTACCAAGTTCACACTATGCGCTTGACATTCAATCGGAGGTTCTGATACATAATTACGCTTGTACGTAAGAATCATATCTGTAATATCGCCAAATAATTAAGGTATTAACTGAGGGGCCTAGTTTCGCACAATAGTAGCGACAATTTTTTTCAGTTCCTGAGAAAATGCTAGTTCATTTCTCCCGTACCAAGTTCACACTACGCACTTGTAATTCAATCGGAGGTTCTGTTACATAATTATTATGTTTGTACATAAGAATGCTATCTGTAATGTAGGCCAAGGCCGTTCAGGGATGTAGTGCCATGGGGTTAGATTAAGTTGAAGCTTATTTTAATATGTACCCTTGTCCTTGTATATCTCTCGCCCCAAAATGAAAATCAATGTTTAAACTTGTATATATCATGAATAACAACATTTGGAAACACAGGTTTAAAATAAGAAATATATATTTTATTCGCTGAAGCAATGTATGTATATGTATTAAATCTAATAAGTTCATGCTATTATACACCATATGGAAACAGAACAATTCAATAAAACATAGAAAAAAAGGCCACATTCACCCTTCTATCTCCATCATATTTTTCACCCACTTTCCTCTTTCATTACTACTCCCAAACACGCCCACAACTCTCGGCCAGAGCGAGGGCGCAACCCTCTTGGTGGTCCGCATCACCCATACAGGACGGGGAATGAAAACGATAAAAAAGAGAGGAACCGTCAGTGTGCACCAGCAACTCCGCCTCCTGAATATACAACTGCAAGGCTAGCCAAAATTAGCTGCTGTTAAGCTGAAGCCTACTCTACTCTTCAAAGCAATTGACCGATCCTTCTATGTGTAACAAGCTGGGTGCTGATTGTGCACACTTAGTGTCAACTTATATATATAAAGAGACTTAACACCTAAAACAATATTTCTCCTTTAAAAGTTTGAGTATTCCTTTCTAAGTGGCGCACATCGTAGTATGAAGGGTAACCTATTATCACACTGAATAACAGACTTGATTATAATTGTAGCAGTATTAAAAGCAAGGTGTTTTTGTTTGAGTGACCGATCACTTAAGCAATGTTTTTTTTTTTTATCGGACGACAACATTACCACATACCTATAATGCGTCCCGTTGTCACCTCTGATGTATACGGTTGGTTGTGTCCATGTCTTCCGACACTCCTTTCTCCTTGGCAGTAAAACGGCAGAATAGAAACATTGAAAACTTACAACTGTCGTCGAGTACTGAAGAATTTCAGCGTCTCTATGCAACTCCAATATTTTAGCAGTTTGGCAATAACATTACAATATGGTTCTACAAGTGTACATACATGATCTGGAGAATTCCGGGTGGAAAAGGCAATAGGTAAGGTTTGGAAGTACATTTTGGCCAACTCTGAGGATGGAGAAGAGAGGAGGGCTAGAAACGTCAAAATTAAGTATTCCTCTTCCACCAGGTGTGGCTTTGTGTTCGTACTACTCCGTCACTAGAAGTAGCTTTCTATCTGAGATCTTACTATTCTTACTCCAAGATTTCCTTTCTCCAAAGGTTTCCTTGATTTTCCTGTATGTAGCTTTTACCTTTCCTAGGACCATACAACCTTCAACATCCTTACACTTCTTCGGCCATTCTTCCTTAGCTACCTTGCACTTTATATCGACTACATTCTTTAATTGCCTGTATTCTTTTCTGCCCTCTTCATTTCTAGCATTACTGTATTTCCTTCGATCATCAATCAGGTCTATTATCTGTTGAGTTATTCACTGATTTTAATTGATTTTCTCGTCCTTCCTAACATTCTTCAGCCGCCGTTCTGATTTCATTTTACATGACTATCTACTCTTCCTCTATTGTGTTTCCTTTGGCCTTTTCATTTAGTCCTTGTGCAACATGTTCCTTGAAATAATCCCGCACACACTCTTCTTCCAACTTATCTAGATCTCGTCTCCTTGCATTCCTTCCTTTCTTCAATTTCTTAAATATCAGATGGTATTTTATGGCCATCAATTTGTGGTCAGGGTCCACGTCTGCTCCTGGGATAGTTTTGCAATCCAACACCTGGTTTCTGAATGTCTGCCTAATCATAATGAAGTCTATTTGATACCTTCCAGTGTCTCCAGGACTCGTCCACGTATCCAGACGTCGTTTACGTATATGTTCGAAGATACACATAACAAGGTAAGTGATTGAATGAGCATACGTAGAATATATTATCGAAATATGTGAAGGCGCGGCAGGGCTGAGTAGTTTGGAAGATAGAGATGTCTTTCTGAGCCTTTCTTGGCAGGTTCAATCCTGGCTCAGTTCGGTGGTATTTGAAGGTGCTGAAATACGTCATAACGTTAAAGAACTCCTACGGGTCAAATTTCCGGCATCTCAGCGTCTCCCAAAAGCAGTAAAAGTAATTATTGGGACATGAAATCATTAACATTATTATTTGTGAATTTAGGTTATTAATAAAGTTTTCGTGTATTTGCAGATGCCCAGAAAATGTTGCGTTCCCGTGTATCACCGAAACTATAGCATAAAAAGTAAGGTTTTGTTACCTTATTTAGGTTTCCTTCAGACAAGGAATTAAAACAATAATGGAATTCTTACTTTAAACGGAATAACTGGGGAACCTGTGAAGGATTGTGTTGTGTGCATAAAGCATTTCGCAGACAAAAGTTTTTCAACACGGGATAACATGTTTGATAGTCGAGATAACGTAACTATATTACAACTTAAACCTAATGAGCTTCTTCCTGATGCATGTTAAATTATTTTCCCAAATTTTTAAAAATATTTGTCAGCCAAAATAGTTAAGAGGTCCTGAAATTAAGATACTGTAAATCAAGGGTAGGGATAACAAGAAGATGGATGATTTGCCAAATGTAAGCCATTTATTCAGAATTCACTTAGAATATGAATGTCACTGCATATGTCAATAGTTATCAGGTGCCGGTAAAAGAAATGACATCAATCAATCAATCAGTCAATACTGATCTGCATTTAGGGCAGTCGCCCAGGTGGCAGATTCCCTATCTGTTGCTTTCCTAGCCTTTTCGAAATGATTTCAAATAAATTGGAAATTTATTGAACATCTCCCTTGGTAAGTTATTCCAATCCCTAACTCCCCTTCCTATAAATGAATATTTGCCCCAGTTTGTCCTCTTGAATTCCAACTTTATCTTCATATTGTGATCTTTCCTACTTTTATAGACGCCATTCAAACCTATTCGTCTACTAATGTCATTCCACGCCATCTCTCCGCTGACAGCTCGGAACATACCACTTAGTCGAGCAGCTCTTCTTCTTTCTCTCAATTCTTCCCAACCCAAACATTGCAACATTTTTGTAACGCTACTCTTTTGTCGGAAATCACCCAGAACAAATCGAGCTGCTTTTCTTTGGATTTTTTTCCAGTTCTTGAATCAGGTAATCCTGATGAGGGTCCCATACACTGGAACCATACTCTAGTTGGGGTCTTACCAGAGACTTATATGCACTCTCCTTTACATCCTTACTACAACCCCTAAACACCCTCATAACCATGTGCAGAGATTGGTACCCTTTATTTACAATCCCATTTATGTGATTACCCCAGTGAAGATCTTTCCTTATATTAACACCTAGATACTTACAATGATCCCCAAAAGGAACTTTCACGCCATCAACGCAGTAATTAAAACTGAGAGGACTTTTCCTATTTGTAAAACTCACAACCTGACTTTTAGCCCCGTTTATCAACATACCATTGCCTGCTGTCCATCTCACAATATTTTCGAGGTCACGTTGCAGTTGCTCACAATCTTGTAACTTATTTATCACTCTATAGAGAATAACATCATCCGCAATTAGCCTTACCTCCGATTCCACTCCTTTACTCATATCATTTATATATATAAGAAAACATAAAGGTCCGATAACACTGCCCTGAGGAACTCCCCTCTCAACTATTACAGGGTCAGACAAAGCTTCACCTACTCTAACTCTCTGAGATCTATTTTCTAGAAATATAGCAACCCATTCAGTCACTCTTTTGTCTAGTCCAATTGCACTCATTTTTGCCAGTAGTCTCCCATGATCCACCCTATCAAATGCTTTAGACATGTCAATCGCGATACAGTCCATTTGACCTCCAGAATCCAAGATATCTGCTATATCTTGCTGGAATCCTACAAGTTGAGCTTCAGTGGAATAACCTTTCCTAAAACCGAATTGCCTTCTATCGAACCAGTTATTAATTTCACAAACATGTCTAATATAATCAGAAAGAATGCCTTCCCAAAGCTTACATAAAATGCATGTCAAACTTACTGGCCTGTAATTTTCAGCTTTATGTCTATCACCCTTTCCTTTATACACAGGGGCTACTATAGCAACTCTCCATTCATCAGGTATAGCTCGTTCGGCCAAACAATAATCAAATAAGTACTTCAAATATGGTACTAAGAAATCCCAACCCATTGTCTTTAGTATATCCCCAGAAATCTGATCAATTCCAGCCGCTTTTCTAGTTTTCAACTTTTGTATCTTATTGTAAATGTCATTGTTATCATACGTAAATTTTCTTACTTCTTTGGCCTTAGTCTCTTCCTCTATCTCGACATTATCCTTGTAACCAACAATCTTCACATACTGCTGACTGAATACTTCTGCCTTTTGAAGATCCTCACATACACACTCCCCTTGTTCATTAATTATTCTTGGAATGTCCTTCTTGGAACCTGTTTCTGCCTTAAAATACCTATACATACCCTTCCATTTTTCACTAAAATTTGTATGACTGCCAATTATGCTTGCCATCATGTTATCCTTAGCTGCCTTCTTTGCTAGATTCAATTTTCTAGTGAGTTCCTTCAATTTCTCCTTACTTCCACAGCCATTTCTAACTCTATTTCTTTCCAGTCTGCACCTCCTTCTTAGTCTCTTTATTTCTCTATTATAATAAGGTGGGTCTTTACCATTCCTTACCACCCTTAAAGGTACAAACCTGTTTTCGCATTCCTCAACAATTTCTTTAAACCCATCCCAAAGTCTTTTTACATTTTTATTTACCGTTTTCCACCGATCATACTTACTTTTTAGAAACTGCCTCATACCTGCTTTATCAGCCATATGGTACTGCCTAACAGTCCTACTTTTAAGACCTTCCTTTCTATCGCATTTATTTTTTACTACCACAAAAACAGCTTCATGATCACTAATACCATCTATTACTTCAGTTTCCCTATAGAGCTCATCTGGTTTTATCAGCACCACATCCAAAATATTTTTCCCTCTGGTTGGTTCCATCACTTCCTGAATCAGCTGTCCTTCCCATATTAACTTATTTGCCATTTGTTGGTCATGCTTCCTGTCGTTCGCATTTCCTTCCCAATTGACATCTGGCAAATTCAGATCTCCCGCTACAATCACATTTCTTTCCATGTCGTTTCCCACATAGCTGACTATCCTATCAAATAATTCCGAATCCGCATCAGTGCTACCCTTTCCCGATCTGTACACTCCAAATATATCAAGTTGCCTATTATCTTTAGAAATGAGCCTTACACCTAGAATTTCATGTGTCTCATCTTTAACTTTTTCGTAGCTTACAAATTCTTCTTTCAACAGAATGAAAACTCCCCCTCCCACCTTTCCTATCCTATCTCTACGATACACACTCCAGTGCCGTGAGAAAATTTCTGCATCCATTATATCATTTCTCAGCCATGATTCAACTCCTATTACAATATCTGGTAAATATATATCTATTAAATTACTTAATTCTATTCCTTTCTTTACAATACTTCTACAGTTCAACACTAACAATTTTATGTCATCCCTACTTGATTTCCAGTTCCCTGTTCCCTTATCACCGCTCCCTAGGCCATCCCATTTCCCTGAATGTACCTCCCTATTACCCTTCCAAACAAATTTCCTAACTTATACGTACCACTGCGGTTTAAATGAAGGCCATCCGAGCGCAGATCCCTTTCTCCTACCCACCCATTAGGATCTAGAAATTTCACTCCCAGTTTCCCACATACCCACTCCATAGTCTCATTTAAATCCCCAATCACCCTCCAGTCAGTATCCCTCCTACACAGTATTCCACTAATAACAATCTCCGCTTTCTTAAACTTCACCCGTGCTGCATTTACCAGATCCCACACATCTCCAACTATGTTGGTACTTATATCAGCTTGCCTTACGTTGTTGGTACCAACGTGAAAACACTACCATCTTCTCCTTCCCCTCCTCCCTCTCTTCTACTTTCCTCAACATCTGCCTCAACCTAATTCCTGGATAACATTCTACCCTGGTTCCCTTTCCTCCACACACTTTCCCCACGTGTCTAACGATGGAATCCCCCATGACCAGAGCCTCAACCCTACCCACCTCATTTGATCCCCTCCCCTCCTGGTCAGCCCTATCTTTCCTGATAGCTGCAGAAGCTACTTCCTCCTCCGTTTTCTCCTTCCTATGACCCTGTTCCACCTGTCTTTTCCTATCCTCTACTCTACATTTCCCTTTCCTACCTTTTCCCTTCCTCCTACTTCCACGCATCTCAGCAACAGTTCCCTGTCCCTCATCTTTCCTCTGTTGTTCTACCTGGAGTGACTCGTACCGATTTCGCACAGACACCTGTCCTGAATTCTGATCCTGAATAGAGCCCTTGGCCTGCAATCTCCTTCCCCTTAGAACATTAGACCACCTGTCTTCTACAACTCCTCCCTTTCCTTCCCCTCCCTCTTGTACACCTACTGTAACCTGTACATTGTTTGAGGGAGTCCTATCTTCCTTCCCGTCTTCTGTGAGAATCCTAATTATCTCCCTCAAACTTTCCAACTCCTCCCTCATACTCCTCAGTGCCTCACCACACCCACAATAAGTACACTCGGGCTCCTTAGCCATTCTTTACGGGGGGAAAATTTTAAATTAAAAAATAAAATAACTTATTTGCAAAAAAAAATGAACGGAGGGATATATTGTCTGGGATAGTACACAACAATAAGGTAATTAGTATACGACTACACTACAATACTACTTAGTCGTGCTCTATTATTATTATTTTTTATTTTTTTTTATCCTACAACCCCTAACAGGATAAAAGCTGCTGTTAATTACTGAATATCGAAAGTAATACACAAGAACTACACAATTCCAAACTGCAGTTAAGCCTATCCTTATTTCAACAATATTTTAGTAAGAGTTTCTACTGATACCTCTACCACACCAGTACTACACAAATATTTTACAATAATACACTGACTGACAGTGACAATGCAACACCAAGGAGGAGTGGTTCGAAAGGGATGATAGTTGGGGAAAAAACAGAGACGGCACGGATGAATAATTGATGTTTATTTCAAACCGATATGCAGGTTACACAATGCGCACGGCATCGACTTAGTAGGGTGTAGGACCACCGCGAGCGGCGATGCACGCAGAAACACGTCGAGGTACAGAGTCAATAAGAGTGCGGATAGTGTCCTGAGGGATGGTTCTCCATTCTCTGTCAACCATTTGCCACAGTTGGTCGTCCGTACGAGGCTGGGGCAGAGTTTGCAAACGGCGTCCAATGAGATCCCACACGTGTTCGATTGGTGAGAGATCCGGAGAGTACGCTGGCCACGGAAGCATCTGTACACCTCGTAGAGCCTGTTGGCAGATGCGAGCAGTGTGTGGGCGGGCATTATCCTGCTGAAACAGAGCATTGGGCAGCCCCTGAAGGTACGGGAGTGCCACCGGCCGCAGCACATGCTGCACGTAGCGGTGGGCATTTAACGTGCCTTGAATACGCACTAGAGGTGACGTAGAATCATACGCAATAGCGCCCCAAACCATGATGCCGCGTTGTCTAGCGGTAGGGCGCTCCACAGTTACTGCCGGATTTGACCTTTCTCCACGCCGACGCCACACTCGTCTGCGGTGACTATCACTGACAGAACAGAAGCGTGACTCATCGGAGAACACGACGTTCCGCCATTCCCTCATCCAAGTCGCTCTAGCCCGGCACCATGCCAGGCGTGCACGTCTATGCTGTGGAGTCAATGGTAGTCTTCTGAGCGGGCGCCGGGAGTGCAGGCCTCCTTCAACCAATCGACGGGAAATTGTTCTGGTCGATATTGGAACAGCCAAGGTGTCTTGCACATGCTGAAGAATGGCGGTTGACGTGGCGTGCGGGGCTGCCACCGCTTGGCGGCGGATGCGCCGATCCTCGCGTGCGGACGTCACTCGGGCTGCGCCTGGACCCCTCGCACGTGCCACATGTCCCTGCGCCAACCATCTTCGCCACAGGCGCTGCACCGTGGACACATCCCTATGGGTATCGGCTGCGATTTGACGAAGCGACCAACCTGCCCTTCTCAGCCCGATCACCATACCCCTCGTAAAGTCGTCTGTCTGCTGGAAATGCCTCCGTTGACGGCGGCCTGGCATTCTTAGCTATACACGTGTCCTGTGGCACACGACAACACGTTCTACAATGACTGTCGGCTGAGAAATCACGGTACAAAATGGGCCATTCGCCAACGCCGTGTCCCATTTATCGTTCGCTACGTGCGCAGCACAGCGGCGCATTTCACATCATGAGCATACCTCAGTGACGTCAGTCTACCCTGCAATTGGCATAAAGTTCTGACCACTCCTTCTTGGTGTTGCATTTGCTCTGTCAGTCAGTGTAAAATAAGCACACTAAATTCTAATAGGATATTACTCGTATACTACTGTACAGTACACTACAGTAATTTTTAAACTACTTTCAGACGTATCCTAATTACGATACCGGTACCGTACCGTATGTCACTACTAAGCACAACAGAAATGAAATTTGCAAGAACTACTGTACTCAAAGATTACAAACGAAGCTAAATGCTTAGACAAATTATTATTAGTATTACGGTCTAATAGATATACACGAAAGATAACACACGAATATAGCACGCAAGGTACGGCACTATCTAAATGTACTGTATCTATACTACAATGTATCTACACTACACTACACGGCGTTTGGTTAAATGCTGAAGCACCGAGCTCGATAGCTGCAGTCGCTTAAGTGCGGCCAGTATCCAGTATTCGGGAGATAGTAGGTTCGAACCCCACTGTCGGCAGCCCTGAAGATGGTTTTCCGTGGTTTCCCATTTTCACACCAGGCAAATGCTGGGGCTGTACCTTAATTAAGGCCACGGCCGCTTCCTTCCAACTCCTAGCTCTTCCCTGTCCCATCGTCGCCATAAGACCTATCCGTGTCGGTGCGACGTACAACAACTAGCAAAAAAAAAAAAAAAAAAAAAAAAAATGCTTAAGTATCAAAAGGATTGCCGTACACGAAGAAAAACACTTATATAACTGGCACGATACTATCTAATATATTATACCTTATCTTCACTACAATTCTACTGAAATGTGGTTATGTGATTATTACAGCTGGTGGATTACAATTATTTTCCCTACTCCACGGGACGGAGAAAAAAAAAGTGTCCTTAATTAGGCCTACTGAAAAATACGAGGTTGTCTACAATAATTTCTCAAATATTTCTATAAAACCTACTACTACTACTACTACTACTCCAGGGACTTGAACTGCAATTACTGGGATATATGAACTTTATTATTATTAGCTAACCGCTCATAAATACTGAAAGATCGAGGGAGCGAAATATAAATTACGGATACTAACTACCTACTCAGAAGTACAAATGAATGGAATACAAGGTCAGCTGATTTTTATTTATATTT
Source organism: Anabrus simplex (assembly GCF_040414725.1). Classification (NCBI taxonomy): domain Eukaryota; kingdom Metazoa; phylum Arthropoda; class Insecta; order Orthoptera; family Tettigoniidae; genus Anabrus; species Anabrus simplex. The sequence continues at coordinate 1,770,642,708 of NC_090265.1, read as the reverse complement.
ACTTGACTACACTACACCCTTTGTTCACGACTGTAGCCAACAATGCAATATTTGAATATGAGGAGCGACAATAATCAATAACAATACGACTGTTAACTATTACCGTGTAATCTCTTTAACTTCTTTTTAAATGGAAGTTTACAGGCGTATCGTGTTTTTTAATGTAGTAAATTATTACCTTCGCGATAGTTTGAACGTATATCTGTACGAAATACCGGAGAAGTTGCTGCAGAAGTTACGGTACCATTCCTTATGATAATCTGCCTTTGTAAGTACAACCAACGAATCTACAGATATTTACAAATATTTTTAAAGTTAATATTGTTACCTAAAGTATTACCTAAACCTAAATTCGAAACAAGGTGCACCTAGCTAGCCTACTTAACATGTTTAGGTGATGGTAAAATATCCAAGTGGTCCCAAGTAACTGAATATTTATTAAATTGTACAGGAGCTACTGTTAAATAACTTAGTAGTGTACCTGTCGAACGTGTACAAAGAAATGTATTAAAATGCTTGACAAGCTCGTAGAGTTTCGTGAGGTGAACAGTGAAAGCAGACCCCCTGTCATTTCGTATGTGTTCAAGGGAACAATTCGTACTTTGCACTAAAAGGGAGATGAGTTACCAGCACTCGAATATTTTTCTTTGAAACTGTGAAAGCAAAGTATAAAATAAAATCAAAATTTCTTTATTTGCAAATAAGTTGTCTACCTCGGTGGAAAATGGTACACTAAAATACATTATTGTCAAGCACTAAATATTAAATTAACAAGAGAATAAAATTTTCCTACAATACAATATTTTATAATTTACGCTAACAATTTTTTCTATTAAACACACAGCTCATCCTTAATAAATTTACATTGTTTACAAAATTCTACTTATAATATTTCCTGTACTACTTACAAATATAGTCAACTGATATACAGTATGTGGAATTACCTCAAATGATACCGTACAACTAGTATAAGATTAAAATTTACATTGCATTTATTTACTTTTTCTTTTCTTTACCCATTCTGGAACCTAAGTAGCATAACGACCTGCTGCCTCTTAACCAGAGCCCCTTTTACAACCACTTTTCCGAGTTCCTAAAAGGCCTTCACAGCTACCTTAGCGGTCCCAGGGCCCTCGAAGTCCCCACTGTACTTCACCCCTACAGGCAGCCCCTACTTTGGCTGTCCAAACTCCTTAGACCAGGGGATGAAATTAATTTATTCACACACATTTTTTATTTACATAAACCTTCACTGATCGAATGCCCTCTAACATTTCATTTATTTTCTCTGTTGCCGTTTATTCTCTTTTTGAATATCTGTACAGATTTTGGAAAAGGATCAAACACTACCCCTGGTAAACTGTTCCACTCCTTCACACCCTTCCCAATGAATGAAAATTTACCCCAATCGCTTCTGCTAAAATTCCTTCTAATTTTATATTTGTGGTCAGTCCTGCCGATATAATTATTTTCCAACTGAAGCCTCTCACGGATATCTTCCCATGCTGCTTCTCCTGTATAGGCTCTATATAATCCTATAAGTCTAGTTTTCTCCCTTCTCTTACTTAAAGTTTCCCACCGTAGTTCCTTTAACATTTCTGATACACTACTCCTTCTCCTGAAATTCCCTGTTACAAATCTTGCTGCTTTCCTCTGCACACTATCTATTTCTTTTACTAGGTATTCTTGGTGAGGATCCCAAACACTGTTTGCATACTCCAATAATGGAGAACCATACTTAAGTAACTTTTCTCTTTTAATTCTTTGTTGCATCCTTTGAGTAGCCTCATTATGGCATGTAACGATCTGTATGCTTTCCCAACAATGTCATCCACATGACCCTTCCAGTGCAAATTACTTTCAAATCTCACACCTAAATACACTGACTGACAGAGCAAATGCAACACCAAGAAGGAGTGGTCAGAACTTTATGCCAATTGCAGGGTAGACTGACGTCACTGAGGTATGCTCATGATGTGAAATGCGCCGCTGTGTTGCGCACGTAGCGAACGATAAATGGGACACGGCAATGGCGAATGGCCCACTTCGTACCGTGATTTCTCAGCCGACAGTCATTGTAGAACGTGTTGTCGTGTGCCACAGGACACGTGTATAGCTAAGAATGCCAGGCCGCCGTCAACGGAGGCATTTCCAGCAGACAGACGACTTTACGAGGGGTATGGTGATCGGGCTGCGAAGGGCAGGTTGGTCGCTTCGTCAAATCGCAGCCGATACCCATAGGGATGTGTCCACGGTGCAGCGCCTGTGGCGAAGATGGTTGGCGCAGAGACATGTGGCACGTGCGAGGGGTCCAGGCGCAGCCCGAGTGACGTCAGCACGCGAGGATCGGCGCATCAGCCGCCAAGCGGTGGCAGCCCCGCACGCCACGTCAACCGCCATTCTTCAGCATGTGCAAGACACCCTGGCTGTTCCAATATCGACCAGAACAATTTCCCGTCGATTGGTTGAAGGAGGCCTGCACTCCCGGCGCCCGCTCAGAAGACTACCATTGAGTCCACAGCATAGACGTGCACGCCTGGCATGGTGCCGGGCTAGAGCGACTTGGATGAGGGAATGGCGGAACGTCGTGTTCTCCGATGAGTCACGCTTCTGTTCTGTCAGTGATAGTCACCGCAGACGAGTGTGGCGTCGGCGTGGAGAAAGGTCAAATCCGGCAGTAACTGCGGAGCGCGCTACCGCTAGACAACGCGGCATCATGGTTTGGGGCGCTATTGCGTATGATTCCACGTCACCTCTAGTGCGCATTCAAGGCACGTTAAATGCCCACCGCTACGTGCAGCATGTGCTGCGGCCGGTGGCACTCCCGTACCTTCAGGGGCTGCCCAATGCTCTGTTTCAGCAGGATAATGCCCGCCCACACACTGCTAGCATCTCCCAACAGGCTCTACGAGGTGTACAGATGCTTCCGTGGCCAGCGTACTCTCCGGATCTCTCACCAATCGAACACGTGTGGGATCTCATTGGACGCCGTTTGCAAACTCTGCCCCAGCCTCGTACGGACGACCAACTGTGGCAAATGGTTGACAGAGAATGGAGAACTATCCATCAGGACACCATCCGCACTCTTATTGACTCTGTACCTCGACGTGTTTCTGCGTGCATCGCCGCTCGCGGTGGTCCTACATCCTACTGAGTCGATGCCGTGTGCATTGTGTAACCTGCATATCGGTTTGAAATAAACATCAATTATTCGTCCGTGCCGTCTTTTTTTTTCCCTAACTTTCATCCCTTTCGAACCACTCCTCCTTGGTGTTGCATTGTCACTGTCAGTCAGTGTACTGTTAGGAAAATTTCAAAGAGATAACTTAGAGAGGAGATTTAGTCAGTACAGATAGCTTAGTGGTTGTAACTACACAGTTGAAAAAATAGGGGAACATGTTTTTGAATGTATGCCATGCTCCACAAAACAATACTTCACACCCAGATGTATATTACCAACTAAACCTTTATTCTTTACCATTGAAGTGCACAAAAGATCATCAATTGATTCGTGGTCATTTTCAGAACGTAAACGAAAATGTCCAAATAGAGGTGAAAAAATGATAACAGTCCTCCAGGGTGGATTTGTATTACAGTTGGAGAGCTTCAGTATGGTGTATGTCCTCCACGAACACTTATCACGGCTTGACACCTACGTGGCATGCTCCATATAAGTCGACGTAGGTCACGTTGCGGTAAAAAGTCCCATTCTTCAATGAGAGCCTGTTCGAGGTCTTGTAGAGTCTGTGGTAGAACAGGACGCAAACGAACAATTCTGTCAAGCCTATCCTCCACTTGCTTGATGGGATCAATATCGGGACTCACTGATGGCTATTCCATATCTTGAATGTCCAGTTCTCGCAAGGCAGCTCTGGTGATACGCGCTACATGAGCCCTGGCATTGTCGTGCATGAGTACGAATTCAGGGCCAACACCGTATGCAGGAACCAACACATGCTGTCTCAGTATCTGCTCGATGTACCCCGCAGCGGTAAGATTACGACGGTCGACGACAATATCCGTACCGCCATCAATACTGATGCTAATCTACACCATCACAGGACCTTCTCCGAATCGGTCGCCTTCCTGGAAAACATTTTGGCATGTACTGCTAACCACGGCGTCTCCATACTCGTTGACGTCCATCACTCTGTGTCAGGGGAAATCTGGACTCGTCTGTGAACAACACAGGTCTCCATTGGCGAAGTTGTTAGTTGACGTGGATACGGGCAAACAGAAGGCAAGATGCGCGATGTTGCTGCGTTCAACAGGACACTCAAACAGGTCGTCTGGGTCGTAAGGACACTTCTCTTAACATATCTCTTACTGTCTGGTCAGACACCGTGACTCCAGTGACCCTCCTGAGGTCTTGTAGTCCTCTCGTAGTTACTGAACGACGCCGCAACGCACAGATGGTCAGATATCGATCATCATATGGGGTTGTCATGCGTCCACAAGCTTGTCCAACCCTCCTTGTAGCAACTCCACAAGCTTTGAAAAACTGATGGAGAGACATTGAGATCCACAGCAACACGACGAAAAGTCCATCCTTCCTGGATTAAAGTGACGGCCCTTGCGACTTCAAATCAAATCAAATCCAAATCTCTTTATTTGCAAATGAGGTGTCTACATCGGTAGCAAATGGTACACTAAAATACATTATTGTCAAGCACTAATTATTAAATTAACAAGAGAATAAAATTTTCCTACAATACAATATTATATAATTTACGCTAACAATTTTTTCTATTAAACACACAGCTCATCCTTAATAAATTTACATTGTTTACAAAATTCTACTTATAATATTTCCTGTACTACTTACAGATATAGTCAACTGATATACAGTATGTGGAATTACTTCAAATGATACCGTACAACTAGTATAAGATTAAAATTTACATTGCATTTATTTACTTTTTCTTTTCTTTACCCATTCTGGAACCTAAGTAGCATAACGACCTGCTGCCTCTTAACCAGAGCCCCTTTTACAACCCTTTTTCCAAGTTCCTGAAGGGCCTTCACAGCTACCGTAGCGGTCCCAGAGCTCTCGAAGTCCCCACTGTACTTCACCCCTACAGGCAGTCCCCTACTTTGGCTGTCCAAACTCCTTAGACCAGGGGATGGAATTAATTTATTCACACACATTTTTTATTTACATTAACCTTCACTGGTCGAATGCCCTCTAACATTTCATTTATTTTCTCTGTTGCTGTTTATTCTCTTTTTGAATAGCTGTACAGATTTTGGAAAAGGATCAAACACTACCCCTGGTAAACTGTTCCACTCCTTAACACCCTTCCCAATGAATGAAAATTTACCCCAATCGCTTCTGCTAAAATTCCTTCTAATTTTATATTTGTGGTCAGTCCTGCCGATATAATTATTTTCCAACTGAAGCCTCTCACGGATATCTCCCCATGCTGCTTCTCCTGTATAGGCCCTATATAATCCTATACGTCTATGAATATTAAATGTTCACGACCGCAATGTAATCGAAACAGACTTTCAACGTATTAGGTCGTGTTACGTACATGTAGTACGTGTTGAAGAGATGTTAAGTACAGAACAAAAATGGACAGCCGAACACTAGTGGGATCCGAACCCACAACCTCCAGCTCAGATCCTTTCAAACAGAACAAAGATGGCCTAGGCCACCATAGCTCAATTGATAGAGCTAAGGCTCTATAAGATGGGTATGCTTAGCCGCCATTTTGGTTCATACATGAGCAATGGGCCATGTGATCAAACTCTAGTTTCTCCTGCGAGCGCTCGCTTTGCAACATTGAACGTATTGCTTTAATCACCGCGTGTATGGACAGAATAGTGCTATATTTGTGTGGATATTTCTTACATAGTGGTGGGTCGTTCTGCACCTAATTGTAGTAATGTCTCTACTGCGGGATACAGGTTGTTTAGATTCCCTTCTGATCTGCATTATGCCTCCAGTACCTCTGCTACACCTTCTACTTCAACTGCTGACTTAAGCTTGCATACAGCTCCCACTGACATCACAACATCCCTTAATTCAGTCACACTGATCATTCAATATTCAGTTCTTCCCCAAAGTCCGGCAACAGGAGTTCAACTTCCAAACACCACAATTACAATATTTGTCAAAACTAACTTCATATGACAGAAATAATTTGTTTAACGTTGGTGGTAGTACAACAAATGCATTATTGAAAACCAAGATAGTAGTATAATAGGGCAGTTCTGCGGCCACCACCCCCACCGGCTCCCAGAGGCCACCTCCACCACCACCACAGCCAGAGGCCTCCCAGATGCCTCCTCCACCACCACCACAGCCAGAGGCCTCCCAGATCCCTCCTCCACCACCACCACAGCCAGAGGCCTCCCAGAGGCCTCCTTCACCACCACCGCAGCCAGAGGCCTCCCAGATGCCTCCTCCACCACCACCTCAGCCAGAGGCCTCCTCCACCACCACCACAGCCAGAGGCCTCCCAGAGGTCTCCTCCACCACCCGCGGGAAATTTGAATTTGTAAACAAAGCCACGTGGTTTTTGACAGCTATCATCGACAACAACGCATCGCTAACCTCAGTACTGCCATCTTGACGGGCCTAAACCTCAGTAGTACCAACTTAACCTAACTAGCGCGAGGTAAACAAATCCACGTGTTTTTGACAGCCACGTGCTTTTTGACAGACAACAACGCATCGCTAACCTCAGTACTGCCATCTTGACGGGCCTAAACCTCAGTAGTACCAACTTAACCTAACTAGCGTGAGATAAACAAATCCACGTGTTTTTTTGACAGCTGTCATCCGCCATCTATAAACCACAGAGCACAGTGCTGCCCTCTTTATCGCAGTAGCTGCAAATTCGTCACCTGTCATCCGCAGTGCTGCCGTCTTAACGGGCCTAAACCTTAGTATTACCAACTTAACCTCACTAGCGCGAGATTAGAATCGGTAAACAAATCCACGTGCTTTTTTGACAGCTGTCATCCGCCATCTTTAATCTATAGAGCACAGTGGTGCCCTCTTTAGCTACTTACCTTTGAAATGTGGTGGCAGATAATTTGAAAAATGCTTTTTGACAGCAGCCATCTTTAATCTAGAGAGCACCGTGCTGCCCTCTTTAGCTAGATACCTGTGGTGGCAGGCAATTCCACATGACAGCAGCCATCTTTAATCAAGAGAGCACCGTGCTGCCCTCTATGTGGTGGCGGCAATTTGAAAAATTCTACATGCTCTTGTTTGGAAACAAACTCACGCGCTTTTTTGACAGCCGTCATCCGCCATCTTTAATCAACAGAGCACAGTGCTGCCCTCTTTAGCTAGATACCTTTGAAATGTGGTGGCGGCAAATTCCACGTGCTCTTGTTTGGAAACAAAGCTATGTGCTTTTTTGACAGCTAACATCCGCCATATTTAATCTATAGAGCACAGTGCTGCCCTCTTTAGCTACTTACCTTTGAAATGTGGTACGTCACAGCTGTCATCCGCAGTGCTGCCATCTTAACGGGCCTAAACCTTAGTGCTACCAACTTAACCTCACTAGCGCGAGATTTGAATCGGTAAACAAATCCACGTGCTTTTTGACAGCTGTCATCCACCATCTTTAATCCATAGAGCACAGTGGTGCCCTCTTTAGCTACTTACCTTTGAAATGTGGTGGCGGATAATTTGAAAAATGCTTTTTGATAGCAGCCATCTTTAATCCAGAGAGCACCGTGCTGCCCTCTTTAGCTAGATACCTGTGGTGGCAGGCAATTCCACGTGACAGCAGCCATCTTTAATCAAGAGGGCACCGTGCTGCCCTCTTTGTGGCGGTGGCAAATTCCACGTGCTTTACAAACTCACGTGCTTTTTTCTGACAGCTGTCATCCGCCATCTTGCATCACAAACCTCAGTGCTGCGCTCTTTAGCTAGTTACCTTTGAAATGTGGTGACGGCAATTTGAAAAATTCTATGTGCTCTTGTTTGGAAACAAAGCCACGTGCTTTCTGACAGCTGTCATCCACCATCTTTAATCAATAGAGCACTGTGCTGCTATCATGCGGGCAATTTCGTCAGCTGTCATTCGCCATCTTTAATCTACAGTGCACCGTGCTGTCCTCTATGTAGTAGCGGGCAATTTGAAAAGTTCTGTTCGCTGTCATCCGCCATCTTTAATCAAGAGAGCACCGTGCTGCCATCTTTAGCTAGATACCTTTGAAATGTGGTGGCAGCAATTTGAAAAATTCTATGTGCTCTTGTTTAGTAAACAAAGCCGCGTGCTTTTATTGACACCTGTCATCCACCATCTTTAATCAATAGAGCACTGTGCTGCTATCATGCGGGCAATTTCGTCAGTTGTCATCCGCCATCTTTAACCTACAGAGCACCGTGCCTCTCTCTGTAGTAGCGGGCAATTTGAAAAGTTCTGTTAGCTGTCATCCGCCATCTTTAATCAAGAGATCACCGTGCTGCCATCTTTAGCTAGATACCTTTGAAATGTGGTTGCGGCAAATTGAAAAATTCCACGCGCTCTTGTTTAGTAAACAAACTCACGCGCTTTTTGTCAGCTGTCATCCGCCATCTTTAATCTATAGAGCTCAGTGCTACACTCTAGGTACATACCTTTGAAATATGGTGGCGGATAATTTAAAAAGAAAAATTCTACATCAGCCATCTCTCGACGCTAATTGCACAAGATGGTGGCTATACATGACTCCTTAAAGGTGCTTATGCAAGATGGCCGCTATACATAGGTTCTTATGAGATGCCCTTGATATGCTTGCGCAAGATGGCGGTTATACAAGGCTCCTTATGAGACGCCCTAGAGATGCTTGCGCAAGATGGCGGTTGCTCTTATGAGGCGGCTTAAGGGTCCTTGCACAAGATGGCTAGAGATGCCCTAAGGATGCTTGCGCAAGATGGCGGACGCAAGATGGCGGCTATACACGACTCCTTATGAGATGCCTTAAGGGTGCTTGCGCAAGATGGCTGCTGCTCTTATGAAGAAAGCTAGCTTAGAGGCTAACGTGTCGTGCTAGTTCGATTCATTAAATTTGGGGCTTAAATGCATAATGTTAAATATCTCGAAAACGGTGCATCGTAGAGCAAAACGGACAAAATTTTTCTACCCAATACCTCGGTTCGCAGTATGGGGAACATGATATCATAAGAAAAAAATAGTCTAATGATGAGATCAACCGTTCGGTTCTAACTTAGGCCCTTTGTCATTAAGTCTGTTTCAGCTCGTAATGAAGCAAGTCTTCGTAACATGATCAGGTCTAGCTATGGTAGAGAGTATAACGTACCGTGCAGGTTCGATTCATTACATTTGGGGCTTAAATGCAAAATGTTAAATATCTCGAAAATGGACCAAATTTTTCTACCTGATACCTAGGTTTGCAGTATCAGGAACATGATAGCATAAGAAAAACATAGTCTAATGATGAGATCGACGGTTCGATTCCTACTTAGGTCCTTTGGCATTGGCAGCTATCTATTTCTACAAGATGGCGGCTATACATAGCTTCTTATGAGACAGCTTAAGAGCGCTTGCACAAGATGACTGCTGCTCTTATGAGACGCCCTAGGGGTTCTTGCGGGAGGTAGCAGCGACAAGACGATGACTATACACAGCTGCTTATGATACGGCCTAGAGGTGCTTACACAAGATGGTGGCTGCTCTGATGAAGAAAGCTAGCTTTGCATCGTGCAGGTATTTGACAGCACTAAACCTCATACCTTTGAAATGTGGTGGCGGGTAATTTGAAAAATTCGACGTGCTTTTTCATAAGCTGTTAAGGCCTCCTCTTATGTCAAGGATAGCTCTATCGAACAAGTTTAAACCTGCATCGGAATAGCTAGAGTAAGCACGTGCTGCAGTGATGACGTCATTAAGCATGTTTAGACTTGCAAATCACAGAAGAAACGTAACAAGCCTGGAATCGAAAATTGCACTCTATGCCGTTAACTTCATCATGTGATCGGAATATTGATTGAAGTGTTTAGAACACTAAATAAGTAGAACCGAACACTGTACTCGATACAACATGTGTTTAGAACATGTCAGGGGATACCTTTGTTCTAAGAAGATTAGTTTACCGCACATTCCTTGTAGGGCTAATAGGCTAAGGGACTAATGGGCAAAAGGGCTAAAGGGCTAATGGGCTAAAGGGCTAAAGGAGCAACAACCTCATCGATCGCTATCAGCAAGAACGCTTGTACTTTGTTAAGTGTAGAAAATTAATATTTATTTGTAAATGGTTTCATGTTCAGAACAAGGAATGGAACCTAGGGGTTACGTCTTGCCTAATAAAATCCCCGAGGTGCGATGAGTTACGTTTTTCGAACTAGTGTTTGGAACACTGAACTTTTCAAGATGATAGCAGAGAGTTTAACAATGTTCTGTTGTTGGATTATAAATTTCGCGCTACAACATGCATAAGGTGGCAGCCTTGAGGTTTACTGCCGTAAAGATGACAAGAGTGAGGTTAAAATGTTCCGTTGTTGGATTTTAAATTCCGCGCTATAACATGCATAAGGTGGCAGCCTTGAGGTTTACCGCCGTAAAGATGGCAGCAGTGAGGTTAGCGACGCTCTATTGTCCTTCAAAGTGAGGTTAGGGTTCGTCAAGAAGACAGCTGTCAAAAAAGCACGTGGCTATGTTTACCAAACAAGAACAAGTGGCTGTGACGTCACGGTCACGTAATCAAGCCTTAGCTCGACGTCGTTAAGAGCAGCATTAGGATTAGCTATGCTTAAAAGTCTTGGGAACAGAGCAGCAGTATGAATTGCCATGTTTCAAAGCGTGTACACATCACCTATCGATTTTACATGCATCGACCATCGAACTAAACTTTATCCGCTAGATCGTGCTGCTATCTTAGCATAACCTATACCCATAAAATTAAAGTACAATGAATAGCCATGTTTCAAACGTGTACACATCACCTATCGATTTTACATGCATCGACCATCGAACTAAACTTCATCCGCTAGATCGTGCTGCTATCTTAGCATAACCTATACCCATAAAATTAAAGTACAATGAATAGCTATGTTTCAAAGCGTGTACACATTACCTATCCTTTTTGCATGCATCGACTCTCGTACTAAACTTCTTCCGCTAGATTGTGCTGCTATCTTAGCATAACCTATACGCGTGACCTTAAAGTACAATGAATAGCCATGTTTCAAAGCGTGTACACATTACCTATCGACTTTGCATGCAACAAATATCGTACTGAACTTCTTCCGCTAGGTTGTGTTGCTATCTTAGCATAACTTATACACATGAACTTAAAGTACAAAGAATAGCCATGTTTCAAAGCGTGTACACATTACTTATTGATTTTGCATTCATCGAATCTCGTACTAAATTTATTCCGCTAGATTGTGCTGCTATCTTACCATAACCTATACCAATGAACTTAAAGTACAATGAATAGTCATGTTTCAAAGCGTGTACACATCAACTATCGAATTTGCATGTATCGACTCTCGTACTAAACTTCTGCATGTAGATTGTGCTGCTATATTAGCATAACTAAGACGCATGAACTTAAAGTACAAAGAATAGCTATGTCTCAAAGCGTGCACACATTACCTATCGATTTTGCAAGCATCGACTCTCGTACTAAACTTCTTCCGCTAGATTGTACTGCTATCTTAGCATAACCTATACGCATGACCTTAAGGTACAAAGAATAGCCATGTTTCAAAGCGTGTACACATTACCTATCGACTTTGCATGCAACAAATATCGTACTAAACTTCTTCCGCTAGGTTGTGCTGCTATCTTAGCATAACTTATACACATGAACTTAAAGTACAAAGAATAGCCATGTTTCAAAGCGTGTACACATTACTTATTGATTTTACATTCATCGAATCTCGTACTGAACTTCTTCCGCTAGATTGTCCTGGTATCTTAGCATAACTTATACACATGAACTTAAAAGTACAAAGAATAGCCATGTTTCAAAGCATGTACACATTACCTATCGATTTTGCATGCATTGACTCTCGTACTAAACTCCTCCCGCTAGATTGTGCTGCTATCTTAGCATAACCTATACCAATGAACTTAAAGTACAATGAATAGTCATGTTTCAAAGCGTGTACACATCAACTATCGAATTTGCATGTATCGACTCTCGTACTAAACTTCTGCAGGTAAATTGTGCTGCTATATTAGCATAACTAAGACGCATGAACTTAAAGTACAAAGAATAGCTATGTCTCAAAGCGTGCACACATTACCTATCGATTTTGCAAATATCGACTCTCGTACTAAACTTCTTCCGCTAGATTGTACTACTATCTTAGCATAACCTATACGCATGACCTTAAGGTACAAAGAATAGCCATGTTTCAAAGCGTGTACACATTACCTATCGACTTTGCATGCAACAAATATCGTACTAAACTTCTTCCGCTAGGTTGTGCTGCTATCTTAGCATAACTTATACACATGAACTTAAAGTACAAAGAATAGCCATGTTCCAAAGCGTGTACACATTACTTATTGATTTTACATTCATCGAATCTCGTACTGAACTTCTTCCGCTAGATTGTGCTGGTATCTTAGCATAACTTATACACATGAACTTAAAAGTACAAAGAATAGCCATGTTTCAAAGCATGTACACATTACCTATCGATTTTGCATGCATTGACTCTCGTACTAAACTCCTTCCGCTAGATTGTGCTGCTATCTTAGCATAACCTATACGCATGACCTTAAAGTAAAAAGAATAGCCATGTTTCAAAGTGTGTACACATCACCTATCGATTTTGCATGCAACAAATATCGTACTAAACTTCTTCCGCTAGATTGTGCTGCTATCGTAGCATAACTTATACACATGAACTTAATGTACGAAGAATAGCCATGTTTCAAAGTGTGTACACATTACTTATTGATTTTGCATGCATCAAATATCGTACTAAATTTCTTCCGCTAGATTGTGATGCTATCTTAACATAACCTGTACCCATTAACTTAAAGTACAATTAATAGTCATGTTTCAAAGCGTGTACGCATCAACTATCGATTTTGCATGTATCGACTCTCGTACAAAACTTCTTCAGGTAGATTGTGCTGCTATCTTAGCATAACTAAGACGCATGAACTTAAAGTATAAAGAATAGCTATGTTTCAAAGCGTGTACACATCACCTATCGATTTTGCATTCATCGACTCTCGTACTAAACTTCTTACGCTAAACTGTGCTGCTATCTTAGCCTAACCTATACGCATGAACTTAAAGTACGAAGAATAACCATGTCTTAAAGCGTGTACACGTCACCTATCATTTTTAATGCATCAAATATCGTACTAAACTTCTTGCGCTAGACTGTCCTGCTATCTTAGCATAACCTGTACGCATGAACTTAAAGTACAAAGAATAGCCTTGTTTCAAAGCGTGTACACATTACCTAATGATTTTGCATGAAACGACTATCATACTAAACTTTTTCCACTAGATTGTGCTAAAATCGTGTAAGTGTGCTGCTATCTTAGCATAACCTATCGATTTTACATGCATCGACTATCGTACTAGACTTCTTCCGCTAGAGCATGTAGCAATCGCTTTTGTGTATCCCTAACCCACGTGCACGAACTTAAAGCACAAAGAAGAGCTATCTTCTAAAGCGTGTACACATCACCTATCGATAATGTATGTATCGAATATCGTACTAAACTTCTCCTGCCAGAGCGTACGACTATCGCTTGTGTGTGCACGAACTTAAAGCATAAAGTATAGCAATGTATAAAAATCTTGTAAACAAAGCAGCAGCATTACGTATAGCCAAGTTTAAATGCATGCACACATCATGTATCCATGACGGACGCAGTACTAAATTTATTCCATTAGAATGTACAAAGTTCGCATGTGTTTGTGCTGCTATCTTAGTATAGCCTATGTGCATGAACTTAAAGCATAAAGAATAGTTATGTGAAAAAAATCTTGTGAACATAGCAGAATGTTTACTACGTAGGTGTAGACATTGAACTTTGCATGCTGAGGCAGCATACTACATGACCGTGACGTCACGACCACGTGCTCTTGTTTGGTAAACATAGCCACGTGCTTTTTTGACAGCTGTCTTCTTGACGAACCCTAACCTCACTTTGAAGGACAATAGAGCGTCGCTAACCTCACTGCTGCCATCTTTACGGCGGAAAACCTCAAGGCTGCCACCTTATGCATGTTATAGCGCGGAATTTAAAATCCAACAACGGAACTTTTTAACCTCACTCTTGTCATCTTTACGGCAGTAAACCTCAAGGCTGCCACCTTATGCATGTTGTAGCGCGAAATTTATAATCCAACAACAGAACATTGTTAAACTCTCTGCTATCATCTTGAAAAGTTCAGTGTTCCAAACACTAGTTCGAAAAACATAACTCATCGCACCTCGGGGATTTTATTAGGTAAGACGTAACCCCTAGGTTCCATTCCTTGTTCTGAACATGAAACCATTTACAAATAAATATTAATTTTCTACACTTAACAAAGTACAAGCGTTCTTGCTGATAGCGATCGATGAGGTTGTTGCACCTTTAGCCCTTTAGCCCTTTAGCCCTTTAGCCCATTAGCCCTTTTGCCCATTAGCCCTTTTGCCCATTAGCCCCTTAGCCTATTAGCCCTACAAGGAATGTGCGGTAAACTAATCTTCTTAGAACAAAGGTATCCCCTGACATGTTCTAAACACATGTTGTATCGAGTACAGTGTTCGGTTCTACTTATTTAGTGTTCTAAACACTTCAATCAATGTTCCGATCACATGATAAAGTTAACGGCATAGAGTGCAGTTTTCGATTCCAGCCTTGTTACGTTTCTTCTGTGATTTGCAAGTCTAAACATGCTTAATGACGTCATCACTGCCTCTTGACATAAGAGGAGGCCTTAACAGCTTATGAAAAAGCACGTCGAATTTTTCTAATTACCCGCCACCACATTTCAAAGGTATGAGGTTTAGTGCTGTAAAAATACCTCCACGATGCGAAGCTAGCTTTCTTCATCAGAGGAGCCACCATCTTGTGTAAGCACCTCTAGGCCGTATCATAAGCAGCTGTGTATAGTCATCCTCTTGTCGCTGCTACCTCCCGCAAGCACCCCTAGGGCGTCTCATAAGAGCAGCAGTCATCTTGTGCAAGCGCTCTTAAGCTGTCTCATAAGAAGCTATGTATAGCCGCCATATTGTAGAAATAGATAGCTGTCAGTGCCAAAGGGCCTAAGTAGGAATCGAACCCCGTCGATCTCATCATTAGACTATGTTTTTCTTATGCTATCATGTTCCTGATACTGCAAACCTAGGTATCAGGTAGAAAAATTTTGTCCGTTTTCGAGATATTTAACATTTTGCATTTAAGCCCCAAATGTAATGAATCGAACCTGCACGGTACGTTATACTCTCTACCATAGCTAGACCTGATCATGTTACGAAGACTTGCTTCATTGCGAGCTGAAACAGAGTTAATGACAAAGGGCCTAAGTTAGAACCGAACCGTTGATCTCATCATTAGACTATGTTTTTCTTATGATATCATGTTCCCCATACTGCGAACCGAGGCACTGGGTAGGAGAATTTTGTCCGTTTTGCTCTACGATGCATCGTATTCGAGATATTTAACATTATGCATTTAAGCCCCAAATTTAATGAATCGAACTAGCACGACACGTTAGCCTCTAAGCTAGCTTTCTTCATAAGAGCAGCAGCCATCTTGCGCAGGCACCCTTAAGGCGTCTCATAAGGAGTCGTGTATAGCCGCCATCTTGCGTCCGCCATCTTGCGCAAGCATCCTTAGGGCATCTCTAGCCATCTTGTGCAAGGACCCTTAAGCCGCCTCATAAGAGCAACCGCCATCTTGCGCAAGCATCTCTAGGGCGTCTCATAAGGAGCCTTGTATAACCGCTATCTTGCGCAAGCATCCCAAGGGTATCTCATAAGAACCTATGTATAGCGGCCATCTTGCATAAGCACCTTTAAGGAGTCATGTATAGCCACTATCTTGTGCAATTAGCGTCGAGAGATGGCTGATGTAGAATTTTTCTTTTTAAATTATCCGCCACCATATTTCAAAGGTATGTACCTAAAGAGTGTAGCACTGAGCTCTATAGATTAAAGATGGCGGATGACAGCTGACAAAAAGCGCGTGAGTTTGTTTACTAAACAAGAGCACGTGGAATTTTTCAATTTGCCGCCACCACATTTCAAAGGTATCTAGCTAAAGATGGCAGCACGGTGCTCTCTTGATTAAAGATGGCGGATGACAGCTAACAGAACTTTTCAAATTGCCCGCTACTACAGAGAGCAGCACGGTGCTCTGTAGATTAAAGATGGCGGATGACAGCTGACGAAATTGCCCGCATGATAGCAGCACAGTGCTCTATTGATTAAAGATGGTGGATGACATCTGTCAAAAAAGCACGTGGCTTTGTTTACTAAACAAGAGCCCAATATAATTTTTCAAATTGCCGCCACCACATTTCAAAGGTATCTAGCTAAAGATGGCAGCACGGTGCTCTCTTGATTAAAGATGGCGGATGACAGCGAACAGAACTTTTCAAATTGCCCGCTACTACATAGAGGACAGCACGGTGCACTGTAGATTAAAGATGGCGGATGACAGCTGACGAAATTGCCCGCATGATAGCAGCACAGTGCTCTATTGATTAAAGATGGTGGATGACAGCTGTCAGAAAGCACGTGGCTTTGTTTCCAAACAAGAGCACATAGAATTTTTCAAATTGCCGTCACCACATTTCAAAGGTAACTAGCTAAAGAGCGCAGCACTGAGGTTTGTGATGCAAGATGGCGGATGACAGCTGTCAGAAAAAAGCACGTGAGTTTGTAAAGCACGTGGAATTTGCCACCGCCACAAAGAGGACAGCACGGTGCCCTTTTGATTAAAGATGGCTGCTGTCACGTGGAATTGCCTGCCACCACAGGTATCTAGCTAAAGAGGGCAGCACGGTGCTCTCTGGATAAAAGATGGCTGCTATCAAAAAGCATTTTTCAAATTATCCGCCACCACATTTCAAAGGTAAGTAGCTAAAGAGGGCACCACTGTGCTCTTTGGATTAAAGATGGTGGATGACAGCTGTCAAAAAAGCACGTGGATTTGTTTACCGATTCAAATCTCGCGCTAGTAAGGTTAAGTTGGTAGCACTAAGGTTTAGGCCCGTTAAGATGGCAGCACTGCGGATGACAGCTGTGACGTACCACATTTCAAAGGTAAGTAGCTAAAGAGGGCAGCACTGTGCTCTATAGATTAAAGATGGCGGATGTCAGCTGTCTAAAAAGCACATAGCTTTGTTTCCAAACAAGAGCACGTGGAATTTGCCGCCACCACATTTCAAAGGTATCTAGCTAAAGAGGCAGCACTGTGCTCTGTTGATTAAAGATGGCGGATGACGGCTGTCAAAAAAGCGCGTGAGTTTGTTTCCAAACAAGAGCATGTAGAATTTTTCAAATTGCCGCCACCACATAGAGGGCAGCACGGTGCTCTCTTGATTAAAGATGGCTGCTGTCATGTGGAATTGCCTGCCACCACAGGTATCTAGCTAAAGAGGGCAGCACGGTGCTCTCTAGATTAAAGATGGCTGCTGTCAAAAAGCATTTTTCAAATTATCCGCCACCACATTTCAAAGGTAAGTAGCTAAAGAGGGCACCACTGTGCTCTATAGATTAAAGATGGCGGATGACAGCTGTCAAAAAAGCACGTGGATTTGTTTACCGATTCAAATCTCGCGCTAGTAAGGTTAAGTTGGTAGCACTAAGTTTTAGGCCCGTTATGATGGCAGCACTGCGGATGACAGCTGTGACGTACCACATTTCGAAGGTAAGTAGCTAAAGAGGGCAGCACTGTGCTCTATAGATTAAAGATGGCGGATGTCAGCTGTCAAAAAGCACATAGCTTTTTTTCCAAACAAGAGCACGTGGAATTTGCCGCCACCACATTTCAGAGGTATCTAGCTAATGAGGGCAGCACTGTGCTCTGTTGATTAAAGATGGCGGATCACGGCTGTCAAAAAAGCGCGTGAGTTTGTTTCCAAACAAGAGCATGTAGAATTTTTCAAATTGCCGCCACCACATAGAGGGCAGCACGGTGCTCTCTTGATTAAAGATGGCTGCTGTCATGTGGAATTGCCTGCCACCACGGGTATCTAGCTAAAGAGGGCAGCACCGTGCTCTCTAGATTAAAGATGGCTGCTGTCAAAAAGCATTTTTCAAATTATCCGCCACCACATTTCAAAGGTAAGTAGCTAAAGATTGCACCACTGTGCTATATAGATTAAAGATGGCGGATGACAGCTGTCAAAAAAGCACGTGGATTTGTTTACCGATTCTAATCTCGCGCTAGTGAGGTTAAGTTGGTAGCACTAAGGTTTAGGCCCGTTAAGATGGCAGCACTGCGGATGACAGGTGACGAATTTGCAGCTACTGCGATAAAGAGGGCAGCACTGTGCTCTGTGGTTTAAAGATGGCGGATGACAGCTGTCAAAAAAGCACGTGGATTTGTTTATCTCACGCTAGTGAGGTTAAGTTGGTAGCACTAAGGTTTAGGCCCGTCAAGATGGCAGCACTGCCGATGACAGGTGACGATTTTGCAGCTACTGCGATAAAGAGGGCAGCACAGTGCTCTGTAGTTTAAAGATGGCGGATGACAGCTGTCAAAAAAGCACGTGGATTTGTTTATCTCACGCTAGTTAGGTTAAGTTGGTACTACTGATGTTTAGGCCCGTCAAGATGGCAGTACTGAGGTTAGCGATGCGTTGTTGTCTGTCAAAAAGCACGTGGCTGTCAAAAACACGTGGATTTGTTTACCTCGCTCTAGTTAGGTTAAGTTGGTACTACTGAGGTTTAGGCCCGTCAAGATGGCAGTACTGAGGTTAGCGATGCGTTGTTGTCGATGATAGCTGTCAAAAAGCACGTGGCTTTGTTTACAAATTCAAATTTCCCGCGGGTGGTGGAGGAGACCTCTGGGAGGCCTCTGGCTGTGGTGGTGGTGGTGGAGGAGGCATCTGGGAGGCCTCTGGCTGCGGTGGTGGTGAAGGAGGCATCCGGGAGGCCTCTGGCTGTGGTGGTGGTGGAGGTGGACTCTGGGAGCCGGTGGGGGTGGTGGCCGCAGAACTGTCCAATTATACTACTCAAGATCTATGGTAGGCCTATATGCAGACAGGTTTTAAACTAAGAGCTGTCTGACTCAAGCTCTGAAACATTCGGTTTTTTAATTTCGGTGTGGTCTAAAGGAACCAAATTGTGAAGTTGTGAAATTAATTTGTAACTCTGAGGTCTTCTATAGGGACTATAAGCATTATATAATGCAAAATGCTGCAAAATTTGTTATGGAGAAAAATTTTAATGATAAATTTACCAGTACATGTTCTCCAACGTGCTGTAATTTAAAAGAAAACAACGTTAGACACTTCTTCAAAGTTCGATTCTGTGCTGTTGTGGACTTTAACAAGAATGTTCGGAAACGAGGTAAAGTGTAAGGGACTGCTTCGGAAAAGAAGGGAAATATGTAAATAAGGAATGGAATGTTATTGTTTTGAAAATATTACTTAACTATCATATTTTTTTAAATGTGCTGCCTGAGCAAGTTAACCAATGCTACAACCCTTTGAAGTTTAATAAGGTGAGTCGTGTTAAGAAATCATACTTCTCTCCAAACCAGAGGTTCCGCTGTAAAAAAGAAGAAAAAACTGTTAACTTTGCCAAAGTCAAAAAATGTAATATTCTCCACAGCTAGTGGGGCACTCCCCTACAAGTCACTGGTAACTGATTATCAGTGCAATACTTCAGGTTGGGAGAGAAGATTCAGCTATAGAAGTAGATACTCTATTCCTATTTTCTTCCTGAATGTAATTTATAATAACATAACATTTGTTTCATGAATGTTCGGTTGAATAAACTACAATCCTCTGTTCTTTACAACTGCATAAGCTGATGAGATTCATAACACTTACCAAAAATTAAGTTTATTTTGCACATATAATGTCATCTTTTAAATACTGGTAAATAACAAAAGGGTCCGACTCGTTGGCTGAATGGTCAGCGTACTGACCCGGGTCCCGGGTTCGATTCCCGGCCGGGTCGGGGATTTTAACCTTCATTGGTTAATTCCAATGGCTCGGGGGCTGGGTGTTTGTGCTGTCCCCAAAATCCCTGCACTCACACACCACACATAACACTATCCTCCACCACAATAACACGCAGTTACCTACGTTGACATGCCGCCCACCCTCATCGGAGGGTCTGCCTTACAAGGGCTGCACTCGGCTAGAAATAGCGCGACAAAATTTAAAAAATAACAAAAGGGACTAAATTTTAGAAGAGAGAAATAAAATTAAAGAATCCCATTTACTTCGTACATCACATTCCAGCGTTATATTTGTTCTTATTATTTCGACAACATTGAAATCAATTTCACGCAAGTATGAAATACCGACTGAGAGCAAAATCTTCTATCACAATCTTCGACACTGACCGATTACCACGTCAAATTCCACGATTTAAGAATGACAGTAGCCTATATCAGTACCACGGTGTCCCTCATTTCATTTGACGGTACCGCGGCGCATAGCTTACGAACAACCTATTCTAATTATAAATAATAATAATAATAATAATAATAATAATAATAATAATAATAAACCGATTTATTAGTAAGCTATGTTTTCTAATATTGCTCCAGTGAGGTACATGCCTAGTTTGTTTGATTGTTAAAAGGCAAATTATAAACGGCCTCGCTTTTACAATCACCGTCTCGAGTAAAATTTACACAATAATGTACTAAATATACTAATATTTATGTTGAGTAACCTTTTGAGCAATACTGAAATTGAGTATTTTTACATTATGTTAATTTAGCGTTATTTTCTAGCGTTAAGAACAGTAAGAAAGAGGGATTTACAAGCCTGGGGCAGTCAACTCCCTTACCAACGTAGTGCAGGAATGAACCATAATGGCGGGCGAGCATACCTAGTCTTTACAGAGCCCTAGATAGCGCAACCGACGCGAAATCGGGAGGTTGTGGGTTCGGATCCCACTGGTGTCCGGCTGGCATTTTTGTTCTGTACTTAACATCTCTTCTACACGTACTACATGTACGTAACACGACCTAATACGTTGAAACTCTGTTTCGATTCCTATAAGTCTAGTTTTCTCCCTTCTCTTACTTAAAGTTTCCCACCCTAGTTCCTTTAACATTTCTGATACACTACTCTTTCTTCTGAAATTCCCTGTTACAAATCTTGCTGCTTTCCTCTGCACACTATCTATTTCTTTTATTAGGTATTCTTGGTGAGGATCCCAAACACTCTTTGCATATTTCAATAATGGACGAACCATGCTTAAGTAACTTTTCTCTTTTAATTCTTTGTTGCATCCTTTAAGTAGCCTCATTATGATATGTAACGATCTGTACGCTTTCCCAACAATGTCATCCACATGACCCTTCCAGTGCAAATTACTTTCAAATCTTACACCTAAGTATTTGCACTTGCCATCTTTTGGGATAACTACCCCATTCACAGTATATTCAAATTCAGTTTTAAAACTCCTGTTTGTAAATGTTGTAACAGTTGATTTGCCTCCATTAACCTTCATGTTATTATCTTCAACCCGTTGTTGGATACTCTCAAGGTCCCTTTGTAATTCTGAACATTCCTCAATGGTATTTATTTCCCTATATACAATTATGTCATCTGCATACAATCTTATTTTTGATGTTATATTATTCCCTAAATCGTTTACGTATATTAAGAAAAGTAACGGACCGATTATACTACCCTGTGCAATTCCATTCCAAACTTTCTCTTCCTGCGATACGTTAATTCCTACTTTGACTTTCTGAACCCTTGAATTTAGAAATGTTTTTACCCAACGTGTAACCCTTACGTCCAATCCCCTCGTTAAGATGTCTCATGGGATGTGCTGGTTTACGTACATCGTGCTCAAATGACCGCAGTATTCTGTGTACCTCACAACGACACACGGACCCACCGCTATTCACTTTGTTTTGAGGGGTCACCTGACTGTTTAATGCATGGCCACGCCTACAGATGGAGCATAACTTCGATTTGACATATCCTGACTAGCTAAGGTCTCAAGGTATGCTGTACGACCATCGGGACCCCATCTACCACATTAACGTTCACATACCAGACGTTACAATACATGTTCCCCTATTTTTTTTAACTGTGTACAATGTTACTACACGTCAAGTCCTCTAGAGTGAGATGAAAAGTAGGTTTAAGGGTGTTATAGGCTTGTAGTGGTGGTTGTATGGAAAAATTCAGTTCTGCTACAGCCAATTAGAAATGTCTGATTCCATCAAGAGAAGTCATATTAGGCCCAATCGGAATTAATATACAAATTACACTCACTTTTATTATGTGCATTTTTTGGTGGGCATTTTTAGATCTCAGGGGAAATGTACATTTCTTGGTATGCAGTAAAAACAATATCCAGAAGGTTAAGCAGTGGCACATTTTTAGGTCTCCTGCAGAGTAATGAAACAGATGACCCCTATTTTGAAGAACTTCTGAGAGATAGGTTAGTGGTGCCATCATATTTTGTTGTGTGTGTCTGCATAATGGCGACAGGTGTATTTGCCGTGTTGGTATCTGAAGATTACCTGGATTATGAAAGTCACAAGGAATTTCTCTTTCTATCCAGAGTTGCTTTAGGAAGAGATGGATATCAAAAGTTCTGGTTTGAACGTAGTCATTATGGGCGTAACAGTAATGGGCTCTTCCAATGTCGTGATAAATAATTATAGAAAGAAGACGAAGAACAAGAGTTATGGCAGCAGTGAGGATAAAAACATTAAGTGGAGGAATCTGTCAATGCTCCACAATAATTGAGCTTTTGACTACTGCTCTTGAAGTAAAATGTGTATTTCGAAGTTCAGGGAATGCATTTACTGATGTTTGTGTTTGTTAGTATCATTTTAGGAAGAGGTGTGCTTTTATCATAATCATTTTGTTGGTCAAAATGTACTGAACATGGGTGTGTCGGATACGTCCCCCTTTCTTCTTGGCCAACGCTTGACGATTAGGTACAGCGTTGTCAAGCGTACCTTATAGTTTAAATATAGATGGCTCGCCAAGCGTACCTTTGATTTTAACTACAGTATACTTGGTCTGCTCTTAGCACAGAGCCATCTACGTTTAAGCCGGAGGGTACGCTTGGCAACGCTGTACCTGTCTGTCATACGGAAGCCGAGAGGAAAGAGAGCGTGTCCGACAAAGAATGACTTCACCCATATTCACTACATTTAGACCAACACGGTGATTATGATAAATACTCACTCTTCGTAAAATGATACTAAGAAACACACACATCAGTAAATTCATTCACTGAAGTTAGAAATACTCATTTTACGCGAATAAAAACACTTTAAGGACAGTACTCACACGGTCATTATTTTGGAGCTTTGACAGCCTGCTCAGCTTAATGTTTTTATCCTCACTGCTGACATAACTTTTGTTCTTCATCTGCTTTTTATACTTATTTAACACGACATTGGAAAATGTTGACAGTAAACAATCTATCTGACCATTATTTTCACCTCCACAATGACCACGTTCAAACCAGAATTACTTATTTTTCGTCTCTTCCTAAAGCAGCTCTGGGTAGTGAGAAGAGATATTATTTCTGATTTTCACAATCCAGGTTGTCTCCCTTGTAGTCTTCAGATACCAGCAAATAAATATTCTTGTCACTGTTACGCAGACACACGCATCACAGTCTGCTGGCACCACTAACCCACGCATCTGAAGTTCTTCGAAATAGGGGTCATCTGTTTCATTACTCTGCAGGAGACCTAAACATGTGCCACAGCTTATCCTTCCGGATATTGCTCTTCCTGCATTCCCAAAAATGTTGATTACCCCTGACATCTCAAAATACCCACCAAAATGTTCATACCGGTATGATAAATGTGAGTCTAACTTATTATTTCCATATTGGGTTAATATCACTTGTTTTGATGGAATCAGACATTTATAATTGGCTACAGCCAATTTGCACTTTTCTATACCACAACCACAGCAAGCCTAGAACACTTTTAATCCTAATTTTCATCTCACTTAGTAGGACATAAAGTGTAGCAACATTGTAGTTACAACCACTAAGCTATCGGTGCTGACCAAATCTTCTTTGATACTTCGTTAAGAGTAAATAATTTGCTTTTATAATTTCAAACAATTTTTTTTGTGTAAATCTTTTTCCTTTTATTGTAAAATTCGAATAGTTCCCTTTAAAATATAAGATAGATAAAGAGTCTGTACTTTCACTGCTTATCTCAAGAAACTCTATGAGCATGTCAAGTATTTTTAATACTTTTCTTTGTACACATTCAACACTAATACTACTAGCAGTGGCCTCTGTATAATCTAATAAATATTGATTTCATTGGGATCACTCGAATATTTCACCATCAGCTAAACATGTCATTTCTTTTACAGATACCTGATGACTATTAACATATACAGAGACATTCATATCTTGGTGAATTTTTAGTAAATGGCTTACATTTGGCAAATCATTCATTTCGGAAAATTTGGGAAAATAATTGACATGCATTAGGAAGAAGCTCTTTAGGTGTAGATGGTAGTATAGTTACGCTGCCTTTACTATCACATATTACATCCCCTGTTGAAAAACTTTCGTCTGTGAAATGCCTTATGCACACGACTGAATCCTTCCTCAGTTCTCCAATTATCCCATTTAAAGTGAGAAATCTCATTTTGTTTCAATTCCTCGTCTGAAGGAAACCTAAACGAGGTAACAAAACTTTTTTTAATGATATGGTTGCTAGGATACAAATTCAGTCTGCGCCTTCACAGATAATAATGTTATTGATTAGTAGAGGATCTAGAAGAATTCTGGACCAGCTTTTCGAGACAAGAATTCTGGACCAGCGGCAGCCACTGCGCATGCCCCCCCGTGCGCTTCACTCCCTGAAGGGGCCTCTCACTTGGCAAGGCACGTGCGGGGAGGCGCCTCTCGCTGTCAAGGCTACACACAAGTGTGGAATGTCGCTCCTTGCGGTAGCTTACTACTGCTATGCATTGGGGGGGTGATAGGTGACATCACTTGTTTTGGTGCGTAATTGAGTATCTTTTTACTGAAAGGTATTGTAAGAGCAAAACAAGTTCACTATTAACCGCACTCTTCTAGTAGAGATTAAAAAAAAAAACTCTATTGAGTGTAATTAATTATTGTAATTATCAAATATATATATATATTCTACCCTACTTGCCTATGTGATTACCTCTTGAATTGTTTATGTTGGTGACAGGAAAGACATTTAGACAAAAATCATCATGTTAGATATGGTAATAATTTTTTTTTTTTTTGCTGATGTTTTTTTACTTGTTAGGGTGCATGTAGGAAATGTTAACTACACTTCCCCAGAGGTCTTTATGTAATAGGTAAATATTTCTTGAAAGACAAGGTGCTGTGAGTAGATTTGCTCCTAAAAGTTACGTGCTGGAGTTCCTCTCACTGCTCAAGGTGAGACAGCTACATGTTAAATAATTGCAGCAACTGGATTTGCTTCACAAGGTTACTTGCGGGCGAAAGGTGAACAGGATATGAGATTTTTTTTGTAAAAAAGAATCGCTCCCTCCTCCTGCTCAGCGGAGTGAAGGTTAGGTACTAACAACTCTAACCAACTGGTGATGAGTGAAAGCGCAACACAAAAGTGCTTAGTTTAACTAAATAATAAAAATATTTTTCTTGACTACTTACCTTGAATTATTTTTTCGACAGGATGCACATCTAGCTGTATTTCATGACGATAGATACACGCATTGTTTACTAACCTTACATCAATAAATGTCATCAATGAAATATCATTGTACTAGGTAAAAAACAAATTTAAAAAAAAAACTCGGATAAAGTCTGAAATCAGAGGTTGATTAAGACATTCCGTTGTTACGAACGCGATAGTATGAATTTTTACATACGGAATAAAACACATCTCGCCATTTTTGTTGGATACGTCGGCAACTGTTTATACTCATCGAGGTCAAACAGCCCATACATGAGAGTGGCATGTCTGTGATTTCTTATTATCTTTGTCCAAGATGGCTAACACAAAAAAATGCATTATGATCTCCGAACGAATAAATTAGTTATGGCTAACACATGATGTGTCATCTCATCAAAAATTATATCGAATATATATGTTTAGCAGGGAAGATGAAATAATAAATCGTCTAATGAATCAGTTAGGGGCGCGTGAATTCACCGCAAAGAACAGCAGCAAAGAACTTCAGTGACCAAAGACATCAAACACGACAGTGTTTTAACAAAAGAACGTGCTGCTACGTAGCCGAAATATTGGTTGAAAAACTGTAAAGCATGGTTTCTTTTAAAATAAAATATTACGGAATATTTCTTAATCAACCTCTGAATTGAGACAGTGTGTGAGTGAAAGCTATAATTTGTCACACCTACACAGGTTGTTGATTTGAGGATAGAAAAAATAAAATCTGGTAAAGGATTCAAGGTTATAGCATTTGGTTGGTGTAAAAAAAATACGTGTATGCATATATAGGTTAGGATGAATTATTCAAGCAACTCGAATAATAAGTGGAACATCACAGTGTTTTATTTACCTGTTAGTTCAAAATACATGATTAAATTCTTTCTTACATGCTTCACAGTCTTTAATCATTGGATTCGCTCCGTCAAAACCATCAACCTCGTCTTGTCCTCTGTAGCAATAATGTCTGACACACGGGCTGCATACTGCTATTTCCAGTTTTGCTTTTACATAGTAGGGTAGTTTCTCCCATGCTTCATCTAAATCTTTAGCGGCATATGTTGAGAGAAACCCAGATGGTAAATAGCGAATTAGATGTTGTGGCATTCGAAGTAAACTGCCATGTGTATAGTATGATGTAATAGCCTCACTTACTAGTGAGAAATATATTGTACGTAAAGGATCAGGTTTAATACTTGGTGTACAAAGTTCACATTTACACTGGATGTTACGGTTTCTCTTCTCACCAAACTCATTCTTTACTTGTCGCTCCATGACTGATGACACGCACACACTGTTGTCAACAAAGACATTACCTTAATATTTATTCACACACTTTTTTAAATAGTGTGCTACAGTTTACGTTACGTCACACTGACATGGCGTATACTCCAGTTAGCTTTAAAGTACACTTCTCTTAGCAGTTGCCTAGTGTGAAAATAGCGAACTAGAGAGAATAATTTTATGATTGCCAACGAGGAGGATCGAACTTGTACTCTTCTAGATGTGAGCGAATTCACTTGCTTTATATATAAATTTTAATGCTAGGTGTAAGATAATCTCACATTATATTTACCAGACGCGACTTTATTGTGTGTAAAATTATTATTTTGTAGACATATGTTTGAAGTAGAACATTCCTTTGTAGTGTATATCTATCCCGGATGTTTTCTGCAAGCAGCTTTCGCATAAACCGGTTAACGCCTTACTTCTTTCGCGGTCATTGCTGGTCATGGTCGTGCTTTGACCACGGTTTCATCAAGGCTACAAAAAAAAGGATGCTTGAACTTAAATCCGGGTCGCGGCTTACTAGCAGATGTTGTATCCAGGCAGGTTTTTTTTGAAACTAGTTGTTGTTTCAAATTACATATCGCCGTTAGAACAGGTATATATACTGCGAATCGGTTGCTGTAGGTACGTTAAAGTTTAGAAAAATGACTGCTGTACAACGTAGCCTTGTAGAAAAGCTAGTGGCGCTCAGGGATGTAATCAGACTACAAGAAGAATGTGAATTAAATAATATTGTGGAAGTAGAGGGTGGCTTTGAACGCGCCATTGTGAATAGAATGAGGGAGTTCACTGACGAAGAGTTTCAGCTCTTTATTAGTGTGTACTCCGACATTATATCACGGCGCAATAGCCCTTATTTCCACCTATTTTTAATTCATAAATTTAATTACTTTCTCTGCTGCGCGATATTAGCTGAGCTACGAGCGATGATAGAAGAAGAAAGTAACGAAGATGTTATTGGTGAGTTTCAACTTTTGTTTAATTTTAAGAAATTCGTTTACTGTAGGATTGCGAAAGATTTTAATTTTACATTATCTTTTTCTTTAATATAGTATATGAACAACAACAAGTAGAAGAGCCTGTAAGACCAGAAGAATTAAATTTCTTTGAACCGATGTAGGTGAGTGTAAAAAATATTTTTTTTTGCTTTCATTTTTTTTTCTGCTCTTAGGAAGATAAACTAATTAAAGAGATTTATTTTATGTCACACTAACACAGATACGTAAAGGAGTAGGAAAAAGGATGGAGTTTAATTTTTTATTTAAAAAATTATAAGAGTTAAATTTTGTTAAATTTTGTTTATTATAATTTATTACGACACATGTTACACAAATGTTTCGAATTAATTATGCAGAGTTGAGGTGGAAATATCTTCTTGCTTGAGGTAATGTCCAACGTTGTCATCAACAAAACAAACAGCACAGTTTCTTGAGCAAGGGAAGTCTGCAACAATAGAGAGAGGACACTATAAGATGGTAAATCTATCAGACATTAGAGTAAAAAATTAAAAATATATTATACTAGCGTACTTACTATTGATTTTTTTTAGAATACATATTCCTTCGGAATCCATGAATTATGCGTGGCGTCGAATCCTAGCCACGATACGAAAACTTTGTCGTTCTTTCTTTTTAAAATTTTATCAATGAGGTATATTTTAGGATGTTTTGTCTTCTGCAGTTCTTGTTCATAGAACGCACCAAATATTGGTTTATTTTGATAGTCGTGAAGCAAGTAAGTTCTCGGTGATGTTTCTTTTACTTTTCTTACAGTAAATAATTCATTACTCCAATTAGGAGTATAGCCCTTTGTAAAATATCGCTTAATTTTACTTATTCGTACTGTGTCACCTACTTTAAATTTTGGTGGATAAGGTGACTTCTTTTTCTTCATTTCCCGTAATTTGTACACAGTAGCAAGTTGTTGTAGATTGTTTGTGACGTCTATAGGTTTCATACCAATCGTACGATGTTTTCGATTATTATATTCATCTAATAGTTTTGGTAGCATGCGAAGCCAGTGGTATGATCCGCACGCCGAGAATTTCCTCCACATCCACTGCTTCAGTGTTCGATTGAAGCGTTCAACTACGCTTGCCTTCAAGCTGCTCCCTGTCGAATAGTGATTAATTTTTCTTATTGTAATCCACTGTTGAAAAATCTTATTATAAAATTCTTTTCCCCTGTCAGTTTGCAGATGTTTTGGATAGCGTTTACATTTTGAATAGATGCGTTCCATATTCTCCACTACTTCGTTTCCTGTTTTTGTTTTAAGTGGAACTGCCCAGGCATACTTTGAATAAACATCAATAACAGTTAACATGTATTTATATCCACTATTAACTTTCGAAAACAGAGACATATCAACAAGATCCGCTTGATGTAAATCATCTCTCCCCCGGCTAATAACGCTCCGTCTTTCAAAATTCTTTCGCACTGGAGCGTGGAGTTCTTTCGCTATTTCTTCTCTGATATTGTTCATAAAGTATAGGTAAAAGAATTCGTTCTGTGTCGTCTATTCGTTTCTTGAATCGCAGTCGATCTATAGCCAGTTGTTGCCAGTTGCTTCTTCTGTCTTCACATCCAATTTCATAGATTACTGAAATATCCTTTGAGAATCTAACCGCTTTAAATATATTTGCGAACGGAAGTTCGTCCCACCGCGCAGTGTTCATTTATTCGATGTACCTCGACTTTCGAAGTTCTTCTTCGATTGACAAGATTTCGTTTTCGTGTGACGAATGACCAGCACTTCTAGATGCTATTAACTTTTTCAGTCTCTCCACTAGACTGTTTGGATCATTCCAGTGAACTAATTCGATCTTCTTTCTTTGTTCATTTTTCCACTTGGCTACTTTTGATCCTCTTCCTGTACGTTTGTATTTGTGTACACTTACAAATTTTGGTGTGCTCCTTCCTTTTTTCACTTTTGCATCTTCTACTAATGGCTTGATAATTTTTTGAAATTTGAGCGATTTCGTGCCTCTCATTGGCTTGCCTGCGTCATACTGTTTCCTGTGCACGTTAGTGTAATTTAATATATGACTGTAAGTTGACAGATCCTTATCATCATACAACTGTGCGTCCGGATCTTTCTGAAATATTAATTCAAGGAGACCTTCAGTTAAAGGATAGTTAAAATTGTCAATTATAAGATTGTTATCGCGAAACAGTACTTTTTTACTCCCTAAATAGTGTTCTCCATGAACTACTCGAACCCCGAATATTCTATCAACTTTGTGTCTCAATTGTGGGTTAAGATAATTTTGCAGGAGAGTTGTAACCTTTCTGTCCAGAGTTTCTTCTTCTTCTTCTGATTCTTCTTCTTCCTCATCACTTATATAACTATTCAATTTTCGATTTTTCTTTGCAATTAATCCATTCGAGTTAACTGTAAGCTGCTGTAGTTTATTTAATGGTGCAGTTATTGGTTTAAATGTTTCTTCTAACTTTAGTTGGTTTAAAGCCATATCTGCTTTAAGAGAGTTATATTTTTTTTTTACATCTTTTCTTAATTTTGCTAGTTTGTCCTTTACACGACTTTTTTCCACTATGTTCGCCTGCATTTTTTAAACTGAAGCGTAACGTCTATTGTTTTACTCATATATAGTATATTCAAAGAGTATATGGAGCGGAAGATCGTTAGTATTCCATTGTTCTGGGTCTTTTAGGCGGAATTGAATTTCATCACCTTCCTTTACAGCAATTGGTGTACCTACTTCTAATTCGATTGGATTGTTCACGTGATTAATCATCGCATATACCAGAGAACCACGTGTACTTGTTAACGGTGTAAGTGTACCCGTATAGGGAAGCTTATACATAAGACGACAGTTTTGTAGCATATATATTGGTGACTGATTTGACGGTAGACTGTTAATTTGAAAAAGAGCTTTTCTTGGTTTTTTGTGCAGTTCCTTTTTCATCACTTCAAACCCTTCTTTTGCAGTAGCAAACGTTTCTAAATACTGTTTGTTAACAACATCTTGCTCGTGGATAGGTGAATCAACATTTGTAATTCGTTTGTTCTTCATATTTAATTCTCCGTTAGATTCTACTGGTAGAGAATTTTTCTGAAGTTTAGATATGACAAGTTTTAACTCGTCAACTTCTCTCCGCGCAGCTGCATACTGTTCTACAAAGACTTTATTTGCAACATCTTTCTCATTTAACGGATTATGTACGTTAGTAATTCGCTTATTTTCCATACTCAAAGTACCACCTACATCAACGTTTAGTTTCTGTTGATTGCTTATTTCATTCTTCAGTTTTTCGAGTTCTTCACGCGCTGCTGAATGTTTTTCTAGGTATGCTTTATTAATCGCATCCGTCGAATGAATAGGTTTACCGATGTTTGTTACTCGTTTATTTTGCATATCTATCGATCCATCGTCATTCACTTGTAGTAGTCTACCTTTTGTATGCTTTTCTAAAAATAAAAGCGAAATTGCATCTTGTTCCTCTTCAGGATCTGCCACACCCGATATTCTCTTGTTGTTCATGTTGAGGTTATTGTCAGTTACAGGAAGGTGATCATCCACAATATCACGTAAAAGAGAATCAACATATTCTATGCGTGCAGAAACGTCGTTAACTCGTTTCTCTAAATTTCTCTGCACATGGTTAGTGTGCGTACGCATTGTGTCAAGCGAAACTGCTTCGTTTCCATTCATCGCTGGAGCTATTCCTTTCAGCCTTTTGTTCTTAAAATCAACTGCATCCTCTTCTAGTTCACATATGTCATGTATTTCATTTTTAAGATCTAAAATGTCACGTTGTATTTCTTCTTTATTAATACTGTCCTTAACGGTTTTTAACACATAATTTTTATTACAAGCATCCTCCATGTTTATAGGATTGCCGACGTTCTTTAAACGTTTACCATGAATACTTAAGTTTCCGTCAGATGTTGATGTTACGTAATTTGTATTAACCATCATTTTTTCATCTACATATGATTTAGTAGCAATATCATGACGTGATGATGGTCGCGTTACATACACGTTACTGGTTCTGTTGTTTGATGCCATCGTGATGTTCTTTCTCTACTCAACAATTCGAAAATGAGTTCGTTAATGTATACACTCTCGTATTTATATCACATAAAATATATCGAATCCATTTCGATATCGACCTTTGCTTAT
Organism: Anabrus simplex; assembly: GCF_040414725.1. Taxonomy (NCBI): domain Eukaryota; kingdom Metazoa; phylum Arthropoda; class Insecta; order Orthoptera; family Tettigoniidae; genus Anabrus; species Anabrus simplex. The sequence continues at coordinate 1,770,610,515 of NC_090265.1, read as the reverse complement.
TTCGCTATCCTTATCGATAACGAGAAAGCTGAATTTCGACTGTGACCAACAACGATAACATAAATCAGTGAACTGGTTGTAACTCATATCGGTGTTCACGTGATCGTCGTAGACATGCCGAAGATTTCTTGCATCTTGTTTAAACAGAATAATGAAATTAGCGTTGTCTCTAATAAGTTGTTTGGGAATGCAGGAATAGGTCTGACATAAGTAAAAAACATCCACGATATGGTGTCGACCTCTACTAAAGTAGTCTTTCATGTGCTGCTGTTTGTCGCTTGCTACATCGTCAAAAATAAACACGGAATTTCTTTGAGCTTTTTCTGGCGGTATTACTTGCTCACGATCAGAGTAAAACTCGCATTTTATTTCTTTAATAGATTTTAAAAGCTTCTCTAGCTCAATATATTTCTTCTGCGACAATGATTTTGAGTAAACATACACATTCTCAAAACGTAACCCGTTCGGTTGCAATAACAAATTAATCATTACATTAGTCTTCCCTGCATTCGATGGTCCGCATATGAGACAGCGTATTGTGTCCGGCAACAGTTTACTATGTTTATTTTTCTTTCCTACTGAACGTTTTGTGTCGTTCAGATTTGCAACAGGTAAAGATATCGATTGTTTTATTGTCTTCACCATCACTTTCTTTTGATGTTGATAATTTTCAACGATCGAGTGCACAGTGGATTTCTTTTTTCTCAAAGTTATTGTTGATTACTAAATAAACACGAACTTTTTTTTTACCTTCTGTTTTTACTTATCTAGTTCCAAAATGGTTCGTGCATCACACTACACGTAGTATTAAGAAGTGCTGGAAGAGCTGTCCTGTTATAGTGATCTAATACTATGTTGCCAACTTCACAACCTCTCATATACCGACAAGAAGGCGACCATTTTCTATGTTCTGTTAACGGATCATCATCTTTATCCCACGAAAATAATTCGATTCCGCAAAAAATACATTTAACTGCGTCTAGGTATCCCGTGAAGTAAAATCCAGCTTTAGCTAAACTTAAGGGGTCTACCCACGGTACACGCCATCTAGCGAAAGTCCTTATCCGATCTACCTCAGATTTTAAATTTAACGGACGAGGAATGTACGCCATGTCGCGGTAAAATGAGGAGAGCAGAAAAATATCTCTCTTATTTATATATATCTTTCAACCTTTCAGAAAAAAAAGAAAGATAAAAAAACTTACATACATTTTTAGTACTCAACAGTTGCACATCGTGTAAAAATGTAATTCGTATATAATAACACACTTGATAGCAGGAGCTCTTATTTGAGTATGCTGCGTCGAAGACGCAACGTTGTAGCAGCTCCATGTAAACGAGTAGGGAAAGGAGGAATAATAGGCAAAGTTCTTAATAAAGCTATAGATAATTTACCAGTAGAATTGCACATACCAGGTTATGAATTCTGTGGACCTGGGACAAAGTTAGAAAAACGACTTAAGCGTGGTGATCAAGGAATAAATCTATTAGATAAGGCATGTAAAGAACACGATATCGCTTACGCTACATACAAAGACCAGAACAGAAGGAAAGAAGCAGATGAAATCTTAGCCTCTAAGGCTTGGTCTCGTGTAAACTCTCAGGACGCATCATTAGGAGAAAGAGCAGCTGCACTAGCAGTTACGGGTATTATGAAAGCGAAAACTAAAGTTGGTGGCGGTAGACGAAGAAGAAAATCAAAACATCGAAGAGAACGAGTAAAACCAAAAAAAAGACAACATGCTGTAAAAAAAAAGAAAGGTGGTTTTCTTCCACTCCTTCCGATATTTGCAGCCTTGTCGGGCTTGGGCGGTCTAGCAAGTGGAGCTGCGGGCATAGCATCGGCTGTAAACAAGGCGAAAGCCGCACAGGAAGAATTAAAAGAAATGAAGCGCCACAATCGAATGCTAGAAGCGATGCGTGGGAAAGGGCTTTCTACTCGAAACAAAGGAAAGGGCATTTACTTAAATCCTCCAGCATACAAAAGATAATGGAAGGTCTGCCGAATAGAGCATTAACTAACATAGATCTGTATCGTTACGCATATCGTTTAAAAATTCCCTACTTCAGAGGTGTGTTTATGCGAGATACGTTACCGAAAATTTCTCGTAAAAATGAGAGTTGTATTTTGAATTTAGATCCGATAAGTAAATCTGGTTCGCACTGGGTTGCGTTCAGTAAACGAGGTGCGTATGTCTACTACTTCGATAGTTTTGGTAATTTACGTCCCCCAAAAGAGGTATTAGAATATTTAAGAAACTGTTACATTCGATATAATTTTCATTCTTATCAAACTTTTAATTCATCAATTTGTGGTCATCTGTGTTTACTATTTTTATACTGTATAAATAAAGCAAGACCTTAGTATTTGTGTTCAGTGTGCACGATGCCGTATGAAAGACGGATTACACTCGAGGGTAGAGGCTCGAAGATTGATGTAGTATTAGAAACTCCGATTTATTTGAATAGAGCCTCTTTCTATGAAATAGGTCTTGCCGCACTATTTACATCTAATAGTATTCGTAATGTCACTAGTAAAAATAATAAGTTTGCTATATATTTGAATGGTAAAAAAATTCTTTTGAGTGTAGCAGAAGGCATTTATGAATTCGAAGATCTTGTTGCAAAAATAGAAAGTTTGCTAACTATTAAAAATGTGAAACTATTTCTGCGGGAGTACACTCCAAAACTTAGTTTTTTTATCTCGACTATTAACAACAAACCTACTATGCATTCTCCGTTTGACATTGATTTCAATGTACCGAACAGTGTTGGCACTAGCTTAGGTTATCTGTTAAATGTATATGAGAAATATGCTAACCATGAATCACAGCTGAATGAAATAGGTAACGTAATCGTTAATAGCACAAATAACCAGATTGGTATTAAAATGAAGGGAGACAAAACAACTGTACTCACATTACCGGAAGGTAGTTACACTTTTTCGGAAATAGGAGCTCTAGTTCAAGAAGCAATAATTAACAACTTTCCTATTCTCGAAGAGGAGAATGACCCTCTAGATGGAGATAGTAAACTTATTACTATTACTTACGAAAAGACCTATCTTCGCTGTAAAATGTCCTCCAACCTAGACGTAGACTTTGATGTTTCCGATTCAATTGCTGATTTGTTAGGATTTTCACGCCGAAAATATGATGCTAATAAATTACATATTTCAGGAGAGATTATTAAAATTAATAACGTGAACTCGATTCGTGTATGTTGTAATCTCGTGTTAGGTTCCGGTTCCTACCTCAACGGTAAACAAACACATTCGTTATACAATTTTAAACCGCTTGTTCCAGCAGGCTATCCTATCGTAGTTCAACCGTCAACTATAAGCTTCTTACCGGTAAACACTAGTGTTATTCAACATATATCTGTCGTACTTGAAGATCAGTTCGAAAACCCAATCGACTTACAAAATGAGGATGTAACAGTAGAGTTAATTATTCGTCCAGTAAAAATACAGTAATCATATATAACATAAAGCGTACACTTATGTACTATCATTCGAGTAAGGAACAGTTGATCATCAACATCATGGTAGTAATTTACAACAACCAGTCAAAAAACCGAGGATTAAAAGAGGCAGCAGCTAGAGTAGTAAAATATAGAGTAAAGCTAAAAAAACAATCTCATCGTGTACGCGACAAGAAAAAATTAACCTCAAACAATAAAGACTTTTTACAATCGCTAGGCTACCGACTACTATAAGTTCTATTTCTCCTACAGAAACTACTTTACTCTCTTTTCGTGTGCGTAATCAAGGTAACATTACTCTCTTTTTGTGTGAAATCACTTTACAATGCTACCGACTGCCCCCCTAGGATAAAGCATATAAATTCTAATTCTCTACGAAAAACTACTTTAGTCTCTTTTTGTGTACAATCACGCTAACATCAAGGAGAAATATGTTCAACGTAACGGACAAAGTTATATTTGACAACAGAGTTGCTAGGCGGGAAGTAAGGAGCTATCATCCATATGCTGGCACGAAATATGAAAACAACGATGAAATTCGAGTTCCTGTACACAACCAAGAACATATATTTTTACCCTCTGAAGCTGATGTTCACATCGAAGGTGAAATAGTTAGATCAAGCGCAGATAATACACCTTCAGCTACAGCCGTTCCCGATCAAAACTTTGCAGCAAATCTCTTCGATGAAATGCGTATTGAATTGAATGGGAAAGAGATTGAAAGAACACGACGTGTAGGCACGACTAGTGCTATAAAAACTTTCGCCTCTTATTCTAAAAATGAAATGTTAGCGCTGCAAAATGCTGGCTATTTTCTATCAATTTCTACACCACCAAACGAAGCTAATATTATCCACGCGACTACAAAGCTGTTCCATGCAATTATCCCACTGAGTCTTCTTTGCGGATTATTTGAAGACTACAGGAAACCATTCATAAACTGTAAACTTGAATTTATCTTTATTCGTTCTAGAGATGACAAATGTGCACTGTTTTCAGCCAACGCGGAAGATACAGCTAAAGTCAAAGTACGAAAAATGTATATAAAGCTACCAACTCTAATACTGTCCGACGAGGAAGAAGTTAAACGCATAAAGTTAATCCAAAAAAATCCTTCTATTCCTGTAGCATTTCGATCGTGGAGTTATCACGAGTTACCTACTATTCCAAATTCAACGAAAATTAATTGGACTGTTATGACTACGTCACAAATAGAAAAACCGAGAGTTTTTATGCTTGCTTTCCAAACCGATCGTAAGAAAATTAATGTTTCTTCTTCTCTGTTCGATCACTGTAATATTCGATCCGTTGGTGTATTCTTAAATTCAAACTTTTATCCCTATGAAAAGGCTGTAGCTAATTTTAACAATGGCGACTACAGTGAATTGTATGATATGTTCATCAAGTTTCGTAATGCGTACTATCAGCTTGATGATAATCGTTCCGAACCGAACATATCACGAAGTGAATTTCACTCGCATTGTCCTATTGTTGTTGTTAATTGCATGGAACAGGTTGAATCGATAAAATCTTCCTCTGTAGATGTTCGCGTTGAAATTGAAACAAACGAACCTATTCCAGCCAACACTACTCTGCATTGCATTATTATTCACGATCGCATAATAAATTATAAACCACTAACGAATGAAGTATTTTTCTTCCAATAATCTTGCGCGAGTTTTTCTTCCTTTTTTTTTCTTTCTAATAGTGTATATAAACGAGAGAGTGAAGATTCTCTGCTTCAGTTCTTCGATATCAAGCACACCATGAGTGCAAAACCCAGAGGAGTGATAGTTGACATTCAGAGGTTACCTACTGGAGGTTACGAGATAGCCTGTTGTAATATAGATTCGTCTACAAATGTGTTATCTACTGCTCTATTAGGTATGAGTGTACCTAATTTAGATTTCACGCTTACGTCGTTTTTCAATCTTCTCAGTGAACAACAATACCAATATCTGGTTGTGTGCAACTGTGTTAATGAGTTACGTCTATTAGCACTGCAAGAGTATCCTCGTACATGCATAATTGACTTGAACACTATAGAAGGTGTACCTGATTTAAGAACAATGCGTAACGAGTGTTTCCCTGTTGAGTGCCCGCGCCATTTACCACATGTTGCAAGACATTCAGGCAGCTGTGCTATGTTCAACGTTCACGCAGTTCATAGTTGGCTAAAATCGTCAGATGGTGTGATGAGAATAGTGTGTTCAGTGATAAACAAATTTAAGAAAGAAGGTGTGAGCAGATTCAATAAATTTGAGTGGACTTTCTTCCCTGAAAACATATTATCTATTTACGAACAACATCAGTTAAGTGCGCTCTGGCAGTATCTACCAGATCATCTGAAGGCGAACTTACACCAGGCTTGTCAGGATTCAGGAGCTAACAACAACGACATCGTGCGAGCTTGATATCGGCTACTAATACATCAATTATTAAGGTGAAAAAAAAAAAAGATATAATACCATCCTTTTTCCTTGCTTGTTTTTTCGGTTTTATTCTGCTTCTAACTAATTTATTTATTTTTTCTCCTCTGCAGCTGTCTCCTCATAGTGGGATCAACAACAACAACAACAACAACAACGTCTGAGCTTGATATTAGATACTATTTCATCAATTATTAAGGTAAAAAAATGTTTCCTTTTTTTCTTTCTTGCTTGCTTTTTCTGTTTTATGCTGCTATCAACTAATTTTTCTTTCTTTTTTTTCCCCTCTGCAGGACTCTCCTCTGGTGGCGGTCGAAGATTCAGTCTCTGCAGATCTCTCCTCGTGGTTGCAGTTACAAATTCAATCAGAAGTTTATATTTTGAAAAACCTCTGTAGTTTCCTATTCAATAAACTTGATTGTAAAAAAGAAATATGTTCTCTTTTTTTTTCATTCTCCTACTCCTACTTTAGTTAAGAGTACAAGGAATAAAAGGAGAGGCTGCGCAGGATAGTTTGAAAGAAAATCAACTTTTTGATCATCTAGTGTAGAGTTTTTTATTTTTTTCGAGAAAGAAAAAAGATTAAATAAAGGTTTACAATGCACTTTAATATATAAATGATAGAAAATTAACTTACAGTTCAATACTAGTTAGTACAATAGTATACAATGTACTTAAACAGCGAGTGTAATTGTATAAGATTCCTTTTTTTTTTCATAATTAAATAATTATAATAATAGTATGCAATGTACTTTAAAAGTATAAATACAGTACAATACATTGAATAAAAGAAACAGCGAGTGAAATGTTTATCTAGTTTGAAATTCTATAAGCTTACATTTTTTTTTCATTAATTACAGAATGAAACAAAAGTTTCTCTAAAATAAAAATGATTAAAGTAATCATAGGAGCTTCTCCTCTTATTACTTAATATTCAAGAAAATTACATTATTTTACATACAGAGGGGTAAACTGATGACAAAGTAGAGGAGGTGTTCACAAAAAAAAGCAAACCTACTTTGCAAGATAGCTATACATTAGTTATACTTCTTTTCTCTGCAAGACTGTAATGTCCAAATGGTAATGTATTAATTTTGTTATCTGTGATGTACCTTTTGTCATCATTAGCTGTGAGTGCTAGTTTGTATTGACGAACCGTGAACACAGAATGAGAATTGGAAGTAATGCACACTTGTAGTTTGGTCACTTGTTCACCTTCATACAGACAACGTCTATACTGATCAATTGTAAGGTGATCGACAACATTTTTTTTGACACCCTTAGCTTTACATGTAGGTTTCTCTTTTTCACACAACTTAATAGCATACATCTTTGGTCGCAAACCTACAAATTCTTCAACAATACTTCCACCGTTTTCATCCTTCATCAAACCTATTTCACCTGAATTTTTTCTTTCAATTTGGAAAGGATTATTTTCATCATAATTTCCTGTATCAAACAAAACTGAATTTTCCTTCATAAACTCATAGATATCAAATGAAAAATTGTATATTAAACTGTCGGTGTCAGTGTAGAGTAGTTGTGAGTTTGATTCTGTGTTTCTCAAAATAACGTTGTAGTGAAAATCGTTCATTTTCATTTTTGACAAATCTAAAATTGTAGCACCGAGGTAAACCGGTTGATTGTGATGAATTTGAAGTTTCTTCATTTCGATAACCATACACTGTTCGTCTACTATAATACGACGTTTGAAGTTTGCTCTTGAGATCAACGTACCAGCACCATAACGTCCCTTCCACTGTGTGACCCATCTGACGTCGCGCAGCTTCCTTACGTTCATTAATGAACGACCAAAAATTGCGTTATTCATTAATTTATAGAAACTTTTCTCGAACTCATTTTTTGCTAACTTTCGTTTCTCTGTGTTCAAATCAATGTAGCATTTTAACCATGCGCTCTGATTAAACTGAATCGCTCTGTAAATGTGAGCTACTTTCATACCTAACTCTACACACTGTTTTAATAGCCTATAATGAAGAACATACCGTTCCTTGTTGTAAAGAGTGCTCATTAGTTTCGTAGATTTTTCAGGACACAATGGATAATCGGCATGTTTATCATGAAGTTCTAGCGGGTAGATTAAATCAACTTCTACCATAAACCCAACATCTGCTTCATCTCCTACATTCATAATGTCTAAATTCTCAACGTTTTCGACCCATTGAAAGCCGCCCGTTGGAAGAAACTGTTGCATAGCGAATCCATACAAATTGTTCACGTCAAAGTACATTATGTATGATTCCGGTTTGGACTCATCGTATGTTAACATGTACTTGTTATTTGCTACTGCATGCCGCGTAACGCATTGCACATTACCACCGCGTATGGAGCGTTCGAAAAACTGCAGCATGTCGATATCCTGAAGTAATTCTAGCTGGACAGCTGTTATTTTCTTCATAGCACTCCATGCCATAGACGGTACCGTGTAGAAATGAGCGGCATCAATACCATATGTCTCTTTTCCACTCAATCTAAAGTTTTCAAATACATCGGCCAAGAGTAAAGTATCGATTTTCAAGTAAAGATCAGAATATTCACCCAACGATTTACAGTTAAACTTATTCCAAATAAGCTGAGCAAACGCGTAGTTTTCTTCCGAAACAGTTTCACCCTTTAAAGAGCTAAAGAATGAACTCCTTGACGGTAAACTAGTGTCGTCTAACACCTCCATACTAGTAACATATTCGTATGGAAATATCCCTTTCCGAGAAGCGAGTTTAAACTGTAAATCATCGGTGAAATACCGTCTCGTTACAAGCTTTGACTCGTCACTAAGTAATAGCGACATTTTGTCCAGCGAAAAAGGAATAAAGTTGTAAGTGTCTATAAATCTTAGTTCAACACACTGTCTTTGGTTATAACGTATAAAGTTTGAAAATCCTTTGTATCGTTCCATGTTCACTGCTAATAGTTTAATGTTCGTTCTGAGATTTGTCACAACATCCCCTCCCTTCCTATGCAGTTCTCTAATTATGAAATGACCATCATAGGCTGTCAAATTATGGAATGCTACCGGCAAGATAGAAATTTTACGATACTGTAAGTTACACAATTGATGTGCTGATCCCCTGTAAACACCCGTTAAATGACAATGATCGCGAACTTTAATTTCATTATCTGCAATTTCCTTCTCACATATGTGACATAATGTAGACGAAAGAAATTCATTTTCTTGCTCAACAGTTAATGCTAACATTGGTTTCGTATCAAAATAATAGGGCGCAAGCGTGTCCACCAAGTTATACATCTCATCTACGAACCATTTTACACAATCACTACCTCGATAGAGTTTGAAAGAGCACAAATCTCTGTCAAAACTACAGTGTAAATAATATGCTACGCTGTATGGCACATGTTCGTGAATTGGAGTTGAATGTGAGGTGTCATCACTTGGAAAACAAGTAGTCACAGGTTTCAGTATGCATTCTGTGTCAGCATACACAATAAAAGGCACTGGCTCTTTAACCTTATACTCGGTAAAGTACACTAGCCGTTCGCTATCCGAAGGCATTATACTTTTGCCCACCGGAAATTGTATACAGTTATTAGTATGCAAAGCTAATTTTTCCTTATTAGAAAAGTAAGACAAACACCGTCTGCAAATATAAATTCTATTATGGTTCTTCGTAAGAGATGAGCGCACAAGACGTGGAAGATTCTTAATCAAACAAAAGTGATACTTCTCACTGTCGCCAATCTGAAGCATTAGAAGATCTACGATCTTTTCACACGTTTTATGTGAAATGTACAAAGGTACAAGAGTAAACTCTTTTTTGTCATTATTCCGTCCTATGCACACCCAGTTGTTCTCGTCATACTGCGCTCCGAATACATTCACGGAGATTTCGTTTTGATCTTCAAATTTTCTCATGTATCTCATTTCCATCGGGATTGGTATGTCTTTTAAATTTAAAATTGCATTATAATGTGGATAAGAAGAAATGCGATCTACATGATGTTTAGCTGGAATTAAGCCAGCAACTACACTCCACGCAAAGCAAGCATCTCGTGTGTTCCGCAGATTAATAACTGCTTTCTTGTTTCGAATTGCTGTAGGCAACGTTAGACTAGTTGGCGACTTGCCCACGTGAAAACCTACATTTTTATTAATGTTTATCCGCAATTCGCGAATTCGTAGCAGAGACCATCCCGAATCACGAGCCTCGAACTCTGATAATTTTTTCAGAATCGGTCTCGTTACATGTTCGTTGTACCATTCTCTTAAATTAGTACCGTCAGTAATTTCAGCGTTCCTTGTATGAAAATAATTGTTATCGATTTTCTCGTGACGGACATGTTGTGTGCAGAGAACGGTATTTACTTTTAATGCTTGTGTCTTGAGTGCTTCCTTCACGTATTTATTAAACCACACGTAAGATTTATCTAGGAACTCTTCGGGGAGTAAGAAATCATTGTTAACGTTTACCACCGCTAGTGTGTACACTCTGCGCCGAAAAGCTTCCTCGATTTGTTTACACTGGAAAGCAGACAAATCTTCTATCTGAAAAGTTAGTCCATTAACAGCGCGAGCGTGAAAATAAATTTCTAACATCTGATTACGCATTTCCTCTAGCTCGTTAAGATTTTCAATCAGCTTGAACTGAGCTTCTTCTCGCTCGTCGCTAGGTTCGAACCGATATGAAATTAGTATTGATCCATTTACCTCCCTCATAAACGCGCGAATGCGTTCAAACGCTCTATCGAAATGAGTTTGCATTCTACCCGCATCTTCATCTGTCTGTAAATTAATGTCTAGTTTCCTACGTTTGCTGCTCGACTCCATGACTACAAAAAAAATTACGATTTGGTGCTAAATTTTTCAGCAATCTCAAGACAAGTCCAGCAGTTGCTGTAGCAACGACTTATCAAGAATGTACAATCCGTCATTACACAGTATAACCATCGAGCTAGGTCACTACCTTCTGCATCGCGTGAACAGTGTACAGCTTCGCTAGGAAACTCCTCCTGAAGCTTCCCTAGCAATGTATTACGGTAATAGGAAATGTTATTTGAATTTTGTGACGAAAAGGAAAATTCAATTTTATAAATTTCTTCGAATGTATTATAGCCAAGAAATAAAAGAAAATGTTCATTACTTGAAAGTTCACTCAAAAGAAATCGCACTACAGCAGCTGTCACTTCCTGCTGGCTTTCGTAAGCTTTACTCAGGTTCGTCACATATACTGTATAATTAAAAAGAGGACCCCCTCTGTTCCATAGTTCAATACAATTAGCACTCACTTCTTGTTCTTGTTGTGCGCTCAGTTGTCCCGCTTCATCTTCAACGGGCTGTGAAGTAGCGACCACATCCTCCTCTCGATGTACTTGAAGACGACGACTCTGTATGCTTGGATATGCTTGATGTTCAGTTCCTGGTTTAATCTCAACTTTCTTCCACTTCATCATATTACCACCTCGGACCTGAAAAGACAACACCACATACTATTTTCAATTAACAAAACAATTATGCGAATACGGCGAAAAAAAAAAGTTACATTAAGAACGAAAATACTCTCTGCATACTTACTTAGTTAAAATAGATGTCGTAACTGATGACATTCTACTGTAGGAAGCACACTTGATGGTAGCCCCTCTCCATGCCTCTGTACATCATTTTCAAGTTGTTTTTTAAAGAATTTATTTCTTCTATTTCTTCTGCTGTAAGTTTTGAGAATTGCGCCGGCAGGAAAACACTCACAGTCTCCTCATCTTCCCCTTCTATATCAACGATTATTTTCCTCCCAAATCTTGTTTCTACCGCTCTCAGCGCTTTAACCTTAAATGGATGGTTAAGTTGCAACTCACTTAACTTTCTATTATGATATTGTGGTGCCTTGGCAATTTTGTTTAATTTCATTAACATATCCATTCTGTTGAAACTGTTATATCTTTTTAAAATTATCAAACTAAATAAACTTACACTTACTGAAGAGGAAAGAAAAGTAGTAGTAGTAGTAGTAGTAGTAGAGAACTCTTCCAACTAGATGATAGTTTTCATGTTGCGCTCTGCTCCTTAAATACTCCCTGCCACCACCTTCACTCCTCACCAGTAGGTTGGACTTGACACTAGTTCACCTTCACTCAAAATTACAACCTACAAAAAACATCCTGTTCGTGACAGAGATAACCTTCAACAAGTTAGAAAGCGGATCTTGCCTAGTAACAGCTGCACTGTAGCACTCCTTAGTGTTTCCCCCTCACCCCTCCAGTAAGAGAGGAGTGAGGGATCATTTTTTTTAACATAAACTAACATCCTGTTCAGCTTTCACCAGCAAGTGACCTATTAAAGCAAATCCAGTTGCCACATAGTTACTGTACCTTGGACACAAGAGTAACCTTTCAAGAAAATTAATTACCTCTTACATAAAGACCTCTGAGTGTGTTGTCCTCATTCTACATGTGGTTGACCCCCTTAGGCAGTGAAAGCTACTCCAGCAAAATCCAGTCACAGCACCTTGCCCCCCCCACACCTTTCAAGAATTAATTACCTCTCACATTAAGACCTTGCAGTATGTGTAGTTAACATTCCACACACGCCTTGGCAAGTGAGAGGCCCCTTCAGGGAGTGAAGCGCACGGGGGGGCATGCGCAGTGGCTGCCGCTGGTCCAGAATTCTTGTCTCGAAAAGCTGGTCCAGAATTCTTCTAGATCCTCTACTTTGATTTAAAGTCCCAATAACTACTTTTACGGTTTTTGGGAGACGCCGAGATGTCGGAATTTTGTCCCGTAAGAGTTCTTCAACGTGTCAGTACATCCACCGACACGAGGCTGACGTATTTGAGCACCCTCAAATACCACCGGACTGAGGCAGGATCGAATCTGCCAAGCTACACAGTCCTGCTGTGCCTTCACATACGGGTATTCTTATTTTGATAATAGGTCCTACGTATGCTTATTCAATCACTTATCTTGTTATATATACTCAAAGATATCCGTTAAAAATAAAACGAAACACAAGACGAAGTTCACCACACATCAACCACGGCCGACTGGATCCCTCCCTGCGCTCAGCTAGGTAGAGGACGCATCAAGTCGGCCGTGTATCAAGATACACTACACGGATAACTCCCGCTCTTTCGATCGACCTCTCAGAAGTGGGAAAAAAGCAACACGCCTCGACATTTTTTCGGCTGGGTTACCCTCACCTGTATTCGCGACTCAGTCGGTCCAATAAACAATAAATAGGCAGACGCCTCGTTGGCAGTCGCCTCCCCTACAACATGTTCTCCTGCATTATCTCAGGCGTGGACACCGCTCTTACTGAAAAGGACATTCTCAACGAACTCCGTATCACCGGCGCCCCAGTCCACGATGTCATCAGGCTCCTAGAACATTCCACCTACTCACCATCCACGCACGTCCTGGCATCTGTATACAGCCAAGAAGACGAGGTAAACATCGTAAACAACGGCGTGACCATCCAGCACAGACGCCACAAAGTGGAGCCCACTCCGGAGTACATAGTGCAGCAGCTCTTCGATGACCCTAGCACCACTCCCTATGTCAATCAACACCAACCCCCACCACCTCCCAAATCCATCCTTCCCACAAACACCACTACGACCACTACTACCACCATCACTACCACCACCATCACCACTTCGGCCTTTACTCCTTCTTATACGACCACCTTTAGTACCACGTCCAACCACCCTTCTCCTCTAATGTCATCCTACATTACTTCCCTCAGTTCCACACCACCCAGTACCCAGCAACCCCCTACCAACCAAACAGATGCAACCAGCGCAACACAACCAGCCACACAAGGAAACGCAGCCACCACCGCAACTCCGACACCTCAGCAACTACCACCACCGAGCTGTGTTCTTCGAGGCGTAGATCCAGCCGTCACAGAATCAGAAATACACCGAGAACTTCAAACAGCAGGAATACCAGCCCGCCGCGCATATCGCATCCACAACGTTAACGGACCAACATTCATGGTGCTGCTACAACTCCCCTCAGAAGAAGTAGTATGTCAGCTGATATCCACCGGCATACGAATTCGCAACCAGCACCATCGAGTGGAACACTCTCGCTCCCCACCCCATTCCATGCGCCCCCCTCCTACTAACTCGCAACGCCGCCCCCGGCCACCCATCCCACCCCCGCAAACGTCTACCTACCTGCTCCCCAAACACTCCTCCTCCCACCCCCATCAGCCGATACTAGACCTATTCCGTCTTCTAGCAACCTCCATCGCTCACATCACAGCTTCCCTTTATTTCATCTTTTCCCAACCCTACATTAACAGTCCCTACTATACCTTCCCAGCGAACCTGTAAATTGTAACAGCGCCATAGATTTTTGTATTATATCTCTGCTCAATAAAGACTCATCTCTTTTGTGAAAAAAAACCACTTAACCAAGAGGCCCCTATTTGCCCCAATCCTTCATTACACATCTCCTTTCCCCTCTCCTTCGTCTATCAAATCTCCTCAACCCCGCCCAAGCTCACGGCCAGAGGGAGGGCGTAACCCTTCAGGTGGCCCGCCCCACCCCTTCAGGGTGGGGAATAAAAACGTTCTCGCACGCACGCCGCTCTTTCACCTTGGCCTCCGTTGCACGTTCCCGAACTTACAAGAATCTGCTTATAATTTTAGTTGGCTATGTCTTAGCGCTTTTTCATGCTACTTGGTTGGCACGTTGGTACTTGATAGAACTGTATATAAAGCACTGCCTACTCGACCTGCATCCGATGGCTGCTTATACTGCCTGCTCATTCCATGTTCAAACGTGTAACACGACTTACAATCGATCTGCCGCTAAATGGTAGCACCAACCGTACCCAATTATCGCGTGAATACAACTAGATAAGCATACAAGCGAAATTTAAAATCTGACAGTAACAGAAAAATTAAAGAATTTTACGTATAAAGTGCTGCTCTAGAGAGTTATAGCTTTAAGACTTTTCGAGAAAGAGGTTTTGAAGAACAAGAAAAACTTGAAACTTTTTATGTATGGTACTTCCCTACATTACTAAGTAGAGATTTCACGAATTTGACAACCACAGCTTCCGACACAAGTTCCTGGTGCTTATTGTTACTAAAACACTTTAAAATGTTACACTGGCACAAAGAAGGTAGAACATAGTTTTTTATAGTCTGGAGCAGACTTGCAGATTTCTTGCAGTACGGTAGAGCCGCCTCAACAAATTTCTGTAGCCGTATAATTAGGCCAATAAATCGTTGCTGGGGATAGCGCAGGCCTCCTCTATCCGACTGTCTGATTAAGTTCATCAATGGGGAAGCGTTAACTGAAGTGGAAACGTTATTCAAGCACGTGCTGCATTCTGTTTTTTCTTCGATTATCCGCACTAAATAACCACACACTAATGCCTGGGATGCAGTTTCCAAAGTGACACACACTGACTCAGGGGGCTCACGAATATCTTCTAGTAAATCAAGTACATACTCAGGGAGCAACACTGGTTCTGTTTCGTCAAGTCCGGGAGAGGATACTGCGGCAGAAAATTTTGAATACCGAGCTCGATAGCTGCAGTCGCTTAAGTGCGGCCAGTATCCAGTATTCGGGAGATTGTAGGTTCGAACCCCACTATCGGCAGCCCTGAAAATGGTTTTCCGTGGTTTCCCATTTTCACACCAGGCAAATGCTGGGGCTGTACCTTAATGAAGGCCACGGCCGCTTCCTACCCACTCCTAGCCCTTCCTTGTCCCATTGTCGCCATAAGACCTATCTGTGTCGGTGCGACGTAAAGCAACTAGCAAAAAAAAAAAAAAAAAAAAAAAATTGAATTTTCCTTGCGAATAACGTTAGCACCATCGGTGGACATTAAAATTCCGGATTTCAGAATTCTCTTTGTGGAATTCTGAGCAGCCCGGGAGTCAGTCATGTCATAGCACCCTCCTCCCATTCTTATAGCACTAAACATGGCTTCAACTGGGTCTCCTGAAAAGGCCCGTGTCAGCACATTAAAAAATCCATTCTGTAGAAGATGAACAATGCACGAAGAAGTAGATAAAGCAGTAAACAGAATAGCTTGATGTGTTTCTTTGGTAAGTCCCTTTAGATTGAGAGCTTTGGACGCTTTTTGTACCTCTTCAAGTTATTGACAGAAATCGTCTTTCAGCCACTGGAGACGCTCGTCTGCTGGAGAAAAGAATATCATTTTGTCCGGATTATTTTGCCTCAGGTGCCGTCTTTTATCGCTGGTGTCATGGATACTGAAGAATTTATACACAGATTTCATAAATCGTATGGTAGGCCCAGCCTCCGAAAAATCGACTCTTGCCGTCAGGGGCGATGAGTTTTCCATTAGGAACTGCAAAGCTGCTGTGACTGGCGGTGAGAACACTTGCACAGCATAGAGTACATCCATCTTTTCTAAAGAACTTGGTTCGACGAACTTCCTCGTTAAATTCCGGACCGGTTCCACTACGAGATTCTTCTGAAGAAGATACAGCTCCTTTAAGAAAGATGAAGTGATAATGCCGTCTTTATCTGCCATATCATGTTCAAGAAACTGAGATCTGATGTTTTTAATAATATGACAATAATCGAAAGACAAATATAGTTGTCTCATGGCTTTGATTGAATGAACTACACACGACTTTAATTCTCCATCACCAAATTTCTTAAACATTGAAGTATTTGTTCTATGATTGTCCGTCACCAGACGAATAACATAGAAACCACATTCTTCGACAGCTTTCAAAACCTGCTGAACCATGAGGAAAAGCTCATGTCACTGTAATGCCTTCACCATGAAGTAGGCAGCCGGAATCGTAAATTTCTTCGTCAACCCATGAATCACAAAGCACAACAATTTGTTGGCGAGTTGAGGGTTTGTTCCAATTTCTTCGTTATAGACTCCCTCTGCTTCGACAAGTCCATAGAATCTGTCCTCATATTAACAGTGCAATTGTCCCCAGAATTTTTTTTTCTTGCTAGTTGCTTTTCGTCGCATTGACACAGATAGGTCTTATGGCGACGATGGGACAGGAGAGGGCTAGGAGTGGGAAGGAAGTGGCCGTGGCCTTAATTAAAGTACAGCCCCAGCATTTGCCTGGTGTGAAAATGGGAAACCACGGAAAACAATTTTCAGGGCTGCCGACAGTAGGGTTCGAACCTACTATCTCCCGAATACTGGATACTGGCCGCACTTAAGCGACTGCAGCTATCCAGCTCGGTCCCAGAAATTGTATTACTTCAAACCTTATATAACGCTTACCATTTTCTGCAATGATGTTTGAAGAGCTCTTGTTAGACGTCTCTGTGCTTGAATCCCTTCTCCACCTCTTCGCTGAAATTAGCGGTTGTTTATAAGCTGGATAATCAGGGAAAAGGCTGGGTACAGATCCTGTTTTTAATTTTCGCGTTTTGCTGGTCATCATCATCATAAGGTTGTGTCATTCCCACTCCTCAGTAGAGGAGGGGCGGGCCACCACCTCAACAAAGGAGCTCTTTGGCCGTTAGACGAAGAAGAAAAGAGAAATTGAGACCAATAAAGAAAGTATGTATTGTACATACCGTAAAGGAGAATATGAAAGAAGTGGCGCATTGTGACCGGGGCAACAAGTCAGGACCCAGGGGAGACCCGCAAAGCACCCCGCACGAAGCAAACCCCTCGAATACCAGGGAAACATGAGACAAGGAGATTATTCGTTGCAACGTATCCCGAGCGCGTATGTAAAAGAAGATACACTGACTGACAGAGCAAATGCAACACCAAGAAGGAGTGGTCAGAACTTTATGCCAATTGCAGGGTAGACTGACGTCACTGAGGTATGCTCATGATGTGAAATGCGCCGCTGTGCTGCGCACGTAGCGAACGATAAATGGGACACGGCGTTGGCGAATGGCCCATTTTGTACCGTGATTTCTCAGCCGACAGTCATTGTAGAACGTGTTGTCGTGTGCCACAGGACACGTGTATAGCTAAGAATGCCAGGCCGCCGTCAACGGAGGCATTTCCAGCAGACAGGCGACTTTACAAGGGGTATGGTGATCGGGCTGAGAAGGGCAGGTTGGTCGCTTCGTCAAATCGCAGCCGATACCCATAGGGATGTGTCCACGGTGCAGCGCCTGTGGCGAAGATGGTTGGCGCAGGGACATGTGGCTCGTGCGAGGGGTCCAGGCGCAGCCCGAGTGACGTCAGCACGCGAGGATCGGCGCATCCGCCGCCAAGCGGTGGCAGCCCCGCACGCCAAGTCAACCGCCATTCTCCAGCATGTGCAAGACATCCTGGCTGTTCCAATATCGACCAGAACAATTTCCCGTCGATTGGTTGAAGGAGGCCTGCACTCCCGGCGTCCGCTCAGAAGACTACCATTGAGTCCACAGCATAGACGTGCACGCCTGGCATGGTGCCGGGCTAGAGCGACTTGGATGAGGGAATGGCGGAACGTCGTGTTCTCCGATGAGTCACGCTTCTGTTCTGTCAGTGATAGTCACCGCAGACGAGTGTGGCGTCGGCGTGGAGAAAGATCAAATCCGGCAGTAACTGTGGAGCGCCCTACCGCTAGACAACGCGGCATCATGGTTTGGGGCGCTATTGCGTATGATTCCACGTCACCTCTAGTGCGTATTCAAGGCACGTTAAATGCCCACCGCTACGTGCAGTATGTGCTGCGGCCGGTGGCACTCCCGTACCTTCAGGGGCTGCCCAATGCTCTGTTTCAGCAGGATAATGCCCGCCCACACACTGCTCGCATCTCCCAACAGGCTCTACGAGGTGTACAGATGCTTCCGTGGCCAGCGTACTCTCCGGATCTCTCACCAATCGAACACGTGTGGGATCTCATTGGACGCCGTTTGCAAACTCTGCCCCAGCCTCGTACGGACGACCAACTGTGGCAAATGGTTGACAGAGAATGGAGAACCATTCCTCAGGACACCATCCGCACTCTTATTGACTCTGTACCTCGACGTGTTTCTGCGTGCATGGCCGCTCGCTGTGGTCCTACATCCTACTGAGTCGATGCCGTGCGCATTGTGTAACCTGCATATCGGTTTGAAATAAACATCAGTTATTCGTCCGTGCCGTCTCTGTTTTTTCCCCAACTTTCATCCCTTTCGAACCACTCCTTCTTGGTGTTGCATTTGCTCTGTCAGTCAGTGTATTACAGAGTTGTACAGAAATTGATCCGACAAAGATTACAAATAGTGAGTAGCAGGAAGTGACGGGTTCAGTGAAAAGTGGGAGGAAGGAACGGGATAATATTGGAGAAGGAAGTAGTATAGAGTTGTAGACAGGTTAGTGACAGATGTGGCCAGTAGACGAAGGAGGTAGTCAGAAGAGGCGGCAGATTAAAAGTGGTGTATGAAGTAGGGACAGTGGTTTGTGGCGGTGGTGGGGTGGGTGGCGGGACGCGGGAAGGGCGAGAAGAAGCGGTGGTGGGAGAAGAACGGACAGGAGTGGGTTGTGAAGAAGATGGGGGACGGGAGGAACGGACGAGCCGCGGCGGGGAACGAGAAGGCTCCACACGGTGGGTTCGCCCTCGAAAGTGGACGCCGGAGGTGATAATATGATCAACATCGGCAAGGGAAGAGTCTTAGGCGAACCATGAAGGTCGGTCCATCGCTGTTGTAGATTCGGAAGACCCGACTGACGGGGATGCCCTCCATTTGCAGTTCATGCAGAATGTCCTGGTCGGTGACGGCAGGGTCAATCCCACGGATGACGCAGCTCGGTGATGAAAACTGTTGATTATCCGTGGGAGGAGAGTCTCCGTTGTGTCGGGAGATGGGCGGAGCTGCGACGGCGGGATCAAATCAGTAGGGGGCGGGGGAGGACAGGAGACAAGCGAAGGTAGTGAAGTAGGTATGGCCGTAATAGGCGAGAAGTGACTATACGTGACAGTGGAAGAAGACGGGGAAAGGTGGGTAGAGTTAGTGACGGCGGTGGTAGTAGTAGTAAGAGTGGGCGAGGTGTGACTGATAACAGGTGTGAAGGGGAAGTCGGGAAGGGAAAGCATTTGTTGTAGCAGATGCTCCGGAGTAGGGACCGCTTCATGTGAGACATCAAAAAGACAGATGCCGTTGGAGATGATTCCTTCTGGCGGTCCGGGATAACGGAAGAAGTCCACGACGTCGGGAGAAGGTTGACCGGAGTGGCCATCCTGAAGGCGAAGAACTGTTTCAACGTAGGCTGCGCGGCGTATTTCATCTCGGATGGCAGTTGGAGAATGAGAGGTGTCCACGTTCTTGATGAGACACGTATACATTGTGTTGGAGGGAGGCGACAGCCAGCTAGGCGTCCGGCCTTGAGATTGTTCTTAGGCCGACTGAGCAGGAGCTGAGAAGAGCGCCACCCAGCCGAAAAAATGCGTGGACATACGTAGGACGAGGGATGTTTGCTGGTCACTTTAAAATCATCATTTACGAAATGTAGACTGCAAACCACGGAATAGTCAGAAGGAATCCATCAAATCAAATCAAATCAAATCAAATCAAATCAAATCAAATCAAATCAAATCAAATCAAATCAAATCAAATCAAATCAAATCAAATCAAATCAAATCAAATCAAATCAAATCAAATCAAATCAAAATCTCTTTATTTGCAAATGAGGTGTCTACCTCGGTGGCAAATGGTACACTAAAATACATTATTGTCAAGCATTAAATTTTAAATTAACAGGAGACGAAGAAAATTTTCCTAGAATACAATATTATACAATTTACGCTAATAATTTTTTCTATTAAACACACACATCATCCTTAATAAATTTATATTGTTTACAAAATTCTACTTATAATATCTTACAAACATAGTCAACTCATATACAGTACGGGTATGTGAAATTACTTCTAATAATACTATACAACTGGTATAAGATTAAAATTAACACTGAATTTATTTACATATTTATATTATACCCATTCTGGAACCTAAGTAGCATAACGACCTGTTGCGTCTTAACCAGAGCCCCTTTTGCCACCACTTTTCAGAATTCCTGAAGGGCCTTCACAGCTACCGTAGCGGTCCCAGGGCCCTCGAAGTCCCCACTGTACTTCACCCCTACAGGCAGTCCCCTACTTGGGCTGTCCAAACTCCTTAGACCAGGGGATGGAATTAATTTAATCACACACATTTATTATTTACAATATCCTGCACTGGTCGAATGCCCTCTAACATTTAATTTATTATCTCTGTTGTTTATTCTCTTCTTGAATATCTGTACAGATTTTGGAGAAGGATCAAACACTACCCCTGGTAAACTGTTCCACTCCTTCACGCCCTTCCCAATGAAAGAAAATTTACCCCAATCGCTTCTGCTAAAATTCCTTCTAATTTTGTACTTGTGGTCAGTTCTACCAATATAATTATTTTCCAACCGAAGCCTCTCACGGATATCTCCCCATGCTTCTTCTCCTATATATGCTCTATATAATCCTATAAGTCTAGTTTTCTCCCTTCTCTTACTTAAAGTTTCCCACCCAAGTTCCTTTAATATTTCTGATACACTACTCTTTCTCCTGAAATCCCCTGTTACAAACCTTGCTGCTTTCCTCTGCACACCATCTAGTTCTTTTATTAGGTATTCTTGGTGAGGATCCCAAACACTGTTTGCATATTCCAGTAATGGAGAACCATACTTAAGTAACTTTTTTCTTTTAATTCTTTGTTGCATCCTTTAAGTAGTCTCATTATGACATGTAACGATCTGTATGCTTTCCCAACAATGTCATCAACATGACCCTTCCAGTGCAAATTACTTTCAAATCTCACACCTAAGTATTTGCATTTGCCATCTTTTGGGATAACTACCTCATCCAAAGTATATTCAAATTCAGTTTTAAAGCTCCTGTTTGTAAATGTTGTAACAGTTGATTTGCCTCCATTAATCTTCATATTATTTTCTTCAACCCATTGTTGGATACTGTCAAGGTCCCTTTGTAATTCTGAACAATCCTCAATGTTATTTATTTCCCTATAAACAATTATGTCATCTGCATACAATCTTATTTACGATGTTATATTGTTCCCTAAATCATTTGCATATATTAAAAAAAGTAACGGACCGATTATACTACCCTGTGCAATTCCCTTCCAAACTTTCTCTTCCTGTGACATATTATTTCCTACTTTGACTTTCTGAACCCTTGAATTTAGAAATGTTCTTATCCAACGTATAACCCTTACGTCCAATCCTATTCCCTCCAATTTCTTTAATAATATTCCATGTTCCACTCTATCGAAGGCTTTGGAAAGATCTATGGCTATGCAATCTAACTGGCCTCCTGAATCTAACTGATCTGATATGTCCTGCTGAAATCCCACCAGTTGTGCCTCGCAAGAAAATTTCTTTCTAAATCCATACTGGCTCCACATGAACCAATTTTTATCATCACATATCCCTCTGATGTACTTTGCTATTAAACTCTCCAGTATTTTACAAACTATACTGGTCAGGCTGATTGGTCTGTAGTTCTCTGGTTTCCTTTTATCACCCTTTCCTTTATAAAGTGGTATTATTATAGATTCCTTCCATTCCTTTGGTATCACACTATTATTTATGACATAGTCAAAGAGAAATTTTAAATAAGGCACTATATACCACCCCATTGTCTTTAATACCTCCCCAGTAATTTGATCACTTCCTGCTGCTTTTCCTTGCTGAAGCAGTTGGATTTCTCTGAAAATATCTTCATTTGTGAATGAGAAGCTTCTTGTTTCCCTCTGTGTCTCTCCCTCTCTATCTTCTGTTACGGTTTCCAAGTCCTGACAATCTTCTACTGAATCTCGGAATTCCCTACTAAAGAGGTTTGCTTTCTCAGTATCTGTTAAATAGTGTTCACCCCCTTCTCCCACCATTGTAGGAATTTGGATTCCTTTTCCTTTTTGATTCCTAATATATGAATACAGCTTTTTCCATTTCCCTTTGTGGTCATTACCCTCTTGAAGAATGCTATTCATATAATTCTCTTTAGCTTCCTTTTTCACTCTATTCAGTTCCCTCATTAGCTGTTTTCTAGTTTCTCTATTCTCCCTACCCTCTTTGATTTTCCTGTTTACTATTCTACATTTTCTTTTTAATTTTCTTATTTCCCTTGTGAAATAAACATTTACTTCCCTTGCTGTTTCCTTCCCTGGATATAATACTTAACCACTTTCGACGCAATTCCGTACGGCATTCTAGTTTCCCTTTCTTTGATTTGCAGAAAGGCACGCAGCAGTACAAAATTTTCACTGAAAACAAGTATACTACCCTATTTCTCGCAATTTCATTCCGACAGGTCTGGAGCCGGTTGGTGCTGCTACATGCTGTGGGTATTTGTAAACGGAGTGTTTCATTTAGTGCCATGTTAAAATGTTGTAAACCGAGTTCGATAGCTGCAGTCGCTTAAGTGCGGCCATTATCCAGTATTCGGGAGATAGTAGGTTCGAACCCCACTGTCGGGAGCCCTGAAAATGGTTTTCCGTGGTTTTCCATTTTCACACCAGGCAAATGCTGGGGCTGTACCTTAATTAAGGCCACGGCCGCTTCCTTCCCACTGCTAGCCCTTTCCTGTCCCATCGTCGCCATAAGACCTATCTGTATCGGTGCGACGTAAAGCAACTAGCAAAAGAAAAAAAAAAAGAAAAAAATGTTGTAATGAGCAGGCAGTAGAAGCAAGCAGCCATCGGATGCAGATCGAGCAGACAGTGATATAAAGTCCGGTGTTAAGAAAGAAGAAGAAGAAAGTGCGCCGGTGTCGCGGGAAGAGATGGGCACTATCGACTGAAAACCGCTATCGACTAGTCGGGCGATAGTCCCTTCGAACTATCGACTAAATAGTCGAATGTTTTCAGTCGAACAAAAGTATTCATTACTTCCTGTCGAGAAGACTGAACAGTCGAATGATTTCAGTCGAATGAAAGTAGTCATATAACGCAACTAGTCAGTCCATGAAAAACATTCGAATGTTTCCAGTCGAAACTCTCCGTATCAAAAGTGGAGAGTCGTACTTTTACGAATTCGACTCATTTTAACATAATTTTACCCATAATTAGAAATCACTTGTATAGACACGCATTAAAATCCGATTTACGCACTCATTCGTACACGGGGCTAATAGATAGAGAGATGCCCTTAATACGAACCAACATCATACGAATGGCCTTTCTTGGTGCTAAATGGACAGTGAAACGTAGAAAGACGACAATGAGGCTCTATTCCCGAACAATGCTAACAATAATAATATGTAAAACGCGTTGCCGTAGTGCACAATCATGATATACTGTAGATGAGAACAGCCAAACACAAAACTACCGTATTTTCTAGATTATTATTATTATTATTATTATTATTATTATTATTATTATTATTATTATTATTATTATTATAGTTATGCCTAGTGTATGAATAGGGCTTAACGTAATTATCATAAACAAATATGCAACGAAATAAAGAGCATATAAACGACAAGAAAAAATCGCCATGTATCGTAGGTACATATGAAGTTAACATAATTATATATTACATATCCGACGTGACCATAAACCGATAGTTCCATTCGCTTCCATGTCGCTGTGACTTGAGTCAAATACAGTAGAGACAATACACGAAACTTACGGATTTCGCCTTGCTAAAATGGGAGATAATTTGACGGTGGCGCTCCTAGTGACTTGACCTGAACAAATCGCGCTAAATTCAAATATCAATGGAAATGTATATACGGAAATGGATAAATAAATTACGTCTAGAAAGACAGTGGTATTGAGATATTAACTTCGAAGTTGCTAAAGCAATTCTGGATAAATGAATGAAGAATTATTTAAAAGGTTATTATTCAAAGACTGAAATTAGACATATAAACAAGGTGTGAAATGGACTGCTGTGAAATGGCTTGATCTTTCATTTATGCATTACTTTTTTAGCTTTAGCATACCTGCCTGAAATCTTACGGTTGGATTTGTCTTTTTTCCCCATTTAAGAACAATGTATCATCACATTAAGACATTTGTCAATAAAAATATCGGCACATTCCTTACACATATGATGCAATGAATTAACATTTAATAGCTGGACAATTTTCCTCTTAACATGAAGCCTACTAACAGAAATAATCTATAAAATCCCGGCTTTAATCTGAGAAGAGGGATAAAAGAAAGAAAAGTTTGAAAATGTTGTCGATAGTGATGCTTTGAGGAATATTTACGTACAATTAGAGTAAAAATGTAACATACCCTTGGCTGTATAGTCGAGGATTTTTAAAGTCGCTGGCCTGGAAATGATCTGAACAGATCTTATAATTCTTATACAAGCGTAACGTCCCTTCTTTCTTGTACACTTTATCCAAATCGCTTCTGTGACATTTCAAAACCCACAGATCACACCTACAACAACACATCGGTATTGAAGGTTAACTGCTGCACTATACAATAAAATATGCGTATTATATTTTAAGCCCGTTAAAACATAGGTCGAGCAGGTCAGAAGATTATGAAGTACTATAAAAATCTCTGTCACTGGAAGAATATATATGCAAACACAATATTACTTACATGTTCTTGTCACGAGGGAACCTGAAGAACGAGCGCGCATTTTTCTCTACTTCGTAATTACTGCAGCCAAACACAGCACATACCTTTCCGCTCGTGTTGAGAGGAGATATCAAGGAATGACACACGCTACTATTTAATTATGTCAACTCACTGAAAACGCATAAATAACACCAAAAACTTCACACGAAAATACACGTTCTCTTATGACAGAATCAGTACCGTTCAGGTCTATCCGCTAGAATGAGCTCCAATAGCTGTCTCTCGATATCTCGCTCAGTGTCGTGTATTGTCTCTACTGTATTTGCTTGAGTGCGACTGAATTCAGTCGATTTGTTTTGTGCTGACTGGACAGTGAAACGTTGAGAGATGCGTGGCGGGAATGCGACTGAATTCAGTCGACTTGTTTTTTAAAGTAGTCGACTGTTCTATCACTATCAGCCATATTCAATCGTTTTTACGATGTGGCCTCTTTAAGTCCAAAGCAAGGTAGGTTTTCATGAGGTCTCTCCATCTGGGACGGTCTTGAGCGATGTTCTGCCAATTGATCCCAGTAATCTTTCGGATGTCTTTATCCCATCTGTCCGGTGGTCTTCCCCTTGGTCGACTGTTACGATAGTTTAAACTATCGACTAATTCGATAGTTATCAGTCGATAGTGCCCATATCTACGCGGGACACTTATTCTCTTTGCGGGACACCATGTGGGTGAAGATCAGCTGTCTTTATTAAATAAATTTGTTGATTTTCGTTAAAGATCCTATTAATGATTTAAGGATGGTAGTCAGCACGATAGAAGGGGAAGCCCGTGAACCTTCTCTGAAAAATTTAACGAAAGATTTTGGGAAACCACGAAGTAAACAGAATGAGGTTAGTATTTGTATAGGTTATAAAATATTTTTGTTATTGGCCTACTGACACGTCCTGTGAAGCACAGTAGTGAGCATTAGCATATCAAGAAATATCCGAAAGGACTGCGTTTCACAGTGACGCTTGATTTGGCTGTGTGCTTTTAATGGTGCGAATAGCATATTTTCTTCTCCAACTAGGATACTTCGAAAAAACTTTGGGATAACCTACGATTGCCTTCTATGCCTCAATTACACCGTTAAGTGAGGGCTACGTGTGTTCATATTAATATGTATAATTTTGTAGCATATTAAATGTGCTCTCATACTATCACGAAATACACACATAGTTTAGTAAAAGAGAAACAAACTTGCTACAGAAACGTAGTTATCTGAATGTGATTGCAACCATTAATATTTGTTGCATGGAGCTTGTTTAGAAATGGTTTATCATTCTTAATGTTGTCGTAAAATTCACTACAGCTAAGACTAATGTTGATGTTTAATTTACAGATTGGTAGGCCCTTCATGTGTAGAGCTAACTGGAACGGCTGCCCTAGGTTTTAAAGAGACTGGTCTAGAAATCGATTTTAATAATGTATTAAGGTGCGCTCGAAAGAGCATGACTTAACCTAGTAAAACCATTTACAAATTAGCAATTTTTTATATTCTCAGTTCATAACTTTTAGAGTATTCCCTACTATATTCGTTAGTTGATTTCACCCTTTTCGGACATTGCGTTATATGATATAAACTGCACTTTTGATCACAGAGGGAACGAACGCACTCATTGTTTGGTTTATCAAAGATGGTATTCCTGCAAATACAGTGGTGAAAGCTCTTGACCTTCTTTAGTCCAGTTTCTGCCATATATAGCGCTTGCACTATAGAACGCCTCTTCTATCTCTTCTCTCTTCGCCTCTCTCTGTCCTTGAAGCTTCTGGCTTGATCTAGTAGCTGGCAAAAAGTGTTTTAATCGTATGTCTTCTATGAAGGTGGTTTCCCTCATAAGAACATAAACTAGCCTAGAATCTGTTTTAAAACACGTATCGCAGTTAGCATCTTCAAAGGAAAATTGCTAACAATAATAAGACTGCGAGATGCCTGAATTTAGTCCTGTAGGAGTTCTTTTGCTTACCCGTAGATTTACCGACACGAGGGTGACGTATTTGACCACCTTGAAATACCACTGGACTGAGCCAGGATCGAACCTGCCAATTTGGGGTGAGAAGGCCTGTGCCTTTTCCTATGGGAATCAACATCTACATCATCTGATGGCCAAGCAGGCATCAGTTTTTGGTAAAGAGACAAAGTCTCTCATAGTGCATTGGCACTGCCGGTGGCTCCAAGTAGCCTACGCAGTGGCCTCCACGGTATGCACTAGCAGGTGTCTTGGAAGGTGTGTTAGGTACCAAATGATGAGCCCAACCTAGCACACGAGGGCAAAACGCTGGCAACCAGGAATGAGCTAGCTGCAAAATTTATAATGTCCAATAATGGACCATTTATATTGCTATTATAAATTTATTTAAACCTAGGAATTTCATTTTTGTCCGTATTGAACTGAGAAAGGATGATAGGAAAAACTTAAAACGGTCCACCTTTTCAATACAAAAATGTTATATTTATTTATAACATGTATTTGCACTTGGAACTAGTTTTGACGCTGTGTTTGCGTCATCATCAGCCAAAATGTGGGAAATAGGCAAGATGTAGGCATTTATATTACACAAGGCGTAACATTAAACAATACACATCTTACAAGGAGATAAAAACAGGGACGAATATAGAAACAAATGAATCGTTGAGAAAACAAAAGTTATACATATTAAAAATAACCTTAACCACACATCTTGCAGTGCGAAAGTGTTCTTCTTGAATGATTCCTGAATATAAAAACACACGCGCACACATTTCTGAAGAGCCAGCAGGCAGGACAAAGTAAAGTGACACCTTAAGAGTTCTTCTGAGAAGAGTTCATCATTTTTTCTATGTTCCGACTAACTAATGAAGTCTCCCTTCAGTTCCTGATAAACATACACAACAGGAAATTCTCCTTCACTCTCAACAATAGCTCTAAAGACCAACGGTAAAATTTTTATTTTAAATATTGTGCAGAGACGTGAAAGCATGATTTTGAACATGATATAACTCCTTCTTATAACCCAGTTTTTTATACAAGGTGTTGCATTAAATAACACACATCTTACGAGGAGATAAAAACAGGGATGAATGTAGAAACACATGCATCGTTGAGAAAGCAAGTTATACATATTAAAAATAAGCTTAACCACATAACTTGCAGTGCGAAAATATTTGCCTTGAATGATTTCTGAATACAAAACGCGCGCGCACACACTTCTAAAGAGCCAGCAGGCAGGAAAAAGTAAGGTGAAAACTTAAGAGTTCTTCTGAGAAGAGTTCATCATTCTTTCTATGATCTGACTAACTAATGAAGTCTCCCTTGAGTTCCTGATAAACATACACAACAGGAAATTAAACAATACACATCTTACAAGGAGATAAAAACAGGGAAAGTTATACATATTAAAAATAACCTTAACCACACATCTTGTAGTGCGAAAATATTCGTCTTGAGTGATTCATGAATGCAAAACACGCGCACACATTTCTGAAGAGCCAGCAGGCAGGAAAAAGTAATGTGAAACCTTCAAAGGTGGTTAAATGAAGAAGTTATATCATGTTCAAGATCATGCTTCCACATCTCTGCACAGTATTTAAAATACAATTTACCGTTGGTCTTTTATAGCTATTGTTGAGAGTTAAGGAGAATTTCCTGTTGTGTATGTTTATCAGGAACTCAAGGGAGACTTCATTAATTAGTCGGAACATAGAAAGAATGATGAACTCTTCTCAGAAGAACTCTTAAGGTTTCACCTTACTTTTTCCTATCTGCTGGCTCTTTAGAAATGTGTGCGCGTGCGTCTTGTATTCAGGAATCATTCAAGGCAAATATTTTCGCACTGCAAGTTGTGTGGTTAAACTTATTTTTAATATGTATAATTTTGGCTTTCTCAACGATGCATTTGTTTCTACATTCGTCCCTGCCTTTATCTCCTCGTAAGATGTGTATTGTTTAATGTAACACCTTGTGTAAAAAATTGGGTTAAATGAAGGAGTTATATTATATTCAAGATCATGCTTTCACGTCTCTGCACAATATTTAAAATGAAATTTACCGTGGTCTTTATAGCTATTGTTGAGAGTGAAGGAGGTTTTCCTGTTGTGTATGTTTATCAGGAACTCAAGGGAGACTTCATTAGTTAGTTGGAACACAGAAAAAATGATGAACTCTTCTCAGAAGAACTCTTAAGGTTTCACATTACTTTTTCCTGCCTGCTGGCTCTTCAGAAATGTGTGCGCGTGTGTTTTGTATTCATGAATCGCTCAAGACGAATATTTTCGCACTACAAGATGTGTGGTTAAGGTTATTTTTAATATGTATAACTTTCCCTGTTTTAATCTCCTTGTAAGATGTGTATTGTTTAATTTCCTGTTGTGTATGTTTATCAGGAACTCAAGGGAGACTTCATTAGTTAGTCAGATCATAGAAAGAATGATGAACTCTTCTCAGAAGAACTCTTAAGGTTTCACCTTACTTTTTCCTGCCTGCTGGCTCTTTAGAAGTGTGTGCGCGCGCGTTTTGTATTCAGGAATCATTCAAGGCAAATATTTTCGCACTGCAAGTTATGTGGTTAAGCTTATTTTTAATATGTATAACTTGCTTTCTCAACAATGCATGTGTTTCTACATTCATCCCTGTTTTTATCTCCTCGTAAGATGTGTGTTATTTAATGCAACACCTTGTATAAAAAACTGGGTTATATTATACCCTTCAGGGCACATTAATACTGCAGGATGATACCTACCTGCTCTTCTGTTCTTGCATACGGGCACCAGCTCAGCTACAGTCGGCAGAAATGGTCGATAATTTGGGTTCTTATGACGAGAGGATCATGGGGAACTCATATACTACATTAAACTACGAAATGAGGAACACTTTCGCTGTGATCAGAATTTTGAGCATAAGTTTGTATTCACAACACAAGTTAATTACAAGGATTGCACCTGTAGTGCCAAAATAAGTGCGCCAAAGGCTCACATCTACAAACTAAAAGGAAGACAAAGAAAATACAATCTGGATGATGACGTAATGCTGAAGTTTGTCGATCTGTGAACCAGGAAAGAACGGATGTGTCCCCACATGGAGACCACATCCCTATGCCTGCGACATAAAATGATATAATGGTAGAATTAAGGATACCCGCAGAGATTACCGCTATTATGAAGTTTCCTCCCATACCGGGATATTTATATACACAAAAATTAGCAGCACAATAAGTAATAAAAATACAGATAACCTACTCTAGCGCCCTCAATCTCCTATTTACACGGACGTGAACCCACGTCCACCAGGCATAACTTTGTGTCAACAGATGGACTCTTACAATAATTATATCGTGCGAGATAACTTAAGGGTAAATATGCGACCATAAGAAATGCAGAAACAACAACAAAATAAAGGAAAGGAGATAAACGTTCGAATGAATGAGGTAACAGTGTCCCCAGAAAACATCTCTGTTGCAAAGGAAAGATGACCTTCGCGCGGGCTACACTAAGATGGCTGTGCTACCCCCAGAGTGCGGGCCGAGCATTGACCTGCTTCGTCTAGCCATGAGGGACTCGCCCTAAGCAAAAAATTTGTAAACACACCGACAGGCTGTGACCCAGTATCACGGTACTCGAGCTCCCAGAGCTAACTTCACACAGGGGCTTTTATTTATCTACGCTTGACAAAGCAAAATAGCCACAAAAATAAGTGAGGAAATACATCTTACACTATGTATCCGATTTCACTGACAAACAAGCACGGGCCCCAATTATAACATCAAAAGTCTACGATCGTACTACACCCCGATAAATAAAATATCGTCAAATTTACGACGAGGTCACAGTCACCTAAGGTCTGTGGTTCAAGCCCTGTCTGGCAGAGTCGCACAGAGTCCAATAATACTAATGTCTCCACCAGCGTTACAGATCACGTTCATCTAAGTAGCATAAATAGAGCCATGCCTATAATCGAAATACGATTAGCATGCACCCCTAACATCACGCAGATATGTCTGCCCTTCCCTTGTAATATAATGGGAATTACACATAGTGATCCTAATCCCATAAGTAAAATGTATTTAACGACCGACCCAAATGAAAATATCCGGTCTATCGTACTCAAACAAATACGTATCACTAGGCACACTACCTCTTGCCGCGATAACAAAATTACCTCATTGTCTGCTTCACATGAAGATGAAAATTAAACAAATCTAACTACTCTTACTCTCAGATATATCAAACAATCTTAATATGCAGCCTGATGGGCCAGAATCAAATCCTGTATTAATATTTACACGTTTAATTCTACTATCTCTGCGTGACACCTTAACTCTACCATATGTCTAGTAATTCATGGTCCACTCATCTCATTTTTGATCGATCTCCTCCTCTCTCCCTCCGGGTAGGCTAGCATGATTTAGCCCATCACGGTAGAAGTCTCAGCCAGGTTCGATTGTTGGAGTCCGGTCTTCCTGCTTCGCTGGTTCATGGTGCTGTCTTCTTCTTGAGGGATGCCTCGTTCAAGGTAGCGTCTTCGAAGCCACGTTCTGAAGTTCTTGCAGCTTACTCCCCTCGGAATATCTCGCCTTCTTACTACAATGAAATATTCACTATAAACACTACGCCACATTCTGGACATTTATTTAGGTTGAACTAGCACACAGCGCTAACACTTTGCAGTACACACTCCTCGTCCTCCATTCTCATATAACTGCATACTCGCTAACTTGTGTACTGTGCCATAAACTATTTTCTGCTCTATAGACTATCCACTCGGTTATTGTGTTTTTATGCCCGCTTAACTTGGATTCAACAGTCTATCAGAGGATAAATATAGACCTCCTTAGCCTATTGTCCACACTTCCTCGGCACCTCGGGAGCTTCGCCCCTACCGCTATTTATCCGAGTCTACAAGTATGGCTTTCTATTGTTACTGATACCATTAAGCACACGCGATCTCATTGATAGGTATCTGAACATCGCGCCACTTACAAATCCACCACCTGTAACTCCGTAAGTCTCCTATCCACTGGATCAAAGTTATCGCACTGTAATAATTACACGCTGTCTTTGTTCTGAACAAAAGGTTTCTGGCGCAATCTAGGCAGACGTGCGACGCGTGCCGGCAGCAATATGATAGTCAACTGGATGATCTCCCCCCATATCACTCAGCTTTTATATGAGGCAACACACCAAAGAACGCCAGGGAAAGTCCCGAGAAACAACTTGAGTCTGGAATGTGGCCACTACAGAGCTTCCCACGGTGGTTCTGCTTGGTACATATTTATTGATCTAATCATATGTTAATAAACCTAAAGGTATCTACAGCTTCGTAAAATTCTAGCAATCATTTCCATCTTTTTATTTACCTGAGAAACCTTCAATTACGGGAATTACGACCCAATTTCCGTAATGTGGTGGGCCTGTCTGCTCCCGCTAAAAATCTCTGTTAAGATGGTAGGTCTCTCCCCCAGACAAAATCCCATCTCTCTTTCTCTCTTCCTCACATATTCTTTCTTCGTCACACATGACCACGCCTTGCCTCGGGAAATCACCTTCTCGCTTCCCGCGCTCTGTATAGCATCACGCCCTCACAAGCGGCGTCCTACTGCAAAATTTTTACTGCATTAAATATCCATACTCGCAGTCAGACATAATGGTACAATATGAAGGAGTTATATCATGTTCAAAATCATGCTTTCACGTCTCTGCACAATATTTAAAATAAAAATTTTACCGTTGGTCTTTAGAGCTATTGTTGAGAGTGAAGGAGAATTTCCTGTTGTGTATGTTTATCAGGAACTGAAGGGAGACTTCATTAGTTAGTCGGAACATAGAAAAAATGATGAACTCTTCTCAGAAGAACTCTTAAGGTGTCACTTTACTTTGTCCTGCCTGCTGGCTCTTCAGAAATGTGTGCGCGTGTGTTTTTATATTCAGGAATCATTCAAGAAGAACACTTTCGCACTGCAAGATGTGTGGTTAAGGTTATTTTTAATATGTATAACTTTTGTTTTCTCAACGATTCATTTGTTTCTATATTCGTCCCTGTTTTTATCTCCTTGTAAGATGTGTATTGTTTAATGTTACGCCTTGTGTAATATAACTGCCTACATCTTGCCTATTTCCCACATTTTGGCTGATGACGCAAACACAGCGTCGAAACTAGTTCCAAGTGCAAATACATGTTATAAATAAATATAACATTTTTGTATTGAAAAGGTGGACCGTTTTAAGTTTTTCCTATCATCCATTATAAATTTACTCACTCGGGACAAATATTTTAGATTCCCTACGGGAATCAACATCTATATCATCTGATGGCCAAGCAGACATCAATTTTTGGTAAAGAGACAAAGTCTTTCATAGTGCATTGGCACTGCCGGTGGCTCCAAGTAGCCTACGCAGTGGTATATCACCATCATACCTTCCATATTACCTGACAAATACGTCCGCTATCCCCTTATCAATGCAGTAGAGATGATCGAAAGAGTGCTGAAAGAAATTTTACAGATTCCTATAGAAATGCCCAACTCAATGGCACCAATATAATTCGTCTGTTATTGGACATTATAAATTTTCCAGCTAATTCATCAACATCTATATCACCTGATGGTCAAGCAGGCATCATTTTTTTTTTTTTTTTTGATAATGAGACAAAGTCTCTCATAGTGCATTGGCACTGCTGGTGGCTCCAAGTAGCATACGCTGTGGCCTCTACAGTATGCACTAGCCATGCGTCTTGGTAGGTGTGCTATTTACCAACTGATGAGCTGAACTTAGCACGCTGGGGCAAAACGCTGGCTACCAGGAGTGAATTAGCTAAAAAATTTATAATGTCCAATAACAGACCAACTATATTGGTATTATAAATTTGCTAATTCGGGACAAATATTTCAGGTTCTCTATGGGAATCAACATCTATATTATCAACTCAATGGTGTACACCCATTGTAAATATGAAGGTCTTGGCTCATTCAGAGCCGAATGGGAAGCTATTCTTGCACAGTGCGCATTGAGGTCTCTAAAAAAATTCTGCAAACCTATATGTCACTAACTCATGCAATTTGGATGAGAAAAATTACGTTTGTATCAGTTGAAATGAATAAGATCTTTTAATTTTAAATACTTTGAACAGATGCTTGTTAACTTAGGATTGAGCTCACTGAGATGAGTATCAACCATAGTAAACTATCTCATAAAGGTAAGGGTGTTATTCTTTATAAAGACTACACTCCTGCTAATAATTGAATCACCGGGCGAGTTGGCCGTGCAGTTAGGAGCGCGCAGCTGTGAGCTTGCATTTGGGAGATAGTGGGTTTGAACCCCACTGTCGGCAGGTCTGAAGATGGTTTTCCGTGGTTTCCCATTTTCACACCAGGCAAATACTGGGGCTGTACCTTAATTAAGGCCATGGCCGCTTCCTTCCCATTCCTAGGCCTTTCCTGTCGCATCGTCGCCATAAGACATATCCGTGCCGGTGCGACGTGAAGCAAAATAGCAATAATTGAATCTGGCATCATGATAGATTATCTTGCTTCGAATGGAAGGATGCCCTCAAAATAACGTGTAATGTTGCTGCAGTCCGTGCTGTGCTGAGAGAAGCCTGGATGGTAATCACTGTTGACATTGCCACATTGTGATCAAAGCCCTTCCACAAGTTCTTGGCTTTTGCCCGCAAGGTGAAACTCTTTGAAATGCCAGTCACCACACCGTTTGTCACATGCTAGCTGACTCTTTACAAAGGAGAAGATATAACCCCTCATGAGAAAGTTTCTGTAATCACTATGCAAGGGAGCACGAGGCGAATAAACATCATAGCCTTTAATGCTGACTCAAAAAACTGGCTACATACTGGATCCTACTGTGAGGTTTTGACGTAAGTTCAGACCAGCAACAGGAGGCTATCAGCGAACCTACAGTGCCCAAGCATAAGTGCAACCTTGAACATATTGAGATGATTGGATTGATGGTGGGTGCTTGTGGAATGATTCTCATCCTTTATGTAAAGATCTGCAAAATGCCAGGCATCCCAAAATATACAGTCAAAGAAATTGAATCTTGGCAGTTAAGGATTTTGTTACAATTTTACATAATCACTTACTGTATATGATGTAATATTGTCTTATTGTTCTTGATCTCTTCTACTATATTCCTATCTTGTATCACTACTTGTCTAACCATTTATTATTTGTCTTTTTATGCTTTCTCCTTGTGATAACGTTGATAATTTTCAGGAAAATAAAATAAAACATGGATGTATAATTTCAACAGGTGCATTAAAAAATGTACCTGAAAATGCATCAAGGTTATCCACCAAAATAATCTCAATTCTTGAAATCATTTAACATTTCTACCCATTTCTCTTCACTTTTTAATTTATTGGTTTTCCAGTTATGTATATTTAATGTAAACAGTACAACAGTTTCACTCATTTTGCTGATGAATTTTTTTTTTAAAATCAGCTGCAGGCGAAGTTGTTAAATTAGCTTAACTGAGGCTGCAGACATTTCACCATTCCATTTCTGCTGACATATTTATTTTATGACTAATTAATTTCAAACTTGGGTCAATTTAAATAATAATAGTAACAATAATAATAGGGATAGCGCACAAATATGCGTAGTAGTTTTTTTTTTTTTAGATCAATGTTCCTTACAGAACTGTGTAAGTCTTTTCTCACACTTCATGACATGATATCTGTCACATTGTTTGTCACATAACCTGCATATACACTGAATGTCTGGTTGATGAAAACTCGTTTCTACACACTTTGTGGTAAAAACGCTTCACTGAGAATCTGGTCACCGCATATTGCAAGTTGTATAATGCCTGCATCTATACCCGTGAGGTCATTGCGTCCCTGCAGAAGAAGTCGCCCCAAGTTTCCTTCTGCTTTTCACTCAGAATGTTCATTATTTCTTCATGTTCTGGTGTAGACTGGAGAAGCAGCTGGAGTCTCAATTCCTCGATGAATGGGAGCTCTCTCGTTAAGGAATAGGCTAGGCATGAAGGCATGAATTTTGGCAGACAGGAGAAAAAAAAAAAAAGGGACAATTTATAAACTGGCTGAGACACCAAGACAGTCCCAGTTAAACCAAGACATTTGGTAAGCCTAAGCACATTTCAAAATGCGGGGTGGTGTGTGCCTGGTTGCTCAGTTTTATTTTGTTTCAGTTGGTAGTTATATTTTTGATTTTTATTTCCGGAACAGATGGAGTCATAATGTAGGCTGTGATTAGGTATGAAACTAATGGTTTGTTTTAAATTAGGCCTACCACCATCTATGTATCTGTATGTGTGGATGTAGTAAATTGCTCTATTTCTGTTTTATATATATATATTTAAAATACTCTATGTATTGCACTGAGCCCACCTTATGACCATGATTGTTAAGGTGTCAAGTCGGTATGGTCTGACACCACAGCTGGTTTGAGTCCTGTTGGTCGAAAAAAATTCATTGATGGTTATCAGAACGTTGGCCAGCAGGATAGGAGAGGTGGTGGTACGCTATTTCCTATCACTAGATTGCATGCCAAATTTCTCTGCAGTGTTCATGTGGAATGAGGGAATACAGCGCTGTTGATGGTGATTTGTCGGATGGAGACATTAAGCCTTGAGCAGACGTCTTGGTGTTATTCGACAGGAGTAGGCTAAGTGCTGGACCCCTTTCTCCCTTCCTACTATCATCTATCACGTTATTCATTTCATCTCGTTAAACCAAACAAGTGGCTGTGTGGTTTGGGTCCTGTAGCTGTCAGCCTGCATTCGGGAGATAGTGGGTTCGAACCCCACTGTTGGTAGCCCTGAAAATACAGGGTCTTTCACTCAAACTGGGGCTGGCCGGTCGGCCGGCGCAGTGCAGCGGGTAGACGGGCGAGCTGAAGGTCCGACGAGCACATGGTAACTCGCTGAGCTTGGGGGCGGGAGAGCGCCCATATGAATCGCATGTAGATAATAAGCACACATAATAACACATAATCAAAGTAAAATCATTTCTCACCTTGTCACAGAAGATGTTGAAAATGTCCTCCACCTGCATCTACACATTTCTGGCTTCATCTAAGGAAATTTTCGTTCATACGCATTAATTCATCTACTGAGATAGCGTCAATTTCTCTCGTGATATTTTGAGTTCATCTAGGGTGTGAAAATAGGACTGTTGGTGGGAGTAACTCCAGACAGGATAATAGGGCTTATAGTTTTTGAAACCACAGTCACTGGGCAGAGATGCAGGAATGACATTCTCGTACCATTTTATAACAATTAACAGACAATCAATGCCAGTCTGGATATTTCCAGCAAGACTCGGCAACCTCACATGCGGCTAACGAGTCATTAAGTGTAATTGTGGAGATTTTTGACAACAGAGTAATTAGTAAACCATTGTGACCCGCTAGATCGCGGGATCTTACGGTTTGAGATTTTTATTTATGGGAAAAATTGAAAAATAATCTTTATGCAAAAATCCCTCGCACTGTAGATTAACTCAAAATATCACGAGAGAAATTGAGGCTATCTCGGTAGATGAACTAATGCGTATGAATGAAAATTTCCTTAGATGTAGCCAGAAATGTGTAGATGCAGGTGGAGGACAGTTTCAACATCTTCTGTGACAAGGTGAGAAAGTATTTTACTTTGATTATGCGTTATTAATTTGCTTGTTATTTACATGTGATTCATATGGGCGCTTTCCCGGCTCCAAGCTCAGCGAGTTGCCATGTGCTCGTCTGAGCAGCTCGCCCATCTACCCGCTGTGTTGCGCCAGCCGTCCCCACTTTGAGTGGAAGACTCTGTAGTTTTCCGTGGTTTCCGATTTTCACAGCAGGCAAATGCTGGGGCTGTACCTTAATTAAGACCATGGGCGCTCCCTTCCAACTCCTAGCTCTTTCCTGCCCCATCGCCGCAATAAGACCTATCTGTGTTGGTGTGATGTAAAGCAGATTTTAAATAAATAAAAAATAATCTTGTCAGCATTTGGTCGTAAAAACTCACTTCGAAGATTCATCTCACTTCATATCTGACCTCATAGAGAAACAGGTCAAGGGTTGGACATATATACTCCATTTATTGTACCAAGCATGTACTACATGCATATTCTCTCTCTTGTATGCAGGCACACACATTCACTTACTCCCTCCCTTCCTGATACTGATCTATTACAGTATCATAATAATACTGTTTATTTACGTATTTATAATCTTCTTCCCTACAACACTTTTGAAATCTGCAGAGGAAGTAGGGCAGCCGGGATGTTGGGATGGGACAGGAGCTTTATTTTGGGTGGGAGATTATTCCTAAGTTGAGTAGAATGATTTTACGACTGTGAGAGGTGTGCAGGAGAAGGTTATACATGAGCCCAGGTGGGACAAAAGGGGATTGAAAGTCGAGGGAGAGAGTTGAACAATACCAGTGAAAGACTTTTGTTGGAAACAGAGGTCTATTTCTTATGTATTTGTTGAATGAATCAACGACTTCCTGCAATTACGGGTTGCCACAATGGACAAAGTAAAGCATATCAGGATATGGAATGTTTAATCATATATGGAAATATAGCAGTAATATGGATTCTTTAAAGTATGGAGATCCAAAGAAATGAGATC
The DNA here is from genome assembly GCF_040414725.1 of Anabrus simplex. Taxonomy (NCBI): domain Eukaryota; kingdom Metazoa; phylum Arthropoda; class Insecta; order Orthoptera; family Tettigoniidae; genus Anabrus; species Anabrus simplex. The sequence continues at coordinate 1,770,571,549 of NC_090265.1, read as the reverse complement.
TTAGGATGTGTACAGATCCATGTATGGTGGTGGTAACTTTTTCTTTTCAATGCTTTTCATAGGCAGCTTGAACTTCCAGAATTCTATGAACAAGGCAGGTATTGTGCCACGACCACCCACCATTAGGCCGATAAGTACTGTTTACACGTTATAATTCTCATATTTTTGTCCGTATTGAAGTGTACATTAAAGTCAAACAAATATTAATGTTTATTTTATTCCACCTATGCAATACATGAAAAGTGATTTTAATTAAGAATTAAATCTTATGAAGAAAATTATAGGGACATGTTTCGCCCTTTATTTAAGGGCATCTTCAGCCTTAATCTGAAACCTGAAAGATAATAAATGAGGATCCTGATTGTTCTTAATTAAAATTTTTTTAAAAGATATATTACAAATGATAAAAGTGACGATGATGTAGGTATAACAGTCGAAAAGATAAATAAAATTACATACAGCGTTTTTTCTTTAAATCAATTTTACGTTAACCAATTTAACTTCATAATTAATAAAGAGATTTTAAACCAAATTTCCCTTTCGACTCTATATAAGAAGCTACAGTCGCACCTTCCAGCTAATATTAACACAGCTGCTTACCATTGAGCACTCTTCCTCACTCATACGTGCTTTAAGAAGACTGCAGACTTATCTCTTCACATGAGATTAACAACGAACTAACAACTTTAAATTTTATTATGAAGCCCACTTGGAACGATGAGAAATACTTTCCTTCGTTGTTATTCTAAAGATCAAACTGTTTAAGCTCTAATTTGATTTCTAATGCCCTCAACCAATACAGGGCGCCGCTTAACAAGATTCAATGCAGCAATTTGTGTTCTTATAGAACTAGTAATATGCAACTTGTTACCACATTTTTAGGCAAGGACGTTCAAAAAAGTATATAAATTACGACTGTTTGTAAGGCTTTATTATAAGAACATCTTAACTACTGTCATCCCTCTCGCTCATCTTTTGACGCATATACCTACATCATCCTCACTTTTATAATTTGTGATTTATGTTAAAAAAAAACTACAATTAAGAACAATCAGGATTCTGATTTATTATCTTTCAGGTTTGAGATTAAACCTGAAGATGCTTGTAAATAAAGAGCAAAACATGTCCTTATAATTTTTTTCATAAGATTTAATTCTTAATTAAAATCGCTCTTCATGTATTGAATAGGTGGAATAAAATAAACATTAATATTTCTTTGACTTTAAGTGCTGTTTAGGAAGAGAAAAACAGAAGTGAGAAATATTTACTTGTATTCAGTGCTTTTATGGGATTACTCATTGAAAATTCTTGCTTTGAATATAATGCTGTTTATAACTACCCTTGAAGGATAATTGTAGACTGTAACTGGCTTTAGAGTTGGGAAAATCACCAGGAATGTTTAAATGTTCACGGGACTTTGTATGATACCGACAGCAATCTGATGTGCAATAAATATAGTATTGGCTAGGCATGAGATACAGAAAGTGAGATAAGATTGTGAATGCTTCAAGATGTGGCAGTTGTCAGAAACTCAAAAATGTTGGTTACCCATAAGTAATTATACCTTTTACACAACTTATTTTTAGATGTACACGCTATGGGAAACAGATCCTTTATATTCCTCTCTGTTACGTTACTTCAAATACCTTACTTGACATGTTTTATACATTTTATGAATTATTCAAAGATTTTGTGAACCATTCGTCCTCAATTTCATGCTTGTAATACTTGCCCTTTTATGTTTCAGTTCTTGCAGACACTTGGTGTTCCACATATTGAGTCTTTCAACTATGCAATGAAAGAAGGCTTGCCTTTGGCAGTTGCAGACCTTGATCCTGTGGAGTTTTCAATTCCTAATGGAGATGTTATTACTTTAAGAATTCAAGTATGTAGTAGGATTTTGTAAAAGGTACTTTACAGGTAAAAATAGGGAATAAATTTCATCATTGCAGAAAGTAGATTAAAGAACTCTTATCTTGTATTGTGGGAGAGGGAAGTGTTCACTTCTAATGCTGTGGACCAACTGATTCACCCCTAGTGCTATATTTACTGTCAAACCGTCTAGAGTCAATTGTGATGTAGACTTTATTATTGCACACCTTTATTGTTATTCGATTGTCTGTGAGCCACCCACTGCCGGCTATCAACGACTGATGTGACTTCAAATGCAAAGAGGAGAAGAATTCCACCTAATCAATACTTGTTTATTATTATTAAAAATACAGGACTGGTTTTGACCCTAGCGGCTCATCCTCAGCTGAACACACAACGCATCGTGCAATTGCAAACATTACCATGTCTAAAAAGGAATATCATGTGACGATAACATGTCAGGCTGTACTCATGAGTAGGAAGGAAATCAAGTATATGTTATCATTTATCCATGTGACATGCGTGCATGCACATCTGTGAGAAGTGAATATTCTTGGACTTAAAACTAACTTATAAGTTATCATGTCTTAAAAATGAGTTAAAATTTCCTTATAAGAAAAAAACCTTTGTAAATCAGCAGTTATATGAGACTCACCTCAGGGCTGCTGCCTTTCTTACTAAAACGCAGTGGAACATTTTTCAAGACTCGGTTCAGAATAAATTAGATAACTTTCTTCCTGCTAAACAGAAAGTATTGGATAAAAAACTAGAAATGCTAAAGAAAGAATCATTTTCAAGCAAACCAGTATAGGCCTACATTACTTGCATAATTAATACACCATTTTTACTAAAACTATAAGCAAAAAATCCATCTCTGAAAATTATTCACGTAATTCTGACATACAAGAAATTTATTTACATAGAAAGGGAAAAAACAAATGCCATTCTTCTCCAGAATGCATTTTTCCGCAGCCTGTAGTTTTGCTTCTTCCAGTTTTCGTAGAGTCCAGGTTTCAGTACTGTACATTAACACATTGCAAACGAAGGTCTTAAGGAATGACTTTCTTGTCTTCAAACTGTTTTGCATTCATTTAGTTCTTCTTGTTCCACAGTTGTTGTTTCACTACCATAATCTTTTTCTTGGTTTCTGGTAGGCATTTATTATCAGAGTTAATTACACTTCCCCCGTAGCATAATTCCGTGATTTGGTCGATGGTTGTAGCTTGAGTTGGTTGTTTTTCCCTGTCGACCACCATGAATTTTGTCTTCCATGTATCTGTTATTTATTCTTAGCCCAAATTCCCCTAAAGATTTGTGAAAAACTCTGGCATTCTATTCATTTCACCTTCAAAGTTGGCTAAAATCTCAATATCGTTTGCAAAGTGGACGCTGTGGACGAGTTTACCATTGAATTTTAGATCTTTTGTTTTCTCTTTCATTTTAGTTACTGCACCTTCGATGTAGAGGTTAAACAGATACAGTAGAACCTCGATAATTCAAAATCGATTAATTCAGACTTGGATAAACTCAGAGAAATAGTTGAAATCTTGATATTGCTGTTGTTAGGAATATTCCTAAAAATGATATTATGCTCCAGTGAATTATTACACTCTAAATACCTATGATCAATAATTGTCCTAGAACTGGTTAACCAGAATCGTGCTGTGCTGGTGTTAGACAGAGCAGATTGAACCTCCCGCTGTGTTCTTAAAGAGTGTGCCTATTAGCTCCCCAGCCAGACATGTACTAACAGTAGCTGTTGTGGAAGGGGGTGTGTGTGTGTGTGTGTGTATGTGAGAGAGAGAGAGAAAGGAGTGACGGCTTGACACATGAACTGATCGGCTGCCCCTCCCTACTTCTTTCTCTGTGGTGCTTAAATCAGCAAACTTTGACATCACAAAACAGGTAAAATAAAAACTGGTTAGGACATTTTTGTGGGGACCGAAAAAAAATAACGTCCTAAAGAGGGAACGTGCTAAACAATGAAAAACAATTACGCTGTTTAATTTAAGGTTAAGTTTGAACGTAAAAATAATTACGATGAAATCAAAGAAACCAGTTTGTACATTTATAATTAATGAAATAATACTTTTTAAGAACACCAACACAGCAAAACATCAAGGAAAAACATTTTAAAGACTGGAACTAACGCTTACAATTATGTTTAAAGTTATCGTAGGAATGGCAAACATCTGGGCTATTTACACACATTTCATGTGTGGATTAGCATCCGCTTTCTCAATAAACATTAATTTTTTATTATTTGTAAAATGTCTAGCTTTCTTCTTCTCTATAACTGAATGTCTTGCAAACCACTATGCGTAAGTACAGTAGGCCTAATTTTTGTACATTGTTACACAGTTAACTTCTCTCTCTCTCTCCCCCTCTCTCTCTCTCTTTCTCGCTCGCTCTCTGTAGTCATCAGCTGTGAGGCTGGTTGGCAGCAGCTCTCCATTCTTCAAGTTCCAGTTCGTAGTAGAAAACCAGATGACTTTCTAAACTCTTTTAAAGTGTTCTACTACAATAAGAACAAACACAACAAGCAGTAATAAAAAACGTTTTAATATGTGTATGAGTGTTAAAAGCATTTTATGATTTTAACTATGTATTCTGTAAAAGTGAATGTTGATAGATGCTAGTAGAATATGAGGAGTTTTGTTTTATGATGTATTAATCACTGATAAAGGGAGTGGTGTCTCCCAAAACATGTATGAGTCAAAGTAATTGTGTAACTTACAAATTTCATATATTGACAGGGCAGACCCAACTATCACCTGTAATATTCTATAGGACTACTTGATATGAGAACTGGAAAACATTCAAAGGAAAGCAGCACGGTTTGTTCTGGGTGATTTCCAACAAAGGAGTAGTGTTGCGAAAATGTTGCAAACTTTGGGCTGGGATGACTTGGAAGTAAGGAGATGTGCAACTATGTAGTATGTAGGTTTTCAATACATTGTATGCTTTTTATTGATTTACATAAATAATGTTACATCATTTCTATGTCTTAAGCTGGACATGTTTCGCTTATATTTTTTAGGCATCTTCAGCCGCTGTTCCTAACATAACAGCAGGCAGTCCTATTTTAATTAATTTTAAGCCCCGCAAGGCAATGAAGAAGAAAAATAGTGAGACAACTGACTGCATCAATAACATCTCATGAAACCACAGCTGAATTTTTATACCAAAAACAAACATTACAAAAATGTGACAAGTCAGTGAAGTTTTTGTAGGTTGCCCACATGTGGGTTATAGACTGAGCAATTCACGCCAGCCCAACGTCTTTATAAGTAAAACTGGATTGAACTAGTCTTCTTCTTCTTTTATGACTGCGTAGGATCACTTTAGTCAGTCCATCGTTCAGGTCTCTTTGAAGGGATTGTTCGGGTTTTCCGGTCCTCCCAGTACTTCTTCAGACGCTCCGATCTACGTGCCCTTTCCTCAGTTGAAAATATGCGTGTTGTTGGTTTGTTTCGTGTAAGGGTAAAGCGGAGGTTTGTATTCTTGAGTTTTGTATTCAATTTTAAGTAGGACTATTAGGCAGTATCATATGGCCGATAAAGTAGGCATGAGGCAGTTTTTAAAAAGTGATCAGTGGGAAACGATAAATAAGAATGTAAACAGACTCTGGGATGGGTTTAAAGAAATTGTTGAAGAATGTGAAAACAGGTTTGTACCTTTAAAGGCGGTAAGGAATGATAAAAACCCACCTTATTATAATAGAGACATAAAGAGACTAAGAAGGGGGTGCAGATTGGAAAGAAATAATTAGAAATGGCTGTGGAAGTAAGGAGAAATTGAAGGACCTTACTAGGAAATTGAATCTAGCGAAGAAGGCAGCTAAGGATAACATGATGGCAAGCATAACTGGCAGTCATACAAATTTTAGTGAAAAATGGAAGGGTATGTATAAGTACTTTAAGGCAGAAACAGGTTCCAAAAAGGACATTCCAGTAATAATTAATGAACAAGGGGAGTATGTATGTGAGGATATTCAAAAGGCAGAAGTATTCGGTCAGCAGTATGTAAAGATTGTTGGTTACAAGTATAATGTCCAGATAGAGGAGGTGACTAATACTAAAGAAGTATTAAAATTTACATATGATAACAATGATATTTACAATAACATACAAAAGTTGAAAACTAGAAAAGCAGCTGGAATTGATAAGATTTCTGGGGATATGCTAAAGACCATGGGTTGGGATATAGTACCATATCTGAAGTACTTATTTGATTATTGTTTGGTTGAAGGAGCTATACCAAATGAATGGAGACTTGCTATAAACCTGAAAATCACAGGCCAGTAAGTTTGACATGCGTTGCACGTAAGCTTTGGGAAGGCATTCTTTCTGATTATATTAGACTTGTTTGCAAAATTAACAACTGATTCGATAGAAGGCAGTTCGGTTTTAGGAAAGGTTATTCCACTGAAGGTCAACTTGTAGGATGCCAGCAAGGTTGTAACTTTTTTTTTTTTTTTTAATGATAATAATAAATAAAATCATGAATAAAAATATATAAATAAAATTACTCAAAAACTTAATAAAATTAATAAGCATAATTAACCGAAATGTCCGTAGTATGAGCGCCAGAGTTCACCAGAATGGATCCCTCGAATTTAGATAAGAGCATGATAAACTTTATATCCCAGGGCGTGTACATAATGCTGCGTACTGGTACATCTGCTGCAGGCCTTACCTAACCTCCTGAAAACGACTAATTAGGTAGGAACTGCACCTAGGTTCATCAATAACACGTTCTAAAATAGCTAACTATATTCTTAACAAATTCCGTGCATGAGCACCTCATCAACGTACAACATTATACATATAATACACACATAAAATATTGCTGGAAGACTCCATATTTACAACAACAACAAAAATAATGAAAATCGTGGGAAAACGAAAGCGAGAACTATGTTACCATTTGTAAATAGTCCGATGAACAATGTACATGTATGAAGATAAATACCCTTCACTGTCTCTGTATCAATTCGACTTACCGATTCTCATAATCGGCAGTTATCACATCACACAGATACTGTACCTTGTACTACTGTGTTCACATATTTTAACACTTGTTGTAAAGATATATACACACGTCTGTCGATCCTCAACATATAAATTTATGGAAAGTCTGAGATAGCTTTCACCAACATATAATGCTAGGCCGCCACAAGTACTACAATACTTAATGCGCAAGCACTCTCCACAATCAGCCACTTTCCACAAACATAACAAGACTACGCTCCACGAACGTTTGAAGTCCAGTCCATTGCAGCCGTGTCACTCCAGTACCGTGTATCAGCACCACTTCCTTCCCGTACAGTGCGTCAGTTGTCGTTCCTTCATACAGTGTTACTGCTTGTAGTTGTAGTAGTTCTTCTCGTTCCTTTACAATCACTCTCACAATGTCTCTTACAATGTTCCTTACAATGTTTTATACAATCTCCCACAATCTCCCGGTTGCCGCCGTATCATCAACCTTTATAGACATCAACATCCCCCTCCTGTCAGATGATACGTCTGGATTGGTGCATGCCAGCCAATCATGAGTGAACCTCTTGTCAAGACATGCCCTGAACTTCTCCTTTCTCCCAAGAGATAAACAAACACTCGGGAGTTTTACATGAATCACCAAACTTTCCCTGGTACAACAACAAGCTCATCTCATCAGGCTGGGATATATACATGACTCGTGGAAATACCCGACACAAGTACATCACAACAGACACTGGGGTAGCCATATGACTCATTCAAATTACCAGAGTTATTAAAGCAATGTTTTCCCACTCGTGCAAAACAAATTACTCATACCTACATATGTGGATATCTTCCAGCTTATAAATATAAATAGCAAAATATACAAATGAAATACTGATAATAATAATAATAATAATAATAAATCGAATACTGACAATAATATCTCTACCTTCTACATATAATTCGGGGGTGTGATATATGTACTATCACAAGGTATAGCAGATATCTTAGATTCAGGAGGTCAAATGGACTGTATCGTGATTGACTTGTCTAAAGCATTTGATAGGGTGGATCATAGGAGACTACTGGCAAAAATGAGTGCAATTGGATGAGACAAAAGAGTGACTGAATGGGTTGCTATATTTCTAGAAAATAATGGATTCTTTTAAGGTTTTAAAAGACCCATTAATAAGAGTACAACGGAATTTAAATTCCTTAATTAAGAAATCAACATTTTTTTAATGAAGAGGACCAGCAGAAACTCATCAACATGAATCCTAACATACCATTAGTGAGAGCCTTACCTAAAGTACACAGAAAAGATATCCCTATCCGACCTATTATTAATTGTCGTAATAGTCCAACTTATAAGGTACCGAAATACATCCATAAATTTCTAAAAAAAACACAACGTTTTTAATAATAAACTATCCTTGAAGAACTCGGTCAACTTTTGCGATTCTTAAACAAGTTTACCTTGAAACCCAATCAAGTAATGTGCTCATTCGACGTAGTCAATATGTATACTAATATTCCAGTGAAAGAAACTGTTGAAATTATTTACAGTAACATTTCCAAACACAGTGGTCTTAGTAAATTGGAAGTGAACGAGTTTATGAAGATACTAGAGTTCGTATTGAACAACTTTTTTTCGTTTAACGGTAAAATTTTCCAACAAAGTGGACTGGCAATGGGAGACTTTATATCTGATATCATGGTTGACGTATTCATGGACACGATCGAACACATGAAGATAAAGGATAAAATCAGAGGCATAGATTTATGGTTAAGATATATAGACGACACATTCGTTGTCATTGATAAAGACATCACTAATAGTACTGAGATACTGGAAAGTTCAAACAGGATTGACCCCGACGTAAAATTTACAAAGGAGGACGAGTCTAATAAATCATCAAATTTATTGGACATAACGGTCACAAGATTAAAAAAATTTGAATTCCAAATATACAGGAAACCAACACATGCTCCAATAACCATAAACAACTCGTCATTACACCCCATTTCACGAAAGCAGGTATCCTTCTATAGTTTGGTTTATAGAGCTTTGAGAATTCCACTCTCCCTAATAAATTAAAGACAGATTTAAACTACATAAAGAATCTAGCAAAATTAAATGGATTTAAAGTTGAGATGGTCAGTCATCTAGTTAATAAAATTAGAAATAAGCTGTCTACAAATCTGACACTAGACAGAATTAAAAAACAAGACAAATATGCTGCATTTACGGATAATAACCTGACGATTCACCAAATTACGAATACGTTCAAGAAACACGGTATGAACATAGCCTTTAGAACATCTAATACGAACCAAAGTGTATTTTTAATCATGGTAAAATTAATCAGGGAAACCATTGTTACTCGAGATCAAGAGTTTATAGATTGACATGCTCAGAATGCGGGTTTTCATATATTGGACAAACTGGAAGAAGCTTTTCTACGAGGTACATGGAGTATTTTAACGCAGAAAAACATAATAAATACTTGGCAATGAGTATATACATGAAAGAGACAGGACGCCATTTTACTTCAGTAGAAAAAGATTTGACAATAATTAGGAGTTTTTTTTTTTTTTGCTAGGGGCTTTACGTCGCACCGACACAGATAGGTCTTATGGCGACGATATAATTAGGAGTATGGAAAAAGGTAAGCTTTTGAACGAACCAGAAAGCCTATATATATTTTTGGATCAGAATTATAAGGATAAAAATCTCAATGATGTTGCAGAAGTCCTTTACATGAATTAACATCCAAGTTATTAAATACTGTTCAATCAGGTCAGAAAGGAATCCAACAGATGTTTAAGTTGTTAAATATGAAGGCTTCTACACCTCCTCCAAACATTCTATACCTCACAACTTTGCGTAATACAACTTGCTACCTACATTTGTAAACAAGTTGATCAGCATTTTTCAAGTGGATCCCACATTTGACTCCTGCGTCCTGTCTGTTATGTTTTGTGTTTTCACAATTCATCCTCTGGGCACTCTATTTTAATACACACATTTCTGGATACACCACGACACACAAGTTGCATTTCAATTCCGTTTTTCCGTAAGATTGATGTTCACCTTGTTGCTGTTTTATAGATAAACATTTACTACTGTTCTTGAGACGAAGATTCAATATTAGTTTCAGACACAAGGTTTTGAATTGACAATGTGTTAATTTTAATTATGTTATCACTTTTATAAGAAGGGCTTTGATGTTTTTTTAGATGTAATGTAAGTGGTTTTTAGACTATTGTAATTTTAATATTGACTGTTGACTTTTTAATATGTTCACGACTGTTCAAGAACATCATTTTAAGATTAATTAAGGCTGAAGAGGCTCATTAAGTGAGTGAAACATGTCCCTTAGAGAAATTAATTGTATGAAATTTTATTATTATTGCTGTGAATAAGTGGTATGTTCTGAGCTGTCAGTGGAGAAATGGCGTGGAATGACATTAGTAGAGGAATAAGTTCGAGTGGCGTCTTTAAAAGTAGGAAAGATCACAATATGAAGGTAATGTTGGAATTCAAGAGGACAAATTGGGGCAAATATTCATTTGTAGGAAGGGGAGTTAGGGATTGGAATAACTTACCAAAAGAAATGTTCAGTAAATTTCCAATGTCATTGAAATCATTTAGGAAAAGGCTAGGAAAACAACAGATAGGGAATCTGCCACCTTGGTGACTGCCCTAAATGCAGATCAGTATTGATTGATTGATTGATCTGATCTTATTTGTGATGTCTTCTGTTGTAAGGCCTATTTCCTTCAGATCCTCTCTTACTTCTCTGATCCATTGAACTAGTATATAATTGAATTTTTTAAAGTGTAACAATCGTGTCAAGGATGTTTTTATAAGATGTACAATATGAGTAAGCATAACTGTTTAGACAGAGCAATTCGTGGTAGCCTAACTATTTTAAGTATTCTATCGTAAACAAAGCCTAGGATTCTAGCAAACAATTTTGATCTTAGATATTAGGAACAGAAAGGTATATGTTGTTCGGTACGGACCTAATGATGAGATTAATAACTTGTAATATGTGGTATGTTTCGAGCTGTCAGTGGTGAGTTAGCGTGGAATGACGTAAGTAGAAGAATAAGCTTGAGTGGAGCTTTTAAAAGTAGGAAAGTTCATAATGTGAAGATAAAGTTGGAATTCAAGAGGACAGATTAGGGCAAATATTCATTTATGAGACAAGGAGTAAGGGATTTATGATACAAAAGATAGAGTGGGAAATGAATTTGATAGGATGAAAGGTGGGCTAAATGAGAGAATTGAAACTAAGGTGGTTTGGACTTGTAAAGAGGAGGGAGGAGAATAGAATTCCAAGACAGATGCTGGAGGCAAAGTGCGAGAGCCAGAGGAAGACCTAGAACAAGAATGATTGAATCGGTGAAGAGAGGCATAAGGAGACGAAATTTAGACTGGGACAAGATCGTGGAAGAGGAATGGTGGAAGGAAAGAGGAAGATGGAGAAGTGCCATAGACACCCCCGATCCGGCAGGAGCTGGATAAGGGGAAATGAGGTCCGACTCGTTGGCTGAACGGTCAGCGTACTGGCCTTCGGTTCAGGGGGTCCCGGGTTCAATTTCCAGCCGGGTCGGGGTATTTAACCTTAATTGGTTAATTCCTACGGTACGGGGGCTGGGTGTATGTGTTGTCTTCATCATAATTTCATCCTCAGGTCGCCTACGGGCGTCAAATAGAAAGACTTGCACCTGGCGAGCCGAACCCATCCTGGGCACTAAAAGCCATATGACACTTCAGCTGAAATGATGATGATGATGAGTAAAGAATGATAAATTATCAAGGAAAATTTGATAAATTTTCGAGTTCATTGAAAATATTTAAGAAAGAGCTTGGTAAACAATTGATAGGGAATCTGCCACCTGGGCAACAGCCCTAAATACAGATGATTGATTGATTGATTGATTGATTGATTGATTGATTGATTGATTGATTGATTGATTGATTGATTGATTGATTGATTGATTGATTGTATATAACTTATCAAGTTTGTGTTACTCTCTTTGTTAATAGTTGCATGTATTGATTTGTCACCCTATTAACCATAATTGCTTGTGCAAAATTATTGATATATGAACCTCAACAAGTACAGAGTCTTTATGTATGCTTGGCAGGGACTTTATTGCTCGAACTTGGCCACCGATGACAGGTCGCTACCGGCCGCTGGCGTGCACGGTTTCCGGCACTTCTGCAGTTGCTGAGAGCTGAGCTCCGAGATAGTAGGGTGTTCAATGAAACTACTGTGTACTCCGTGTCGTATTGTATAGTGTTTTATTGTGATTGTGTATAGTGCTCTAATGTATGTGAAATATTTGTTATGTGAACGTGTATATCTGCACAATACTTACATAAAGTGCAGAAAATTGTGCGCTAGGACAAGACAAAAGTTTCTAGCGAAATTTCCAGGGAGACCCATTCCTGTCAATGGGACAAATAAAACAACTGGCCAAGAGATTCAAACCTACAGGTTCAGTAAACAATAAAAATAGACGTAAGGGTCTGAAGCGTGCTTGGTACGAGGATCATAAGTTAAAATCTGTGGCCCCCTCGTAGCCCAAATTTAACGGCATGTGATTTTTATTTGTGGGGAATGTTAAAAAATGCAGTTTATGGGAACAACCCTCACACACTAGATAAACTTAAAGAAAGACAATATAAGAGTTGCAATTGCATCCATCAGTGCTGAAGAACTTGATAGAGTAACCGAAAACACTAGGAGATGCCGATTATTTTGGCAGCGCATGGGGAACATTTTCAGAATAAACTGTAGAAATGGTGAGTAAAATGCATGATAATGATTTTGAACACCATATTCTGCCATACATACGCACGCGTGGTAGCCAGCAACTGAACCGTCACTGGCGGCCAAGGTCGAGCGAGAAAGTCCCTACCAAGCATAAATGAAGACCCTGTATTTAAGATCTCAGTTACCAGAAAAAGAAATAAAGTACTGTACATCATACTTCAGATATAAATTCTTAAGTATGTTAATGCTGACATTTTGTTTTAGGATGCATGTTTACTGCCAAGCAGTGTGCCTTCTGGAACAATCGGAGTTAAAAATAAGAAGATTTATCCATCAGAATGTCGACAGCGTGGTGGTTCATACAAGGGTCGGTTTGTTGCACAGGTCTCTTGGTCGGTTAATGGTTCCAAACCTGCATTTGTGGAGAAGGACTTTGGAGAGATACCTATAATGGTAAAGGTAAGTCAAGAAAAGCTCATTTTAAAATTCCTAATGTAAGCGTAAGGTCAAAAATGCTATAGTTTTCCTTCACCAAGGCAGCCTCAGTTTGAATGCTGATCAATCCTCGTGGGATTTTTGAAATGGAAAATCACATCCCCTTGGTTTGGATTCCACGTAAAGTTGGGTGTCGTTGCTAAGATCACAATGTTAACAGTTACGTAAAACTACCAGCTTACTTATTTTCAATAATTTTCCTTCAATAAATAAAGTATGACTGAAAAAAATGTTAATAGAATTATTTTACAAATGGCTGTTTTTTTAAATGCAATAAGTGTAATAATTAGGACTGTTCATACATTGACATTACGCAGAGGTGCCAGCTATTACGGATTGTCCGTAATTATAGTTAAAATTGAAATAAAAATAAAGAGGTTCAACCTATTCAATACAAAAGAATAAGAAATGCAGTGATTACATTCTTATTTAATAATAACAGGGGTCGAAAAATACTGGGCGCCCAGTCGCCATGGCGCCTGAAAATTTTTACCTGGCGCCTGAATTTTCAAATTCGGTTTTGAAGATTTATTTTTTGAAATCCGGAATTACCTTACATGTACTTTCCCATTACTTTACAAAGTAACAAGTCGTGTGGTGTTTCACGTTTTTTTTCTGTAGCTCATATATTCTAATATGTGCAATAAACATTTTCTGTGCTTTTGGCAGAGTCTTGAATTCTGTAATTGCTCTTCGTAGCTTGGAACTGGACGTTTCAGTTCTGCGCGGGAGCTGCCTAGCGGTCGTGGGAGATATCGTTGTAACCCGTCAAACAAGTATCCTTTCATGTGAGCATATCGTAACACATCGAGTTCTATTACAGATGATCAGCTATCGGTAGCCGAGTACAAAGATCAGACCAGGGTTGTGGAGAAATGCAGAGAACTACTACGTTAAATAATTCCACAAACACTACATTACCGCCATCCTTCCCGTGACTAGCCGTTCCTCGACTATTGCCGCCAAAGCAGTGCTGATACTGTAAATTCCCGTGGAATTCATTCTTTGCATTTAGAACATACGGAATGACGTGTTTATCAATTCTTGTATTTTCACCAAACAATATTTATACTTTTAATTTGATTACAGCATTTTGGTATTGAACAGTTTGCACTTTATAAATACGGTTGTTTTTATTCCTGTGCGTTTATGGAAAATTGGCAACGTAGCATCAGATATCGAAGCCCGCGAACTCGGAAGCCATTTAACGCTGGTGTATTTCACGTTTCTGTGCTATACTGGAGAAAATCGGCAAACTGAAACGAACAAAACCGCACAAATTGACTGATGCGAGTAACAAACAGTGTACTCTTTCAGATTTCTTCGTAAGTAGGGCCCGTAAACGTAACACAAAGTGATACAGAAGGGAGTGAATGTGAGAAAACACTTGATGGAAGTGCCGACTGTAGAGTTCAGGACGACAATGACCAGCGTGAAATTTATGGTGTTCGAGACAATGATAGGTCAAACATAAAAAATACGTCGAAATTTCAATTTTCAAGCAAACGGAAATTTCAGCACTTTCAGCGAAGTGCATAAAGAAAATGAATGCTAATATGTCTCAGCATATGAATGCATTGTTCATGGCATCTTATCATATTGCAAAAAATAACAGACCCTACACTGATTTTGAAGGTTTGGTTACATTGTTAAGTAAGCTGAATGTTATTGATTCAGAGAAGTATGAGAATGATACACAATGCAGAGAATCGTAGCTTGAATGAAGGCCTGCAGATTATGAGGTGTCGTGCGGTCAGCACGACGAATCCTCTCGGCCGTTATCCTTGGCTTTCTTGACCGGGGTAGCCATCTCACCGTCAGATAGCTCCTCAGTTGTAATCAATAATCATGTAGAGAGACTGGACCTCGAACCAGCCTTCAGATCCAGGTCAAAACCGTAACCTGGCCGGGAATCGAACCCGGGGCCTCCGAGTAAAAGGCAGACACGCTACCACTACACCGCGGGGCCGGCAGGAGGCTGAAAGTTTCATGAAAAATCCCGAATGTGCACTTTTAGTGAGGTGCGTCAAGAAAATGAATGTTAATATGTTGCATCATATGAATGCATTGTTCATGGCATCTTATCATACTGCAAAAAAACAGACCTTACACTGATTTCGAAGGTTGGTTTGCATTGTTAAGCAAGTTGAATGTTACTGGTGGGAAATCAAACAGGCACATGTAGAGTAATTTTAAAAGATGCTGACCTTGAAGGTGACTGGTGATTATTTGGGTTAGTATCTCTTAAAATATAAATTTCCATTCTTGTATGAACTGAGACTATACGACTTAAGGCCACATTTCAAAAATAATACGTAGCTTGATCCTAGTCCAACCTGTGGTGTTCATAATGTATATTTGCGAAAAATGTGCTGGCTCCTGATAAAAAGGGGCTGGCTACTGAATTATTTCTATTTTCTTCTACCCCTGAATAATAAGTAGAAGTGGTACCGGTTTCGACCCTAGTCCAGGTCATCATCAGCTGATTAAAACATGAAAAACAATGCATAAGAAAAATAAAATAAAAGATCAAGTTCACTCCGGAACAGTAGAAGAGGCGAATATAAAAATGACAGGGGAAGACACTGTAAAATTCAGAAGTAAAATGTAAGTCACTTAAAAGAAACATTGCGTAATTTTCTGAACGGCAGTATGGCACACGCAGTGTTAGGCAAAGTCTTATACTGTTTATGAAAAGCAGAGAACGGTTAAATGAGCTAGCTTGTAAAATACTGACAGGCACAAAGTCATAACACAATCGAACACATATGAAGATCCATAATCGTGCTGAAGCTGAAGATGAGTAGATCAATTGAAGTAACTTGCCAGCTCCCGGTGATCAGCGCGATATATTCAACATCAGGTACTGTGGTTTCAAACGCCAACGTAAAATGAAGAATAGCTTAATGAACCAGTATTTGCTTCAATTGCGGGAATGTAAGTATATATAGATACATATAATATAATTCAATATAATTGAATAAGTAATTATGATCCTGTAGGATTTTTGGAACAGTTGACGTGAAAAAAAAAACAAATGTGAAGAGAAAAAAATATAGTAAAAAGCGCAATACCGGAAACAAATGAAAACATAAATGCACAGTGCGCTATTTTTTAAAATGTAAAAAATTGAGGTCGTGATTGAAGTAGTCGAAGTTGGCGCAAGGCAAGAGTTAAATTTGAATGAGAAGAACCGAAATGAAGGTGGCATTTTTTTTTTTTTGAGGTGAAAAGAAAATATAGGATAAATTAATAGAGGAAGAGGAATAGTGGAATAAGAGAAGAATAAAAGAGATTGAAGTTAAACGGTGTTGAGGAAGGATAAGATAGGGAGATGAAGGAGGGGTAGTTTAGGGTGGGTTATTGGAGGTAGAAAATGTGGGTAGGAACTTTGTAAGGTATGGAAAATAGAATTGGGGTTTTGAAATTTAGAATTTTTGAGAAGAAGAATTAGAAAGTCGAAAAGGATGTTGGGTTTTTCAGAAATGTCGTTTAAATTGAAATTAGGGTTGAAGTATTGGTCAAGGTGAATAAAGCAATTTTCAGCATTCATATTCTACCTCACATTAAAAAGTGTTTATTCACCAACAAGTTTGTTCATAAACAATATTCTCGTATTGACAACATAAAATTAATGCCAATAAATTTTGTACAAATGTTACTCCAGCAACATCGAGAACAAGTTAAATGTTTATAACATAGGCAGTTATCAACTGTAGAAAATTGTTAACATAGTTAATGAAGTTTCAATGACAATCATACAAGTCAAGCAACATTGAATCAATACAATTAGCCAAATCTCAAAAGGTTTAAAAAAAAATTAAAGGATGTTCATCAGATGAGTTTCGTCAATAAAATGTTAGATAGATTTTAGACAATAATATATTTTAACTTAAAGACATAATTTTATTGTTATATGACTTGTATAATATTATAAGACTTGTCAGTCAGGTTTACAAGCATAATTTAATCCAATAGAATAGATTCATGATCTTATATAACCTCAAGTAAATGATAATTGGCTGATGATGCTCACGAGAAAGGAACGAAACATGAACCATATCAACAACTTAATAAATATGTAAGTTTTTATTACATTATTATTGTATTGAATAGGTAGTATTTAAGAAAATTATAAGAATTTGTATCACAAGACTTCATCTGCCAGGCAAGTTTTGAAAGCTGAACATTATTAGCTGTATTTCTGGTGACATACATTTTAAATTAGCTTAGTATTTTGATAACAGCATGATTCCATAACAGTGATCGATATTGTATTGCAGAATTTTGAACATTAATGCTTCCCTTGAGTTGCAACAGTGTTGGGAAGACATTTTTTATGTCAAGCTTTCGCAAAAAAACTCTACAAGGATATAAAATTAAAACCTATTTGAAAATAGTGTCAAATGGGCTTTAATTTTCTAATTTAATTTTTCAGTTTGCAGACACCAGGTATAAGTTAGTATATGTATCTCAATTGCCCCGAGCGTTCTTGTCGCATAATGGCTAACGTGTTCGCTTTGTAATATGAGGTATGCAGGTTCAAGTCTTCATTATGCCGAATATTTTTTTATTTTCATATTGTGTTGTATTCATATGTACGCCTCTTTTCATACGTTCTTTTGTTAATATATTTCATTGAAATGTTTAATCGCAAAGTCTTCATTATGCCGAATATTTTTTTATTTTCATATTGTGTTGTATTCATATGTACGCCTCTTTTCATACGTTCTTTTGTTAATATATTTCATTGAAATGTTTAATCGCAATATTATGTCTACTAGGAAAATGCTTTATATGTGTGCTACTTATAGAAAGTGATGTTATGATTAATATAGCATATAAGACTGTCGCCCAGGTAGCAGATTCCCAATCAGTTGTTTACCTAGTCTTCTCGTAAATGATTTCAAAGAAATTGGAAACTATTCCATTCCTGAATTCCTCTTGCTATGAATGGATATTTACCCCGATTACAGTAAAACCTCGATAATTCAAAGTCGTTGGGACTCAAAAATCGGACTTCAAATTACATGATTTCGAATTAACCGCCAATTCAGAAGTGCCAATCCTTTCCGCGTTACAAAATATTCTAAGGCCCGTTACTGCATGCAGTTAAACTTGATTCACAGTTTAAACCTTTCAAATGCCATGGAAAAAAATAACTATTTCCAAAATGCATCCAAGAAAGTGCATTTAGAGTATTCAAATAATGCACTTGGATAACTCACTGACAAACATAACCTCTCGCAATGAATGAAAGAAAGAAAGAAAGTACGATTCAAAGACGAGGAGAAATCTATGCTGGCCTCCCATGTGCAAGTGTTTTATTGTTTATTCATTGGATTACTGTACTGTATGCATTTTACATGCCCTGTACTTGCACAGAAAGTACCTGATGTGCTTAAAACATCGTGGCTAATCAAACTTTCGTATGACGAGGGGGGAAAGTCTCTCGCTTCCTTCTGCATGACAACACAGTACTGTCACTCTATCCTTGTACGATTTTCCACCATGGCACTTCTCTCGTACCGTGCTTCAAAAATGTAAACACTTGCCACGCCACAAAGTATTGTACGACCCATTAATGCATGCAATCACCTTGATTCACAGTTTAAACCATGCCATGGGAAAAACTATTTCCGAAATGTATCCGACAAGGTGCATTTACAATGTTCAAATAATGCACTTGGATAAATCACTGACAAACAACCTCACGCAACGAAAGAAAAAAATAAATCACCCGATTCAAAGACGAGGTTATACTATGCTGGTTCCCCTGTGCAAATGCATTATTTTTTTGAATGACTGTACTGTTTGCATTTTTAAATGCGTTGTACTTTCACGGAAAATGCCCGACGCCCTTAAAACACTGTGGCTTATCAAACTTTCCTATGACGAGGGGATAACGTTTCTCGCTTCCGTGTGCATTGCAACACAGTACAATGAACCCCACCCTTGTACGATTCTCCAGCTGGCACTTTCTCCTTTAAAACCATAAGACCGTTTGGGCTCGGCATTAAAAGAAAGCAGTGCAGTTTCATCAGCAATGATAATATCGTTCGGTGCCTATGAATTGATTATATGAGCCACGCTTTCTCGTCAACTGTCGGTATCGCCAGTGTTCATGGATTCTGTTTCTCCACACATTGCCTGCTGCGTGATATGACGGCGTCCCTTAAAACGTTGTATAAAAAAAGAATTCTGATTTCACTCGAACTTAGCAATTATGAAGCATACTGTAGACACACCGAAGTGTGTGAAAGTGCAGAAAGCTACCCCTGCACGTTCTGGAAGACGCGTTCCATCATGATGCGGATAAATTTTGAATTTAAATTACTCTGTAGCATACTATTGTTTCAAAATGTAAAGGCAGTTTCGAATTTAAAAGTCTGAATTTCGGTAATGGGGCCGACATTGTACTTCAAATTACGAATTATCCGTATTTCGAATTAAACAATTTAAATAACATGCAAAACGGTATATCATGTTTCCGGGAACGAGAACTTCTTCGAATTAGGTGGGATTTTTAATTAATCAATTTTGAATTATCGAGGTTCATAAAGTTAAACATTAGAATGAAATGCATTATCAATAAATGGTAGCATGTGGAACTAAACGAGGTCACAGAGCTAGTTGCAAATAGAGGATCGTGGAGATAATCAATTCACAGAAGCCTGCAGATAGAATGCTCAAAGGCAATAAGTCCTTAAGAAAGATGTGTATGTATATATGTGTATGGAAGCGCTTAAAAGAGAGTAAGAACAATGGCAGGGAACGAAAATAAATTTTTAAATGTAAATTAGGAAGACGAAGAGAACCTGCGTACCTTCTATTACGGAGCGAGCAACTTGACCAATCTATTATGAGAATACTTTCCAAAACACTGCCTTACATGACAGGTTATAACTGGCAAAGAAAATGTAATCTCGACATTTTAATCCCAATTAGGTATTCATTTTGAAGCTCATAGATTAAAATCATGAAAGCTTGACATAAATCGTTGTCCATAACTCTTAAGACTCCCCTTATTAGGTTTTTTGTTGACAATCAGCAGATGCAAGCACAGGAAAATACAACAATCGAAATGAACTTCATACATCTGATGGTAGATAGCACCTAACTCGAAAGTGAGAAGTCGCTGAAAATCAGTTTAGCCAACCCCGTATATCGGTGTCTAGCTCCGGGTAGCTACCTAGCGCTTGCGCGGAGGTGGTTGCACGCAAGCCAAAGTACCAGCTGATTTACACCCCCAGGTAGTTTACCTCCCACGCAGTTGGCAGCCACTTTACCAGCAGATGGTCGAACCGGCCCTTAGCTGACTTCAGATGGGAGAAAATGGCCCTGACTGATTGCTTACTGATGTGGCAACCAATAACTGTTCCACATTTAATAGCCCATATACCCGATGTGTTGATACACAGCTGAATAACAGCATGCGCCTTGTTTCAGGCACGATCAGATCCATGCCAATCTATTGGCTCCCGTTGCTCACGGGAATAATGCCACCTGATCTGCGCAGCTCGAACGCCATCTTAACAGTGTACCGTAAAATCTACAAAAATACCCAACTACTGGTACAAGAAGACATCCCTGGGCTCAATCGTGAAAGGTTAAAGTCACGGCGTCCACCTTTGCGTGATGCTGCTGACATGACTCGCACCAACTTTAATGCTTTGGAAGTTTGGAAAGACCGCTTCACAGCATGTTTTCTGGTGCACAAATTATTAGTGGGTTTCATCTACCGCGCAGACAGTGGGTTACTCTTAACAGAGTTTGGACAGGCCATAGAAGATGCAGGAACTCACTCTACAAGTGGAATTGCATAACTTCACCGGAATGCGACTGTGGTGCCCCATGGCAAACCATCGCTCACATCGTTGGCAGCTGCAAGCTACGTGCTTACTTGGATAGCTGAACTGATTTCTTTATACTATCAGAGACAGTATCAAAGTGGATGGAAGGGCTGGACATCCTGATATGAAATTGTTTTCTTGTTATTGTTATATATTCAATTGTATATATGTAGTTTTTATGCTATACGCTAAATAAATCCACATTTTTCAGTCTCAAAGCTCCCTTGTTTCATCCATCCTGCAGGTATCTCGCAGCACATAACAACATTGAGCCCTCGGCCACCTTTTATGACACCAGTGGTGCTTGTAGTGGTATACAGGCTCTAGTTTACTTGTACAGAATGGTGTCTGGGTACTATTAATCCAGTAGCCTTAATGTATACTATCAGATATGTTATATATACATTACTTATTTCATAAAATGTTCTTAATAGTGTATACAGTACTGTCAGATATGTGATATATCAGTTATTTCATAAAATGTTCTTAATAGTGTATACTGTCAGATATGTGATATATATGAGTTATTTTGTAAAATGTCCTTAATAGTGTATATTACCAGATATGTAACAGTTCTTTTCTCAAGTAGCCTTAATTTTAAATAGTGTACGTATGATTGTTACTCTATTATTAAATTGTAATAGTATTGTCACCTTATATTATGTTTTTATTAACAGGAAATTATCTTTTTGCAGGGATGTTTGAATGTATGTGTTTTTGTAATCTGTAGTTGAGAAAATTATTGATATTTATGAAACGGCTCCCATGAAGATGCTTAGTAGAATCCAGAACCTGTAATAGTGGGTCTGCATCTTCATTGTATATTTACTCCTTCGTTTTAACTGTTTGTGTGTTCATAGTCTAATAGGTGTCACTTGGAGAAGTTGAGTCCTCAAGAATTAATCAGGAAAGGAGAGCATGAAGATGAGTGGGGAGGATATTTTATTGTCGGAGGACATGAAAGACTGATTCGGATGTTGATCCTTACTCGGCGCAATTACCCTCTCGCCTTATGTCGCTCTTCATGGCAGCAGCGAGGTCAGAAGTTTTCTGATAAAGGAGTCTTGATTAGATGCGTTAGAGAAGATCAAACAGCTGCTGTAAGTTTAACATTTATCTTTACATAATACAAGGGAAAGTCAATAAGTATCTGCAATCAATTTTTGTAATTGATTACAAAAAGAATACACACTTTTTACTGATATAATGTTTGAACATAGTCACCCTGCTTTTCAATGCACATGGTCCACCGTTTCACAAGCTTTCTGATACCCACTGCAACAAAGGTTTTTGGTTGTGCAGCGAGCTACGTACGCACTGCTTCTTTCACCTGTTGAAAGTTAAGCCAGTTATGCATGATTTCATATGCAGAACCATGGCTAATGTACATATGGTTTGCCACATCATCAACAGTTACTCGTCTGTTATTCAGGTTCATATCACGCACCTGTTCAGTATTGGCATCAGTTGGACGCCTGGATCATTCCTCATTCTTCACGCTCGTGCGACCAGTTTTTGAACGGTTCATTCCAATATAAATGGTCCGTTATTGGACATCATAAATTTTCCAGCTAACTCATTCTTGGTTGCCTGCGTTTCGCCCTCGTGTGCTAAGTTAGGCTCGTCAGTTGGGACTTAGCACACCACCCAAGTGGAGGCCACTGCATAGGCTACTTGAAGCCACCAGCAGTGCCAATGCACTATGAGAGCACTATGTCCAATAACGGACCATTTATATTGGTATTATAAATATACTCATTCGGGACAATTATTTTAGGTTCCCTATGGGAATCAACATCTACATCATTTGATGGCCAGGCAGGCATCAATTTTTGAAAATGAGACATAGCTCTCATAGTGCATTGGCACTGCTGGTGGCTTCAAGTAGCCTATGCAGTGGCCCGACATGCTTATCTTATCGCCCTCACTCTCCACTAACCCAGTAATAGAAAAAGGACTATGTATAGATTCTGACCACGCACCAGCGATAATCACCATCCCAAACATATCCTACACATTACGTAACCAATATTCCCGCCCTCCTCCCACCAGACGTTATTTTCAAACCGATTGGCAACAATACCGCCAAACAATAACAGAACTGCTCCAGCACTCCCCCCCACCTACCTCAATCCCGAACCTACACGCACCAATCAGTCTAGTAGAGCAAGTAATAATAACAGCTGACCAAAGACACATTCCGAGACATTCCTATCATCCTACCAAACCCCCAATCCCCCCCAAAGCACTATCATTACTAAAACTAGCCCACGAACTGTACAACTCCTACTTACGTACTCGCGACAATACGACTTTACGAGAACACAGAAGAACACTAAGACATGCACGTTCGTACATCAAAGCAATAAAACAAAAACTATGGACTACTGCATGTTCAGAATTATCTGATATGCACGACTCTAACAAATTCTGGACTACATTTCGAAGACTAACTAAAACACATAAATCACGACCCACCTATCCCATACACGTCGCTCCTAACCCTCCTACTACAGATAAAGAAAAAGCAGACGTTTTTGCCGACCATTATTCTCAAGTCTTCTCTCCCCCACAAATACCACAATACAGACATCCAGAAGAACCTACAATAATACAGCATAATAACCCAGATCTCACTCATCTCAAACCCTCCTTCAATCATTTTCGAGAAGTAGACTATAACCATCCACTTAACGCTCCAATCACACCTCAAGAAATACAAAACTTTCTACGTTACAAACGTAACACCGCTCCCGGCCCAGATAACATCTCCTATCGCCACATAAAAGAAGCCCCACTCATCCTAATTAACATACTCTGCTCGATCTATAACACTATGTTATATACCGGTGTTTTTCCTGAACACTGGGGTAAATCTATCATATTATTATTCCTGAAACCTAACAAGCTTCCGTCTGACATTCACTCCTATAGACCAATATCACTCCTCACAGTACTCAGTAAAATATTTGAAGGAATATTATATAAAAGAATGTCGAGATACCTACATTCTCTCAACCTCCTTCCAACTTCCCAAGCCGGCTTCCGACCACATTTTTCCACCCAAGACCACCTCTTCCACATCGCATCCTCCGTAAACACCTATATAAAAACCAGTAAACCAGCCGCCCTAATATGCCTTGATGTTAACAAAGCCTTCGACTCTGTCTGGCACGAAGGACTTATATTCAAAATTAGGCACCTCCCTCTCCCCACCACCATCATAAGACTAATATTTAATTATCTCAAAACTAGGAAAGCCGTAATTAACATAAACGGAACCCACTCGTATACCTTCCCCATAACCTCAGGTCTTGCTCAAGGCTCCCCACTCTCTCCTTTCCTTTATATACTATACACATACGACATACCGCACCCATCACCACCATTACGACTATACCAATATGCTGATGACCTTGCCATCCTAGCCTTCAGCCCTACCTTCACATCCCTCAACAACAGGCTACAGAAATACTTAAACACCCTCGAAACCTGGCTAAACCACTGGCACATCTCCATCAACCCCACCAAAACCCAATTCATAGTTTTCCGAAATAAATCCCGTCTCTGCCCTGCACGCCACAAAGTCCACATAACAATGTACAACACACCCTTTGTTGAAACTAACAGACTAACGTACCTAGGAATTAAATTTCAAAATAACCTGCAATGGAACCATCACTTAGATGACATCCACAAGAAAGCTATAAGCCGTTTTTGAGCACACAGGTCCCTAACAGGTTTCACATGGGGACTTAAACCCACCCAGATAATTAACGTTTATAAGACTTTCATCCGACCATTAATAACCTACGCCTCCCTGACATGGATTACTGCCCACCCAACTGAATACGTTAAACTTAACCGACTCGACCGACACGCCATACGTATAGCTCACCACCTACCTACAGACACACCCTCTGCCAATTTCACCCCCTACTATACCTTCCCAAAAATAACATCATACCTACATAAACTACGCCTCCAATATTTGACAAGAGGCACACTCCATAACAACCCTATAAATAAAGAAGCCCCACCACTGTCACCTCTAGCCACCGCAATTCTAAACGACAACCGCACTCCAGAAAATTCCCATATTTTCCCACCTCCCATCACCTAACTTCCACCACCTTCCCACTGTTACCGCCACAAAGTCTCAACAATCGCATATCATAATTGAAAGGATGCTCCTGACCACGGTGACACATCACCAGAATAGTGTACCGGCCGACTCAGGCACCAAAAGTGCTGTCACAGATTACAAGTGAAAGTGAAGTGAAGTGAAATCTCTAGTAATCCCAAAGATAGTGAAAAATTTCAGTGAATTTACCGTATGAGTGTTCAAATTGTATACATGAAAATGAATAATATCACAATCACCAATATTATTACTAAAAGATTATTATTATTATTATTATTATTATTATTATTATTATTATTATTATTATTATTATTATTATTATTGCTTTTCAAAATATTATTATTATTATTATTATTATTATCATCATATTATGGCTATTAACCAAAATTATCACTACTACCCCGGACAGCAATAATAATATCTAAACGGACAACATAAACATTTGGTTAACATAATTATCATTATTAAATTACTGCTATTATTGTTACTGTTTATTTACTAAAATATTTTATTTCCATCCTATGCAAAGATAAGAATTCAAAATATAAACCGCCACAAGACGAGACCAAACCATCAATGGACACACAGTTACTACTACCGCATTGTTGACAACACTGACTGACCCACTAGCACAGTGACCACCACGACTATGAATGACATTCCAAACAAACATGTGACTAGTAGTACTACTCAGATGTTTATAAACAAACAAATAACACCAAGACAAGACAGACCATACCCCGCAAGAGACGTACTAAGTAGTATAAACCACTGTATAAATAAATAGTAAATAATGTAACCTGTGAAATACAAAATGGATCGTATTACCTAACACATATGTTACAATACAAAACAAAATGGACCTAAAAACTATAGCCAAGCAAGAGGCACCACGAAACAACAAATTTACCTTTAAAAATGTGTAAAATATATAACTAGTGCTTGCTATGTAATTATTGTAATTTAATACATATGTAGTGAATACGATCAGCAAAAAGGACTTAAAGACTCTAACAAAAGAAGAAGCTCAATGAAACAATTATCAAATGTAAATATATGTAAATACAAATGTACAAAGAAAGAATTCAATAAACGGGGTCTAGCGGGGGAAGACTATGGGGGGGTGTGGTGTGGGTCCTCTCCGTGGGTTGGTTCCCCTTGGTGGTCC
This sequence comes from Anabrus simplex, assembly GCF_040414725.1. Lineage (NCBI taxonomy): Eukaryota > Metazoa > Arthropoda > Insecta > Orthoptera > Tettigoniidae > Anabrus > Anabrus simplex. Next base: position 1,770,545,240 of record NC_090265.1, on the reverse strand, counting down.
GGCGATCTCTGCGCCAAATCAACAATAAATAATGACGTATGTACAACACATACAACCACGTTTAAAGCCAAAGTATCAATAATCAAAAATCAAAGGCCAAAGAGCTACTAGTTTAGCTGTCAACGGACAGGAATGAAATAACCTCAGCATCAGCAACCTCCACGGTATGCACTAGCCTTGCGTCTTGGGTGGTGTGCTAAGTCCCAACTGACGAGCCTAACTTAGCACACGAGGGCGAAACGCAGGCAACCAAGAATGAGTTAGCTGGAAAATTTATGATGTCCAATAACGGACCATTTATATTGGTATTATAAATATACTCATTCGGGACAATTATTTTAGGTTCCCTTTGGGAATCAACATCTACATCATTTGATGGCCAGGCAGGCATCTATTTTTGAAAATGAGACATAGCTCTCATAGTGCATTGGCACTGCTGGTGGCTTCAAGTAGCCTATGCAATGGCCTTCACGGTATGCACTAGCCTTGCGTCTTGGGTGGTGTGCTAAGTCCCAACTGACGAGCCTAACTTAGCACACGAGAGCGAAACGCAGGCAACCAAGAATGAGTTAGCTGGAAAATTTATAATGTCCAATAACGGACCATTTATATTGGTATTATAAATATACTCATTCGGGACAATTATTTTAGGTTCCCTATGGGAATCAACATCTACATCACGGTTCATTCCACTGGTAAACACTTTGCTGTGGCAAAATATTGTCCCCGTATTGTGCTGAAAGTCTTCTATGAATTTCCGCTCCTGGTACACACTCAGACCACAAGAAATGAATTACAGAACTGTTCTTCGTTGGTGCAAACATCTTTACGTCACAACAGCTTAAGCTGTACTGATCTGATAGTGCTGAGACCTAGCACACATGCAGACGATGGTGCCATCTAGTGGCCGGTAAGCACACAATGCCATAGAGCCAACCTAAAGACAATTAGAGCAAAATTGCAGATACTTATTGACTTGCTTATGTACATAAAGACTAAAAAAGACATGTTATTTCTTCATATCAGTGGAGTCAGGTGAAGTAAGTTAATCTTACATTATTTATTCCATTCAATCTCTCTAATGAAAATCTAAATCATTAAAAGGAAGTAATACTTCGGAATCTGACAATGCTTTGTTATCTACTTTGTGTGGTGTATTAAGGTAAACATGAACCGAGCAAAACATGCAAGAGCCTTGATGTACCTGTATTGTAATGACTACTGATGTTTGACATACTTCTGTGCTAGACATTTCAAATCTGATTGCCTCTTTAAAAACAAAGATCAATATTTTCTCTTTGCTTTCGGCTTTCCTGGTAAACCTGCTTACTACAGGAAGCGGCCTCCTTCCCATTTGCCTTGGTTACACAGTTTTCACAGTTTGCAAAACTACCCATGCCTTATTCTTAATAATTGACATGAATAATAACAACGTTATAGATAATAATAATAATAATAATAATAACAGTACCAGTATTTATAAAAAAATTGGAAATAACGATTGAGCCACAGAAGATCTCCACCAATGTGGTTACTGGTAATAATTGTAATTGTAACATTTTATGACCGACATAGGACCACTCCAGTCAGTTATACAAAGAAAACTTAGCTTTCTATGTTTCCATTATTCCTTCTTCCTCTCAGATGCCGTCATCCTTTCTTCAGTTGAGAACACTCTGCCTTTTGCCCTTTCAATAATTTTGGTATGTAGTCTCACATGTGAGTCATTGGGAATCTTAATTTTGTGTGTTTTGTCTTGAGATAATTTAGTGTCATTTGTAATTCATCAATATTATTCTTAATTTCTGTGATCCATTTAATCCTGGTATTGCTATTCCATAAATTTTCTATTATCTGTATATTAAAAAAACGTTTACTGAAAACAGCTTTGTCCAGCTCGTCCGGCTCTTCTGCTGGACTGTTTTCCCTCTTTTTTGTTTTATTCTCTCTGGAATTATCTACCGGTGAATCACCAGGTATTGATAGGTCTCTAAGGTCAGCCAATTAATCCTAAAATCATTAAATGGCCACTCCAGTAATAATGGGCGAAGGCTTACCCTAGCCCCCAATACATTCTGTACTTAGCAGGTTGCACACTGTTAAGGAGCAACATCTTTACGTAAAAATATTGGCAAAGCTAAACAATTAAAAATGACGAATATATGCAAACCTGCAAGTTCACCAAACTTGGTCCACATACGACTTAATACTATCTGGAGAGAAGTACCGTGGGAGTAAAACTCACCGGGGAGGGGGTGAGGAGGAAGTGACATATAATAACCAAAAACGACCTATGTTGGTGTTGAATCCATACTTTTCGGATTGCTGAGATGGATAGTGACACTTTGGATGACATTTAAGTCCAAGTATCATCATAGGGGGTGAGAAGGGGTGAAAAAGATAATATCCAAAATGATTGAGATTAGTGTTGAATGCCCAGTTTTCAGGTTCGCTAGGCAGATTGGTGGCAGTCTCAGTGACTGTTGGAAAGATGTATATCATATCTATAAGGCAACACGGAAATACATACAGTTATCACTAATTTTTATTATTTATTTGAAGGGATAAGCTACTTTACAGAGAATATGGTCTTCAATACAGACAGAGCTTCACGAACAAAATCTAAAACTTTTGATTAAACACTTAACAATAACTCTAAAACTATAAAATAGTTCGTAAAATATCAGTCAGCGTCACAATAAAGAAATCTACAAAATTTTGCTTGACAGGTTTTACAAATCCTAAAAGAAGACATTCAAAAAGTACCCGGGGAGCGCATGGAGCAATTGCATTTCAAGACACGTTATCTGACCTATTTATAATGAATGCTGCAGAGCAACATGGGTCCTCTAGTTTTCTACTAATTCTAGTTTTTGGTGTTCTAAGAAGATGTCCAAAAAATGAGATGCGCTTCTTTCTAATTGTTCTCAATACTGGTTCAATTTCCTTATAAACTGTGTTATTTAAAGCTATTCTCCAATGGCCATTAACTTGATATTGTTCGTTATTATTATTATTATTATTATTATTATTATTATTATTATTATTATTATTATTATTATTATTATTATTATTATTATTGTTACGGGGGTTCCATGGTTTACAGGGGTGAAAGAAGGCGCGGGCAGGCATAGGTGGATATACGAAAAATGAAAGATTGATTTAAAACATTAAAATTGGCAGTTTTATTTCTTTCCTTAACCTTCGTTTTTTCTTTTTAAACCTTAAATGTTTACACTTTGCTGAGCAAATAACAATAAACCAGGAACGAGGCTAGCTCGTAATCTTGCATGACAAAATTAGAAAAAACAACTACTATCTACAACATGAGCCTGAAGCTCCTAATTTACATGACTTTACATGAGCACAACTCCTCTTTTTTTAACCAATAGTCAAGGAGACAGATTTCCCAATTTGTTTTACATCACTAGGAGACAGTCTCCAAAATATGCAATATTACAAGAGCACCTTTGGTCCACAAAATTATCCAGGAAACTACTCTCCAAACATTATACCATTCCAGCCTTCCAAAGGCACCATTCAACCTTTACATTATTAAGAAGAGCGTCTTTGCTCTATAAATTTACACTTTGGAATCCTACATTTAACTAAATTTCACTGTCATAAATGCTCAACAGCCTGATATCTTAAAGATTAAATGAATAAAATAGAGTTTAACAGGGGTAACATTCTACAAGGCCTTCGGTGAAAAACAAAAGGTTAAATTACTGGCCCAAAAACCAAAAAGGATAGGAGGAGAACTCTTGCACTCCTTAAAATTTACATTAAATGCATAAAACCCTGTTTGGGCTTATGGCCTGACATTACAGAGGCTAAGCCTAAACTACGGAGGTGACCAGATGGAGAAAAATAGTTAAGTCACAGAAATTACAAGATAGAAAAGGTTACAAAATCATAGTCACCTCGCAATCAAGTTGAGAGGGAACACAAGAGGGTACATCACTCTCTATTCCCTGATTTTGGATAAGTTCTTTCGGTTTGATTGGAATTTACATTTAGAGTTTGAAATTTGCATTTTAGAAAATGAAGTTACATTGCTAAAGATTTGAAACCTTCCCCTCGATCCAGCCTTGAAAGACTATCTGATTTTAAACTGGGTCTGCCATTACCTTGAGCTGGTGGACCTCTTGAAGATGGACGAGGTGCCTCCGCTTCCCTTACGAACACACACTAGAAGTAGACTGGAGCGATCACAAAGATAACCTGGTCCGAAAATGTGCCAGCTTTTATAGCCGAGGGGTAAGTTCCAGAAAACTCTGGGCTAAGGCCCGACACACCCAGATGTAGACTGGCGCGATCGCAAAGATAACCTGGTCCGAAAATGTGCCCGCTTTTATAGCCGAGGGGAAAGTTCCAAAAAACTCTGGGCTAAAGCCCGACACACACCCAATTCTCATTGGATAATCAAATAAATATCACAATTTGTCATTGGTGAATAAATAAATATACAGAATTTCTCATTGGCCAACATCTTAAGTTGGCGGGAAGAGACAGAAGTGTTGATAACTTTTGAACAACAAAAACAAACAGTAACATTCCAGTTTAGGAAATCTTTACATACAGAATTACTTCAGAATTTTAATAGTTCATCTTCACACCAGAGGGCACAAAATAAGTTTATAGTAGCAACATCTGTTGAGAAATGTTCAAACTTCTTGTAATAGTCGTTTCAAACTTTCTTTACAGAGGGCCTTACCCAAGGCGCTTAATTTAAATTAATGGGGCGGGTATACCTCCGGTACTATAATTATTATTATTATTATTATTATTATTATTATTATTATTATTATTATTATTATTATTTGTCGTTTAGGCCTACTGAGGACCACGGGGCTCGTATCTACTCTTCGGTAAAGTTGTTGCTTTCTTCTTCTTCTTCCAATACTCCTTCATTTGCTGACTATGAGCCAGCTTTCTCTCCTCAGTCCACTTAGTTCCTGTAGTCTTCTTACTTGTAAGGGACGTTGGGAAAACTCCGTGTCGGATGGCTTGACGGAACAGTAGTCGGTCATGAGTTTGTCCCAGTGGCATATCTAGTTGTTCCATATCCGACTTAACTGACGTGATCCATTTGTTCTTAGAAGCCTTGCCTCTTCCTGTTGCTGTGAATATCCTATTGGTGAGTCTTTTGGAATCCAGACGGGCCAAGTGTCCATAAAAGGTCAGGCGCCTTTTCCTTACAGACATGACGATGTCCTCCTGGTGTTCATACAGTTCATCATTATGGTGGATTCTATAAGTGCCTCCTTCCTCTCTGATTGGTCCTAATATCCTCCTCAGGATCTTCCTCTCTTTTAACTCCAGCTTTCTGAGTGGGCCCTTCCTAGCCATTACAAGGCACTTAGAAGCATACAGAACAGATGGTTTGACTACCGAGTTGTAGTGTCTGAGTTTGAGGTTCTTGGAGAGGCACTTAGATGAATAGATACTACGACACGAGTGATAAGCCCTTTCAAACTTGGTACATCTGGCATCTATGGCTGGGTTCTCGCTCTGATTCGCAGAGATCCATTCTCCCAAGTACTTAACTGCAGGTACTTTTCGTATGGTAGCGTCTGTGAGAGGAATTGTAGAAGGGGCCTCCTTGATATTGGTCATAAATTCAGTCTTCTGGATGCTGATTTTCAGACCAGTCTTAACTGCTACACTATAAAGACTCTGTAAGTTGTTGTTGTTGCTGTTATTATTATTATTATTATTATTATTATTATTATTATTATTATTATTATTATTATTATTATTATTTTCTTGGCATTGGACCACTTTCCATGTGGTATAGATATTCTAGAATGTCAAATACATAAAATGATCCATAACCCCTAAGTTTTCCCTATACACTTTTTGTTTGAAGGTTGTACTGTTTGATTCTTCTTATTTGCCTAGTACTTCTTCATTTGTTGTGATCGCAGTGTTCTTAATTCATATGAAATCTCTACAGGCCTTCAGTGCATCATTTCAGTTGAAAATTAGTGATTCTTAAAGGAGAACACAACACAAAAATCAAGTTGCCTCAGAATCAAAGAGTGTATCGGACAGTGTTCAACTATATATTTGCTCTTGCTGTGCGCCGCTCCGCAGGCCGGTGAACTAAGGAAATGAAAATCATTTTATTTTCCGTATTGAAAGAATCTCAATAATAATATAAGAGAATTTATTGGACTCCAACCTATTCAATACATTACAGGATGTTAACACTTTTAGTTAAACATCGTTAAAATGGAGACATGTTACATTTTTTTGGACCAAAAATATAATAAGAATAAAAATTTAAATGATCCAATAGACAACTGAAGCCCTCTTTACGAACAATTAATATTTTCACTCAATAGTTTAAATCTGAAAGACAAAAGACTTGTTAACATCCTCAAAACAAGCTCTCCAAGCACACCCACTAAGCTGCTCAACTCATCGCGCCCCTATTCTCCCTCCAACACACACAACTCCTCCCCAAGCGCCAGTCACATATCCACAGCTCTGCCTTCGCAAATCCACTCCCCTCCTCTAAGACGTCACACGTACAACACGAGGAGCAGGACATTAGCGACAGCCAGTGCTCCACAAACCTCCTAGCAATTAGGTAACAGCTCAACAGCTTTCAAGGTAAGCTTTAACTTTCACATTTTCATTTCTCAATGATTTCCCCCCTTTTCTTCTCTTTTTCCGTTCATTTCACTTAACTAATTAAGACAAATCCTCCATTTTCAGATTCCCTCACATGTAGGACAGCTCAAACACCGATTGCACTGCACAACATTTTCGACCGTTGCCCATTCAAGCAACAACTGATTTTCCCACACTTCAACAACAAAAATATACGCAAACCTCTAGTCAACTAGGAAGAATCTAATGATGTTTTAACTATCTTCATTTGAAGCCGGTGTTGTTTTAACTCTGTCTTAGCACAGCCTCATTTTATAATTAACAAAAGCTGTTCACTTGCACTGTGCACTCCATTCATATAGAGAGTGACCAACGGAGTTGACTACCTCATGAATCCTAGGGCAAATTATTTTGGTTGGAACCAAATCACAAATAGATAAATTGGAATGTTTTACCTCATCAATTTTAACAATTATAAATAAGTGTACAGTAATTATTGTAAATTGTATTTTATTTTGCCAAAATTTGTATATACTACGTAGAACTACCTTCGAACTCAATATCATATAGACTTTGATTACTTTCATTGTTATACTGTACATATGATGGCCTCATTTTAATATTAAGAAACCACTAGCGTATTTTACTATGTGTAACTAGTCTATTGTTATTTCGTTTAATACAGGACCTGGTATGGGTTTTTTAATGTATTTTTTCTTACATATTATGTTCATAATTTCCAACCAGACGTCTGGTTTAATTTTGAGCTGCTTTGATATGACTGATGATGCCCCACATGGGGGGGGGCGAAACATGTCTCCATTTTAACGATGTTTAACTAAAAGTGTTAACATCCTGTAATGTATTGAATAGGTTGGAGTCCAATAAATTCTCTTATATTATTATTGAACTAAGGAAACACGAGTAGGTGTGACGTCACTGCGCTGTAATCGCTGAGCGAGCCATCCAGTTGATTATTGCAGTACGCGCTCAGCCGCTCTTCCGTTTACTTGAAGTGTTGTTTATTATAATAGTGCAGTGACTGTTTGTCGAAATGCCTTCCTGTAGTGTGTACGGCTGTAACAACACGAGGAGTAGAAACCAAAAGTGTAGAGAGAAAGAAATACATTTCTATAGGTTTCCAAATCGAAGTAAGTTGCCTCGAAGGTTTAACAGTTAGATACAATTTTGCAAGAGGAAACACTTTTCTCCTGGTAAGGAAGCAGCTGTGTGCTCAGTGCATTTTAAAAATACAGACTATGATGAAACGCAACTTTTGAAAATGAAGGTGAAGCCTACGGAAAAGCTGCAAGGTCCGAAATTGAAGTCAGGGTCTGTTCCTTAAATAAGATGTCTGGTGTCGACTGGTGGAGATACTTCTCAGGCAGGAATGCTAATTCATACGGAAGCCGCTTCACAAAATACACTGTGAGAGTACTCGTCAGAAACTAAAAAGAGCAGGACGGAAAGGTATGAGGCTAAAAGACGAAGGGAGTTTGTTGGCACAGTATTAAACGAAAGTGATAACGGTAATGATGTACACGACGTTCAGAGTGAAATGAGTGAAAATATTTCACCAGACAGACACGAATGTAGTGTAGAAATACAGTGTGAGTTTGGAAGTGAAATAGCTAGAAAATACTTTGACGTTGCAACTTCCGGCACAGCCTTCAACAGTGACGTAATGGGAGAACAGTTGAATGACGGTTTCTATGAACCAGATGAAAGTGACAGTGAAAGTTATATTAGTGATTCTGATAACGAACACACTCAGGACGATGTACATATTACAGGTTCATATTTCTTTGTAGCGGGGATAAGTTTGCTCACACTCTTTGAAATTTGTTACATTTGTAAAAGTAAAGTGAAAAACATTTCACATCATATTAAAGGGACTATGTTGTGCGTAAAATCACTTTGCGATTGTGGTAATAAAGTCTGTTGGTATTCTCAACCTTTGGAAGGAAAGAAACTGGAAGCAAATGTCCTAATATCATCAGCATTATTGTTGTCAGGCATTCTGTTTGAACCTTTTTGGTCATTGTGCAAGTCCATTAACTTACATATGATGTCATGAACTGTATATGATAGAATTATTCATAGAGTAACTGGTCCGATAGTAGAGGGTGCTTGGGATCAAGAAAGGACTAATGTTATTGATTGTTTGAAAAGCAGTGCCAAACCCATTTGGTTAGCCGGAGATGGCCAGTACGATTCTCCCGGCTTTTCAGCCAAATATTTAGTGTATTCACTAATGGATATAAATACAGGCCGCATAGCTCATTTGGAACTTGTTCAGAGAGTGATGGTGAAAGGTGATTTTGAAAGGGCTGCGTGTGAAATCACGATGAGGAAGATTGTACAGGAAGAAAATTGTAATATAAAACTCTTCCTTTCCGATAGACATAAAGGAGTAAGGTATTTACTGAGAACGCAGTATCCTGATATTCAACATGAATTTGATGTTTGGCACATATCAAAAAGTCTAATGAAAAAGATGAAAGCTCTCGATAAAAATCATCCAGAAGTTCAAGCGTGGAAGGCCAGTATAAATAATCATTTATGGTGGGCAGCACAAACATGTAATGGAAACAGTTCTGTGTTAATCGATAAATTTACGTCAATTTTGCACCACGTAAAAAATGAGCACAAGTGGTTAGAAAACGGTGAATGGAAATCCTGTGAGCACAATACATTAACAAAGGAGGAAGAGAGAAAGAAAATGTGGATTAAAGGAAAGTCAAGTTCATATGAAGCCTTGAAGAAAATAGTTTTCTTTAAAAGTAGTCTTTTTTTAAAAGATGTGGAACATATAAAACACTACGTTCACACCGGAAGCCTAGAAAGTTATCACAACCTTCGTTTGAAATATGCTCCTAAAACTGTTCATTTCTCGTACAGAGGCTTAAAGCTCAGGTCAGTGATTGCTGCATTGGACCGTAATTGGAACATCAATAAATTGAAAGCTAGTATCAAAACTCAGTACTCAAAATCAACAGGAGCCTGGGTGATAAAACAGAAATATGGGGCGTCAAGCGATGGATGGAAGAAGGCAATAATGAACAAAATAAATCTCTTGCAAACTAACTATAGTAGAGCCTCACCTGAAGATCAAGCAATGGATCTGTCACTGCCTAAAAACATCGCTCCAATACCTCGACCTTCCAATGACGACCTGATCAAGAAGCACTTCTCACGATTTCACTTGCAACAATAAATGAGGTACCGTACTTCATGTCAAAATAATACATTATCTATATTTATCATACAAACAAGCTTAGGAAACTCTTACATAATTCTACTGTTTTAATTTAATTTTTTCATTTACAGCTTGAAGCCCACATAGGTGCCATCGGGTTCTGGAAATGTGTGTTCCTTATGGTGTTGACAATATGTGATGGTATGACAACTCTGTTCTTTTACCAATCGCAGCCCATGGATTTACCCACGAAGTGAACTGTTTGTAACAAATAAAACGCCAAGTTCTATTTGATGGATTTAAAGCTGTCAGTAAACGTTTCCTTGCCATGTTCTTTGTTTTTAAGCTCATGTCATTCTCATTGTCTTGTCATTGTCAATACTTCACGGTCTAAAATAACCCTTGTAAACGAGGGATTTCTTGTTATACACATAAATTTCACAGATTTCACTGCTTTTACATTGTTTAATTCACAACAGCACTTTCTTCATCTGTATCTATGATGGTACACTTATTACATTTACACCAAATTCGCGTGCTGGCACGGCCTGTAGTGTTTAGAATATCCATGTCAAGATCGCTATCTGAATGGACATCAGCAAATGTCGTTCGTTCCGGCTCATACTGATATGGACGAATGATATTTACATCCATTAAAAATAAAAATAAGACCACTAACACTGGCAACAGAAGAACACGGAAGTAGCAGATGTAGTGCGGGAAAAGACTGCGCAAGTTTACTCCCAGCGTCAAGGCTGCCAGGTAGACTCTACAGTAGACAGTGACGCCACGACCAGTTACTACTTCCGCACATAACTTGAGAATGTTTGGACATAGAGGCACCGGATTAACGGCATTGTTATTACATTCCCATAATATATATTTAGCAATGAATAACGAAATATGTGTTTTTGTGTTGTGTTCAAGTACAAGTGTTTTGAGATCCTCTTGAATTTGATCCAGTGCCCTCCTGTCTTCTTTCCCAGACGTCTCATCACTAGTTGTCGTAAAATCCTGTTTTCTGGTAATTGTAAGATGTGAAAGAGATAAGAGGTTCTCTTCTTCTGCATCGTGCTGGTAACTGGGTCAATCTCTCAATATACAGTTTTATTGGGGAGAATTCTCCAGACTCCTTCAACTTGGTACTTTTAATTTATGCAAGTTCTGATAATTCTTCTTTCAGTTTTGAGGGGCTGATCAGTTTTCTCATTTTTAATTTATACATGTCCTAATTATTATTTTGTCTATCTTGAGTATTTTTTCAATTTCAACTGTATTAGTAGTTTTGAAAATAGTTTCACTTGCATAAGTCATGTCTGGCTGCGTGGCTGTTGTATAATGTCTTAATTTTGCTGCAGTTGAGCTTTTTGGGTTATTTTGGTAACATAATTTGCTTTGTTTAATTTTTATAAATTTTTAATTTAAAAAATTTTTAATTCTGTTTTGCCAGCTTGTTTTTTGTTCTGTTTAGATTACCTTATAATTTCACCTGAATACTTAAATTTATCAACAATTTTGATTTCATGTTCCGCAGATTTCATGGTCTGTACTGTAGAAATGTTCTGCTATGGCAGGCTGGCTTATGGCATTCTCTGTGGAGGATGAAAGAGCGATATTCTTTCGGTAAAGATCATGAAATCTTCTTTGACGAGGCAAAGGTCATCACGCTTGTAAAAGACTTCTATGCTCGACTGGTAAGAGAAGCCATAGAAATAGAGCTGCGCCCAAATAAAATTAACAGGGAAGACGGCTTCAAGTTATCAAATACCTGGAGACCTGTACTGCAGAAATACATGCATAACACCACCATGGAACAGCGAGACGCGCTCACAAAACCGTCGACGGAGGGCGGTGAATTACAGCACGACGATCCTCGAGTCCTATTAGTGGGGTAGGCCATGGATAGTACGGCCATGACTTCCACGTTTCTTTGAATTTTTTTGCTTACTGTCGGAAGCATAATTTAACTTGCCCTGATGAAGGCCAATGCAATTTGGCTGAAAGCTTGGCTTCATTAAATAAACATAGTTGGCTGAATGGTCATCGTACTGGCCTTCAGTTCAGAGGGTCCCGGGTTCGATTCCCGGCCGTGTCGGGGATTTTAACCTTCATTGGTTAATTCCAATTACCCGGGGGCTGGGTGTTTGTGCTGTCCCCAACATCCCTGCAACTCACACACCACACATAACACTATCCTCCACCACAATAACACGCGGTTACCTACAAATGGCAGATGCCGCCCACCCTCATCGGAGGGTTTGCCTTACAAGGGCTGCACTCGGCTAGAAATCGCCACACAAAATTATTATTATTATTTATTATTATTATTATTATAATCCAGTATTCATTTATTTATGTTAATACTATGAGCCACGAAAACCTACATTCATATTTGATCCGCTATTGGACATTATACATTTTCCAGATAATTCTTGGTTGCCAGAATTTTTCCCCAGTGCGCCAATTTGGACTCATCATTTGGAACTACCGCATTTACGTAGTCCTTTGTGGGAATCAGTATATCACTTTGTACATGGCATAAGTGCTATTTTTATTCCAGAAATACAATTTTTTTTTTTTGCTAGGGGCTTTACGTCGCACCGACACAGATAGGTCTTATGGCGACGATGGGATGGGAAAGGCCTAGGAGTTGGAAGGAAGCGGCCGTGGCCTTAATTAAGGTACAGCCCCAGCATTTGCCTGGTGTGAAAATGGGAAACCACGGAAAACCATCTCCAGGGCTGCCGATAGTGGGATTCGAACCTACTATCTCCCGGATGCAAGCTCACAGCCGCGCGCCTCTACGTGCACGGCCAACTCGCTCGGTGAGAAATACAATTTATCTGTTCTCGGGTCAAGTAAAATACCTAAGATGGAGGTATTTTTGCAGACCACTTTCTGTGTTTCTTGCCATTTGTGGTTTATTTTTGTTGAGTTGTATAACCACGTAGTAAGCAAATGGACGTGTAAATACTGGTCAGTTTATCATCTGTGTCACCACCTACTATTAAACTGTCAGCACATTACATTGTTTTCTGAAGTTCTGAGTGCACCTGGATATTTGTTTTGCATCATGTTTGCTAGTTGTTGTGAAATGGCTGCTAACAAATATGGGCTGCATGGCAATTCAAATGGTAGTTGACAGAAGCGGTATGTAGTGGTCTCGTCAGATCTCAGCCATCCTTTATCTGTGTGAGTCATTGTAAACCAGAGGAAATGAGTCTCATCACTATCTTCCTCATTCAAAATTAGCTGTAAAAAATTGTGACTGCCATCTGCTGTGATATTCTTGTTGAATGTTCATAATTGAAGTAATGTTGCTGATCAAATTGGGTCCAAATTCAAGGTTGTTATTTAAAAGTGATTCACCTTTGTCTTCTCAAATTACTACATGGTATGGCATGTAGAAAGTTTTCCCTCTAACAAGTTCTGTGCTTCCCATCTCGACGTGTTCATTTTCTATGTATTTCTGCAGAGCTTGTATGTACCTCTCCTCGGCACCATATGTTACGGTTTGTTATACTGTAACATGATCCACAGTGAGATATCTCTTATAATCGCTGATTTATTGATACTGTTTACATACTCAGTATACATCATAACAACATTGCACTATTGTTATTTACATAGAGTCTTTATATCTCTATGGTTTCTTGAACTTCCTCACCTGGATGTCTTGGCATTAATTAATTCTCCACATGGACCCTTGTTGGCCCACTTCTACACTTCCTCGTACTTGACTGACCTTGCGTTCTGAGGTTATCGCTACTCATTATTGGGCAAGCAAGCTGTCTCTGCACGTGGGGCTATGTCGCTCATCAGCGGGCCTGCGGTGTTCAGTTGTGCGTGTGTAAGAGAAGAAATAGCCCACATCTCAATAGAAGAGTTGCAACAAGTTAATGAAAATTTGTTATGATGTTAAATTGCTCATTAACATTACTAATTTAGCTTTGTCCATTCATATGCTTTATGTTGATGCATGAGGATTTGTGCGTATTGGCCCTCCGAAGGGACTGGAGTGTATGGGAAGGTGAGTGGTACACGGTTGAGGCCACAGTACAGCTGTAAGCAGTCTGAATAAAATGATGACCCTGTGTTTCAAGAAATATACTGTACCCCGAATTTAAACATCTTGTTTGGCTAATACGAAATAATGCATTTTTGTGAATTATCTTCAGTCTAAAGCTGAACTTTAATTATAAATAACTTAAAGGTGTGATAATTCTTTCTGCATCTTTTCTTTAATGTATGCTGTCTTCTTTTTTCTTTTAGAACAATGTGCTGCATTTTGTGAACGATGGTTCAGCCAAACTCATGTTCAGCCACAAACGAAGTCTCTACTATGTTCCTGTTGTTTTGATCCTTAAGTGTCTTTCTAATGTGACTGACGAGTTTATTTTCCGTCAGTTAGTGATGGGTTTTGAGGAAGATGAATATTATAAAGGGTAAGTAGTTTTATATACAGGATCTTTATTATTCAGGAGTGGAGGGATAAAAGTTGTTTACCCCCAAAACTTAAAACTGTAGATTGCTCGTTTCTTTACATAGTTCATTCAAATTGGAGACCCGGTTTCTTGGTTTACAAGCCTCGTATTTAGGCACTGATGATGATGACCTCAGCTACAATGTGCTGGTATTTTAATTTGATACCATTTAGGCTGCCTGCATGTCAGTATTAGAAGTTCCATTTAATCTTGGTTCTTTTTTTCAATTTGCTTTACGTTGTACCGACTCAGATAGGTCTTATGGCTACGATTGGAAAGGAAAGGCCTAGGAGTGGGAAGGGAGTGGCCTTGACCTTAATTAAGGTACAGCCGCAGCATTTGCTTGGTGCAAAAATAGGAAACCATGGAAAACCATCTTCAGGGCTGCTGACAGTGGGGTTCGAACCCACTATCTCCTGAATGCAAGCTCACAGCTGTGTGCCCCTAACCACAGGACCAACTCACCCGGTCCCATTTAATCTAACAGATGACAGAGTAAAGTGGACTTCCCTTGGGCCTTCTGTGGATGAGTTTTAATTAATTTTGCCTGGTAATTATGAGATCAGTCATTGGAGTCGTTTACATTCTAACATGAAATGTTAAATGAACTTTTTTTTTCTTCCCGTCAAAAGTCTGGCTACCTCTGCCAGGTTTGAACCCACAATTTTGTTATACGGAGGCTGGTGCTCTACCACTGAACCACAGAGGGATTTGTAGATGGTAGAACATAAATGACACTGCATTAATTTTTTCAAATGACAGTTAATCAGCTGTTGCAAGTGATGTAGATCCTGTGGTTTCTGAGAAAAATAATACTCCAAAGTGAAAAATTATACAATCTGGGTGGCTGTTATGTGGTGCTACAATGACTGATCCATTCATGGAATTGCTGGTTCGAGAATTTCCTCACCTCTACACCAAAGTGAAGGAGTTCTATCCTGTAGCCACATGAACTTGCCGTCGGCCGATACTCGTATCCGAGTTTTCGTTTCTCGCCTGCAGTTCCGTAATCCTTAGTCCACATGATGAAGGTGGCTCTGATAGCTTATCAGACCAATTCTTGCATAAAACATGCGGCCACACATGTTACATCCGATGGAAGGTGTGGGACGTGGCAGTGTTTGACGTAGCTTCTTTCTCTGGCAAGTTTCCTCTTCCTGCTTAAACTGTGTAACTGCAGCTCAGATGGTAGCACGCCAGTGAGGGCGATCCAGTGCGAGAGTATGCCAAGTATTTGGATTTGTATCTACTCTTCTCATGGTCTACTTAAGTTGGTCTTTATATCGCTTCAGAGGAGCACCACGAGTCTTCTTGCCAGTGCTGAGTTCACCATACAGGATTTGTCGAGTGAGTCTGCTGTCATTTATGTGATTGGATATGGCCCCCCCATCTAAGCTGATGACCAACACTGTTGGCTTCGATATTATTTATCTTTGCTTTCTCGACAACTGCTATATTAGTTACATAGTCATCCCATTTGATGTTCATGATGGATCTAAGTTTTGTTGATGCAAGTGTTCCAGTTTCTTGATGTCCCGACCATGTAGGGTCCAGGTTTCACACACATAGAGTAACGTAGAAATAACAACAGCTTGGTACACCATTATTTTTGTGCAGATACTTAGATTTTTGTTCTTGAATATACAATGTGAGAGACATCCAAAGGCCACATGGGCAGCCTGTACTGTATTTTGTTTTCCATGACATTCTCAGAGGTACAGTGCATTGAGAAAATACTCCCAAGGTACAAGAAATGCTCCACCCTTTCCAGAGCTGTGCCAGATATGGTGATATCAAAATCTGGTGGGGGGTTCCAGGAGCAGGCTGAGTAAGCACTCTGGTCTTCTGAATGTTGACATTCAGGCCAAAATGTTCATAAGCTCTGATGAAGCAGATGACAGATTGTTAATGTTCGTCTGGTGTTTGGGCTGGATAAGCATTGTCATCTGCATATTGCAATTCTGTGACCTGGGTGGAACAGGTTAATCGTTTGGAACAAAGTCTGGCCTGGTTGAAAGCCCCCCATCATACCGATATTTAATTTCCACACCTGTGTTGTTTGCAGGCATTGTCTCATAAAGCATAGTTCCAGGTACAGGGCGAAAAGTGTAGGTGCAAGTACACATCCTTCCTTGAGTCCATTTGTGATTGGAAATTCTTCTAAGATAACGTTCTGATACAGTACCTGACCAACCATGCCATCATGAAGATCTTGGATCAGACCAACAGAATGCTCGGGGCATCCAAAGCGCCTCAAAACCATCCACATAGCGTTTCGAGGAACCATATCAAAGGCCTTTTCAAGGTCATAGAACACTAAGAACAGAGGTGTCATTTGTTCTCTGCACTTCTCCTGGAGTTGTCTTGCACAGAAGATCATGTCAATTGTACCACGAGAGGCGCGAAACCCATACTGAGATTCAGGTAGTAACCTCTCAGAAACAACCTGAAGTCGATTCAGTAAGATACTAGCAAATATTTTTCCAGCTATGGAGAGCAGGGATATACCACGGTAGTTTCCACAGATACTGCAATCACCTTTCTTGAAGATTGTAACTATTCTGGAGTTTTTCATGGCAGCAGGAACATATTTAGTTTCCGAGATTAGAAGAATCGGATAGAAAAACCTGGTTTTTAGAGGTGAGCTTCCACTTTGAATGAGTCCAAGAGGAATGTTGTCTGATCCTGGAGCCTTCCCTGTTTTCAGTCTGCTGAGAGCTTTAATAAACTCTTGGAAGGTTGGAGGAGTGTCCATCCAGGGTTTGGGGGTGTATGTTAAGGAACATGTTGCAGAAAATCTTCAGCAGGAGCAGAACTGCAGTTCAAGAGTGAGCTGAAGTGCTGTTTCCATTGTTTCAAGATGTCCTTTCTGTCTGTGAGAATGGTGGTATTATCAACAGCTTTCAGAGTTCCTGATGGTGAGCAGACAGGACCGTACAGCGCTTTCAGTCTTGCGAAAAAGTTGCATAAGTCCCTGATATTGAGAATTTCTAAAGTTCCTTGGCTTTTTTTCTGCCACCAGTAGTTCTTTATTTCCATGATTTCTGACTGATACTTTTTAGTTCTTGAAAACACATTTTCTTCTCTCTGGAGGATGGATCTTGAGAAACAGATAGATAGGCATCCCTTTTAGCTTTGATGAGGTTCAAGATTTCTTCATTGTTATTATCACTGAGCTCGATAGCTGCAGTCGCTTAAGTGTGGCCAGTATCCGGTATTCGGGAGATAGTAGGTTCGAACCCCACTATCGGCAGCCCTGAAAATGGTTTTCCGTGGTTTCCCATTTTCACACCAGGCAAAATGCTGGGGCTATACCCTAATTAAGGCCACAGCCGCTTCCTTCCCACTCCTAGCCCTCTCCTGTCCCATCGTCGCCATAAGACTTATCTGTGTCGGTGCGACGTAAAGCAACTAGCAAAAAAAAAAAAAAAAAATTGTTATTATCAAACCAATCTTGTCTCTTCCTTTCCTCATAGCCAATGACTTTCTATGCAGATTCTGTAATGATATTTTGAAGTGTGGTCCATTCACATTCTACATCCTTTGTGTTGATTTGATTGTGAGTTAGTTGTTCTAGAACAGAGTTTTGGTATTCTGTGGCAACACTATCAAATTGAAGCTGAGAGGTGTTGAACTCCTTCCTTGTTGGATTTGTAAAGTGGGTTTGTGGCTTTTTATGTATGGTAATCCTGAATCGACTAATAAGTTGATGATCTGTCCAGCGGTCATCAATATTCCGGGCTATTTTCGTGATCCATCCTCGATTATCTTGTTGCACTGTTGGGTGATGACATAATCTGTCATATGCCAATGTTTAGAGCGTGGGTGCATCCATGTGGTCTTGAAGCGATTTGGCAGTTGGAATTGAGTATTGGTTATAAAGAGCTCATGCTCAGCACACAGGCCAAGAACTAACAGAACATTAGCATTGCAGTTCCCAATTGCACGTTTACCCATGACTTTTCCCTGTAAGAGGTTATTCCTCCCCTCTTTGGCGTTGAAATCTCCTAGTAGTGCAAGCTTGTCTGTATCAGGCACCTTGGTGAGGACTGTGTTCAGTTGGTGGTAGAAGTGGTTCTTAGAATTCTCATCATCCTTAAGAGTGGGGGCTTATGAGGAGGTGAGAGTAATGAATCTGCCTTCTGCAAGAGGTATGCAGAGAGTCATGAGTCTTTCATTTACTGTGTTGGGACCGAGTCGATGATCATTCAAAAATTTGGTCTTAACTGTAAAATCCACACCATGGATGCGACTTTCATTTTCGCCCTTTCCTTTCCACAAGATGTTGTACCCTGATGAAGCCTCGATTATTTTTCCTTCTCCCGCGAATCTGGTTTCACTCAGGGCGATGACATCAATGTTTAGTCTCTTTAGCTCATGGCTGATGATAGCTGTTCTTCTTTCTGGTCTGTTATCATTGTCTAATAATGTTCTGACGTTCTATGCACCAATAGTGATGAACGTAGATTTCTTTCTTTCATGATTTAGACCGCAAGTTGGGGTAATCCTCTGAGTGTGGTTACCCAGACAGGTTTTGAAAGTGACCAGGTACCAATGTTTAGCCGACATTTTCTAGAGCTTTCCTCATTCAGGGTGGACAGTGCTTTTCCTAATTTTTTTTTTTTTTTTTTTTTGCTAGTTGCTTTACGTCGCACCGACACAGATAGGTCTTATGGCGACGATAGGACAGGGAAGGGCTAGGAGTGGGAAGAAAGCAGCCATGGCCTTAATTAGGGTACAGCCCCAGCATTTTGCCTGGTGTGAAAATGGGATCGACATGTAGAATAATCAGTTTTGACCAATTGTGTCTTGTGATTTATCCTGATTTTT
This sequence comes from Anabrus simplex, assembly GCF_040414725.1. Taxonomy (NCBI): domain Eukaryota; kingdom Metazoa; phylum Arthropoda; class Insecta; order Orthoptera; family Tettigoniidae; genus Anabrus; species Anabrus simplex. Next base: position 1,770,526,106 of record NC_090265.1, on the reverse strand, counting down.
CCTGATTTTCAGTTCAAAATCTCATGATTTTTTGTTTTGTAAAGTTGACAGGTATGCATATGTCAGAGTGACATACCTCAGGTACTGCAGATGTGTGGTGCACAACCCACGGTTAGAGCTATTTTAACTACTGGTTCGAGGTTTAAGGCCACGGCCACTACCTTCCCAATCGTAGCCTTTTCCCATCCTTCCATCGCCAAAAACCTTTGACATGTCAATGAGACGTTTAACAAGTAGCAAATAACACGTCTCGAAGCAAACCCTTTGATGAAAGCCTAGTTTCATTTGAAATGTATTGGGGAAGAAGTGGGTTTGTCTGCTTTTCTTTGTTCTCAGCACAATCTGTTGTACTTTTCAGAGTTTACTGCTAGATGATGTGTGGCATTGTGGTCAGTGACTTCTTGTCTTGACAGGATCCAAAGACCATGATGTGCTGAAAATGCTGCTGTTAAAACACACTTTTCTTAGAAGAATTTTGTCAGAAGAGTTCTGGCTTGCAAGCACAGGAGATTGTGAGGTCGAAACATATCCAACAAATGAGTGCAAGGGTCAAAATACCTTTTGCTCATAAAAGTATTTTCTGTAGATAAAAGATATCATAATCATGATCAAATTTCCTTCTCCAGCACCTTTCCATCCTTCTTTGTCCAATAAACAACTCGGAAGCTGACACTTTTATCATAGTAGGGAAACACTGTGAGAACAGTTCTAATCTGAAATAAATACTTTTTTTCTTTCTATTTTTCATATTGTTAAAATGTTTTCTCAAGATGCTGTTTCTTTTGCGTAGGTGTGTAAGAGAGATGTTGACTGCCTGTCATGCTAATGGGTTACACACTGTCGCAGACATAAAGACATACATTGGGAAAACATTCCGTGCTAAGCTGACTGACCTGCCTCCACACTACACTGATGCAGACGTCTGTGACTACCTTATAAGGTGAGTGTGTAAATACTGATTTGAGTAAAGGTAACAGATGAAAAGCAGTAAATTACCAGATTAAAATATTGTGATAACACAGTCTTGTAATGGATCACTTGGTCCCAAATTTTTGGCTCGGCCTTTGTAATTCGGTGAGGGAAGGACTGGCTCTCCTAATGGTCATGAATTTGGCCACTTCTGGGTTTGACTGACAATGTTGTAATTGTCAAGACATTTCTCTTTACAATTTAGTAAAACTAACATTTTAAAAAAATCTTCCAAACAGATGTCTGCCTGGAAGAATGTTGTATGTAGCACTTTGCCAGCATTTAAAGAAATTTAAGAAACAAGAAAAAGATTTAACTAAGGTATGATGATAAACAGGGTTAAAAGTCAGGTTGTGAGTTTCACAAATAGGGAAAGTCCTCTCAGTTTTAATTACTGTGTTGATAGGGTGAAAGTTCCTTTTGGGGATCATTGTACGTACCGAGGTGTTTATATAAGAAAAGATCTTCATTGGAGTAATCGCATAAATATTGTAAATAAAGGGTACAGATTTCTGCATATGGTTATGAGGGTAATTAGGGGTTGTAGTAAGGATGTAAAGGAGAGGGCATATAAGTCTCTGGTAAGACCCCCAACTAGAGTATGGGACCCTCACCAGGATTACCTGATTCAAGAAGTGGAAAAAGTCCAAAGAAAAGCAGCTCGATTTGTTCTGGTGATTTCCGACAAAAGAGTAGCGTTACAAAAATGTTGCAAAGTTTGGGCTGGGAAGGTTGTTGTTGCTACTTGCTTTACGTCGCACCGACACAGATAGGTCTTATGGCGACGATGGGACAGGAAAGGCCTAGGAGTGGGAAGGAAGCAGCCTTGGCCTTAATTAAGGTACAGCCCCAGCATTTGCCTGGTGTGAAAATGGGAAACCACGGAAAACCACTTACAGGGCTTCCGACAGTGGGGAGGTGGGGCTGGGAAGGCTTGGGAGAAAGGAGGTGAGCTGCTTGACTAAGTGGTATGTTCCAAGCTGTCAGTGGAAAGATGGCGTGGAAAGACATTAGTAGACAAATAAGTTTGAGTGGTGTCTTTAAAAGTAGGGAAGATCACAATATGAAGATAAAGGTGGAATTCAAGAGGACAAATTGGGGCAAATATTCCTTTATAGGAAGGGGAGTTAGGGATTGGAATAACTTACCAAGGGAGATGTTCAATAAATTTCCAATTTCTTTGCAATCATTTAAGAAAAGGCTAGGAAAACAACAGATAGGGAATCTGCCACCTGGGCAACTGCCTTAAATGCAGATCAGTAGTGATTGATTGATTGATTGATTGATTGATTGATTGATTGATTGATTGATTGATAAGGTAAAAAATTCCCACTCTCCAATACTTATTTTATAGTAAGTTTTTATGCATATACAAACATGTGTCAACTTGAATTCTAGCTAAACATTACAAGAACATGTTTCATTCCATTTTGGAACATTCTCAGCTTACACATTATGAAAGTGTGACACTGTCACAAGCGTGGAATGAAACGGCTGGTGATGAGGAACGAACAAATTTGGAAAATACCGAAAGAAAACAATATTAGTGAAGGGACAGGGAAGGGAACTACCTATGGCTGGCAACCACTATTACTTAATTGATAGCCAGTGTCCCTGTTGAAATTGTTAGGATTTCTACGTATTTCCTCAGTTTCCCGTATAATCCTGTACCTGTAGTGCCTAGTGTGGGTAAGAGCTCGATCATCTTGGAACACGACATCATGACAGGGCGTGCTCCGATATTGCTGCTTTGTCTGGCCTTTTGAGACGAATATTTGGTTTGTGTTCCTTGATACAAGGACTAAGGGACCGGCATGTTTGGCCAATGTATACCTTGCCACAAGTACAGGGAATTTTGTATAGCCTACCTCAGGATGTAAAAATGGGGATAATTTATCCTTGGTTTTACCTAGACTGTGAGCAGTTTTAGTGACGTTGCCAAGCACGGTTTTTATATCGTGTCAGTGTGTCCATCTCCTCCTGGATATTTGATGGCTCACAAATTCGTATCACTCTCTTCCTGAGTGTCGTGAGAATGCCTTGTTTTTGTGCTGGATGGTGGTGAGAATCTGCATGAAGATAGCGATTTGTGTGGGTAGGCTTATGATAGACTATGTACACTAAAATTTTTTAAAGGCATTTTTCTTCATATTGTGTTCCTTTTCAATTGCAGTAGCCTTTACCACCATCCCTAGCTCCCTTCTGAATATTGTCTTTCCATTCACTCTCATTACACTTGCTTTTCTAATTGAAATTACTTACTTTAGACACAGACCTAAACTTTTACTTGTGTTTACATCTGCCATTTTGTAATACATCCATTGTTCTTTGTTTGCTGAGTGATTCGTGTGACACTCATCAGCATAGTGAATGGCAAACTGGAAGGATTTTGGTTCAGGTTGTTGTATTTTTCCACATCTGAAGTTTTGTGGTGGGCTCAAATAAGAATCAAATAAATAGTTCCATAAAGATCTTTGGGGATGAATTTAAATTTTAAGATGATGGTATACCCGGAATGCAGCAACTATGGGGATGGCACAGTTGCTGTGTGTGGGTTGATCTTAAAACATGTATTCAGTTCTACCTATGCTGCTGTGAAGACATGAGTCAGCACATGGATTAAATGGCATCAGGTTACTGTGCGATAAGAAAATTCCATCGGAAAACTGCTGCACAGTGATCAGATATGGAATTAAGCGCTGGCTTACAACACTAATCCCCTTATCAGTGTGGGCAGTAGAATACTTCAATGGTATCTACTGCCTGTCTTAAGAGGGGTCTTTAGGGTCTCTCAGATGGAAGTGTGGGTTGGCGACCTTGGTGTTCCAACTGTCCTTTTAGGAGAAGCATCAATAAAGGAGTTAAATTTTCCTCTTTTGACAACTTGATCCCTTAGACAAAGATACAACTCTGTGGTAAAAATATTTCTATTAGCCTACCATCATTAGTTATAAATGATAGGTTTATATGAATGACTTTCCTGAGTAGCATATTTTTATTCTGGCACTCAGTGGTCTATTTGATATTCTTATGCTTGTCTTTTATTCATGTAAGCAATGAATTTCATCCTTAGGCCCATATTGATGGATATGACTTATTTCCTTAATGAAAATTTTTTGACCACCTAATAATACAATATTTTATTTTTTACTACGACTAGTTTCGACCGATGCAAAAGACCATCTTCAGCTATTCATAGTAAGGCAGTTTAAAAGGACATAGTATCATTAAAATTGAAACATCAAACATCAAATAGAACTGAATCTTAAAAAGCTATGACCACAAACATGATCGCAAAAAACACACATGTACACAATTAAAAAGCTGCACAAGGTGTACTACCGGAACCTCGAGGGATATCCCCCATGTCGCCGCTATGGACAGACTTGATTTACTTCCTTAAACATCAGAATAACCCTCGGTCTAATACGGCGACCTTGTATTTTTTTAAAAGAAGATTGATCCAAGTACTTCAATCACATGTACTGCACACACCATATTTTAAAGTGTTTTCAATGGACTATATAGTTGAAACTCATTATTCAAGCTCAACACTGTGATAATTTTAACACAGCAGTTTTGATGTTCACGAGGAGTTAATCAAACAATCAATCAATCCATCAGTACTGATCTGCATTTAGGGCAGTCACCCAGGTGGTAGATTTCCTATCTGTTGTTTTTCTACACTTTTCTTAAATGATTGCGAGGAAATCGGAAATTTATTGAACAACTCCCTTGGTAAGTTATTCCAATCCCTAACTCCCCTTCCTATAAATGAATATTTGCCCCAATTTGTTCTCTTGAATTCCAACTTTATCTTCATATCGTGATCTTTTCTACTTTTAAAGACACCACTCAAACTTATTTGTCTACTAATGTCATTCCACGCCATCTCTCCACTGACACCTCTTCTTCTTCTCCTTCTTCTTCTTCTTCAAGTGCCATACCCAGTTGCCCAGACGTCGGCGATTACTCTGGAGAAAGTTTTTCTGTCTTCTGCTAGTCGGAAGAGTCTCTCAGTTGTTTCAATACCGGTCCACTGCTTGATGTTGTGTAACCATGTTATCTCTGGTCTGCCAACTCGCCGTTTGCCCTCTATTTTACCTTGGAGAATGAGTTTTATGAGGCCATATTTGTTTCCTCTTAATATGTGGCCTAGATAAGCTGTTTTGCAAACTTTTATAGTTGTTATTAGTTCTTGCTTTGTCCTAGCTCTCCTTAGGACTTCACCATTTGTTATCATATCTATCCAGGGTATTCTAAGCATTCTTCTGTGCAACCACATTTCAAAGGCGGCTTTTAAGGTCCATGTTTCTGCTCCATATAACAGTACTGACTAGATGTAGCACTTCATTAATCTCTGTCTGAGCTTCAGATTTAGATGATTATTACAGAACAAAGAGCTCACCCTGCGAAATGCAGCTCTAGCATTCTCAATTCTGCATCTGATTTCCTTATCTGGATCCATACTCTCTGTTATTATGCTGCCGAGGTACTTGAACTGGTGGACTTGTTCTATTTTACGGCTGTTTAATAACAAGGTGACATTTGCATTACTATTTCTGCTAAATACCATTAACTTAGTTTTTTCTTGTATTTTGTATTTCTTGTATTTCTTATATTGAGACCATACTGTAAACCTCTGACATGGATTCTGTTCAGGAGTTCTTGAAGGCCTTCTATAGTGTTGCACAGAATCAGAGTGTCATCTGCATATCTAATATTATTGATCAAAACACCATTTACTTTCACCCCCAGTTCAACATCATGCAAAGTTTCTTTAAAAATGATGTCAGAATACATATTAAAAAGGAGCGGCGAGAGAATACAACCTTGGCGTACCCCTCTTCTGATTTTCACATCTGATGTTTTGGTTTGGTAGATTTTGACTGTTGCTTGTTGGCCCCAGTAGAGATTCTGTATGATGCGTATGTCTTTTCCATCGAGATGTTTTCGTTGGAGAATCTCTATCAATTTTTCATGTTTCACTCTATCAAAAGCTTTCTCATAGTCAATGAAACATGCAAATACATCTTTGTGTAGATGGCGGCATTTTTGGAGCAGGACATTGACGCTGAATAAGGCTTCTCGTGTGCCAAAGGCATTTCTGAAACCCATTTGGTTGTCATCCAAGTCTATTTCGCACTTTGTTCTAATGCGTGCGTGTATTATACGTAAGAATGCTTTTAGCATATGACTCATCAGACTTACGAGACGGTGGTCACTGCATTTCTTTGGATGAGACTTTTTAGGTATTGCGATGAATGTCGATTGCAACCAGTCCTCTGGGATTATTCCAGTATCATAAATTGTATTAAAACCATACAAATTATAATACCAATATAGTTGGTCCATTATTGGACATTATACATTTTTCTAGCTAACTCATTCCTGGTTGCCAGCATTTTACCCCGTGTGCTAAGTTGGGCTCATCAGTTGGTAAATAGCACACCTGCCAAGACACATGGCTAGTGCACACTGGGGCAAAACGCTGCCAACCAGGAATGAGTTAGCTGGAAAATGTATAATGTCCAATAAGGGACCAACTATATTGGTATTATAAATTTACTCATTCGGGGCAAATATTTCAGATTCCCTATGGCAATCAACATTTATATCATCTGATGGCCAGGCAAGCATCAGTTTTTGAAAATGAGACAAAGTCTCATAGTGCATAATGTCATTCCACACCATCTCTCCACTGACAGCTCGGAACAGCTCCAAGTAGCTTATGCAGTGGCCTTCACGGCATGCACTAGCCATGCGTCTTTTTGTGGTATTTACCAACTGATAAGCCCAACTTAGCACACTGGCAACCAGGAATGAGTTAGCGGTAAAATTTAGATTGTCCAATAATGGACCAACTATATTGGTATTATAAATTTACTCATTTGGGACAAATATTTTAGATTCCCTGTGGAAATCAACATCTACCGTATTTCACAGCATAATCGTCGCCATCGCGTAATCGTCGCATCCTTTATTTTCAATACAAAAATCGGACTTTAAACCTTTAATTACATAATCGTCGCACGTCCAAATTTTGTTCACTAATCTGGTTAAAAGGTAAATGGAACTGCAACGTAAGTTGCACATGAATGCGCAATTTAAATACGTGTATGGTTTATGGGCAATTTGGCAACACAGTCACGTTTGCGACATGTTGCACAACGTATAAATAAATAATACCGGTATATGTACGACGCATGGCTTACCGGTAGACTATCGGCAGTTTGACAACGTGGTCGCGAGACAGTGTACTATTTATTCACCACCTACATATTATGCTTACCGGTAGGCTATCGGCAGTTTGACAACGTGGTCGCGAGACAGTGTACTATTTATTCACCACCTACATATTATGAGTTCCCATTTGAAATACGTAAGGCTGTAAGTTATCGCTTATCGGCAACGTCGCCAGGAAATACCGGCTAGGTAGGTTGAATGGACCTCGAACCAGCCCTCAGATACAGGTAAAATTCCCTGACCCGGCTGTGAATTGAACCCGAGTCCTCCGTGTAAGAGGCAAGCACGCTACCCCTACACCATGGGGCCGGCTCCTGTGTTATTGCGCACGAAGTGTAATCCAAGACGATAACGCAGATTTCCACGGAATTATTCAGCCGAATTATTTACGATGTCTCAGTTGTCATCGCTAGACTCTAATCTTACTACTACGTCATAAGTGTCCGGGCATGGGATGAAAACTTTTATCCAAGCAGTCAAGATAATTATTATCCAATGCTATTAAAGTTTTATTTTATAAACTCGTCAGTAATGTAATGTAAAATCATCAATAACTGGGAAGAAATATTAACCTAATTACCGTATGTTTAAAAGAAATTGAAAAAAATGAATGTTTGTTACTGACGTCTCGGAATACAGTCAACTATACAGTAGATCTACACCACGCTAGCTAGAGCTCCGGTTTGCGAGCTTTGCGCAAGCACAGTAGTGTTTCGCAACCAACGAGCTAAACTGATAAATTGTTGCATGCTTCCTTGCTGCCTAACAGTATTGGCTGCTCTGGAATGGACAGATCACAGATGCATTTATTTGTTTCAGATTTACGTGATTACTGTAGACATGTGTGCGTGAGAATTTAAGTTTTTAATTTGTGTTTTGGGTGTTTGCAGAAATAATTTTTTTTAATAGTGAACAATTACGGAAAGTCATTTATATCGCAAAACATTAACGTGTGAAGCATTATGGGTAAATATAGAAACTATTCTGCGGGCTTCAAGCTAAGCGTAATTGCCTTCGCTGAACAGCACGGGAACAGAGCTGCAGAAAGAAAATTTTCTGTGAGTGAAAAGTTGGTGCGTGACTGGCGGAAAGTAAAAAACAAGCTAAAAAGCACAAGCCCTTCTAGATGCGCGTTTAGAGGTCCTAAAACAGGGAAGTTTCCTATAATTGTCGAAGAAGTGTTTAGGTACGTCAGTGAAATACGTAACAATGGCTGCAGTGCATCATATGAAATGTTACAAATTAAGGGGCAGGAGGTAGCGCGCAAACACAACATACCGGTAACTCGGTTTAAGGCGACTCGTGGGTGGATTAAGGGGTTCATGCGACGACACAATCTGTCAGTGCAAAGGAGAACAACTACTAAGCCAAAAGTTGCCTGCTGATTACACGGACAAGATTGTAAATTTTCACCGATTTGTCATACGTTTGCGCAAGGAAACTTCGTACTTGCTTTCTCAAATCGGTAATGCCGATCAGACTCCAATCTTTTTTGATATGCCTCGCAACAGCACTATTGCGCTAAAAGGATCACGGAGTGTATTAATGAAAACCAGCGGTAGTGAGAAGTTGCGATGCACGGCAATGCTAGCCATTACAGCTGACGGGAGAAAGTTGCCGCCTTACATCATTTTCAAGAGGAAAACGATGCCTAAGAATATACAGTTTCCCCGTGAAATTCATGTACGAGTGCAACCAAAGGGTTGGATGGACGTAGAACTCATGCTGGACTGGGTTAAAACTGTGTGGAATAGAAGACCTGGTGCACTACTAAAACAACCAGCTCTGCTTGTTTTAGATAGTTTCCGAGATCACCTTGTGAACGAAGTGAAGCAAATTCTCACTACAAATAAGACACGACAGATAGTCATTCCTGGTGGCCTAACATCTGCTTTGCAGCCACTAGACGTATGTGTTAATAAACCCTTTAAAGACCACTTACGTTGATTTTACAACGAGTGGATGATGAGCGGCGATCAGCAATTGACGCCCGCCGGAAATATCAGGCGTCCACCCTTGGACTTGTTATGCTCGTGGGTGAAGAAGAGTTGGGATCTTATACCACCTGAACTAGTCTCCAAGAGCTTCAAAAGGACTGGGATTTCGAATGCACTAGACGGTTCCGAAGATGACGCAGTGTGACAGGGAGACGAAGAATCTGATACTGGTATCAACAGAGGCGAGGACGGCGCATCAGATAGCGAAACCTGCGATAGCGACACCGAAGATTTGGAATAAATTGCGTACCGGTAAGTCCGCATTTCACAACAAAGCGATAATTTTTTGCAAGTGTAATATTTTAACTTTAATACTCAAATTAATGACAAATTAACTTAATACGTTCATTTTTATTTTCAGGTTGGAAGAACGTTCGCCGAATTGTTGCGAAAAATTATGAATTTTGTTTTAGACTATTTTAATTATTTTGATGTATAAACGCGAGTATTACGTGCATATTAAATTTGTATCAAATACAATTTAGTTATAAATACATTTTTTGAGTAATACAAATACTGGTATTAAATATTCATCGTATAATGGTCGCACCCTACAATTTTGTTCGAAAATTTTGGTATAAAAAGTGCGACGATTATGCCGTGAAATACGGTATATGACATACCACTTTGTCGAGCATCTCGTGTCCTTTCTCCCAAGTTTTCCCAGCCCAAACTTTGCAACATTTTTGTAATGCTTCTCTTTTGTCGGAAATCACCCAGAACAAATCAAGCTGCTTTTCTTTGGATTTTTTTTTTTCCCCTTCCAGTTCTTGAATCAAGTAATCCTGGTGACGGCCCCATACACTGGAACCATACTCTATTTGGGATCTTACCAGAGACTTACATGCTCTCTCCTTTACATCCTTACTACAGTAGAATTCCGCTGTAACGAACACCAGTATAACGAAATTTTCAGAATAACGAATAATTTTTTTGGTCCCTTCCTTTTTGAATATTGTCTTAGGATTTCGCCACAAATGATCTTTGCTCCAATACGGCTGATGATGACCCCTAGATGGGTCGAAACTAGTACCGTATAATTTTGTAATTTTGTGAATATATTGTATTGAAAAGGTGGAAACATTTAAGTTATTATTATTATTATTACCCTTCCTTTTTCCCTATTTGTTGCATGTTAAAATATTTCATTTTAATGAATTTCGTAGTTTCAGTTTAACGAATTAAAATTGAGCTCTTTTCATTACCAGTTTGACCATATTTTCTCAAAATAAAACCAAAATTCATCCTGTTTTATGACCAACGTTTTTCTTGTTACATTATTTCGTTATTCAGACGATATGATCGCCATTTTCCATACATGCACCGTACGCGATCGAGAAGGCGTATTTTGTGTAACCAATACGCTTCGCCCAGTTCTCACATATGGTATGGAACTTATTTGGGAAAGACTAACGGTGTCCGACCTTCGAACTATTGAAAATGTAAAGGCCCGATTTCGGAAACGAATACTGGGCATCTCCATGATGTCACCATCACGACTTGGGTATGAATTATCCAAAGAAACTTTTTTACGAGAAGATTTGAGAATGCAGCTTTCACATACGCAGCGAGTAGTAGTTCTCCAAGAGAGAAAGAGAAAACAAGCAGAAATCAGCCTGGATTTTTATTCAGCTGATGCTATGATTGACCGCAGATGGACCGGTCCAAATAATGACGTGAGAAGTGCTTTGAATAGGCTGGCGGTACATGAGTTTCACCATAGTCTATGCCGGCGATCAGACTTTCATGAACCGTCCCTATATTGTGTGATAAACATTGCGATCGCTATCATTTCAGCAAGTGCAACAAGAGAACAAAATCTTCACTAGAATATGCTATTAATGTATTTTTTCTTTTAATGCACATTTGTACGCTATTAAATAAATAAATATGCTTCGCCCGTCATCCAATGTAAGACGTCACTCTATTAGCTGAGTAGGAGCGCCAAGTTTGCAATCCACCAATGAACGCTACGCTTTGCGCAACCAGTAGGCTTAGCCCATCAACCAATGTAAGACGTCACACTATTGGCTGAGTAGGATCGCGATGTTTGTAATCCACCAATGAACGTGACGGATGCATTGCATGTTTCTTCTTCGTATTTAATTTGCAAAACCTATTCAAAGCACTTCTCACATTCTCTTTGACTTCTCATGTCATTATTTGGACCGGTCCAGCTGCGGTCAATCAGATGAATAAAAATCCAGGCTGATTTCTGCTTGTTTTCTCTTTCCCTCTTGGAGAACTACTTCTTCTTGCTGTTAAGGTTATATCATTAAACTTGCAAAATTCGTGTGCATTTCGTTAAATAAATAAGATTGAAATAATAACATTAAGTTATTTACATGTAAATAAATAAGTACCGTACATATCATCGCAAATGGATAAGCAGAAGCGACAGCAGTTTTCGTTGAGTGAAAAACGTAAAATACTTGCGGAAGTAGAGAAAGGCGGAAAGAAAGGAGATGTAGCGAAGAAGTATGGCATTAGCCCGTCAACACTTTCTACGTTTTTAAAACAGAAAAGTAAGATAGAGGAAAACATTGATGCTGATGCCCTAGGTCCACAGCGTAAGAAGATCAGGACAGCCGACTACAAGGAGGTGGACCAAGCCGTCTATACGTGGTTTGTGGAAATGCGGAGTAAAAACATTCCAATAAATGGCCCACTGTTATGTGACCGTGCGCGATCTTTCGCACGTTCGCTTGGGTCACCTGAGTTTATGGGTAGTGCTGGTTGGCTTCATAGGTTCCGGGAGAGATATGGTATATCCCACAAAATTATAAATGGTGAAGCTAACGATGCCCCGAAGGAAGTTGCGTCTTCATGGCGGCTGGAGACTCTAAAGGATGCCTTGAAAGAATATTCGCCGGCAGACATTTGTAATGCAGACGAAACTGCTTTATTTTATAAACTAATGCCGAACAAAACCCTTGATTTTAAGGGAAATAAGTGTTTTGGGGGCAAACGTTCAAAAGAACGTATCACGGCTCTTTTGTGCACCAATTCCACAGGGACGGACAAACTGAAGCCTCTCATAATTGGGAAATTTGGGAAGCCAAGGTGCTTCAAGGGGGTGCAACATCTGCCCTGTGAATACAGGCACAAGTCTAAGGCATTGATGACATCTGTGCTATTCAAAGAGTGGTTGTTGGACTTGGAACGTCGGATGAAGGCCGAAAAGAGGAGAATTCTTCTATTATTGGACAATTGCTCTTCTCGTAATTGTGTGCCTCGCCATTTGGAGCATGTAAAAGTTTTATTTTTGCCTTCAAATACAACTTCAATTCTGCAGCCGCTGGATCAGGGTATAATTCATGCAGTAAAGCGGCATTACCGAGCTCGTGTAGTCCGTCGAATGCTGTGCAACGTTGCCACGAATAGAGCCATTAACATCAATATATTGGAAGCAGTGCAGATGTTTAATGCTGCATGGAAATCCCTGAATGCAGACATCATCACAAACTGCTTTAGAAAAGCTGGAGTGGTTTTTACAGAAGACGTCGCAGAAAGTGAAATGTTGGATGATGTGGAAACCGAGGAGAATTGGAAGCGTTTGTGTACAACATTGGATGTGCCATCTACAGTAAGTCTTACCGACTACATCAATGTAGATAGTGATGTAATAGTCCACAAAGAAATCACAAATGAGGAAATTGTGGAGGACATTATGAATGATAGAGATCCATGCGATGAGGAGGAAGAGGAAGACAACCCCCAAAATGATTGTGATCGACAGAGCTTGACTCTTCAGCAGGCAACGAACATGGCACGTAGCCTTCAAGATTTTCTCGTGTCACGAAGTGATGTGCCAGAATCTGTTTTAAATTCATGTGCAGTGGTTGGTGACTATTTGGAACGAGCTTTTGTGTCTGGATCTGTTCAGAAGAAAATCACAGACTTTTTCAAAAAATGATGTTCTGGAACAGTGTGTGTAGACTTGCTGGTACAATGTAAAAATAGATTTTCTGAAAACATCTGTCAGTACTGTAACTCTTATTATTATAATGGTATTTTGAAGTTATATAGATCCTGCAGCTGATATAACAGGGCAGATGACCTCGTAGTTCCGCCCCTAAAAACAGCCATAACTAATGGATATGATACTAGGTGAGTTCTTACGAACTGACTTATTTCAGTATAACAAAATTTCAGTATAACAAATTAATTTCAGAGGTCCCCAAAATTTTGTTATACTGGTATTTTACTGTACAACCCCTAATACCCTCATACCCTTGTGCCGAGATCTGTACCTTTGATTTACAATCCCATTTATTTGATTACCCCAACGGCGATCGTTCCTTATATTAACACCTAGGTACTTAACAGTGATCCCCATAAGGAACTTTCACCCCATCAACGCAGTAATTAAAACTGAGAGGACTTTTCCTGTTTGTGAAACTCACAACCCAACTTTTAACCCCGTTTATCACCATGCCATTGCCTGGTGTCCATCTCACAACATTATCGAGGCCATTTTGCAGTTGCTCACAATATTGTACTCTATACAGAATAACATCATCCGCAAAAAGCCTTATCTCTGATTCCACTTCTTTACTCCTATCATTTGTATATATAAGAAAAAATAAAGGTCCAATAAAACTGCCTTGAGGATATCCCCTCTTAATTATTACAGGGTCAGATAAAGCTTCACCTACTCTAAGTCTCTGAGTTCTATTTTCTAGAAATATAGCCACCCATTCAGTCACTCTTTTGTCTAGTCCAGTTGCATTCATTTTTGACAGTAGTCTCCCATGATCTACCCCAGTGCCTCTCAGGGTGCATGCACTGTGCACGGTGCCAAAGACGACTTCGCTTGGTTGACCAGAGTGCAGACCCCCACTCCTCGATTTGGAGCAATAGCGCTGTCTCTCTCTTTGCTCACGTCTGTCTCGCTCGCTCCCCGTCGCCCTCTTCCTCACTTGCTCCATAGCGCTCCAAATCCGAGCGGAGTTGAGCCGAGCTTAGCCGAGTAGCCCAGAGACGAAGCGTTGGTCCGAGCCGAGCAGGACCGATGCACATTGCATGGAGCTCTTGCGCCTCGATTTGCACGCATGAGATTTTGGGCGTTTGAGAGGCCCTGATCTACCCTATCAAATGCCTTAGATAGGTCAATCGCAGTACAGCTCATTTGATCTCCTGAATCCAAGATATCTGCTATATCTTGCTGGAAACCTACAAGTTGAGCTTCAGTGGAATAACCTTTCATAAACCCAAACTGCCTTCGATCTAACCAGTTATTAATTTTGCAAACTTGTTTAATATAATCAGAAAGAATGCCTTCCCAAAGCTTACATGCAACACATGTCAAACTAACTGACCTGTAATTTTCAACTTTATGTCTATCACCTTTTCCTTTATTCACAGGGGCTACTATAGCAACTCTCCATTCATTTGGTATAGCTCCTTCATGCAAACAATAATCAAATAAGTACTTCAGGTGTGGTACTATATCCCAACCCATTTTCTTTCTGAGATGTTCTTGGAATGACAGTGTTCTGTTGAGTGCAATACCTAGATATCTGGGGTGTCTATTATGGCGGAGGAGAGAGTTATCGAAGTATACTTTGAGGTCCCTTGAAGCCATTCGGTTGTTCAGATGAAAACAAGAAACTTCTGTTTTACTCATACTTGGTTGGAGTCTCCATTTTCGAAAGTATTTTCCTAAAACAGAGAGATCTTTTGTCAATATTTCTTCTGTCTGCTTGAAGCATAGGTCTTTAGTGGTAAGAGCCCAGTTATCTGCATACCCAGATTTCTTGGATCTTGTGGAGGGTATATCTGAAATATATAAACTGAACAAGAGTGGGGCAAGCACTGAACCTTGCAGGAGTCCATTGTTTAGTTTGCTGGGTTTACTGATTTCATCCCCCATGACTACACGAAATGTTCTGTCACTCAACATGTTATTTGTAAGATGAGCCAGGCTCATACATGGAATCACTTTAAGGAGTTTGCTGATTACACCTTCTCTCCATTCTGTGTCGTAAGCTGCCTTTAAGTCAATAAATGCTACTGAAGTCTTTGCTGGAATCCTGCTTCAATGAAGGTAGTTAGTGACAAGTCTTGGTCAGCACAGTCCTGCTTGTTCAATAGGGATCATTTCAAACACTTTTGTAGCAAGTAATTTATAGCATACACTAAGCAATGCTATTGGTCTATAGCTCTCTGGTGCATCATTAGGCTTTCCTGGCTTTAGGATTGCAATTTATCTTACTCATTTTAAATAAGCAAGGTAGATTACCTGTTTTAAGAATGTAGGTTAGAAACCTAGATAACCATAATTTCGTATTTGCTCCATAATTAATTAGAAACTCAGGATGAATCCCATCAAATCCCGGTGCTTTACCAGTTTTTAAGCCTTTTAAATCTGCCTCAATATCTTGCACACTAAATGGTCTCGTATATTCCGTATCAGGGGGGCTTGTGGACTTAAGACTTGTTAATTGTTTTTTGATGTTTCTTGTATTATTTCTGCTTTTTGGTATTCTAGACAAATCAACTATATGAGCTGCAATTTTGTTTGGAGTGACTGCAGAACTTTTACGAAAGATGGGAGTGACCCCACCAAGCTTCCGTAACAATGACCATGCATTTCTGCTCGATTCTCTGAAATTCATAGATGTTACAGTTTCAGTCCACCTTTCTCTTCGGGCATTATCTAGATTATGAAGCAGTTCATCCCCGATTTCTTGTTCACCACTGGCAAGGAATTCTTGGTATAACTTTTCAGTTGCATCAGTCCAGTCAGGAATATATTCCTTCCTATAGACTCTAGGAATGAATATTTTTGCTGTGGCAATTACAGCCCCCAGAATCTCTCATAATTGTTTACTTGTTGGTGGTATCCATCTAACATATTTATCAAGGTCACACGAGAACGCTTTCCAGTCAGATTTCCTGAAGTTCCATCGTGGACGAGGATAAGAAGTACCAGTTGTATTTGCATTCCAACCTCAAGACGTACAGGGCGATGTTGACTATGTGGGAAATCTTGAAGTACTTTCCGTGATGTGAGCAGAGGTTGATTATTCTGATCACTGGAAAGAAAACATAGGTCTGGGTTGTTTTCCTGTTTCCATGCAGCAGATCTAAATGTTCCTCTATCTTTTGCATCAAATACAAGATGAATATTATGTTCCTCGGCCCAGTTCATAAATGGTGACTGTTGAAGTCACCCACATAGATGGCTGGATGGTCCTCTACCTGAATCATCTGGGAGGGCCATGGTGAAGGTGGAGGCTTGTAGATGTTTATGATGGTGATATCTCCAACTTTGATGACAAATGGTATATATGTCATCTTTTGAGTTAGCTGCGAGCAATGAGGCATTTTCATTAGTACTACGGACATACGTAGCTGTACCATATGCATGGTGATATGTTGCACCTACAATATCATATCCCGATATTAGCCCTCTCGTTTGTAATTTGTGTTCATCCGCAGCATGTTTTTCCTGAATGGCAACCACATCGATTTTTCCATCTCGTAGGATTCTTGACAAGTATTGGCATTTGGATTTACTTATGCCTTCTATATTTAGATGAAGGACTTTAAGTGAGGCCCGAAAGTCTTTGCCTGTTGGTTCTTTTTCATTTTCATGTAAAATAGCCACGAGATTGCTAGGATAGTCTGGCAGCCTGATTGCTGTTGCTCGCTTAGCACCACCCACAGAGCACGTGTAGGGTAATTTTAGGTTAAAACCTATGGACGTGAGCAACTCTACTCCCCATTGTCTTTAGTATATCCCCTGAAATCTTATCAATTCCAGCTGCGTTTCTAGTTTTCAACTTTTGTATCTTATTGTAAATGTCATTGTTATCATAGGTAAATTTGAATACTTTAGCATTAGTCACCTCCTCTATCGGGACATTATCCTTGTAACCAACAATTTTTACATACTGCAGACTGAATACTTCTCTGCCTTTTGAAGATCCTTGCATACACACTCCCTTGTTCATTAATGATTCCTGGAATGTCCTTATAACGCCTCACCTTCTTATATGCATGTTCACAACATACTCTTTTTAGGAGCATCAATGGACAATGATAGATTAATGTCATTTTGAATTAACAACTGTTCGTCAGGATAAAAAAATTCTTGTATATGGACCATACTGTTTATTTTATTTGTGTACATATGTGTGTTTTTGCAACTATGTTTGTGGTCATGGCTTTTTAAGATTCTGTTCTCTTCAACGTTCTGTAATTAAGACTTTCAATTTTGATGACACTATGTCCTTCTTTTAAACTATCTTGCTATGAATAGCTGAAGATGGCCGTTTACATCAGCCAAAATTAGTCCTAGTAAAAAATAAAATATTGTATTGATTAGGTGGTCAAAACATGTTCATTAAGGAAATATGTCTTTTATTCTTCATGAAGACAAATCAATAATATTACCGGTATACTCAAATCATAAACAATTAAATTAAAATCAAATTCTGCACACACCAACCTGCCCTATGAGCGACATTTTCACACCATTCATAATAGGGACTGGCTGCATAAGGAATGGGATTACTAGCATTGCTCATACCTCAGTCACTTTCATGTTGTCAGAACCCGTTAAACTGAGATAGGTCAATGAAAATAACAAATTAGTTGTAGCCCATACCAGAAAATATAGTGCACTGTAAACACTAGGTCTTGCCAGCAAAGGCACATTGTCAAGTTGATAATTTTTTAAAAACGATCTTTCAAACAAAAAAAAAAAACAAAAAAAAATGGAGTCCAAGGTAGAGTCCTGCATGACAGCTCTTGCTGACTGTGCCAGATTGTTATACTTTCCGCTCCACATGTATATCCCTTCCAAAGCAAGGACCGAAACCAAGCCCACTTTTTCACAGAATGTGTTGTCACTAGGCGTGTGAGAAGTGTTGGATGAAGTCTTTCACTCCTTCTGTCCTCAGTTGTACTGTGATTATTCTATCACTAACATAGTCTACCTTATCCTCATTTTCATCCAGGGTTTTGTTAACACATTGAGGTCTTGCTCACTTTCAGATCATTTAATCCTCGGACTAGCCACTGTTTACTAATTTTGGAATTTTTAAATAAATACTAATTTTGAACTTAGGTAACTTTTCATTGCACTATATTTGAGTTCATACATTATACTTCATATCTGTAAAAGCCGCAATACAGTTAATAGATCCATTACCATGGATATAGTGGATTGAATTTAGTAGATTTTTTTATTTTTAAGTTCACTGTATACGCTTAATTAAATATGTCTTATATTGGGTTTATTTGATTTTTTGGCTCTTCAGAATTGTTTGTACAAGGGTAATATTTATGTAATAATTAGTACATAAATATTATGTGTGATTTATTAGGTCTATTACAAGATATCTGTTAGGTCTGTTCATTTGGTATAAATCACAGTCGTTCAGTCTATATTCGTGCTCGGCTGCCATTATGTGCAAACTGCTGTCGAGTTGACACAGCTCTGACACATTTTAAGAGGAAGAAGAGCTATAGTTTGCTGCCATCTATATTTTTTCCAGAACTATATGAATATACTTAAAGTAGATACAAATTTATTAATGTTCCACCTTCTCAATACTAAAAATCATTTGATGTTTTCGTAAACAGTTTGTAAACATCAAATTATTTTTAGTATTGAGAAGGTGGAACATTAATAAATTTGTATCTACTTTAAGTATAGTCTTAACTCAGTACGGAACCTAACCATGAAGTTTATTACTTTGAACTATATGAATCAAATCTTTGCTTATATTACAGTGCCGATTAATACGCTTAGTATGTTTGCTTTGCAGTAACAACGATGTAAACCAGAGACCGTATGCCATGGTGGCTTTGTTCTCCACAATAAATGACACAGGCCGTATGGCGTACAGTCTCCGACCTCAATGTGTTTAGTCACCCCTACTCCATTCTTTGCCTCACCTCCTCCACTCCAGTGTAGTGTATATCCTCTACTCATCTTCTTTTTTGTATTTTATAGTTCGTTATTTGTGTCTAGTTCCTTATTTCATTGTTCTGTAATTGATTGAGTCTCCTGTTTTCAGACGATGTGTGTTGATCCATTTGGATAATTCATCTGAGAAATTCAACTTGCTTGTGATGATGGTGCAGAAGCTGTACTCCTTTGTACAAGGCAAGTGCCGTGTGGAATCGGTGGACACTGTCATGTCTCAAGAAGTGTTGCTTGGAGGCCATCTTTATCTTCAGGTTCTCAAGGATCGTCTTCAGTCGTGGCTTACAGCTCTGAAGATTACTATTTTGAAGAAAACTCCCGTGGATGTGAAATCGAAGTTCACTTCAGGTAGATAATGTTGTTTGAATGAATAAATAAATAAATAAATCAATGTTTTATTTTGTTCTTTCAGCCGTTGGGTTGTGCAGGGTACACTTCAGTTCATTCAATACGGATTGTCATTACTAAGCGAGTTGGCTTGCATTTGGGAGATAGTGAGTTTGAAGTCCAGTGTTAGCAACTAGGAAGACTGTTTACCATGGATTCCCCATTTTCCCACAAGGCAAATGCTGGTGCTTTAACTTAAATAAGGCCACGGTTCCTTCTTTCAGTGCCGAGAGGAGTGGCTCAGACGGTTGAGGCGCTGGCCCTCTGAGCCCACACCCAGAAACTGGAGCTGGAAAATGATGATGATGATAATGATAATAATGAATTGTACTATATTTACTCCTTATATGATTTACTTGTTTTTATCTCATTAAATATAATTAATTACAAAGATATTTTAAATCATTGCAGAAAAATCTAAAATTTGTATGTGTTTAAGGGTAAGAGAGGGCCAAGAGCCCTAACTTTGCCACTTTATAAACACACAAATAAGTAAATAAATAAATGAAATAAATGTCAGTTCTACCTCATCACAACAGAATCTGGTATATGCTTAACTTTTTTGTGATGAGTATATAAAAATGTTTTGAATGTACGTTTGATGCAAGTGTAATGGACTAGTATAACTAGGAAACAATTCTCTAATCCGTGGGTTATCAAGCTTGATTATTATTATTATTATTATTATTATTATTATTATTATTATTATTATTATTATTATTACATACATACATACATACATACATACATACAGTAGAACCTCAATAATTCGAAATCGGTTAATTCAAAATCCCACGTAATTCGAAATAGCTCTCGTTCCCGGAAACATGAGATACAGTTTTGCATGTTATTTAAATTGTTTAATTCGAAATACGGATAATTCGTAATTCGAAGTACAATGTCGGCCCCATTACCGAAATTCAGACTTTTAATTTGAAACTGCCTTTACATTTTAAAACAATAGTATGTTACAGAGTAATTTCAACTCGAAATTTATCCGCGTCATAATAGAATGCGTGTTCCGGAAGAGGAGGGGTAGCTTTCCACACTTACACTCACTTCGGTGGGTCTACAGTGCGCTTCATGATTGTCAAGTTGAATGAAATCGGAATTCTTTTGTATTCAACCTTTTAAGGAACGCCGTAATATCACGCAACAGGCAGTATGCGGGAAAACAGAATGCGCAAACACTGGCGATGCCGACCGTTGACGAAAAAGCGTGGGTCATATAATAAATTCGTGGGCACCGAACAATACTGTCATTGCCGATGAAACTGCATTGCTTTATTTTAATGCGAGCCCAAACGGTCTTATGGTTTTAAAGGACAAAGTGCCAGCCTGGGAAACGTACAAGTGTCGGGGATGGGGGTCATTGTAATGCGTTGCAATTGCAATGCACATGGATCCGAGAAACTTTATCCCCTCGTCATAGAAAAGTTCAATAGGCTACAATGTTTTAAGGGTGTCGGGCTCTTTCCATCCCACTACAAAGCATCTAAAAATGCAAACAGTACAGATATCCAAAAAATAATGCATTTGCACAGGGGAACCAGCATAATTTATCCTCGTCTTTGAATTGTGTGATTTTATTCTCTTTCGTTGCGTGAGGTTATGTTCGTCACTGATTTATCCAAGTGCATTATTTGAACATTGTAAATGCACCTTGTTGGATACATTTCGGAAATAGTTTTTCCATGGCATTGGAAAGGTTTAAACTGTGAATCGAGGTGATTGCATGTATTAATGGGTCTTAGAATACTTTGTGACGCGGCAAGTGTTTACATTTCTTAAGTATGAGAGAAGTATCGTGGCGGGAAATCGTAAAAGGATAGAGTCATAGGAAAGTTTGATTTTTAGGGCATCGGGTACTTTCTGTGTAAATACAAGGCATCTAAAATGCATACAGTATAGTACTCCAATGAATAAAGCACTTGCAGATAGGAGCCAGCATAGATTTCTCCTCGTCTTTGAATCGTGCTTTTTTTTTTCTTTCGTTGCGTGAGGTTATATATGCCAGTGAGATATGCAAGTGCATTATTTGAATACTGTAAATGCGCATTTTTGGATAAATTTTGGAAATATTTCTTTTTTCATGGCATTTGAAAGGTATAAACTGTGAATCAAGGTTAACTGCATGCAGTAACGGGCCTTAGAATATTTCATAACGCGGCAAGGGTTGGTACTTCAGAATTGCGAATTGGCGGTTAATTCGAAGTCCGATTTTTTAGTCCCAACGACTTCGAATTAACGAGGTTTTACTGTACATACATACATACATACATACATACATACATACATTATCATTATAGACTGTTATGCCTTTCAGCGTTCAGTCTGCAAGCCTCTGAGAATTTACTGAACGTCGCCACAATCCTCGATTTGCAACTAGTGTTGTGGCCTCATTTAGTTCTATACCTCTTATCTTTATGTCGTTAGAAACCGAGTCTAACCATCGTCGTCTTGGTCTCCCTCTACTTCTCTTACCCTCCATAACAGAGTCCATTATTCTCCTAGGTAACCTATCCTCCTCCATTCGCCTCACATGACCCCACCACAGAAGCCGGTTTATGCGTACAGCTTCATCCATCGAGTTCATTCCTAAATTAGCCTTTATCTCCTCATTCCGAGTACCCTCCTGCCATTGTTCCCACCTGTTTGTACCAACAATCATTCTTGCTACTTTCATATCTGTTACTTCTAACTTATGAATAAGATATCCTGAGTCCACCCAGCTTTTGCTCCCGTAAAGCAAAGTTGGTCTGAAAACAGACCGATGTAAAGATAGTTTCGTCTGGGAGCTGACTTCCTTCTTACAGAATACTGCTGATCGCAACTGTGAGCTCACTGCATTAGCTTTACTACACCTTGATTCAATCTCACTTACTATATTACCATCCTGGGAGAACACACAACCTAAATACTTGAAATTATCGACCTGTTCTAGCTTTGTATCACCAATCTGACATTCAGTTCTGTTGAGTTTCTTACCTACAGACGTCAATTTAGTCTTCGAGAGGCTAATTTTCATACCATACTCATTGCACCTCTTTTCAAGTTCCAAGATATTAGACTGCAGGCTTTCGGCACAGTCTGCCATTAAAACCAAGTCGTCAGCTTAGGCCAAACTGCTTACTACATTTCCACCTAAGTGAATCCCTCCCTGCCATTTTATACCTTTCAGCAGATGATCCATGTAAACTACGAACAGCAAAGGTGAAAGATTACAGCCTTGTCTAACTCCTGTAAGTACCCTGAACCAGGAACTCATTCTACCATCAATTCTCACTGAAGCCCAATTGTTAACATAAATGCCTTTGATTGATTTTAATAATCTGCCTTTAATTCCATAGTCCCCCAGTATGGCGAACATCGTTTCCCTCGGTATCCTGTCATATGCTTTCTCCAGATCTACAAAACATAAACACAACTGCCTATACCTCTCGTAGCATTTTTCAATTACCTGGTGCATACTGAAAATCTGATCCTGACAGCCTCTCTGTGGTCTGAAACTACACTGGTTTTCATCCAACTTCCCCTCAACGACAGATCGCTCCCTCCCTTCCAAGATGCCAGTGAATAATTTGCCTGGTATACTAATCAATGAGATACCTCGATAGTTGATGCAATCCTTCCTGTACCCTTGCTTATAGATAGGTGCAATTACTGCTTTTGTCCAATCTGAAGGTACCTTACCAACACTCCACGCTAATTTTACTACTCTATGAAGCCATTTCATCCCTGCCTTCCCACTATACTTCATCATTTCAGGTCTAATTTCATCTATTCCTGCTGCTTTATGACAATGGAGTTTATTTACTATCCTTTCCACTTCCTCAAGCATAATTTCACCAACATAATTTTCCTCCTCCCCTTCAGCTTGGCTGTTTGCAACACCACCAGGATGATTTCCTTTTACATTGAGAAGATGTTCAAAATATTCCCTCCACCTCTCCAGTGATTCCCTGGGATCTATTATGAGTTCACCTGAATTACTCAAAACACTGTTCTTTTCCTTTTTCCCTCCCTTCCTAAGATTCTTTATTACTGTCCAGAAAGGTTTCCCTGCTGCTTGACCTAGCCTTTCCAGGTTGTTACCAAATTCTTCCCATGACTTCTTTTTGGATTCAACAACTATTTGTTTCGCTCTGTTTGTTTCATCTACGTACAAATCCCTGTCTGCCTCGGCCCTTGTTTGGAGCCATTTCTGATAAGCCTTCTTTTTACGTTTACAGGCTGCTCTCACTTCATCATTCCCCCAAGATGTTCGCCTTTTCCCATCTTTACACACAGTTGTTCCTAGGCATTCCCTTGCTGTTTCTACTACAGCATCCCTGTATGCCACCCATTCACTTTCTATATCCTGAACCTGCTTACTGTCTACTGTTCGAAACTTCTCACTAATCATATCCATGTACTTCTGTCTAATTTCTTCGTCCTGGAGATTTTCTACCCTTATTCGTTCGCAGACAGATTTCACTTTCTCTACCCTAGGCCTACAGATACTTAGTTCACTACAGATCAGATAGTGGTCTGCATCATCGAAAAATCCGCGAAAAACTCGTACATTCCTAACAGATTTCCTGAATTCAAAGTCTGTTAAGATATAGTCTATTATGGATCTGGTACCCCTAGCCTCCCATGTGTAGTGGTGAATAGCCTTACGCTTGAAGAATATATTCGTAACAGCTAAACCCATACTAGCACAGAAGTCCAGCAAACGCTTCCCATTCCCATTAGCTTCCATATCTTCCCCACATTTACCAATCACCCTTTCGTATCATTCAGTTCTATTCCCGACTCTTGCATTGAAATAGCCCATTAACACTATTCTATCCTTGCTGTTGACCCTGACCACGATGTCACTCAATGCTTCATAAAACTTGTCAATTTCATCCTCATCTGCACCCTCACATGGTGAATACACGGACACAATTCTTGTCCTAATTCCTCCCACTGACAAATCTACCCATATCATTCACTCGTTTACGTGCCTAACAGAAACTATGTTGCGTGCAGTGGTATTCCTGATAAAGAGCCCTACCCCAGACTCTGCCCTTCCTTTCCTAACACCCGTCAAGTACACTTTATAATCTCCTGTCTCTTCCTCATTATCTCCCCTTACCCGAATATCACTTACTCCTAGCACATCCAGATGCATCCTCTTTGCTGACTCAGCCAGTTCTACCTTCTTTCTTCCATAAGCCTCATTAATATTGATAACTCCCCATCGAATTCCATTTTGTTCGCCAAGTTGTTTCCAAGGAGTCCCTCGCCTGTCAAATGGGAGTGGGACTCCATTACTCCCATAGGTCCGAGGCTTGCTTAAAGTGTTCTGAGCTCAGTAAATTCATGAAGCAGGATGCTGCCCTACTTGCACGTAGTCCAAGTGAGGATCTCTCCTCTAACGGGTTATGGACCACCGGTGAATTGTATAGTCCTAGCCGCCTGAGCACAAGGAGGGCCACGACTCAGAATATGTCCGAGATGCCCACTCCCATTCCATAGCAATTGGTATCCCAACTGTCAGGACCACTTACTAGGCCACTCAGCCGTTGCCCATGGTTCACGAACTAGGACGTGACTACAGTAACCCACAAACATGAACCATTATTATTATTATTCATACACTTCTCCACAGGAAATATGGGTAGTAATGGGGCACGGGATGCACCAAGTGCCTTACATAATTAAACTATTTACACATTATAATACAAACGTTGATGTACAGGTATATACAAAACTGTAGATCACGGGATCTTCATTCTTGCGAGAGGAATGATCGCACAATGTTGCATGTTGACAGGAGGACAGAATGTTGCATAATTTTGTAGATGTTCGGTGGAAGACCCAGTTCTCGCAGACTCTTGTGAAGTGTGTGTGGAATGAGGCCGTTGACTGACAGAATCACAGGAACTATTCGTACCAGTTTCATCTTCCAGATCCTCTTTATCTCTTTATTATTATTATTATTATTATTATTATTATTATTATTATTATTATTATTATTATTATTATTATTACTTGGGAGGTGTGGCTATGAAGTTGTTTACGTCTGTTATTATTATTATTATTTACGTAGTTATGTACGGACTTTATTTGGAGTAAATCGTGGTCTTAGTTGTCTGTTGTATGTGAGGTTATGTTACGATACATCTGCTGTATGTACATTGAAAGAATATCTAAAAGACCATTCGTATACAAATTTATTAATGTTCCACCTTCTCAATACTAAAAATTATTTGATGTTTACAAAAACATTATAATGTAAGAACACATAATTACCGTATTTACGCGAATAATCCCCGCACCCTAACTTTAGGTAGGCTTATTTTGAAAAAAAAAAAAAAAAAAAAAAGCCAAGATTTTCGCAAAAAAATACACATCCCAATTTTGTGCCTCAAATTTTTTTTAAAATGTGCGGGTATTATTCGGATAAATGTGGTATAAGTGTATAATTTATTATTACCTGTATAAATGATGGATAAGTCCAGTGTAATGTTGTGCAACACACGGTAATAGTCCAGAACAATGCATCTTGTCACTAGAATTGTATAGAAAATTCCTTTCATTGTAAATAGGCTATTGGAGACTCTTGAAATTACTAGAAACCGTGTTGTGTCACACTGTTCTAGAAACCTGGCCAGGCAATGTGTATAAAGAGGCAGCCTTGGTAGTTGGAGTTGAGTTGTTTAGCGAGACTTGTAGTGGAAGTCGTTAGCCGAGTGTGTGAACCCATGTTGTGATTCTGTTGTGTTGGTAATCGGTTGACATGCTTTACTTCTTCATAGCAATGTTTTGTGTCCAAGATGGCAGTTTATTAGTGTGTGTGTGTTTTTTTTTGTAAATAAAGCAGTGTACATAATTGACAGCATCTCCTGTGTGCAACTTTGTGGTTACAACAAGTTTTATATTGTGATTGTATTTGAAAATCATCTGTGTGTTTATAGATGACTTCCAGAAAGCTTTGAAGTACACTGGAAAATTAGATTCTGGTGTGTGCAACTTCATATCAACGGGTAATATCAGAAGTTCAACAGGCCTGGGCTTAATGCAGGATAAAGGTTTGTGACGTGTAACTATATTCAATAATAATTTATTCAAGTGATGTATAGGGACAAACAAATGACATACAGCATGTATATAGAAAGATGGGAACATGTTTGTCTTTATGCCTCTTTCTATAGCTCCATTTTCCAGTGCTGGCCTGTCATTGTATTTAACCTGTTATGTTCCTGTCCATGTTCCTATCTTTCTACACTAAAACTTGACTTTAGCGGAACATTTACAGATCGGAAAATTTTCCCTTCCCCGTGAATTATGGCTTAACTAGCTGATGTAGCCTGCTTCGCTACAGAATTCTACATTTTATACAGAATTATAGATTAGGTAGTGTACACGTTGTGAGCAAGATTGTATTAAATTTCATAGCTCTTAACGTTACCCTAGAAATGTGATTGGGAAGTCACTAAACGTCTTTTCTCATATGAAGACTGGGTTAGGGAATTTTCATTGTAATGGTAGGACCTCTTGCCTACCATCAGTCACAATCAAGTCAGAATCTACCTGCCTTTTTACATCCTCAGAAAGACTGCCTTAGTTGTTTTCCCAACTGAAATCAACATAGGTCATTACAATGACGTCAGTAAGAATGTCACTATTAAAAGCAATGCTATCATATGAAATACTCAATCAAATGAAAAACCACACATTTTCTCACTTTTAACCAACAGTCCAAAATTCCAAAGCTGGAATGACTAGGCCATGGACAACCGTTAACACTCTTATCTTCTGCCATTATTCCGTTCAGTGTGCACACTGCTCATTCCAATCAGCGCCTCAGATTACGGATCGAATAGCTGGAATACTATGATGAACCAGTGTGTTATGTACCAGCAGTATCAGAAAATGTATGAACCTGAGAAATGGCATGCTAAAGAAGAAAGTTATCCAACTCCCCGGCTATTTCCTATCAATATTCAGCAGTAGTTACGTAGAAATGAAAAGGTTAGCACAGGATAGGGTGGCATGGAAAACTGCATCAAACCAGTCTATGGACTGATTACTCAAACAACATTCAGGCAGGCTGTTATACTTGGTACGCAGCAGTAATTCTCTTCAGCCATTTTCTCGTGATGCGTGTACATACGTACATACATACATACATACATACATACATACATACATACATACATACAGACAGACAGACAGACTGAAATGACGGAAAATAAAAAAGTTCATTTCCTTGTTACTGTGGACACGTCCGATACAGAAATACCATTCTTTTTAAATTCTAACCAGTGTACAGACAAACCTTTTATTTTATATATACGTAGGTTGAGTCATAAGTCATGGCAACAATTTTTTTTCTTGCGAACAGGAGACAACACAGAAAATCTAAGATATGCAGTTGGAAACGTACGGTATGTACTTGCGTATGATGCCACTAGACGGTGTATGTAAACAACGGTGTGGGCCTAGGCATGCCCCCAAGTTCAGTGTGTGTGTGAGAGCGTCACAAAATGGAAGTCACCAAGCAGGAGCAACGATCATATATTAAAATAGCAGTTCTCCACGGCAGAAATGCCATGCAGAGCTGCGGGAAGCAACGTCAAGAAGCCATTACGTGGACAATGATTTGCTAACAAAGAGGACATCATAACAGCTTTTCGGAGAGAGTTGTCACATGTTAGTGATACACATGCAGCGTATGGTATTCAGCGCCTGCCCCACCGTTGGCAATGCACAGTGGAAACCTTGGGTGATTATTTCGAAGGTCTGTAACCAGTGGAGACATGTCCTTCGTATGTAATCTTGTGTATTTACTGTCTATACCATAATAAAACAATGTTTACCAATGACCTGTGTTTTGTAACTTTCCTACGAGAATCTCCTGAAGTCAGAATTTGTCTTTAGGCACTATGCTTAAGTACATGCCCTGTATTTCCAAATGCATATCTTAGATTTTCCGTGTTGTCTCCTGTTCGCAAGGAAAAAAAAAAAGTTGCCATGACTTACGACTCGACCCTTGTGTGTGTGTGTGTGTTTTTAAGTTTAAAGTTTACCTGTATTTAGTGGAAACTGTCTGATGCACAATTGGATGAAAATTTTGTTCCTATAATGGAAAAAAATATGTAAATTTCCTTCTTAACCCTTTTCAGTTAATATGTATTCCAAATGAATCTAAGATGACTGAGATTCCTACAATAAATTCTTGATCATACAATATAAATGTTTGAGTCCTCCTATTCAATACATTATTTACTTCATCTATGAAGATGCCGGTTTTAGATTATCGACCATACATATTTCGACCCCTATTTTGGGTCTTCTTTAGTGGATTGAATCTTAAAGGTATTTAATCTACAGTTCAGTGATGTACTAATAAAAGCTTAAGGTCACTAGTGCAATAAGTCTTGCTAAAATCTTGAATCTTAGAAGTACACAGCCTATAGTTCAGCAGCATCGTAATAAAAGTCAATGGAAACTGATGTAATGAGTCTTATTTGAATCTTGATCACTAACATGTAAAAGAATAGTTAAAATATGGCATTGAGATGTGATCTCTTGAATTTTATAAAATAATAAAATCATGTTGTGTTGTAAATTCTCTGTTCTCTTTTGAACTAAAAACCGCAGATCACCCGTCAAAACACCTGCGACAGGAAGACTCTGTAACCAACAGAATACAGACAGATAATGGAACATGTCACATAATATCCATTGACAGTACTCAATTAACATAAAGCACAGGAGAGAATGCATCAATCTAAAGTAAAACCTAGTTAATTCAAAGTCGTTAGGACTGAAAAATCGGACTTCGAATTACGTGATTTAGAATTAACCGCTAACTCGTAATTCAGAAGAGCCAACCCTTGCCACGTCACAAAATATTCTAAGGCCCGTTACTGCATGCAGTTAACCTTGATTCACCTTTCAAATGCCAAGGAAAGAGAATTATTCCCAAAATGTATCCAACAAGGTGCATCTGCAGTATTCAAATAGTGCACTTGGATAACTTACAAATATAACCTCACGCAGCAAAAGGAAAAGAGCATGATTCGAAGACGAGGAGAAATCTATGCTGGCTCTTCTGTGCAAGTGCTTTATTAATTGGATTTCTGTACTGTATGCATTTTAAATGGCTGTACCTACACGGAAAGTATCCGATGCCCTTACACCGTCGTAGCTAATCGAACTTTTCTATGACGAGGGGAGATAGTATCTCGCTTCCATCTGCATTATAACACAATACAGTCACTCTATCCTTGTACGATTTCCCGCCATGGCACTTCTCTGTTAACCCTTTCCAAGTGGATAAGTTTTTGCTTGTGTGCATAATTATTTTTTGAAAAATATGTTTTATTCTTAACACATGAAAATGCAAATATGTTAGTACTCCAAGGTTTATTAAGTCATTCATTCCTGATTTCCGGAAGTCAGCTTCTAGGTATCCATATAATCTTGAAAAAATAAATCCTTAACTGTTGGTTTTGGTGCAAAAATTGCACAAGGTACAACACAAAGTAGTTTGGATTAAGATCACTAAACAACTGA
This sequence comes from Anabrus simplex, assembly GCF_040414725.1. Taxonomy (NCBI): domain Eukaryota; kingdom Metazoa; phylum Arthropoda; class Insecta; order Orthoptera; family Tettigoniidae; genus Anabrus; species Anabrus simplex. Next base: position 1,770,496,010 of record NC_090265.1, on the reverse strand, counting down.
GCTATAATTCACTTTCTACCCTACTTCATAATTCACCATGACTACTGCTATAAATATTGAACTGGTAAATTCATTAATAAACATGTACATTAACAGTCTAACTAGTATTTATGATACAATTTTATACACATGCCGTCTTACTAATAAACGGTGTATAACTCTTATACAAGGTTTATACATTGTTTATGTGAAATTCGTTATTAATAAACTGTGTATAAGCCTCCTGTGTATACATCTGTTATAGTTATTGAATTGCTTATACAGACTAGGACCCTTGTATAAGCGTTGTATAGCAGCGAGTAGCGGAAAAAGATACGAGTGAGCAGTTTATTTTCGTGGTATTTACTGTCTGCAGTAATATAATCGTGGTGAAATATTCGACTTATCCATTTAACATTGAACACACATTGAAAGAATGGACGATACCGTTGATGATCTCCACAATATTTTAAACATAGATGACATACACCATTCAGAGGTTATGGAGGCCAAACATCTTCGTAAAGTAAAACACTTTAAAGAGACGGAATAACAATGAATAACTATAAAAGAAATGATGGGTGGGCGTATTTTTGTGTAATAATGTGTTACTGCTTAATTGACTTTTGAAATTGCGAGTTTATTATACATTCTTTCTCAAATTTGAGTATAAAGAAAGACACATTCCTTGACATAAAAAATGGCATAACTTGAAAACGTACCTAATATGATTTCTATACTTTGTAGTTGAATACACAGATATATGATGTATAAATGCCTAATAGAAACTTTTTTGATCAAACCTTTCTTTAAGCTACAAAACGGTTTTTCCTTTCTCCTGAAAAGTAAAGATTTTGGAATGTGTACCCTTTTCAACTCACCGATTCAATTACAATTGCTTGCATTTATCGTAATATCCCAGTTAGGAGCTTTTGATCTATTCTTAAGCTTTTCCATTTCTTTCGTGACGTTCATTACACAAGCAAGCTGAAGAAATGTTGGTATCAATATAAGCCAATTTCCAGCTGTCTCACTTTGTGTTGCCAATGCCTTTTCGATATACCATGCTACTGCGCGACTTTCTGGAAAGTTTTGTTTTAGATAACCAGCAGAAGCGATCATAAAGGTGGTGAACGTGCGAAATACATCGGTGAACTGCAGGAAGAGATTCCTACGACTTGGAACGAGTGTATACGTGCTGTATTGTAATACAAAGCGTATACCACGTTTATTAGTAAGAAAAATATACAGCGCTTATACAGGGTTTATTCACTGTATAACTATACAAGTGTTAAACAACTGTATAAGGACTTTTTATTAGTAAGACGGATGGTGTTGAGTCTTCCCTGACAATTTAGAAACTTTCACTTGTGTGATACATTTCAAAGCATGTATCAGTGTGTAAGAATGGCTTTGCTGTGCAAATTGTACGATAATAAATAGTCTCATATCTTACTTTTTGGACCTTACAGACAACACAGGCCACAGAACCCTTTTTTCATCGTCTGTGTCTGCTCTGTCACTTAGGTTGTTTTCGCACTCACTTGCAACGATTTCACTTTTCTCGCTTTCCCACTCATTATCACTCATTTCGGGTATTCATCATCACTTTAATAATTGTGACTATATCACTGCCGTTTTGCATATATTTCCGCGACATAACATCTAGAAAAGGCAAAGCACAAACTTTCTCTCACAAGGTCAACAAACTTACCATATTTACTCGCGTATTAGACCCCTTTTTTCCCCACTTTTACAGTCAAAAATAGTAAAGGGAGGTCCAATATGCGATAACCTCAAAATTTTGTGCAGTGAACACATGACTTCTAGGCTATAAAGAGCTATACATTGTACGTGTAAACATTCTATACTATTATTTAACGAACTTAGAATGTATTTAAGTTAAATTGGCTATTTTCTTCAGAAGGCAATATTTCTAAACATAAAAAGATAATAAAGGGTGAACACGACTTTTAGGCCTACAGTACATATAAAAGTCCGTTTTAGTTACTCATATCACGTCATTTGTTACATCTCATTAATTTCTCTTGTGAGGCTGACATCAGGAAGGGCATACGGCCTTAAAAACTCGCTACGAAGATTTGTCTCACTTCATACTCGACCCCGTAGAAAAAAGGGATAAGGGTATCGTGTTATCATGTAATTAAATATTGATACAAAAGAACTTAATGGCCAGTCATTTGTCTCTGTCAGTTCAGCAGTAGTCCTACCGCACAGTAAACCTGATCACTGCTTTCATTTGAATATTATCGCCTTGCGCCGTCAACTTCCCTGCCCTGATACCTGTGTGTCGGCATTTCAAGTGACGTCATCTTCACTGCCATCTCGTCAGTCACGTCAGCCATGCTTCATTCTTTTTCAGCCATGCACTGCAATCGAGATCATACGAGGTCCCGTCTTTTTGAACCTTTTAAAAATAATTTTGTTCCCGACTATAAAATCTAAACAGTGTGAATCTATTCCCAATGGTTTCTGGAGATGGTCCTCTGATATTCCCAGTTGGTGTATGTGTAGCAGAAGCCACTCCTTCCGAATAAAGCCATGCTGTAGAAGGCATGCCAAACCATCAGCTGATAACTAGCGTATGTTACGAGTTGTACTTCTGAATGTAATACATAGTAACTGAAAATATTCTTTTGGTAACGCGGCTGTTTAAACACAGACCCTTATTTTTAAGTATATTTCATGCTTGTTCCCTACATTTATCACATCAGGATTTACGTAAACAGCTATCCATGGGATAAGACAGACCACATTTTTTAGGTTAGGTATAGTGCCAAAAGTTCCTTGACGGAAACAATAAAAATAAATAACAGGAAAATATACCGGATTTATCGATATCTACACGATAAGGGTATTGTGTTATCATGTAATTAAATATTGATACAAAAGAACTTAATGGCCAGTCATTTGTCTCTGTCAGTTCAGGAGTAGACCTACCGCACAGTAAACTTTCCTATGACGAGGGGATAAAGTTTCTCACTTCCGTGTGCATTGCAACACAGTACATTGAGCCCCCCACCCTTGTATGATTTCCCGGCTGGCACTTCTCTCCTTTAAAACCATAAGTCCGTTTGGGCTCGGCATTAAAAGAATGCAGTTTCGTCGGCAATGTGTTTTAGTATCATAATGTTTAATTTTGTACGTTTGTTGTCTCTTTTTTTCATTAACGCATACCGGTACCCTAGTATGTTTTGTTTGGCGTCTCCGAAAATCGTTTAAAGCAGGCCTATGTGGGGACATAAAATTATTATTATTATTATTATTATTTCTTAGGTACGTTGGCGAGTAAAACAATCGTTTTAATTGGATAGCTTATATCACATTTTAAACTTACTTCTCTCCAAATATAGGTATACCTATATTGACCCGAGTTATGAGATATTAAACGACCACTGTGTTAATGGTCTCGCCTGGTATATAAATAGCAACAACCGTAAATATTTCTCAACTAAAGTAAACTCGGTTTCCTCATCATGAGGTGGTACAGCTCTTTTTAGACACACCCCCAGTGGAGGGGAGTTACATGTACCGCTTTTACTGCATATCAACCTTCCTGCCATTCGTAAATATCTGGCAGTACGGTACCGAGAATCAAAGTCAGACTCCCGAGAACAGCAACTAATTGTGCTAACCATTACGCTGGCGGATTATTATTATTAACTACAAAACCCAGACATATAACATGACTGATGCATGCTTGCAATGCGCGGGTCGGACACGAAGTTAGGCCTATTCACCTACAGTATTTGTGCGACGTCATCAGAGCTGCAGTGGACCTACGCTACGGAGATGGACATTTCTTAACTATGAAACACAGATGTAGGTACCACATGGGTTTGACGCGTTTTCATTGCGTAGGTCGTATGGACGAAACTATTCGCATATTTGTGCGATGTCATCAGAGCTGCAGTAAGACTTGTACCCGCTTCGTTCTCCTCCGACGAATTACGTTGAGGGTCCTATATGAGAGATTTCGTTTTTCATTTTCTTCGCCTTGAAAATCCGGGGGCAGGGGGGTCTAATACACGAGTAAATACGGTATATGAAGTACACCAGCATGGAAACTGCGCTTTGGAACAAACACCTTTTTTATAAAAAATTCCAAATACTGTTTATTGCCGAAATAAAGGCCCTGTCTATACGCTCCTGGCATCTATCGGCTAATATTTGAACCCTAAGAGGAAACATACGGTCGCAAATGCTTGTAACTCGAAATTCCAGATAAACACGTCTATCACTCGCATGTGAGTAGACAGATTCTGGATAAAGACGTGTAATGCTTGCCTAAGTTTAATTCAGAAATGCCAACCCTTGCCGCACGACGAAGTATTCTAAGACCCATTAACGCATGCAGTCACCTTGATTCACAGTTTAAACCATTCAAATGACATGGAAAAAACTATTTCCAAATTGTATCCAACAAGGTGCATTTACAATGTTCAAATAATGCGCTTGGATAAATCACTGACAAACAACCTCATGCAAGGAAAGAAAAAACACACGATTCAAAGACAAGGACAAATTATGCTGGCTCCCCTGTGCAAATGCTTTATTTTTTGGATTACTGTACTGTTTGCATTATTTAGGTGCCTTGTACTTGCACGGAAAATGCCCCATGCCCTTAAAACATCGTGGCTTATCGAATTTTTCTATGATGAGGGGATAAAGTTTCTCACTTCCGTGTGCATTGCAACACAGTACATTGACCCCCCACCATTGTACGATTTCTCGGCTTCCACTTCTTTCCTTTAAAACCATAAGTCCATTTGTGCAACACAGTACATTGACCCCCCACCCTTGTACAATTTCTCGGCTGGCACTTCTTTCCTTTAAAACCGTTTTGGTTCGGCATTAAAAGAATGCAGTTTCATCGGCATTGACAATATTGTTTGGTGTGTACAAATTGATTATATGAGCCGCGCTTTTTCGCCGACTGTCGGCTTCGCCTGTGTTAGTGGATTCTGCTTCTCCGCACACTGCCTGCTGCGTGATATTGTGGCATTCCTCAAAACGCTGAATACAAAAGAAGTATGATTTCACTTGAACCTAGCAAATATGAAAAACACTATAGACACACCGAAGTGAGTGAAAGTGTGGAAAGCTACCCCTGCACTTTCAGGAAGACGCATTCTATCATGACGTGGATAAATTTTTATTTTAAATTACTCTGTAACATACTTTTGTTTTAAAATGTAAGGACAGTTTCGAATAAATGGCTGAATTTCGATAATGGGACAGTCGTTGTACTTCGAATTACAAATTATCCGTATTTCGAATTAACCAATTTAAATAGCATGCAAAATTGTACCTCGTGTTTCCGGGAACGAGAGATTCTTCGAATTAGGCAGGATTTTGAATTAACCGATTTTGAATTTTCGAGGTTCTACTGTACTTACCTCCTCATATCACTGCATGTGGCAACTATATACATTTTTAGAAACGGTCTTTAGTTGAGTTCTTTTTATGGTTGTCTTTTACAACATCACAGGAAAATACCTTAGCAGAATTTCTCAAAATTCAGTACTTTTAGTTTATTATATTGATGACTGAAATCATAAAACGTGTAAAACAGAGTATCGGTAGTGATGAAGTGAATGCTTTGGTAATTGCAGATGATGTGGTGATTTGGGGAAAGGGAGAAAAGGAAGTACAAAGGAGACTGGACATTTGGAATGAAAATCTGAAGGAGTTTGGAATGGTAATTAGTAAAAAGAAAACTATAGTCATGCACTGTGGAAAAGAGTAAAAGAGAAGCCAAGTGAACATAGACGGAGAACGGTTAGAGAATGTAGAACAGTTTACATATCTGGGTAGCATTATTAATGGAAGTAATGCAATCAACCCTGAAAGTAATAACAGACTAAGTAAAGGTACAACATTTTATCATCAGGTCAGAGAGCTTTTATGGGATGACAAAGTACCCAAGAGAACGAAATTAACAGTATATAAACAGTATTTCATACCAATTTTAACAATCAATCAATCACTACTGACCTGCATATGGGGCAGTCGCCCAGGTGGCAGATTCCCTAACTGTAGTCCGTTTCAATACGGACCAAACATGAGAGTTGTCACTTGCAACATACCACTTAGTCGAGCGGCTTGTCTCCTTTCTCCCAAGTCTTCCCAGTCCAAACTTTGCAACATTTTTGTAACGCTACTCTATTGTCAGAAATCACCCAGAACAAATCGAGCTGCTTTTCTTTGGATTTTTTCCAGTTCTTGAATCAAGTAATCCTGGTGAGGGTCCCATACTCTGGAACCATACTCTAGTTGGGGTCTTACCAGAGACTTATATGCCCTCCTACATCCTTACTAGAACCCTTAAATACCCTCAAAACCATGTGTAGCGATCTGTACCCTTTATTTACAATCATATTTATGTGATTACCCAATGAAGGTCTTTCCCTATATAAACACCTAGGTACTTACAATGATCCCCAAAAGGTACTTTCACCCCATCAAGACAGTAATTAAAACTGAGAGGACTTTTCCTATTTGTGAAACTCACAACCCGACTTTTGACCCCGTTTGTCATCATACCATTGCCTACTGTTCATCTCACAACATTATCGAGGTCATTTTGCAGTTGCTCACAATCTTGTAACTTATTTATTACTCTGTACAGAAAAACATAATCTGCAAAAAGCCTTCTCTCTGATTCCACTTCTTTACACATATCATTGATATATATAAGAAAACATAAAGGTCCAATAATACTGCCTTGAGGAATGTCCCTCTTAATTATTGCAGGGACAGATAAAGCTTTGCCTACTCTAATTCTCTGAGTTCTATTTTCTAGAAACATAGCCACCCATTCAGTCACTCTTTTGTCAAGTCTAATTGCACTCATTTTCGCCAGTAGTCTCTCATGGTCTACCCTATCAAGTGCCTTAGATAGATCAATTGCGATACAGTCCAGGATATCTTACTGGAATCCTACAAGTTGAGCTTCAGTGGAATAACCTTTCCTAAACCCAAACTGCCTTCTATCAAACCAGTTATTAATTTCACAAACATGTCTAATATAATCGGAAAGAATTCTTTCCTAAAGCGTACATGCAATGCATGTCAAATGGACTGGCCTGTAATTTTCAGCTTTATGTCTATCACCCTTTCCTTTATACACAGGGGCTGTTACAACAATTCTCCATTCATTTGGTATAGAACCTTCATGCATATGGACTAGAAATGCTGGTAACTAATAAGAGACAAGATAGTAACATTCAAGCAGTAGAAATAAATTTTTTAAGAACATCGGTTAAAAAGACAAGAAGAGATAGAATTCAAAATATTAAAATCAGAGAAGAGCTAAATATAGAACCCTTAGTACAGAAGATACAGAAAGTAAGACTGAGATTTGTTCGGACATGTCAAAAGAATGGGAATGGAACGGGTAGCAAGAAGGGAATTGGAAAGAGAAGTTATGGGAAAGAGACCAGTTGGAAGACCAAAAAGAAGGTGGATGGATCAGTTTTGGAAGGACATTAGAGAAGCTGGATTGGATGTGGCGGAAGTAATGGACCAGGAAAAGTGGAATGACAGAAAGGAGTGGAGGAGGCTTGTTAACCACACCTGGGCGACTGGAGTGGGGCATTGATGATGATGATGATGATGATGATGATGATGATGATGATAGTTCAAGGAATGCTGTATTGTGCACCAAGCCGTATTATTAATTGATTAGTGTACAATGACATTGCAGTATTATGATGACCTGAACAGGAAATTTCATATTTCTGTGTTAATATTAGCTACATCAGAAAACATTACACAGTAAAAGTTGTACAAAATATAATCTCCAGTTGTTTATATTTCATGCATTTTTATCTTATAACGAATAATATTGGATGTAAAACCCGTAGCATTATAATTACCACTCTATGGCAAGAATTGTTTGGATACTATTCATCACTGCCGAACATGTTTTATGCTTAGTTTTTTGCCCATTGGATTGATATACATCGTTCTTTCATTGTATTTATTCTGATGCGGATTCCTGTCTTTCTATGTATGACTTTGTCATTTGTATCTTCCTATAAACTATTTATATTGACAAAGTCAGAATATTGGGGTCCTTGTTAAGCTTAGAAAGGAAGGCTGGATGGAATGGGATACTTCTTTTTCACACAAGATTATTCTTGCTTTCTGAGCTAAACCACTTCATTTTGGTGGATATATTTGAATTCTCGTGTACTGCATGGACAATGTATGTAATTTTTATAGAATGTATTTATGTATTTAAGGACTAACGATTGTGGTAGAGAACATCAATCGAATGAGGTACATGTCTCATTTCCGTGCTGTGCACCGTGGTTCCTTCTTCCAGGAGATGCGTACTACTGAAGGACGTCAGCTACTGCCTGATGCTTGGGGTGAGTTTTAACTTTTGAAAACCTTCACATGTTTAGTTGAAACACTAACGATAATGAGATGTTACTGGAGAATGATTTACTTAGAGCAATTTTTGTGACCAGTAGTGAGATCAACAAAATATTTGGAATCAAATAAATCTTCAGTTACAGGTTAGAATAAAGGCTTCATTGTCTAGAAAAGTTTATTACTGATTTGGTGATCATCTTGTTTACGGAAAAAGCCTTGCCAAACATCAGCATCTTACCTATCTCCAGCGCCCCTATAGCCTTTATAGATCATGAATCCCTCATTGTCCATCACCTCTTTGTCTTGATACTGCATTTCCTGAAGGCCCATGACCATTATGTTGTGGTCATCCATCATTTCTGCCAGTTCTTTGCGCTTACGAACCTTGAGTAATGAATTAACATTCAGCTTCTCACGGTAGTACAGTATTTCTGTTTTGTCATGAATTTTGTGTGTCCAGTCATTGAATTCATTAGAGGTTTTAATTCTCTAAACATCAAGGTGCAGGCTCTCCAGAATCTAATAGCCTGCTTGCACTCTTAGAAGTGGTGGATTCCCATGAACAGTTACCACCTGGGATAGTGTTTTCTTTTTTTTAAATGAGTTTCCATGATGCTTGATTGTTCATGAAGATGTGGGTTGGATTATCCCTTCCTGGTGATGGAACTGAGGTTTTAAGCCTTAGGAGCTTGAAGAAAATTAGTCTGCTTTATCCACAGTTGGCTCATGGGGGGTCCTCCTCCGCCTTCAAAACCATTGATTATTTGTAGGGACCTGAAAAATTAGCATCTGTTTGTTTCAAAATTAGCATCTATTTTTTTCCAAAATTAGTATCTATTTTTCCAAAATTATCATCTATTTACAAAGTTAAAATAATCGCATGGTATTGTTAATTTTAACGATTCCAAGTTTACGAAGTGCAATTATTGTCCTTGGTTCACACACAGTACAAATTCATTGTTCAAATGAAAGCATTGTCAGTATTTCGGCATTGCTTTTTTTCAAATTGCACAGTCTGTCTGTAACCACTGTGTTGTAATGAGACAACACGCGGTCGCTATCTACATTGTTCGTTGGGGTCCACAACAACTCAAGACAGTATTTGGCAAATATGCTGAACTCTGTCTGAACTGCAGTTAATGCAAGCATGACATCACATTTTTCACTTTCTTTCATCTGGGTTTGAATTGCATGTTTCAGAGAACAGTAATCAGACCAGATATCGTTTCGTGAGAGATCTGTTACTCCAAACAATTTCTCAAGCTCATCTAATTCATCAGTGTTATTCAAAATTATATTTTTTGGATACAAAGCTTGAGAAATTGACACAAAATGCTTATGGTTCGGGTCTTTAGCTTTCAATGTGGCTAGTTTGCACTGTAAAGAATGAGCAGCTTTGACAAATGTGTCTCTACATGCAGCCTGCTGTAGAGGAGTGAGCTTAATCAAAGCATCATTAGTTGCCGCAGAAAAATTCCCCTCACAAATGAAGGTGAAACTGGCATCAAGGTTATGCAGTTTGGGGTGAAGGAGATGAGAGGTAGGATACAGAGACCCTTCAAGTTCAGTAAGGAGGTCAACCAATCCAGCTGCATGATCTGTGACAAAAACCATGTGGGAGTGAAGCCTTTTCACTTCTCTCGGTCACTCAGATCAGTCAGGTACTTAATACCACAGTTGATGTCTTTCATGTCAGACATCTTGAAAAATGTAACATCAGTAAAGTAAGCACTCATATAGAAGACAGCCTGAAACCAGCTATTCCATCGGGTTATGACAGGTGCAGGTAAAAGCTTTGCTTCCTTTGAAGCACCATACTTTGATGTTAAGAATTGTAAATAATTATATTTTCGCTTTCTATGTTCAAAAATGGAGAATTTACCATCACAACCACATGGTTTAAATCTGTCATCACTGCGACCCAACTATTGCCAACCAAGCTGATCTTGTGTGCCCAGCACTGTACATGCATTAAATGATCCCCTATGACCACACTTAATGTTTCATAACACCGGGTCATGTACGGGGCACTGTCACTAACAAACGCTTTAACTACATCATATGGTTCACTATAACTGCGCAGAGCTTCTAAAACAGCACAAGAGCAGTTTGTAGCATTTTCTGCATCAAGATAATTCACAGAAACAACGTGCAGCTCTCTTTTCGATCTGGCTGGGACTTGGAATATGATGATAAAAACACAATGGCCCAGTCTATCTGTAGTTTCATCACAGAGTATGTTGATGTTCTTCCCCATTAGAGGCTCTGCTGTTCTTTTCTACTGGTCAGATGTAACTTCTAGAAAGGAAGAAAGACCTCAAATTATAACAAAATAATTTAAAATTACTGGATCAATCGGAAATGGGTTCGTTTGATATGGAAATCGCACTCAAATTTGGTATCCTTCAATTTTGCGCATGGTTTCGATGACGTAATACCTAAACCGTACCCGATCAATGAAATCGAAACTTACCTGGTAAATATACTTCACGTAGAGTTCTCACACATGGCAGCTCTTCATTTGAAAACTCAGTAATCTAGGCTCTTAGCTCTTTGCTTTCCAGCTTTTCCAGAGGTATATTTGCTTTGGCAAATACTTCAACTGTGCGTTTCAAGAAGTTATCTCTGGAAATTTTTAATCATTTACAACTATCTAACTGTGCAAGCACAGAAGATTGCTTTTTTTGAGACGTACTAGCAGCAGGGGTTGAACTTTCGTTATCGCGTCGCTTACCCACGTGTTTTTCAGATTTAACATGTTTCACAGTGCATTTTTTTTTTTTCCCACCCAACTCGGCAGTTACAATACTTGCAAAACACTGTTGCTGAATCTGTGGCATATAAACCATCCTTTGCATATTGCTGAGCCCTTTCGTGCGCATTTTTTGTCGTGTGCCCCATAACCTAAACGATCGCTCAACTTTCTACTCTTCACTAGTTTAACTCATTGGGCCCGAGCCACGGAACCGTTCCGTGCTTCGCCTCGGTGGACCATACGCCGGACCACGGAACTGTTCCTTTGTCTCATTTTACTACGTAATTCAACTTTTCCTCAAGAGATGGCAGAGTGAGTCGCATTTGTGATTGGTAATATTAGTTTGAAGTGGGCTACCTCTAGCTTTGAGATTCGCTTGTAAACAAGATGGCTGCCAGTATAGAACTGATATTTACCGATATACAACCCCTTTTAGGAAGTAATGATGATTATGAATGTGATTATTTCAGTGAAATCAGTAGTAATATTAGTGTGAGCAACGCTCCTGAAGAACAAATAGATGTGGAAATCGGAGAGGAAGTGCAAAGAGAAGGCTGTGTTATAGCTCAGCAGGCGGACTGAGTACGGTCCCGTGATGCTAATAAAATAAAATGTTTTACTGTATTCCTTATTCCGTAGTTTGTGGTATGAAAGGCTTTTGTTTTCATGTACCGTATATTTAAATCTTTAATGGTCTTGTAAGCAAGAAATTTCTCATGATATGAAGCGACACTATATTTCCTCCAAACTAATCCCAGCGCCAATGCAGTTTCAATCCAACAAATATGCAGGGCTCAATGGGTTAAATTTTGAACAACAGGAAAACAACGCTGCGTCTATCTCGTTATTTCTGTGACACTCGATTTACATTTCGATAATAATCAATACAGATCTTATTCCCCTTGCTATTCCCTTTGTAAATATCGATTGTCAGTAAGCAGCAGTCGATCGGCTACTTTCCTTCATCGATCGGAACGGTCGAAAAATTTATGCATCATATTTTTAGTATTTCTGACACCGAAACATGTTGTTTTCGCCAGTAAAATAGCAAATTTTTACAGAATTCATACCAAAATCGCATATTCATATTAATTTTGCACTTTGGGTCACAATTCTCGTTTTTTCGCACTTCTATTTATGTATAATATGATTTTATTCCACATTAGAATTACCGTAGCTCCTGTGTATAAAGGAAAGGGTAGGGTGATAGACATAAAGCTGAAAATTACAGGCCAGTAAGTTTGACATGCATTGTATGTAAGCTTTGGGAAGGCATTCTTTCTGATTATATTAGACATGTTTGTGAAATTAATAACTGGTTTGATAGAAGGCAATTCGGTTTTAGGAAAGATTATTCCACTGAAGCTCAACTTGTAGGATTCCAGCAAGATATAGCAGATATCTTGGATTCTGGAGGTCAAATGGACTGTATCGCGATTGACCTGTCTAAAGCATTTGATAGGGTGGATCATGGGAGACTACTGGCAAAAATGAGTGCAATTGGACTAGACAAAAGAGTGACTGAATGGGTTGCTATATTTCTAGAAAATAGATCTCAGAGAGAGTAGGTGAAGTTTTGTCTGACCCTGTAATAGTTGAGAGGGGAGTTCCTCAGGGCAGTGTTATTGGACCTTTATGTTTTCTTATATATATAAATGATATGAGTAAAGGAGTGGAATCGGAGGTAAGGCTTTTTGCGGATGATGTTATTCTCTATAGAGTGATAAATAAGTTACAAGATTGTGAGCAACTGCAACGTGACCTCGAAAATGTTGTGAGATGGACAGCAGGCAATGGTATGTTGATAAACGGGGTTAAAAGTCCGGTTGTGAGTTTCACAAATAGGAAAAGTCCTCTCAGTTTTAATTACTGCATTGATTGGGTGAAAGTTTCTTTTGGGGATCATTGTAAGTATCTAGGTGTTAATATAAGGAAAGATCTTCATTGGGGTAATCACATAAATGGGATTGTAAATAAAGGGTACCGATCTCCGCACATGGTTATGAGGGTGTTTAGGGGTTGTAGTAAGGATGTAAAGGAGAGGGCATATAAGTATCTGGTAAGACCCCAACTAGAGTATGGTTCCAGTGTATGGGACCCTCACCAGGATTACCTGATTCAAGAACTGGAAAAAATCCAAAGAAAAGCAGCTCGATTTGTTCTGAGTGATTTCCGACAAAAGAGTAGCGTTACAAAAATGTTGCAGTGTTTGGGTTGGGAAGAATTGAGAGAAAGAAGAAGAGCTGCTCGACTAAGTGGTATGTTCCGAGCTGTCAGCGGAGAGATGGCGTGGAAAGACATTAGTAGACGAATAAGTTTGAATGGCGTTTATAAAAGTAGGAAAGATCACAATATGAAGATAAAGTTGGAATTCAAGAGGACAAACTGGGGCAATTATTCATTTATAGGAAGGGGAGTTAGGGATTGGAATAACTTACCAAGGGAGATGTTCAATAAATTTCCAATTTCTTTGAAATCATTTCGGAAAAGGCTAGGAAAGCAACAGATAGGGAATCTGCCACCTGGGCGACTGCCCTAAATGCAGATCAGTATTGATTGATTGATTGATTGATTGATTGATTGATTGATTGATTGATTGATTGATTGATTCAGTTCAAGATTCAAAAAATTGCATTTATCGCAAATGCTATTTTTTCAGGTCTCTAGTTATTAGTATTATTATTCACAATATTACATTTGGTATCAAGTACCTTTTTGATTCTAGGTACAAGGAAGAGGTACTTTATCCAGTATGATTACAATTTTACATACAATTATTTACAAAACCACTGATCATTATGGTGGAGTCATGCAGTGGATGTTCCATCTGCAAGAATTTATGGACAATGTGACAGTGACAGGTGGTTAATATGACTGCGTTTTGAAGGTCTATGTAGCTGAGAGTGTGCAGATTGAGAATTTTGAGGCTGTTGTGCAGTGTCTTTTTGTACTACTACTACTACTACTACTACTACTACTACTACTACTACTACTACTACTACTACTACTACTACTACTACTACTACTACTACTACTACTACTACTACTACTACTACTACTACTACTACTACTACTACTACTACTACTACTACTACTACTACTACTACTACTACTACTACTACTACTACTACTACTACTACTACTACTACTACTACTACTACTACTACTACTACTACTACTACTACTACTACTACTATAGTAGTTTCTCTAAAGCCAAGAAGTTTTCATGTATTCCCTTCCAATATGCGTCTGTTTCAGTAACAAACAACTTGTTTGCATTAATATTGTTTTCATATTGCATAGACTACCAGAAGAACTTTCCCATTGCAGTTTGCTGTATTATTTATTTCTTTATTTTATTTACATAGTTTCCGCCCACATTGGAGCACTTAAATCAAACCCAAATACATTTATGTTAACAAGGAATTAACTGAAGATTTAGCTTGCATCATCTTCTTCCTTTCCCAAAACCTCTTCATTCTGGCTGACCTGGCTGCCCTTTCTTCATCAGATATGACATATTGTTTGTGTTGTACATTTTTTAATGACAATCTTATTTGTTTGTTCTTGAGAATCCTTTTTTCTTCTCTATTTTCAATTTGTTTCATTGTAATATTCAGCTCTTCAAAAGCATTCTGAACTTCTTTAAACCAATTATTTTATGTTTTACTTTTCCAAAAGTAATTAAATAGTTGTTTTATTATCCTATTATCATTTAATCTAGAAAGATGACAGAAAAAGACCTTCTTTTTCTCATCATATCTATTATAGATTCACTTTCCCTATAAACCACTGCGTTAGGCAATAGTCTCCATTGTCCACCCACCTTATGTTTTTTATTAATGATTGTTCTGAGTATCTTCTGCCAACCTTTTGCAGTGTATCAGTTGTTGCTTTGGTGTTCAATTTAAATAGTGTTTCACAAGCATAAGTCGCTTCAGGTGTAATGACGGAACAGTAATGTTGAAGTTTAGCATTTATTGAAAGAGATTTTTTCTTGTACGTTGGCCATGTAATTCGTTGTGCTTATAATTTCACCAAGATATTTAAACTTATTCACAATTTTAATTTGTTTGGTGTTGGCTAAGGTAATGGTTGGTGCTGTAACAGGGAAGGTTGATTTATTTCTGTTTTTTCATATGAAATTTGCAACCCAACTTTTCTTGCTATGTTATCAAGTTCTTTTATTTGCAGTTTAGCTTCTTCCATATCATTAGCAAGTAGTGCAAGATCATCAGCGAATGTTAAACAATTGAGTCTTATTTTTCTGCCAATCTTGATGTTAGGTTGACACATCTTATTCCATTCCCGCATGATTTTTTCCAACACACAATTAAACAATAATGGTGAGAGTCCATCTCCCTGCCGAAGTCCAGTATTAATGTCCAATGGCTTTGAGAGTTCATTGCTAAATCTGACTTTAGATTTAGTGTTCTTAAGGGTAATTCCAATAAGGCGAATAAGTTTTGGATGCAAACCAAATTCTTTTAGGATATTCAATAATGACTCATGATGGATACTATCATACGCCTTTTTAAAATCAACAAAAGTGATAACTAACTTTTTGTTTCTAACCCTATGATGCTTCATACTCCACTTTAAACTGATAATTTGATCTGGACAACTTCTCCCTGGACGAAAGCCTCCTTGGTATTCTCCAAGTTCACAGTCAAGTTGTTCTGTATTAAAGAGTGTTTTCATTTATTTCTAGGCTTCATCTGTCCAGTTCACACACCTGATGGAACACCGTGTGGCCTGTTGAACCACCTTACAAAATACTGTCGTATTACAAATGTACCGAATGCCAAAGAAGTCATGAATATTCCAAGCGTGCTTGTAACCTTGGGAATGATTCCACTCAATTCACCAATATCAGCCAGTTGTTTGCTTAGTGAATGTTATCTGGTGATGTTGGATGGACGTATCCTAGGACATGTTCCTATGAGTGAAGCAAAGGAACTTGTGACTCAGTTGCGTTATGTCAAAATAGAAGGTAAAAAGGTGAGGAATAAAACTTCCATTATATTTGTTATGTGTGTTTTTTCATACTGAGTTGTTAATTGTCTGGCTAGTGCCTTTTGCTGAATTTTTAAAACCAAAATTTGAACTTAACACTAGGAATATCTTTTTTTTGATAAGATGTAATTGGGTATGACTGCAGGTGGATAAATCATTGCTAAAAATGTCTTGTGAGTGTGCTTGACATTAACAGAATTGTACCAGAGACAGGAGAGCAAAAAATCTATCCCAAACTGTAGTATGTCTTAGAATAAATGGGACTGTTAACAAGTTCATCTTTTGACCAGCAGTCATGTAATTCTGATCAGCTGTTCCAAGAAACAAGTTAATATGATCCACATCAGGTTCTTAACACTTCTGAAACCTTAACTGGGAAATAACCACCCGATCATTTGTTTCAAAAGTATAATATAACTTAATAAAATTTAGGAAACAATTGTGAGAAATTACCAGTGTTTTGCTCCAGTGCAGCAGGTGCTCATCAGTGGGATACCGCACCTTCTCAAGACACTGGCCGGCTAGCACACCGGTAGCGACACCACTGCAAGCTGTGATACGATAAGCGCAAATGCAGTGCCGTCGTACTAGTAGCATGACCAAAAATATGGCTTCCACTTGAGGTAGCTAAATAAACTTAATGTATTCCTGAATAAACTCAACTAGTTGTCGAGGTACCCTCAAATAAAAATACAGTGTGTTAAAAATATGATTACACACGGCCATACCAGGAACTATCATGCTCTATCAAGTCAGTCAGGTATGGTAGCTCGCTGACTGTTCAGTTAGTCAGTCATGCAGTCTTTGGTGTTATAGTGGTTCCTTTTGCTGTAATATGATATTGGTCTTGTAGCATTTCTTCTCTAAAATCTATTTTGTCCTGCTGGTTATGTGAGACTTGTGTGATAACTGTTCTCGGTCCACTGACGTGCCCAATGCTCGCCCCATAGTCACCTACCAAATTCGATAAACAAACACTAATGCTGTCTTGTCCAAGTGCATCCTGTTATGATTAAATAATATTGTATTCTTTGGCTTTCTACAACAAGATCCATTTTTCATTTCTATTAAATCATCTTCTTCCTAACATTTTCCTGCTGGTGCAGGGTCTGCTATTCTAATCATGGCTTGCCATCTCATTCATGCTGCCTTTATCCCACTTCACACTTCATCATGTATCCCACCATTAGTCTGTAGGCAAGATCCTAGATACCTGAAGCTTATGGTCTTCGTTAATGTCTCTCCATCAACTTGAATTGAGCTGTTGCATGGGATCGTTTCCAGGTATTCAGTCTTCTTTTTGTTCAGTCTAAGACCGTATTGTGAGAGACGGCTGTCTCTAAATAACTGTTAAAAAGTGGGTGCAATTCTGTTTTGTGTCTCCTGTATGCCACTGGATCACTTTGCAGGAGTAGGCGATGTACTACCTTTGAACTTGCTCTTGACCTTATTTTTGCGGTCTTCCAAATTCATCTTCACCGTCATCAAAGCCCAAGAACTCATCACAGGATTCCGCTGTGCTCATCAAGTACGTAATTTAGGCATCTGAAATTCAGCAGGCCACGTGGGCATGGGGACCCTCTACAGTCGGGATATCAAAATTCTAGAGTGCTTCCATCTGCAAAAACTTGGATCCATCTTGAAGATCAAATGGGTGGACTGGGTCACCAACCTTGCAGTTCTTGAGAATGCACATGCTATAAGCATTGAGGCTACCATCATTGGACACCGTCTCAGATGGATAGGGCACGTCCATCGCATGAGTAAAACCAGGCTTCCTCGTCGACTTTTGTATGGTGAACTCTGTTTCGGCACAAGACCTCATGGAGCCCCTTCGAGCGTTTCAAGGATCATCTAAAGCATACTATGAAAAGAGCTGGAATCAACACTCAATCCTGGGATATGCTTGCTGAGAGTCGTACACTTTGGCGCGACACTGTTCATACATCAGTTTCGGTGTTTGAAGAGGAACGACGATGACGTGAAGATAAAACTGACAAGCACGGAAGCTTCATTAAGCTCAGTTTCGCCTTCCCCCAACCATTTCATGTGATCTGTGTGGACGTATGTTTTATGCCAAGATTTTGCTACTAAGTCATATGGAACATAGTCACAAATCTTTGTGAGTGTGAAAATGTAAACTGCTGAATAATATGTTTACTCAGATACGAGTTTCAGACGATGACGACATGGGCAGCCAAATAAGCATATTTGGGAAATCTGATTATTTGTCAAATTTAATTAATTACTCAGCCATCTAAAGCCTCATTACATGTCAAGCAAGAATTATATCCAAGTAACAGAAAAAAAGGAATAAGCTAACACATAAAAATACAGTGTGTCTGTTATGACCGCCGATCAGTGAGACATTTTCACCGTAGTATGGAAGATGTTAAATAAATGCTTACTGGTAATATTTATTGATCTGAAAAAAATTTGATAATATTGATTGAACCAAGGTCCCTACGATTGGATCATTTAATAGGAATTAAGGGGTACATTTGCGAATTTACTTCAAGGCACTGTGACTTTGGCGACATTGATTTGCTCATTAGGATTTTCGACAACCCTGGTGTTTTGGTTGGTAGGTGAGGGAATTTTTCTTTCAATCTTCCAGCAATTTTCCCCTTTTTTGTGTTGATGCTATAGAAATGTTGAATGTCAACCATTTTTCAATATCTTAATTTGATTACTCAGTAGATGTCGCGTTCTTCTTCATGCGTGCTAACTTTCACATGAAGTTTTGCTTGCTGAACAGCTTTTGTCAGTCTTCTCCTCCATACAGATGTTGGTGAAACAAATAAGATCGAATCCAATGTATTACGATACTGTAATTTGCTTTCCAAGTAATACCGTTACCTAGGGTATTCCAGAGGTGCCAACTATTACGATTCAATCGTAATAATTACGAATTACCCATCATAATTACGCCTTTACGAATCACACACCACAAATTACGATTTTTTGTTGATTTTTAAATCTAAGTTTATGAAGTATTCTAGAGGATACACAAGGAATGCCATTAGAGCTTGAATTGTCAGAATATTATTTTCGGATTTCTCAGTAGTCATTTATACCTCTTTCCTGTCCCTCGTTTAAGAATATTTTGAGTTTTCATGCGCCGAACGCAGTGTGTGTTTCCAGTACTGGAAATATAGGCACCTGTCAAGTGGTATATCTTGCGGAGTTGTTGTCTTTGTTCGTCACATGATCAGACTGCCTTGCAAGTATGCGAGTTCTGTTGTCTTTGTTTTGGCGGCAAAGTGGTGACAAACTCGGTTTAATTGTGAATACTGTGTGCGTGACTGTTGAAGAAGTATTTATTGCGATTTTGGTTGCCAAATTTACATACATTACTCTTCTAGGATATATGCTAATCGTGTGTTACGAAATGTGAAAGGTTTGAAATAATGAAGCGATTTCTTGCGCAGGAAAATACGTGTGAATATGTTACCGTGACTAGTGACGCTAGTAATAAACCAAAAGTAGTTCAAATATGTAGGGAGGAATGCTCGAAAGAATGACCCTGTTGACTGCATTCCTCGAAATCTCATTCACACATGTTTAGTACGGTAGTGTGCGTGTAGCCGTGACATTTCAGATGCGCATGATGAGGAAGAACAACACTGAATTCCGTGCTAATATGAACTCGGAACTGTTAAGTGCTCTGTTAGTGCAGAGGATGCACATGATATCAAAAGAAAAATCATGTCACCAGTGTACGTTACCAACTACAAGCTTTCAACGGAGTATGTAAGTTAGTAAGATCTCGGAAAAAAATATTCTACGACAGCCGCTGCGCCTCCTTCCCCTCCGCCCATGCGTTAACGGCTGCATTACGAATTGCCTTTCTTGAAAGTTGGTATCTCTGGTATTCTCTGGTGTAATGAGCTGGAGTGGATGTGACAATTGAACTGGCTGCAGTTTCACTATACCAGTATATGGTTTGTGCAAGACGGTAAGGTATGAACGATAGTAGACTGCCTAAACAACTTACCTACAGTGAGATTGGTCATGGCAAAAAGCCTCGAGGTGCTCCTTTGAAACGTTATA
The DNA here is from genome assembly GCF_040414725.1 of Anabrus simplex. Lineage (NCBI taxonomy): Eukaryota > Metazoa > Arthropoda > Insecta > Orthoptera > Tettigoniidae > Anabrus > Anabrus simplex. Next base: position 1,770,475,801 of record NC_090265.1, on the reverse strand, counting down.
AAGACCAGCTTAAGAAAACTATGAATAGCACCAACATAAACGTTAACAACTGTGCAACAACTGCACAAAACCGTGTTCTTTGGCACAAAGCTACTGCAGAAGGTGTCTTGACTGTTTGAGCAGCACGTTGTAGACAAGGAACTGAAATCCCATGAAAAGCAGAAACGTCAGATTGAACCGCATCCTCCACCCACCTTTAGATGTGACCTATATGGCCGCATGTTTCATGCAAAGATTGGCTTGATTTGTCATCAGTGACATCTCCACAGAGTGAACAGACTTGAAGAAAAATTGCAGCAGAAGAACATATTCTCAGAAACGAGTAGCAGCTGACAACGTATGTATAAGATGGAGTCCAATGTATTACGATACTGTAATTTGCTTTCCAAACTTGTTGCGGAGAAGCGTTGAAGTTTTAAAATTTTTGTGATTCAATTTGCAGAGAAACACGGTAATCATGTCGCTGATGGAGATTTTAATGCTGTGGAGTTTAGTGCGCACTACTGATGAATACAGAAAATTGCTCTTGAAAACACCAACAAATCAAGAAAAGCGTTCTGGGGGCTGAAAAGTGGAAAGTTTCCTGAGGTCGAAATGAACTGCCTCAGTATGTGAAATATTTGCATGATGATAGATCTGGTGTTTTGCACAAAATGCTGCAATTTAAAGCATGTGAAACAGTGAAAAAGTATCAGCCATATAGAACTGAAGACGAGCCTTGGCGGCTAGTTTGATACATGAAGAGGGAGGAAGTGACTCTTCGGTGGTAAACATCCCTGTTTCTGAGAATGCCGAAAGATTATGAAGAAAAATTTGCCTCTTTTCATAGATTTCTCAGTAGAGCATTTGGAACTTGTAAGCAGTAATGATGAATACCTGTACGTGAGTTGAAGTTTATAGGTTTCAGGTACACCTGTAAATTTAAAAAAATACACATATTATATGATGCGTGCTGGTAGTAAGCCTAATTATTTTTCTTCTTTTTCTGTGCCAAATGGTTCATGTTTGTGGGTTACTGTAGTCACGTCCTAGTTCGTGAACCATGGACAACGGCTGAGTGGCCTAGTAAGTGGTCCTGAGAGTCAGGATACTAGTTGCTATGGAAAGGGAGTGGGCATCTCGGACATATTCTGAGTCATGGCCCTCTTTGTGCTCAGGCGGCTAGGACTATACAATTCACCGGTGGTCCATAACCCGTTAGAGGAGAGATCCTCACTTGGACTATGTGCAAGTAGGGTAGCATCCTGCTTCATGAATTTACCAAGCTCAGAACATTTTAAGCAAGCCTCGGACCTATGGGCGTAATGGAGTCCCACTCCCATTTGACAGGCGAGGGACTCCTTGGAAACAACTTGGCCAACGAAATGGAATTCGATGGGGAGCTATCAATATTAATGGGGCTTATGGAAGAAAGAAGGTAGAACTGGCTGAGTCAGCAAAGGGGATGCATCTGGATGTGCTAGGAGTAAGTGATATTCAGGTAAGGGGAGATAATGAGGAAGAGATAGGAGATTATAAAGTGTACTTGACGGGTGTTAGATAAGGAAGGGCAGAGTCAGGGGTAGGGCTCTTTATCAGGAATACAATTGCACGCAACATAGTTCCTGTTAGGCACGTAAATGAGCGAATGATGTGGGTAGATTTGTCAGTGGGAGGAATTAGGACAAGAATTGTGTCCGTGTATTCACCATGTGAGGGTGCAGATGAGGATGGAGTTGACAAGTTTTATGAAGCATTGAGTGACATCGTGGTCAGGGTCAACAGCAAGGATAGAATAGTGCTAATGGGCGATTTCAATGCGAGAGTTGGGAATAGAACTGAAGGATACGAAAGGGTGATTGGTAAATGTGGGGAAGATATGGAAGCTAATGGGAATGGGAAGCGTTTGCTGGACTTCTGTGCTAGTATGAGGTTAGCTGTTACGAATACATTCTTCAAGCATAAGGCTATTCACTGCTACACATGGGAAGCTAGGGGTACCAGATCCATAATAGACTATATTTTAACAGACTTTGAATTTAGGAAATCTGTTAGGAATGTACGAGTTTTTCGATGATACAGACCACTATCTGATCTGTAGTGAACTAAGTATCTCTAGGCCTAGGGTAGAGAAAGTGAAATCTGTCTGCAAACGAATAAGGGTAGAAAATCTCCAGGACAAGGAAATTAGACAGAAGTACATGGATATGATTAGTGAGAAGTTTTGAACAGTAGACAGTAAGCAGGTTCAGGATATAGAAAGTGAATGAGTGTCATACAAGGATGCTGTAGTAGAAACAGCAAGGGAATGCCTAGGAACAACTGTGTGTAAAGATGGGAGAAGGCGAACATCTTGGTGGAATGATGAAGTGAGAGCAGCCTGTAAACGTAAAAAGAAGGCTTATCGGAAATGGCTCCAAACAAGGGCCGAGGCAGACAGGGATTTGTACGTAGATGAAAGAAACAGAGCGAAACAAATAGTTGTTGAATCCAAAAAGAAATCATGGGAAGATTTTGGTAATAACCTGGAAAGGCTAGGTCAAGCAGCAGGGAAACCTTTCTGGACAGTAATAAAGAATCTTAGGAAGGGAGAGAAAAAGGAAATGAACAGTGTTTTGAGTAATTCAGGTGAACTCATAATAGATCCCAGGGAATCACTGGAGAGGTGGAGGGAATATTTTGAACATCTTCTCAATGTAAAAGGAAATCATCTTGGTGGTGTTGTGAACAACCAAGCTCATGGGGAGGAGGAAAATGATGTTGGTAAAATTATGCTTGAGGAAGTGGAAGCGATGGTGAATAAACTCCATTGTCATAAGGCAGCAGGAATAGATGAAATTAGACCTGAAATGGTGAAGTATAGAGGGAAGGCAGGGATGAAATGGCTTCATAGAGTAGTAAAATTAGCGTGGAGTGTTGGTAAGGTACCTTCAGATTGGACAAAAGCAGTAATTGCACCTATCTATAAGCAAGGGAACAGGAAGGATTGCAACAACTATCAAGGTATCTCATTGATTAGTATACTATACCAGGGAAAGTATTCACTGGCATCTTGGAAGGGAGGGTGCGATCAGTGGTTGAGAGGAAGATGGATGAAAATTAGTGTGGTTTCACACCACAGAGCAACTGTGAGGATCAGATTTTCAGTATGCGCCAGGTAATTGAAAAATGCTACGAGAGGAATAGGCAGTTGTGTTTATGTTTCGTAGATCTAGAGAAAGCATATGACAGGGTACCGAGGGAAAAGATGTTCGCTATACTGGGGGACTATGGAATTAAAGGTAGATTATTAAAATCAATCAAAGGCATTTACGTTGACAATTGGTCTTCAGTGAGAATTGATGGTAGAATGAGCTCTTGGTTCAGGGTACTTCCAGGAGTTAGACAAGGCTGTAATCTTTCACCTTTGCTGTTCGTAGTTTACATGGATCATCTGCTGAAAGGTATAAAATGGCAGGGAGGGATTCAGTTAGGTGGAAATGTAGTAAGAAGTTTGGCCTATGCTGACGACTTGGTCTTAATGGCAGACTGTGCCGAAAGCCTGCTGTCTAATATCTTAGAACTTGAAAATAGGTGCAATGAGTATGGTATGAAAATTAGCCTCTCGAAGACTAAATTGATATCAGTAGGTAAGAAATCAAAACAGAATTGAATGTCAGATTGGTGATAGAGAGCTAGAACAGGTCGATAATTTCAAGTATTTAGGTTGTGTGTTCTCCCAGGATGGTAATATAGTGAGATTGAATGAAGATGTAGTAAAGCTAATGCAGTGAGCTCGCAGTTGCGATGAACAGTATTCTGTGAGGTGGAAGTCAGCTTCCAGACGAAACTATCTTTACGTTGGTCTGTTTTCAGACCAAAGAAAATATCCATTTCCGAATCGAAGAATTAGGAAGATGAAATGTGTTCAAAATGAAACCTATATCATACAGCGGGGAAATGTTAAAGAACCCAAAGAATTTAGAGAATACATTCGTTCATGTAAATGTCTGAACAAGATAGGAATTGATGCATTGAAAGAAGAGTTTAAAAACTTTTATAGTACTATGTCACACGCTGCACAAACAGCTCTTATTTGTGCCATGGTAACAACAAAAGATATGAAACGGAAGAGAGTGAAGTACTCCAACAAAAGAACAGCCACAAGAACTTACACCATCCGCGGTGTCCAAGTATGCAAAAGTTTCTTCTTGCAAACATTTAGGATCTCCAATGGAAAGGTTCATCTGTCAATTAAGAAGATACAAACACCAAGGGGCGTTGTGGATCATCGTGGATTGGCTGGTGGAGGGAATAAACTCCCTTGAAAATAAACTGAAAGAAGTCATAGACCACATAAAGAAATTTCCACATTACAAATCTCACTACAGGAGAAGTGAGACACAAGCAGAATTTCTTGCCCCTGAAATAACGGTCATTGTCATGTATGATATTTACAAGGACGAGGTTTCAAATCCTGTATCAAAAGCAAGTTATAAGAAGATATTCCTCACGAAGTTCAACATCAAAAGGAAACCACTGAAAAAGGACACATGTAATGTTTGTGACACCTTGCAAGTTCAGATCCAAAAGACAACTGGTTGCGAAGCCGATAATTTAAAAACAAAAAAATAAAATATTGAACAAGCCAAAATTGTGCAGGATGTTAGATCATCGCACATAATAATAATATAAGAAAATTTATTGGACTCCAACCTATTCAATACATTACAGGATGTTAACATTTTTAGTTAAACATCATTAAAATGGAGACGTGTAATGTATTGAATAGGTTGGAGTCCAATAAATTTTCTTATATTATTATTGCGATTCTTTCAATACGGAAAATAAAATGATTTTCATTACTTGTAATCATCGGACATGTTGAAGACAAAACAAAATGGCATCTTGGAAGTTCTTTGCTTTGACTTGAAGAAAACCGTGCCATTGCCCAGAATTCCTACAAATACAGTCTTTTATAAAAGGCAGTTATGTCTTTATAACTTAGGAACACGCAGCGGTAAGGAAGAAAGAGGACACTGCTATGTCTGGTTGGAGGGTGAGGTAGGCCGAGGGTCACAAGAGGTATCCTCATGCCTGATAAAATATTTAATGGAACATCTACCAGCTGTTGAAGAAGTAATCTTGTGGTCAGATTCCTGTGAAGGACAGAACCGAAACATAAAAATGGTTTTGATGTTAAAAGCTATGTTAGAACAGCATCCCACAGTGAAAAAAATCACGCAACGTTTCCTTGTTGCAGGACACAGCTTTCTCCCCAATGACAGTGATTTCGGGGACATAGAGTGTGCACTGAAACTTCAGCAAGGGTTGTATACAGCAGAGGACTACATCATTGTGATGAAATTGTGTAGGAAGAGGAATCACTTAGTTGTTCACAGAATGAAGTCTGAGGATTTTAAAAGTACATATTTACTTGAGAAACAAATCGTGAATCGGAAGACAAATAATTTGAGAGAGAAGATAAACTGGCTAAAAGTAAAAGAGATAGAGCTATATAAAGACAAACCATTTAGTATCTTCTTCAAGCAGGAATATAAAGGACAGCCAGTTGAAATAAACATTCAGAAGAAGAAAGCTGTTGGTCGTCCTTCACAAAATGGCGTGACCCACTATTTTAGTAATGTGTTAACACTTCTGTGGCCATATGGAAAACCCATTTCAGAAGCGAGCTCAGCGACATATGCTCTTTGATGTCACTTATTGAAGACGATATTGATGGATTCGATTGCCAGCAACTTGATTTCATTGTTGAAGTTGAAACTTAGATGAAGCTCATGATACTTCCCATTCCTGTGTCAGATTGTACATTATGAAGTTTATTTCAATTTCTGTTATTAGTGATATCAAGTAGATACACCGGCATAAGTGAAACCATTCTATAAAATGTCAGTATGTAATAGTATGTATAATGTGTTTCTTTGTATGTGTGGTAAAGGTATTGTAGAATAATAAACAAAAGTTTTGTTCAACATTACGCATAAAACTGTTTATATGTCTGTTTACCTAGTTTATTACACTTTCATAGTAACAATCCCCAATGTAAGACATAAGTACATACATACATTATCATTATAGACTGTTATGCATTTCAGCGTTCAGTCTGCAAGCCTCTGAGAATTTACTAAACCGCCACAATCCTCGATTTGCAACTAGTGTTGTGGCCTCATATGGTTCTATACCACTTATCTGTAAACTGTTACAAATCGAGTCTAACCATCGTCGTCTTGGTCTCCCTCTACTTCTCTTACCCTCCATAGCAGAGTCCATTATTCTCCTAGGTAACCTATCCTCCTCCATTCGCCTCACATGACCCCACCACCGAAGCCGGTTTATGCATACAGCTTCATCTGTCGAGTTCATTCCTAAGTTAGCCTTTATCTCCTCATTCCGAGTACCCTCCTGCCATTGTTCCCACCTGTTCGTACCAGCAACCATTCTTGCTACTTTCATGTGTGTTACTTCTAACTTATGAATAAGATATCCTGAGTCCACCCAGCTTTCGCTCCCGTAAAGCAAAGTTGGTCTGAAAACAGACCGATGTAAAGATAGTTTCGTCTGGGAGCTGACTTCCTTCTTACAGAATACTGTTGATCGCAACTGCGAGCTCACTGCATTAGCTTTACTACACCTTGATTCAATCTCACTTACTATATTACCATCCTGGGAGAACACACAACCTAAATACTTGAAATTATCGACTTGTTCCAGCTTTGTATCACCAATCTGACATTCAATTCTGTTGAATTTCTCACCTACTGACATCAATTTAGTCTTCGAGAGGCTAATTTTCATACCATACTCATTACACCTCTTTTCAAGTTCCAAGATATTAGACTGCAGGCTTTCGGCACAGTCTGCCATTAAGACCAAGTCGTCAGCATAGGCCAAATTTCTTACTACATTTCCACCTAACTGAATCCCTCCCTGCCATTTTATACCTTTCAGCAGATGATCCATGTAAACTATGAACAGCAAAGGTGAAAGATTACAGCCTTGTCTAACCCCTGTAAGTACCCTGAACCAAGAGCTCATTCTACCATCAATTCTCACTGAAGCCCAATTGTCAACATAAATACCTTTGATTGATTTTAATAATCTATCTTTAATTCCATAATCCTCCAGTATAGTGAACATATTTTCCCTCGGTACCCTGTCATATGCTTTCTCTAGATCTACAAAACATAAACACAACTGCCTATTCCTCTCGTAGCATTTTTCATTTACCTGGTGCATACTGAAAATCTGATACTGACAGCCTCTCTGTGGTCTGAAACCACACTGGATTTTATCCAACTTCCTCTCAACGACTGATCGCACCCTCCCTTCCAAGATGCCAGTGAATAATTTGCCTGGTATACTAATCAATGAGATACCTCAATAGTTGTTGCAATCCTTCCTGTTCCCTTGCTTATAGATAGGTGTAATTACTGCTTTTGTCCAATATGAAGGTACCTTACCAACACTCCACGCTAATTTTACTACTCTGTGAAGCCATTACATCCCTGCCTTCCCACTATACTTCACCATTTCAGGTCTGATTTCATCTATTCCTGCTGCCTTATGACAATGGAGTTTATTTACCATCCTTTCCACTTCCTCAAGCATAATTTTACCAACATCATTTTCCTCCTCCCCATGATCTTGGCTGTTTGCAACACCACCAGGATGATTTCCTTTTACATTGAGAAGATGTTCAAAATATTCCCTCCACCTCTCCAGTGATTCCTGGGATCTATTATGAGTTCACCTGAATTACTCAAAACACTGTTCATTTCCTTTTTCTCTCCCTTCCTAAGATTCTTTATTACTGTCCAGAAAGGTTTCCCTGCTGCTTCACCTAGCCTTTCCAGGTTATTACCAAAATCTTCCCATGATTTCTTTTTGGATTCAACAACTATTTGTTTCGCTCTGTTTCTTTCATCTACGTTCAAATCCCTGTCTGCCTCGGCCCTTGTTTGGAGCCATTTCTGATAAACCTTCTTTTTACGTTTACAGGCTGCTCTCACTTCATCATTCCACCAAGATGTTCGCCTTCTCATATCTTTACACACAGTTGTTCCTAGGCATTCCCTTGCTGTTTCTACTACAGCATCTCTGTATGCCACCCATTCACTTTCTGTATCCTGAACCTGCTTACTGTCTACTGTTCAAAACTTCTCACTGATCATATCCATGTACTTCTGTCTAATTTCCTCGTCCTGGAGATTTTCTACCCTTATTCGTTTGCAGACAGATTTCACTTTCTCTACCCCAGGGCTAGAGATACTTAGTTCACTACAGAATAGATAGTGGTCTGTATCATCGAAAAATCCGCGAAAAACTCTTACATTCCTAACAGATTTCCTGAATTTAAAGTCTGTTAAGATATAGTCTATTATGGATCTGGTACCCCTAGCCTCCCATGTGTAGCGGTGAATAGCCTTATGCTTGAAGAATGTATTCGTAACAGCTAAGCAGAAGTCCAGCAAACGCTTCCCATTCCCATTAGCTTCCATATCTTCCCCACATTTACCAATCACCCTTTCGTATCCTTCAGTTCTATTCCCAACTCTTGCATTGAAATCACCCATTAGCACTATTCTATCCTTGCTGTTGACCCTGACTGCGATGTCACTCAATGCTTAATAAAACTTGTCAACTTCATCCTCATCTACACCCTCATATAGTGAACACACGGACACAATTCTTGTCCTAATTCCTCCAACTGACAAATCTACTCACATCATTCGCTCATTTACGTGCCTAACAGAAACTATGTTGCGTGCAATGGTATTTCTGATAAAGAGCCCTACCCCAGACTCTGCCCTTCCCTTTCTAACACCCGTGAAGTACACTTTATAATCTCCTATCTCTTTCTCATTATCTCCCCTTACCCGAATATCACTTACTCCTAGCACATCCAAATGCATCCACTTTGCTGACTCAGCCAGTTCTACCTTCTTTCTTCCATAAGCCCCATTAATATTGATAGCTCCCCATCGAATTCCATTTCGTTGGCCAAGTTGTTTCCAAGGAGACCCTCGCCTGTCAAATGGGAGTGGGACTCCATTACTCCCATAGGTCCGAGTCATGCTTAAAATGTTCTGAGCTTGGTAAATTCATGAAGCAGGATGCTACCTTACTTGCACATAGTCCAAGTGAGGATCTCCCCTCTAACGGGTTACGGACCACCGGTGAATTGTATAGTCCCAGCCGCCTGAGCACAAGGAGAGCCATGACTCAGAAAATGTCCGAGATGTCCACTCCCATTCCATAGCAACTGGTATCCCGACACTCAGGACCACTTACTATGCCACTCAGCTGTTGCCCATGGTTCATGAATTAGGACGTGACTATAGTAACCCACAAATATGAACCACCAAGGACAAAATTGTCATGTGGTCAGTTGATGCGAAATAGAAAGAATGAATTACTTCAGAAAGTTAAAATTGACTAAGCAACATTTTATGGAAAATCAGACACTTTATGACTTGCTATGCAGTTGGTGATTGGTCTGTAAATCGAAGTGACCTTAGTCCTTCTTATGGTGAAAGAAATCTGCCAATTCATTCAAAACTCGAATTTATATGCTAACAAACATGTTCACATCAATATCTCGAAATGACAATTTGGCGCTTGGTCAAGTCATGTGTAACACCGTCCATTTATTGCTGTTAAAATGTTGGCTCTACAGATCTGGAGTTGTAAAAAAAAAAAAAAAAAAAATGATGTCTGGAAATTTGCATTTGAGTAGCCTCAGAGATTTGAGGGAGAGGATTAATATTAAATAACATGTAAAATTTTGGGTCCTTATTACTTTTAAAAAGTATTTTAATTCTAATGAGTTTTTATTTACTAACTTCGCGCATATACCTTCCATCCCGATTTTTAAGCTCAAATTTTTAAAAAAGTGAGAGATATGACTAAATATGGTATTTTGAACAGTCATATTATAAACTATCCTCTTCATAGTCGTATCGATGATATAATCTAATAGTTTCGTAAGAAAATATTTATCAATTAGGTGGAAAATATTTTCTTACAAAACCAATACAGTCCTTATATAATTAACACCAGTGGTTTTGTTCCTCTGTCAACTGTATGCTATTTAATTTTATCTTCTTTCTTGGTTTTGGGTTCATTTCGTACCTCTGTTTCACCTTTCAGTGAATTCTTTCTCCTGTCTGCTGTGGTTGGAGGAACTCAAATTTGTCTGTTCCTAGCTTGTTTTTATTTCTGTATAATTTTCACTTCCCTACAGGTTCCTGAGACCTTGGAAATTGCATTTGTTCCCAAGTTATCTGGAGTTGGTCAATATCCTGGACTTTATCTCTTCACTGGGCCTGCCCGTATGATGCGACCAGTTATTAATTTGAGTGCTCAGAAGGTAGAGCTTATTGGGACATTTGAACAAGTTTATATGGATATATGCATCATTCCAGAAGAAGCATATCCAGGGGTAAGTGTGAATCAACTAAACAGATATAGAAAGCAACTGCCGGGCTTAGAAACTAAGATTGTAAAGCACTAGCTTTCTGATTCCAAGATAGCAGGTTCAATCCTGGCTCAGTATGAAGGGGCTCAAATACATCAGCATATGCCGATAGATTTGCAAACATGTAAAATAGCTCTTGTGGGACAAAATTTTGGCACCTCAGTGTGTCTGAAAATGTTTAAAGTAGTAAGTGGGACTTAAAACCAATTATTATTATTATTATTATTATTATTATTATTATTATTATTATTGTTATTGTTATTCAATTTCGCTAATCGGCCAACTAGGGACCACGATAAGCCTCACTTTACATTCTAGCATTTGTTCATTTCTCGTTTGATCCACATCACCTTCATTAGCTCACTGTGTTTAGCACGACGTTCTTCTGTCCATTTAGCACCAGTTGCCCGTTTTTTGTCCCGGAAAGTCCCAAAAGTCTTGATGGTTGCTCTGAAAAGATTTCGGTCTTGTGCATCTTCTTCTTGTAGGCCCAGTTCTTTAAGATCTTTCTTGACATTAACGTACCATGGCATTGCCATTTTTGGTTTTGAGTCAAATATACTGAAGATACGTTTCGACCATCGAGAGTCGATCATCCATCGTACATGACCGTAGAAACGAACTCTGCCTTTACTCATTGTGTCCGTGATTTTCTCTATCTTAGAGTATACTGCTTGCCTGGATTTTCTAATGTAGATGCCATTTTTGTAGTTTGGACCAAGTATGGTGTGTAGGATCTTTCTTTCTTTTCTCTCTAAATCCGCAAGCAAACATTTCTCGGACAGAATAAGGCATTCAGATGCATACAGCGATACTGGTTTGATTACAGTGTTGAAGTGACGAATTTTTGTGTTAAGGGAAAAGCACTTTTTGTTGTATATGTTGTGGGTGGTTTGGAAAGTGACTTCCATTTTCTTGATTCTTGCTGCTATGGCCTCTTTGTCAAGTCCATTTTGCTGCATCCATTCCCCAAAGTATTTAAATTTACTAACACGGTTTATCGTTCCATATTTGGTGTTTAGTTGTGCCGTATCATCTTTGATATTTGACATTACTTCTGTCTTTTGAAAGGAAATTTGTAAACCTGTTTGTTCTGCTATTTCCTTCAACACATTGATCTGTTCTGTTGCACTTTCGAAATCTTCTGTCATAAGGGCTATATCATCAGCAAACGTTAAGCAATCTATTTCCACTCCATTTTTCTTTGTCCCAGTCCTACGGGTTTGTAAAGGTTTCTTTCTTTTAACGCCTTTCACCACTCCTGTATTACCTTCTCAAGTACGCAGTTGAACAAAAGAGGTGACAGCCCATCTCTCTGTCAAACGCCTGTCTTGATCTCAAAGGGTTCAGAGAGACATCCTTGGAATTTTACTTTGGATTTGGTATTAGTTAGTGTTGCCCTTATTATCACCAGCAGTTTCTCATCGACTTCCATTTCTGCAAGGATGTTAAGCAACACATCACGGTCGATGGAGTCGTATGCTTTCCTGAAGTCTACAAATGTAGATACATAGGTTCGATCTCTCAGCATATGGTATCTTATTATGGTTTTTAGGTTAAGTATTTGTTATGCACTTGATTGGCCTTTCCGAAAACCTGCTTTGTATTCCCCGAGTTTGTGTTCAACTTGCTGTTCTAGTCTTTCAAGGATGGATAGTGACAGGATCTTGTAGGCTACTGACAGAAGAGAAATTCCACGGTAATTGTTCACATCTCTTATATTTCCTTTCTTGTGTAAAGGATGGATCAAGGCTAGCTTCCAGTCCTCTGGTAGTTGTTCTTTTTCCCATATATCTACAGTGGTTTGGTGTAGGATGTCAATTGCTTCTTCCGGGGCATGTTTCCACAGTTTCACAATCATGGAGTCTTCACCAGGAGCCTTGTTATTTTTCAGTCTCTTTATGTGGCGTTTGATTTCATCGCGATTTGGTGGAGAAGATGGCAGGTTTTGGCTCACTGGTTTGTTTGTTTTGATGGGGTTGGCTGGTTTTTCACAGTTTAGAAGGTTGTTAAAGTACTTAGCTAAGATTTTGCAGTTTTCTTCATTTGATGTTGCAAGAGTTCCATCTCTCCTTAGAAAGCAAAGGGAAGGTGCCTTGTATCCTTGTACCTTCCTTTTAAAATTTCTGAAGTATTCACGGGTCTCACCTCTATGAAAGTCTTGCTCAATCTTGTCCAGTAGTTCCTTTTCATACTTGCGTTTCTCACTGCGTATTATTTTTGCTGTTTGTGCTTGTTGTGTTTTGTACATCTTCCAATCTTCTTCTTTTTTTTGAGGTGTAATACTTTTTCCAGGCATACAGACGATCCCCTAAGGTCTTCTCGCAGTTATCGTTCCACCACGTGTGCTGCTTCCTCTTCTTGATTTCGGCCACTCCTTTTGCAGCTTGTATCGTCTGCTTTCTCATGCTGTTGAAGTCTTTCTTCACTGGTTGGGCAAGTTCTTTGAATTAATTCTCTCTTTCTCTGAGCTTTTTTGTGTCAAAGTGAATTATGGTAGGTTCGTTCTTATTTTTGTTGAGAGGACTTGGCCAAAACTTGATTACGGATATGTAGTGATCTGAGTCTATGTTTATTCCCTTTTTTACGGTAACATTCATGATTTCTGGACTGTATCTTCGAGATATAGCAACATGGTCTATTTGGAATTCTCCCATTGTTTTGTTTGGGCATCTCCATGTCATTTGTTTTCTTGGTAAGTGACGAAAGTGTGTTGACATCAGTTGGAGGTTGTGGTTATCACATAGTTCAACGAGGCATTCTCCTTTCTTGTTGGTTCTTTTGTGTGCTGGGTAGAGCCCAACTACTTCCCTGTGTTTCTGTTCACGTCCTACCTGTGCATTAAAATCACCCATTAGGATCTTGACGTGGTGTTTCGGGATTTTCGCTAATCTGGCATCCAGAACGTTCCAGAATCTGTCTGTGCCTTCAGGGTCTTTTTTGTTTTGTTCATTAGTTGGGGCATGTGCATTGACTAGCGTATATGTTTTATTTGCACAACGCAGGGATAGTAGGCATAACCTATCATTAACAGCTTCAAAATTTGAGACTGACCTAAAGATTCTGGTGTTGACAGCAAAAGCTGTTCCGAAGATAGGGGTGTTTTTCATTACTCTCTTATGGGATCTGTTCTTGAAGAACCGATACCCTTCAGACTCAAAGGTATCTTCGTCAGTGAAGCGAGTTTCTTGCAGAGCCATTACTGAGATTTTATTTTCGTGGAGGGCATTGGTCAGCTGTTTCATCTTACCAGTTTGTATATGTTGAACATTGCCAAAAAAGTCTTAGACATGGGTTTCAGCTTTCGTGACTGTTCAGGATTTCCAAGATGCTCTGACTCGTCTTTAGCATGATGTTGCTTCCCCTCCCCAGAATCCAAATGGGATGCATGCGTCACTTGTCGGCGACGGTGGATTTCTGTGAAAAGTTGCCACCTGGGGTATTAACTTCATGTCTTTGTTTTACCATCATGCTTGAGAAGCTTTAGCTTAGCTTGGAGCAAATTGCTCATTCTGAATACAACCAAGGTTGTTAGCCCTGGAGGGCCTCAAGATGTTCTCCGGCTGCAGGCAGGCATTTCCTCCTTGCCCGAATAGTTATGGTTTTCCTGCCAAAACTCGGGTGGCTGATTGCAGTGGTTTCCCACTGGGTGATGTGTTCGCCACATCCCTACGCCATATTATTATTATTATTATTATTATTATTATTATTATTATTATTATTATTTAAGACAACTACTAATGACACTTGTCATATTTCAGAAAGCGATGGAAATGCACTCCATTAGCCTGCAGACAAGTGTATATGAAATTATTTTTATTCCTTTCAAATTATCCTCCAGAATTCCTGGGCCCAGTGTTTGCTAAGTCAGGCTCTCCTTGTCACTAGCTAGGACAAAAGGGTGGGTGATATAGGAGTAACACCTCCCTAAAAATATTAGTCCAGGTGGCCCTGCTGGTAGTACCTTGTAATGGCCTCACTCCAGGGTTAAAGATGGTCATCGTTTTTGAAGCGGAAGGGGCAGACAAAGCTTCAGTGATGTACAACAATTGATGAATTTCATCATTTCCATGTCCATGTTGACATTATTCAATTCTCAAATGAAAGGGTCCACCTGTTCAACACTTGATCTCATATATTGAGTTATGTATTAGTGAGAATACATGTTTCGTCCCCTATGAGGACATCGTCAGTTCCTTGAAAGGTAAGCATAAGGCTACAAGGACAACATTAATATAATTGCATATTTTTTTAAAGGATAATGTCTTTTGGTTGAATTGTATCTTGCTTGGGCACCGAATTGCAGTCTATGTGAGCAGACATTAGAATTCAAATCTTTTATGGACAACCTTAAAAAATTACTTGTGTGGTTGATGAAGTCTTTAAGTTTAATTATCTCTTGAGCAGAAAGCTTACTGTCAACTTGAACACACACTTAGAATTAAACTCATAAGATATAATCTCGGATATCGTAAAGTGATTTTTTTAGCAATTAATTTTTAGGAATTGACTATGGTATTAACATGTTCTTTGTCCAACTCGGCTGAATGGTCAGCGTACTGGTCTTCAGTTAAGAGAGTCCCGGGTTCGATTCCCGGCCGGGTTGGGGATTTCAATCGCTTCTGATTAATTCTTCTGGCTCGGGGACTGGGTGTATGAGTCCGTCCCAACACTCTCATCATATTCAGACAACATACCACTCTACCAACCAGCACAGAAACATGCAATAGTGCTTACATCTCTCCATATAGGGTGGGTGTTAGGAAGGGCATCTGGCTGTAAAACAGGGCCAAATCCACATGTGCAATATAGTTCGCACCCACGACCCCACAGGTGTGGGAAAAAGCAGTAGGAAAGGAAGATGATTAACATGTTCTTTAAAATGTTAAAAGGGGAAACTCCTCTCAGATGATGATTGTGTTTATATGTAATTGTGTGTAATTCAACTTAACCAACTGTCTGTACCACGAGTGCTGCATATCAAGTCCCGTACCACCTTTGAGGAGGATACAGTGAGGAAACTCAACACAGTAGAATTGTCGTTGGATTACACACGTTCTCTGCGCGGTCGGTCATGAAGTGAGATGAATCTTCGCATTGAGTTTTTATGACCAGATGCTCTTCCTGATGTCAGCCTCATCAGAGGAGTTAGTGAGACAAAATTAATACCGGTAACATGATATATGATAATAGGAAGGGAGAGAGGGTGAAACCTGGTGGTGGCACATTGCCTACTCCTGTTGAATATCTCCAAGGGGCCTGCTCAAGACTTAATATCCTTATTCACTGTGAAGTACGTAGGTGCTTTGAAAAGTTCTCGAAATGTACTAGAATTAAGTATGTTACCTCGGTGGAACTGCTATTATTTTTCAACATTGTCTCCTTGTAGACTAATGCATTTGGTCCAGCGATGTTCCAATGCCTTGATCCCATCTCGAAAATGAGATTCCTCCAGGCCTGCAAAATACCTCTCCAGTTCGGCTGTCAGTTCTTCCCTAGTAGAAAATCTCCGTCCATCGAGGAAAATTTTCAGCTTGGGGAATAGATGAAAGTCTCATGGTGCCAAATCAGGTAAATAAGGTGGATGTGGCAACAATTCGTACCCCAGTTCATGAAGTTTTGCATGGCAATAACACTTGTGTGCGGCGGAGCGTTGTCCTGATGAAAGATGACTTTTTTCCTTGCCAAACCAGGCCTTGTTTTGCGTATCTTTTCCTGTAGTTGGTCTAGGAGGTTTGCATAGTATTGCCACGTAATTGTTTGGCCAGTAGGAAGATAATCTATCAGCAGAATGCCTTTTGCATCCCAGAAAACTGAGGCCATGACCTTACCGGCCGAACGCACTGCCTTTGCTTTCTTTGGTGGTGTGAATCAGCATGTTTCCACTGCTTTGACTGCTGTTTTGTCTCTGGGGTATAGTAGTGGACCCAAGTTTCATCTGTAGTCACAAACCGGCGCATAAAATATTGTTGGTTGCACTGAAAACGGGCCAGACTTTGTTCGGACATTTCCAATCTGGTGTGTTTATTGTCCAATATCAAGAGCCGCGGCACCCATCTTGCGGATATTTTTTTCATACACAATTCTTCGGTTAAAATATAATATACCCGTTCAGAAGACATCCCTACAACTTCAGCAATCTCCCGCACTTTCAGTCGACGATCCTCCATGACCATTTTATGCACTTTTGCGATAAATTCTGGGGTCTTTGGCCGTCCACTATGCGGATCATCATCCAAGCTCTCCCGACCAAATTTAAACTCGCTGGTCCTCTTGGCAACAGTTGAAAATGAAGGAGCAGAGTCCCCAGTGTGTTCTGAAAGTCGGCATGAATTTCCTTTGCTTTCATACCTTTCTTTACAAAGTATTTAATCACTGCTCGAATCTCAGTTTTTTCCATTGTCACAAATCACTACGCGGGAACAAAAACAAAGAGTCGTCACTACCACACTCCTGCAGCTAGAGCACTGACGCGCCATGTGTTCACTCACAAAGGATGTGTGATGATTGCGCGGGAACCTCGTTGCTCTAGCACTGACATCTAGCGGTGATTCCGAGAACTTTTCAAACTGTCCTCGTATTGGTGGATGGCCACGACTGAGAGATATATAGAAAACTTTTATCGAAGAGACCTCATCTCGTCACATTCTAGAGAACTGATTATTTTATTTGTGGTAGTTTAGGGAAAGGGAGAAAAGGAGGTACAAAGGAGACTGGACATTTGGAATGAAAATCAGAAGGAGTTTGGAATGGCAATTAGTAAAAAGAAAACTGTATTCATGCACTGTGGAAAAGAGAAAAAGAGAAGCCAAGTGAACATAGACGGAGAACGGTTAGAGAATGTAGAACAGTTTACATATCTGGGTAGCATTATTTATGGAAGTAATTAAATCAACCCTGAAATTAATAACAGACTAAGTAAAGGTACAACATTTTATCATCAGGTCAGAGAGCTTTTATGGGACGACAAAGTACCCAAGAGAACGAAATTAACATTATATAAACAGTATTTCATACCAGTTGTGACATACGGACTAGAAACGCTGGTAAATAATAAGAGACAAGGTAGTAAGATCCAAGCAGTAGAAATGAAATTTTTAAGAACATTGCTTAAAAAGACAAGAAGAGATAGAATTCAAAATATTAAAATCAGAGAAGAGCTAAATATAGAACTGTTAGTACAGAACATACAGAAAGCAAGACTGAGATGGTTCGGACATGTATAAAGAATGGGAAAGGAACAGGTAGCAAGAAGGGAATTGGAAAAAGAAGTTAAGGGAAAGAGACCAGTTGGAAGACCGAGAAGAAGGTGGATGGATCAGATTTGGAAGGACATTAGAGAAGCTGGATTGGATGTGGCTAAAGTAATGGAGGAGGAAAAGTGGAAGGACAGAAAGGAGTGGAGGAGGCTTGTTAACCACACCCTGGCGACTGGAGTGGGACATTGATGATGATGATGATAAGTTTCACAGCCCCTGAGTTAGTTTTCCATTAGTGCTGTCATATGCCTTCACTTCATATGAACATTGCAGAGAGGTTTGGAATTGAATCGAGACTTTTGATATGGAATCTAGTGATTAGTAATTGTATACCACCTCTCCCCTGCCAGCCAACATTCTAATGATGAAAGTTTTTTTAACCAGTGGGACTTGAACTGGTTAACCATGGTGTCACACCATATAGACTCGACACCTTAATGATCATGGCCACCAAGCAGGCAAGTAGACAACCCCCCCCAACCGGGGCTGTTTGAGACAAAGAAAAAGAGAAAAAAAAAAAGAAAAATCTTGCCTATATCCTTTTCAACATAATTAGTCAGGGGAGAGCAACAGTTCTGCTTTGAAGTGGGTACAGGCCAAGTTGCAGCTCCAATGACGTCGCACAAATAGGTGAACAGTTTCGTATGTCCAACCCACTTGTTGCAAGCATGCACCAGTCATGTGATGTGTCTGTAGTAAGAATGTCTGTCAGCGGAGTGTTAGCACAATTAGCTGACTTTCTCGGTGGCCCGAGTTCAATTTCCGATACTGCCAGAGATTTAAAAATGGCAGGATGGTTGGTATGTGGTAAAATCGTACACGCAGCTCATCTCCATTGGGGGCGTGCCTTAAAAAAAAAAAAAAGAACTGCACCCCCTCGGAATGAGGATATGAGTTTACTTTAGTTTAAAAATATTCAGTTGTTGCTATTAATATAGCAGTTGAGATCATTAACAAAGTGATCATTCAATATCTCGTAACTCAGACATACTCATAACGATAACAATCATAGTGCTTTACAAAGGAAATTTAATATGTCCTCCTATTCAGTACATACACATCTCCATCATTAGATGGAGTAATAATAATCATACATATTTCAACTCATTTGAGCCATCTTCAGTGAAAAAGGGTTAACGATTTTTATATAATTGATACTAAAAAATGTGTTAAAACATAATGAAGAAAACAATGAAAACAAATGAGACATGACGGAATTAAAACATCAAGTCATTATGCTGAGTTTGTGGACCTCTTAGTCTAAAACTTGTGGTGTGTTACAATTAAAAAAACGAGGACGAATTCACTGTGCTAAAATTTAAAATGACAGCTTGTCTTCATTGAGTCACCATCACAAATAGTTAAGACAGCAGCAAAAAACTGAGAAACTATTTTTGAGAGGAAAACAAATGCCAGGTAAAATGTATGTGACACATAGTGGAAACCGCCAGTGAAGTTCAAATTTATTAAATAGTTGCCCTCTCAATCGCCTTGACGTTCTCTAATTTATTTTTTTTTTTGCTACGGGCTTTACGTCGCACCGACACAGATAGGTCTTATGGCGACGATGTTCTCTAATTTAGCGGTCCCATTCTCACTGATCGGCACTGGCCTTCTGACCCTAACTTGGCAGGTTCGATCCTGGCTCAGACCGGTGATATTTGAAGGTGCTCAAATACGTCAGCCTCATGTCGGCAAATTTACTGGCACGTGAAGTAACTCCTGTGGGACTAAATTCCGGAACATCCGAAAACCGTAAAAGTATTATTATTTATAAATTTCATTTTCCGTATTGACAGATTCAAAGCATAGATAAGAAAAGTGTTTTTCCACCAATCAATACACAATTTATTTTAAATAGATTAAACTAGTACCGGTTTCGGCTCTTTAACGGCCATCATCAGCTAGTACATTGTTTGTTTCCAGCCATTAGACAATTCACAAGTTGTTATTGTATTAGACATCCGGATGTCTAATGGGGGATGGAGATGTATACAGTAGCATGTAATTAAAATATCAGTAGTCAAGGTAAAAATTACAATAAGTTAGAACATGAGTATGTAGGACGTATTAAAACATATGGGTCATAATATAAAACACTTAAAAAGTTTTAACACATTAAAATATGGTAAGTATAGGTAGACACTTGTTAAAAATTTTTAGTTCATGTTACATAGGTTCCATTCTTCAATCTTCTGTGTAGTTCCTTTGGTTTTATGTTACGTTGATTTTAGCTGTGTATGGTAATCTTCGAGAAAGTTCTGAGGCTGGTATGCGTCGTATTGATATGGACCTTTGTCATGAAGAAATTTTTTATATTGTGTTATATATTCCAACTTGTGATGTACTCTGGTAAGTTTTAATAAAGTAAAGAGCAGGTCTTGAGTTTGAATTAGAAGTAGTTGGTGGCAACACCTCTCTCGTCTACGTTTGTGGTTGTAGTTTTAGTTGTTGTGGAAGTCTTGTGCCGATGTGTTTGAAGGACAACTAAAACTACAACCACAAACGTAGACGAGAGAGGTGTTGCCACCAACTACTTCTAATTCAAACTCAAGACCTGCTCTTTACTTTATTAAAACTTACCAGAGTACATCACAAGTTGGAATATATAACACAATATAAAAAATTTCTTCATGACAAAGGTCCATATCAATATGACGCATACCAGCCTCAGAACTTTCTCGAAGATTACCATACACAGCTAAAATCAACATAACATAAAACCAAAGGAACTACACAGAAGATTGAAGAATGGAACCTATGTAACATGAACTAAAAATTTTTAACAAGTGTCTACCTATACTTACCATATTTTAATGTGTTAAAACTTTTTAAGTGTTTTATATTATGACCCATATGTTTTAATACGTTCTACATACTCATGTTCTAACTTATTGTAATTTTTACCTTGACTACTGATATTTTAATTACATGCTACTGTATACATCGCCATCCCCCATTAGACATCCGGATGTCTAATACAATAACAACTTGTGAATTGTCTAATGGCTGGAAACAAACAATGTACTAGCTGATGATGGCCGTTAAAGAGCCGAAACCGGTACTAGTTTAATCTATTTAAAATAAATTGTGTATTGATTGGTGGAAAAACACTTTTCTTATCTAAACCGTAAAAGTAGTTAATGGGACGTAAAGCAAATAACATTTTTATTATTCTTAAGCTGGTGTTTGTAATGTTTCAAAGGAGCACCTTGAGGTCTTTTGCCGTGACGAGTCTCACCATAGAGAAGTTGTTTAGGCAGTCTGCTATCATTCATCCACTGGACGTGACCAGCCCATCTAAGCTGATGACTGATGATGAAGGCTTCTATGTTGTTCATATGTACCTTGTCAAGAACTGCCACACTGCTTATGTATTTCTGCTGATGAAAAAAAAAAAAAAAATTACCTTTGTTGACTTCAAAAAAGCTTATGATTCAATTGACCGACAGACTCTATTCAACATCCTTGAGGAATTTCAAGTCTGCAGAAAAACAGGGGAATTGATCAAGCAAACTTCAACAGGCACAACAGCGAAAGTTAAATTTTTAGGAGAAATTTCAGAGCCATTCGAAATTACTACAGGGGTCAGGCACGGCGATGGATTATCACCACTACTATTCAATCTAGTTCTGGAAAAAGTGGTTCGAGAATGGAAGAATGAAACTAAAGGGATCAATATTGGTAGACTTCTCAAAAACAAAATTCACCTTGATTGCCTCTTTTTTGCAGATGACTTGGCAATCCTCTCCAGTAACAAACAAGAAGCACTCCAGTCCATAGAAAAACTTTGTGAAATAGCGGCAAGAACAAGGCTGCAAATTTCATATGAAAAGACAAAGTATATAGAAGGTACAAAATCAGGATTTAACAACCATCCTCTAATCACTGAATATGGGAAAATCACCCAAGTGATTCAATTTCAAATACCTAGGCGAAATTCTACAACCAAACAGGATAAATCTGCAAGCAAACAAAGAATGATAAAATTACAAAAAGCATTCAAAATTGTCTGGAGCAGATACAACAAAAAATCTATATCCCAAAATGCAAAATTATGACACAACAACTCAGTTGTCAAACCAGAAGTCCTTTATGTATCAGAAACTCTGATAATTGGTGTCAGATCACAAATAAAAAACATTGAAAAACAAGAGAGGAAAATTCTAGGACCTAAATGCAAAAATGGCATTTGCATGAAAAGGAAATCACAGGAAATCTGTCAAGTAACAGAAGAAATCACAGACACCATTAGCAAAAGAAAATTAAAATGTATGGTCACCTGATCAGGATGGATAACAATGGCAAAGAAAATACTAAATTTCGCAGTATCTCTAAAAAAATCACAACAGTCTTACAGAAACAAACAAAGATCTTCAGGAAATTGGTATAAATGAAGAAATCGTGGAAGACCAAAAAAAAAAAAAAATCAGAAATCTCAGAAACAAACACAAATTTGCTGATCAACCTAAAAGACAAGCTACAGGATGGACGGAAGAGATTTTGGGAAGACAAGAAGAAATGTGCTAAATAAGTTCACACGCACTCCTTAGTTGGCATAACGAATCAAAAAATAATAATTAGTAGTAGTAGTAGTAGTAGCAGGAACACTATGTTATTGGACATACGGATATTGTCTTGTCAGATTAAACAATTATAGGCTACCACAAACAACCCATACTTGTATATTTTAAATTGGAACCTCCATTTCAAAAGAAATCATCTTCATTTAGTTTCTCATTTTCCAGTCGTAAGAGTGTGTTGCATTTTTAAAATGTTTTATTCCTACCTCACATATACATTTGAGGACTTTTGTGGTGAGTGTGTTAATTAACCTGTCACTGTATTATTATTATTATTATTATTATTATTATTATTATTATTATTATTATTATTACTACTACTAACAAATGGGAAATATCCCGGTGACAGTGGTCACTTACATTAGTGTGATAATAAGGTAAAGTTAATACATAACTACATAACAACAATAACAACAAGAGTACCACAAGGAATTCAATGGAAAGAAAATATTACAAGAAATGCTACTAGTTTAACATTCTAAATCCAGCATCTTAATATATTTATACTGTGTATATATATGAATCCGCACACTACTTAAATATTTCCAGTCGCAGAGGGATTTATTACCATGCCAGTCTTCTTATACCTTTATTAACATCCTACTAAGTATCATCAGTCCCAAATTTGTCATTGATATTTGCTGTTATAAGTCGTGTAAGTGGTTCTGATGCAAGCTGTTTGTGTCATTGGTTTGTGGTTGTGTTTTCATATATGAAACACCACTTCATATGAACTCAGGTTGCTCGAACAACTGTGCCACAACTTTTTTTATTCAACTGTTATCGTAGTTGGTTTATAGCCCTCACTTGTATGTTATTAACTCTTATCTCTTTTAAGAGAATATCACGCTAGTTATTGTCCCTAGAATTTTATTTGTTACAATCGATTAATTCTTCTAAAATTAATATAAAAGAATTTTCTGGTCTTGTAGGCAATGGCTGAATTGGGTTCCTAGCTCCCGATATTTCACCAGAAACTGTGTCTGGATTTGTTAAGGGTTCAAAGTCAGTAGTGGTGTATTCATCAAGGCTGTGAAATGTGAAAGCCTTAGCTGTTACATTCTTAAATGTCTACCTTTTTGTTTTTGTCCTCTCTGTTATCTGCTATAATGAATAATGTGTGATGATTAGTTAAGGATTTTTGTTTCCTTTGTAGATCACTACTCATATGGAAATATCAAAAACCAGCTTCTTGAGTAATTTAGCTTGTCTCATCCCTATGCCAGACTGTAACCAGAGCCCTCGGAACATGTACCAATGCCAGGTAAGTCACTTCATTCAAAACTTTAAATAAAATACTGAATGCAATCAATGAATGTTTTCTCCACCCTGGTCTTTTTTTTTTCAGTTACTTGAGTTCTGCCCTACATGTGGTTTTACAGCCAAATGCCAACCCTATGTGGAGGGAGGATGAAATCGACTGATGTGCCTCTCAATAATTGCAGCCTCACATTCTCCTCACTTTGTTGTCTGCCCCAACCTTACTCACTGTGGAGTGCGTGCTGCCACATTGTTTAACCTTTTATTAAAGTCTTACCGGGCGAGTTGGCCGTGCGCGTAGAGGCGTGCGGCTGTGAGCTTGCATCCGGGAGATAGTAGGTTCGAATCCCACTATCGGCAGCCCTGTAGATGGTTTTCCGTGGTTTCCCATTTTCACACCAGGCAAATGCTGGGGCTGTACCTTAATTAAGGCCACGGCTCCTTCCAACTCCTAGGCCTTTCCCATCCCATCGTCGCCATAAGACCTATCTGTGTCGGTGCGACGTAAAGCCCCTAGCAAAAAAAAAAAAATTAAAGTCTTCTACATAATTACCGTATATATCTACAATACGAGTGTGAATAATTTCTTTGCCTCAAGTAAACCACTATTCCTTTATGATTACCCTTTTCCAGATGATTATGTATTGTAATGCTCATCATATATGCTGATGATGTTATGATCTGGAGAGAAACTGCGGAACAAATACAGTCGAGACTCAATGAATGGAAGGTTAAGTTCCAGGAGTTCAGTCTCAAGATAAGAGAACCCAAAACAGTACGGTGGCAATAAACAGAGAGGGACAACCAGCGAACATCATGCTAGGAAACCATCCACTAGAAAGTGTGGAAAGCTTTACATACCTTGGCAGTGTAATATATCGAGATACACTAGCCACAAAGGAGGTGGCAAATAGAGTGCAGAAGAGCTTCCACTTTTACCAGCAAGTACGAACACTCCTCTGGGATCCCAAAGTACCAACAAAATCAAAGCTGGTGATGTTCAATCAGTATTTCATACAAATCTTAGCCTATGGTATTGAAACCTGCACCCTCACTCGTCAAGGTTGCAGGCATCAGATGAAGTTCCTTAGGTCCACAATTCAAAAAACCAAACTGGACAAGTTGAGGAATGATGTGGTTAGAAAGGAAGCTGGGATTGAGACATCATTGTTAGATCGGGTCAGCATGTCCAGACTGAGGTTATTTGGGCATGTAATGAGGATGGAGCCAACAAGGACAGCATATGTTAACTTGGAGTGACATGTGGCTGAAGCACCTCCAAGGTCACAGTAGGAGGCTCCTTTATTAATAGCAAAACAGCAATCAGCTTCAAGGTTCCTGAACTAACCGAATTCAAGAGACATTTTGTAAATTTAAAACAAATGGCAGCCACCTTGGAGGGAGTAAATGAAGTGAATACCTAGCAATATTCAGAACGGTGACAAAGGAAAGTTACATTTTTTCAAAAACTTTTTATTAGAAGACAGGCAGAATATTTTAGTGTTAAAAGTGTTGGAAACATTTTTTACAACATCTGTTAAAATGAATAGAAATAATTGTTTAAAATAGGCTAACTATAAGCAGATCCATTTCCCTCTCATTTCACTACCCCATTCAACCATCCACATTGTTTTTTATTTATTTTAATTTATTTTAAATTTACGTTGTATTTAAGAAAAACAAGGTACCTATTTAGGATGTTCTTAAAAAGATAAATACTTAGTGAATCACCTAAGCAATGTAAAACAGCTGAAGATGTTCTAAAAAGGAACAAAACATGTACTGTGTATGATTAATTGATCTGCTAAAATGCAAATATAAGTATCAAAAAGGTGGAAGATTTTTTATTGTTATTAAGTTTTTGTAAATAGGATTTGATACAGAAAATGAAGCTGATTTCTTGCAATGTGGCAGGGAAACGAATGGTGGGAAGACCAAGAACCCACTGGATGGACATCGTAAAGATGGACATTGCAGATCGGGGAAGGACACTGGAGGGCGTCATTAACAACAGAACGTGTCTCAATAAGACAGAATGGAAGAGGCTCGCCAACAGTACCCAGGAAACTGGAACTGTAAAATGATGATGACCATATGCTGACTTAATTGCTGTAGAAGTAAAAAGAGGAAAATGATACTCTGTGAAAATAGGACACACATTCTATTGTAAAATACTGATCTTCTTACTGTAACCACAGCGTATAAAAGAGGAAGTGTAAGCTCTCCGCAAATTACCGTGGACCTCTGCACAAATGGCATGCCCTGCGGTTAATAGTACAACCCATTATGGATGTAGGCCATGTGGTGTACTTAGATAACTAATACCCATCCTCATAGCTGTTTTATCGTTCTAAATGCAATCTTATTTAGTGCAAAAAAATATCACACGAGATACATTCACTTCTAATTGTAAAACCATTTTATTGAGACTGAGTCTATTCCTTACAAGACACAATTCCCACTCAGTTCACTTCACGACTATACAGTTATACACAATTATATACAACACTGCAACACTGTTCAGAGAAACACATTGAAGCAATTTACTGTCAATTCTGACAAGTACAGATATCAACAAGTCCTCACACTTAGTATTCACCACACTGTCTCAAGTCAAGTCTAACTCCCCTTCCTCTAGGCCATCAGCTTGATGTATATACTGTTCAACAAATCTTCTAGAAATCTCCAACTTCCATAAATGTTCTGAAAGGCACACACCCTAATATACAAGGAACAATTGATCAACCGTCCAGTTGCTTGAGTACTTCAGTGTAGACTAAACTCGAACTTTTGATTATAACACAATAGCCCATGCAGAATAAGTCCAAGCTTCCACACGTATGTGGATAATAAAACATCACAGTAAGCTTCCAGAAATCTCCATAATGTACCAGAACGATAGTGGAATATGCCTAACATGAATATTACAGAGTTTTCTACAGTTTTAAACTGAACAGATTTTGAAGTTATACGATTTTTACAATACATATTTACAGGGAAATCATATGTTAGTCATACTTAACATTTAATAAAATATAATTAAAATATCATCATCATCATCATCATCATCATCATCATCATCATCATCATCATCATTTCCCTTTATCCAGCTGTAGCCGGGTAGGGGCAAATATGGTTCCTCTCCACTTTCTTCGGTCTTTCCACCACTCCTCCTCCAACACTGTGTCCCAGTCCAGGTTTCTTTCTATAATGCTGCGTTGGATGGTATCCTTCCATCTCAATCGTGGTCGTCCACGGCCTCTCCTTCCTTGGATTTGCATTTCCATCACCTTTTTTGGCATTCTTTCGTCGCTCATTCGCTTTATGTGCCCAAACCATCTTAGTCGGCTCTTCTCTATTCTATCATTCATTTTTTCCACTCCAATTTCTTCCCGGATTTTCTCATTCCTGATTTTGTCTCTTGTACTCTTCTGTATCATACTCCTCAAGAATTTCATTTCGGCCGCCTGTATTCAACTCTCATCCTTCTTTGTCATTGTCCAAGTTTCTGCTCCGTAAGTTGTTATACATCTTGTACATAGTATCCTTTGCTTCCATTGGCACATCTTTGTCCCATAACATATTTCTTACACTATGATAGAAACAACTTCCAGCTTGAATCCTTTTACTAATCTCAGCATCCAGTCGAGCATTCTCCATTAATTCACTCCCCAGGTATTTAAACGTTTCCACTACTTCCAGGTGCTTGTCTGCAAGTCTAATCTGACCTTTCCCTTCTTTCTCCCCTCTAGTCATAACAAGAGTTTTACTCTTTTCTACACTTATTTTCAATCCACATTCTTCAATCTTCCCATTCACCACATTCAACTGTTCTTGAACCTTCCTGTCGTCTTCTCCCCAAATCACAATATCATCTGCAAATAACATCATGTTCATTTCTCTTCCTCCATATGCTGCTTTTGCTGTTCTCATGATGTCATCCATGACTATTGTAAACAGGATTGGTGATAAAACACTTCCCTGTCTCAGCCCACTAGTTATTTTGAACCAACTTGTCCTGCCAACTTGTGTTTGCACGCAACTACAACATTCCTTATACAATGCCATGATCATTTTTATTAATCCCTGTTCAATTCCTTTTTGCACCAGACTGTCCCAAACTTTCGTCCTAGGGACACTGTCATATGCCTTTTCAATATCAATGAATGTCATCACCATATCATTCCCGTACTCCCAATGCTTTTCCATTAGCTGTCTCATAATGAAAATGGGTTCTATTGTTGACCTTCCACTTCTGAAACCAAACTGATTTTCCTGTATCTGCTTCTCAACCCTCAACCTTATTCTACTTTCCAGTATCCTTTCCATTAAAATATATTAAACATAATAATTGAAGGTTTTACAAGTGTTACATAAAACACTATGCTAGAGGAAAGAGGACTTCATTAATAAGTTCCAGATTTCGAGTTCCTTTTAAACAGAAATAAACATAAATGTATATTTCTAAATATTTGAGTGTGATTTGATAGAATCTGATGAGGTACTTTTCAAGAACGAAACATGTCCTCCTATTTTAATTAACATGTGTTTCCTTTTTCATAGAATTTGTAAATTTATTACTCAAAATTAGTTCTGGCAGACTTAAGAACCTAACAGTTATAAAATAAACTCCTTCTACGACACTATATTAATTTCTGTCCATGTATTGTATTGATATTTTGCTGTATGTTATTTTGTTTCTTCACAGATGGGCAAACAAACTATGGGTACACCATGTCACACATGGCATCTGCAAAGTGAAGTAAAACTGTATCGTCTCCAGACACCGACATCTCCCCTTTTCAGACCAGTTCATCATGATCTTATTGGGCTCGATGATTTTGGCATGGGCATTAATGCAATTGTTGCTGTCATATCATACACTGTAAGTACTAACAATTTTTGTTCAATATTGTGCAGCAGATGAAGTTTTGCTGAATTCTGTAGCATTCACTTGATGCCATTATTCATTATTATACTTAGCACCTAAACAATGTGAATTCAATAAAAATCTGTTTTAGTTAATGAAAAAAATGTGCAAATCAGATCCCTGTCCTTTTGTGTTTTATGTTTGTGTTTGTCTCCTGTTTTTGTAACTTCCTCTTTCCTGTCATTGTGTTTCTCCTGTTGTGTGTTCCCTTCATTGTTCAGTTGACTGTTTTTTGAATCAGTTTAAAACAAAATCATAGAAATGGTAGACAAATTAACTGTATGGACCGCCGGGCTGAGTGGCTCAAACGGTTGAGGCGCTGGCTTCCTGACCCCACCTTGGGAGGTTCGATCCTGGCTCAGTCCAGTGGTATTTGAAGGTGGATCAGCCTCTTGTTGGTAGATTTACTAGCATGTAAAAGAACTCCTGCGTGACTAAATTCTGGCAGCTCGGCATCTCCAAAAGAGGTCAAATGTAGTTAGCAGGGCGTTAAAAAAAATAACATTATTATTATTTATAGCTTTCTCCAATTGAAGAGTAAAAATGGGAAAAGGGTGAAAGTGGAAGTCTGGAGACACACAGTATGAACTTCTAGCCTTCACCACGTTACGCCGTATGGTCCTTTCAGCCAATTCCAAGCAAACAGAAAGAGTAAAGAAAAAAAAAGAAGAAACAAGATGATTCACCGTTGTGGCACTTTCACCCTCTTACTCTTTGCTTGCTACTCTTATTCTAGCAGTATCCGTTTTAACTTCTTCTCCTGTTGTTTGATATCTTTGTTTCTTTGATTACTGGTGGGATTTCAGCAGGACATATCAGATCAGTTGGATTCAGGAGGTCAGTTAGATTGCATAGCCATAGATCTTTCCAAAGCTTTTGATAGAGTGGAACATGGAATATTATTAATGAAATTGGAGGGAATAGGATTGGACGTAAGGGTTACACGTTGGATAAAAGCATTTCTAAATTCAAGGGTTCAGAAAGTCAAAGTAGGAAATAATGTATCTCAGGAAGAGAAAGTTTGGAAGGGAATTGCACAGGGTAGTATAATCGGTCCGTTACTTTTCTTAATATACGCAAATGATTTAGGGAACAATATAACATCAAAAATAAGATTGTATGCAGATGACATAATTGTTTATAGAGAAATAAACAACATTGAGGATTGTTCAGAATTACAAAGGGACCTTGAAAGTATCCAACAATGGGTTGAAGAAAATAATATGAAGGTTAATGGAGGCAAATCAACTGTTACAACTTTTACAAACAGGAGCTTTAAAACTGAATTTGAATATACTTTGGATGAGGTAGTTATCCCAAAAGATGGCAAGTGCAAATACTTAGGTGTGAGATTTGAAAGTAATTTGCACTGGAAGGGTCATATTGATGACATTGTTGGGAAAGCATACAGATCATTACATGTCATAATGAGGCTACTTAAAGGATGCAACAAAGAATTAAAAGAAAAAAGTTACTTGAGTATGGTTCGTCCATTATTGGAATATGCAAACAGTGTTTGGGATCCTCACCAAGAATACCTAATAAAAGAAATCAGTGTGCAGAGGAAAGCAGCAAGATTTGTAACAGGGGATTTCAGGAGAAAGAGTAGTGTATCAGAAATGTTAAAGGAACTTGGGTGGGAAACTTTAAGTAAGAGAAGGGAGAAAACTAGACTTATAGGATTATATAGAGCCTGTACAGGAGAAGAAGCATGGGGAGATATCCGTGAGAGGCTTCAGTTGGAAAATAATTATATCGGCAGGACTGACCACAAATATAAAATTAGAAGGAATTTTAGCAGAAGCGATTGGGGTAAATTTTCATTCATTGGGAAAGGTGTGAAGGAGTGGAACAGTTTACCAGGGGTAGTGTTTGATCCTTTTCCAAAATCTGTACAGATATTCAAGAAGAGAATAAACAGCAACAGAGAAAATAAATGAAGTGTTAGAGGGCATTCGACCGGTGCAGGTCATTGTAAATAAAAAAAATGTGTGTGAATAAATTAATTCCATCCCCTGGTCTAAGGAGTTTGGACAGCCAAAGTAGGGGACTGCCTGTAGGGGTGAAGTACAGTGGGGACTTCGAGGGCCCTGGGACTGCTACGGTAGCTGTGAAGGCCCTTCAGGAACTCTGAAAAGTGGTGGCAAAAGGGGCTCTGGTTAAGACGCAGCAGGTCGTTATGCTACTTAGGATCCAGAACGGGTAAAAAAAAAAATAGTAAATAAATAAATGCAATGTAAATATTAATGTTATACCAGTTTTATAGTATCATTTGAAGCAATTCCACATACTGTATATCAGTTGACTATATTTGTAAGTAGTACAGGAGATATTATAATTAGAATTTTGTAAACAATATAAATTTATTAAGGATGAGCTGTGTGTTTAATAGAAAACATTGTTAGCGTAAATTGTATAATATTGTATTATAGGAAAAATTTTCTTCTCTTGTTAATGTAATATTTAGTGCTTGACAATAATGTATTTTAGTGTACCATTTGCCACCGAGGTAGACACCTCATTTGCAAATAAAGAGATTTTGATACTGCTTGCTCTTAGGCCCAAGTTGGAGGGTTTAATCCTGGCTCAATCAGGTGGTCTTTGAAGGTGTTCAGATACTTCAGTCTCATGTTGGTAAATTTACTGTCACATAAAAGAACTATTGCCGGACAAAATTCCAGCTCCTCACCATCTCAGAAAACCATAAAAGTAGTTAGCAAGACGTAAAACCAGTATTTTTATTATCATTATTATTATTATTATTGTACCGGGCGGTACACCTCCACTCCGCGAATTCAAATATTGCGCCAGTTGAAACCTCTCTACAGGAGAAACTCTGAACTTTAAAATCTGTATTAAATCAAAGGTTTCTCGGAAGATGTCTCTACTGTAAATTTTGAAGTGTTCTGAACGATGTCTATTTCGATTTGTATTTGTTTGCTCTGTAGCAAGAAGTGTGGACATTCTCTTCTAGATGGCACTACTTAAGAACTATAATTGTGCACCCTAGTGCGAAGTGAAGGAACTGATTTTTGAAGAAATTTGGTATTCATAAGTTTGTTCTTTGTTAAATTTTTTTCAGTCCTTTTTTAGGTTGGCAGTATAACCCTTCTCTTTCCGCTTGTTTTGAATTTAGCCAATCCCGAATTTCTCTAATTAATTTTTGACCAATAACGTATGTCTTCTCCGATATGGAGATGTTGCTTTAAGCTATCCAATAAAGTTGAGGGGGGTGTGGGTTCTCATTCTTGAAAGGTCTCGAATGTTCCACGAGGGTATTTAAACTGCTGCTTTTCTTGTCTCGGTGCCACTTCATCGACATCTTGCTTAGTGTGTGATTATGTAGCAGGGGGCGGGAAGCGCCTCTTTCTTCGGGCAGCAGTTCATCCACAAGGTAATGGCCGTTTAATAACTTTCTTTCTTGCTAGCTCAGCAGTTTAACCCTCGGGGCAGGTTCGAAACTTTTCTCATGTAACCTATCTTTAAAATGTAATAGACATTTGGTAAAATTTCGTCTCTTTAACTATAAATTGGGATAGAGAGCGCCTAACCCTCTCGAGCTCCCACTCATATTGTTTTGAGATGACTACGTTTTCATAACCGTTTTTCTTCTCTTCGTAATGTAATAAAGTTTTCTTATCGTGTCACCTCCTTAGTATGGGATTAGCCCTTGCGTAAGCGGCCTAGTGCCAAGTAGGTTTCAAGAGTGTATTAGGAGTGCAAGCTTCGCCTCCATTCTATTTTGTATTATGGACCTTTAACTTAACCTGATGTTTTATTTTCCTCATGTTAAAGCCCTGTAGGTTGGGTATCTAATACCCCTGTTTCTTGGTGTGCCTTAAGGGCAGATAGAAATGAAGTTTGTTGTAGCCTTTGATAGGCTTGTCAAATTGAGAGCGGGTCTGCTCTTTTTCTTAACACTGTAATTAGGAGCAAGTGCTCCTTGTACTTAGGGGTTTTATGCCCTTCAGCAATAGTAGTTGTGAGCTGAGAGCTCAGGAATTATACTTGGGGCTTGAAGCCCAGATTTTGGTAATAACCCCCGAAATCTTGTAATTTCTTTGTACCTGATTTTGGCTTGTTGCTGAATTGTTATTTGTTGAGTTTTGAAAGTCTATATGAAAATTGTTAAACCTTGTTGTCTGTTGAAAATATAACCTTTATCAAAGATTTAAATTAACTTTAATTCTGTAGTTGAGACCTATTCCAGCCAGCACCTTCTTTCACCTCTGCAAATCTACAAAACATCGTAACAAGTGAAACCACGCTCTGCTACCACTTGTTACGATGTTTTGTGGATTTGCAGAGGTGAAAGAAGGTGCTGGCTGGAATAGGTCTCAACTACAGAATTTAAGTTAATTTAAATCTTTGATAAAGGTTATATTTTCAACAGACAACAAGGTTTAACAATTTTCATATAGACTTTCAAAACTCAACAAATAACAATTCAGCAACAAGCCAAAATCAGGTACAAAGAAATTACAAGATTTCGGGGGTTATTACCAAAATCTGGGCTTCAAGCCTCAAGTATAATTCCTGAGCTCTCAGCTCACAACTACTATTGCTGAAGGGCATAAAATCCCTAAGTACAAAGAGCACTTGCTCCTAATTACAGTGTTAAGAAAAAGAGCAGACCCGCTCTCAATTTGACAAGCCTATCAAAGGCTACAACAAACTTCATTTCTATCTGCCCTTAAGGCACGCCAAGAAACAGGGGTATTAGATACCCAACCTACAGAGCTTTAACATGAGGAAAATAAAACATCAGGTTAAGTTAAAGGCCCATAATACAAAATAGAATGGAGGCGAAGCTTGCACTCCTAATACACTCTTGAAACCTACTTGGCACTAGGCCGCTTACGCAAGGGCTAATCCCATACTAAGGAGGTGACACGATAAGAAAACTTTATTACATTACGAAGAGAAGAAAAACGGTTATGAAAACGTAGTCACCTCAAAACAATATGAGTGGGAGCTCGAGAGGGTTAGGCGCACTCTATCCCAATTTATAGTTAAAGAGACGAAATTTTACCAAATGTCTATTACATTTTAAAGATAGGTTACATGAGAAAAGTTTCGAACCTGCCCCGAGGGTTAAACTGCTGAGCTAGCAAGAAAGAAAGTTATTAAACGGCCATTACCTTGTGGATGAACTGCTGCCCGAAGAAAGAGGCGCTTCCCGCCCCCTGCTACATAATCACACACTAAGCAAGATGTCGATGAAGTGGCACCGAGACAAGAAAAGCAGCAGTTTAAATACCCTCGTGGAACATTCGAGACCTTTCAAGAATGAGAACCCACACCCCCCTCAACTTTATTGGATAGCTTAAAGCAACATCTCCATATCGGAGAAGACATACGTTATTGGTCAAAAATTAATTAGAGAAATTCGGGATTGGCTAAATTCAAAACAAGCGGAAAGAGAAGGGTTATACTGCCAACCTAAAAAAGGACTGAAAAAAATTTAACAAAGAACAAACTTATGAATACCAAATTTCTTCAAAAAAACAGTTCCTTCACTTCGCACTAGGGTGCACAATTATAGTTCTTAAGTAGTGCCATCTAGAAGAGAATGTCCACACTTCTTGCTACAGAGCAAACAAATACAAATTGAAATAGACATCGTTCAGAACACTTCAAGATTTACAGTAGAGACATCTTCCGAGAAACCTTTGATTTAATACAGATTTTAAAGTTCAGAGTTTCTCCTGTAGAGAGGTTTCAACTGGCGCAATATTTGAATTCGCGGCGTGGAGGTGTACCGCCCAGTAAAATTATTATTATTATTTATTATTATTATTATTATTATTATTATTATTATTATTATTATTATTATTATTATTATTATTATTATTATTATTATTATTGACCATTGACTCCAAAGTGAAGAGCCACGTTAGCAACTGTGCCAGGAGCTAGTGATGGGGTAATCGAATAACATTCATCCGATTATTTAGATAATCAAAGAAATATTCAAATAAAATAATCAAATGTGTTTCAAATATTATTCGGTCATAGTGATGGTGTAATTGAACAATTTTTATATTTGAATAACCTCCATCCAATTATTTAGATAATCAAATAAAATAATCAAATGAGTTTCAAATATTATTCAGTTGTATCGCATAGAATATTCGGATGCGTCATGAATCAATTTTTCTGTTTAAGTGTGTCAGATCGATGTTGTTTGTTTGAGTCATCAGTCCATAGACTGGTTTGATGCAGCGCTCCATGCCATCCTATACTGTGCTAACCTTTTCATTTCTGCATAACTGCTGCATCCTACATCTACTCTAATGTGCTTGTCATATTCATACCTTGGTCTACTCCTACCATTCTTACCCCCTACACTTCCCTAAAAAACCAACTGCACAAGCCCTGGGTGTCTTAAAATGTGTCCTACCATTTTATCTCTTCTTCTCATCGGATCAGTAATCGATGGAAATAAGCGAATAGATGAACTCTTATGTTGAAACTAAATAAGTGCATGAACTTTCTTAATAACATCACTTTTCATTTGATGATTTTGAAGGCATTCACTATTCAATTACCTTATTTATTGAAATGGAGTTTCAGATGGATAATAAAAAAAAATTAAAAAATGAAAAATAATCGAATGGAAAAATATTCACAGTTCGATTTCCTCATTCATTCGAATGGAGGTTTGAATGAATAATTGAAAAAAATAATTGGATGGAACAAAAAATAAGCAAATGGGAAATATATTTGAATAATCAAATAAAATGAAATAATAAAATAAGCGATTATTTTGTATTCCATTATCCCATCACTACCAGGAGCTAGACGCAAGGCGTGATTCCATACAACCACTCCAAGTATCATTCTTTATGCCCTTTATGTTGACTAAATGTACTGTATATAGGGTAATTTTTATGTCGTGATGTCTTCTCTTCTTTTATAGGGCTATGATATGGAAGATGCAATGGTTATTAATAAAGCCTCCTATGAACGAGGATTAGGTCATGGCATGATCTACAAGTCTATGTTTGTTGAGCTACCAAATGTAAGTATGCTGCTTCGTTAGATTTCATTTCTTATTAAGGGGAATGCTTGTGTTTTGTAGATGGTGTTCGTTACCCTGAATAGCAAAATGAAGTCTTGAAATTCCAGCAGCTGTAGCCATGCCAGCAGTTACTTCATCAAAGCTGGTGATTTGTCTTTACTCATGCTATTCAGAGCATTTTCAAGTTCAGATCAAGTAATGGACATTAACTTACTCCACTCCTGTCCTCAGTTTCTGACTTTTGTTCCTGTGATATTAGGCCTTTACCATTGTACACTGAAATATCGCTGTAACAAACTCCCAAAAAGGGCATTGCCCACAAAAGCTGAACAAGATTGTGATCTGACAATTGTAAGACACTGTAAGAAATAAACCAAATGATGGAATGAAGATGCAAAGGCCATGGTGAGACGAAAGATAGCTTGGAAGAAAACAGATATAATGAAACAAAGTCATTAGTGTCACAAAACAACCAAAGAATTTAATAATGGAACTTTTACAGAAACCAATCAAAGTTCTGACTGACTGTACAAGATCCAAGGGAAAAGTTAGGGAAAATTGTTAGAAGCAATGACCAAAATGAGAAAACGAAGCCCAATAGAAGAATGTTTAGAAGGTGTAGTTTAAAAATTGTGATTTGATTTCTTGCTCTTAATCCACTCTATGCTAGTTTTTTTTTTTTTTAATGTATACCTACTTCCTCTGTGCTGGGGGTTTCCCCAAGAATATGCAATTATTGAAAAATAGCTTTAGTAGAAATTTAACTGACATTTTATGATAATTATTAATACAGAAATGTACACTCAAGTTTGAGCATTAAATAAATTTCACATTTCAGTCTTTGCTATAGTCTGTAATTGTCCTGGTTCTTTTCGTGCATGTTATGATGTGATATCTACTACACTTCTGTCCACACAAAATGCACTTACAATCTTCGTCTGGCTCATGGAACTTCTGGTTTACGCATATCTTGTGGTGAAACCCATGTATGGAGAGTCGTGTTATCACGTGGCGTTGTGTGTTGCACTCTCTAGTCCATCTATCGTCCGTCATCGCTGGTGAGGCGTAGAAGTCGAGGTCGATTTCACTTTTCTTCCTTTCCCTGATGTTTACTAGTGCCCTGCTTGCTTCCGTTGATTGTAGGTAGAATTGTGATCGTATGTCTTCTATGAAATACGTCTCCCGCATCATTTCGTATACCATCCGGGATGGCGCTGTCTTTCCGACTCGGGTAATCCTCTTCATGAACATTGCTTTTATTCTTTCTATTCTCATCAGGTCTCCGATCTTCAGCTTTTCCCACACGATCTCAATTCCATATGTTATCACTGGCGCTACTGTCGTCTTGAAAAGTCTCATTGCCGTGCTGATTGATAGGTTTGAAATGTTTTGGATGCTGTATGAGGCTCTGATTGCTGCTGCCGTTCTTTCTTGAATATGTATACCAAAGGACGCCGCCGTTGTCTGTAGTGTTATTCCCAAATATTTGTAATTTCGTACCTTTTGTAATGGCTTTTGGTGTAATGTTATGTTGTCTTTGGACGTTGATTTCCCACCTTTTCTGAAGGTCATCTGTACTGTCTTCATTTATCTGTAGGCTGTTTTCCTCCGCCCAGGTCTCTAGTCTGCGGACTGCCCTTTGCACATCCTCCTTTTCTTTCGCTCCGATCAGCATGTCATCTGCGTATAGGATCAGCTCTGCTTTTGATCCTTCCTCTACTATGTGGTTCACATCTGCTGTATAAATGTTGAAAAGTGTGAGACTCATGGGATCCCCTTGCATAATTCCGTTCGTCTGTATTATGTCTTCAGAAATTTCTACGTTGTTGTTTATTCGGATTATGTTCCTCTGTAGACATGCTTCAACTATTCTCACTAGTGGGTCTCTCTCGCCGATTGTCAATTTCATTTTCTCGATTAGCTTTCGCCTGTCGATTGAGTCGAATGCCTTCTTGAAATCAACAAAGACTGCGTGATATTTCCCTCCTTTGTGTCTTAAGGCTTCTTCTACCTGATTTATTAGGTATTTCACTGCCTGGACCGTGCTCCTGCCTTTCATAAAACCGAATTGATTTTCTGGAATGTACCCACTGAAGGCTTCCAGTAATCTTTCATTTAGTATCTTCGTGAAAACTTTAAAGGATGCATTTTCTAGTGCTACTCCTCTAAATGAGTCTAGTGATGTTCTGCTCCCTTTTCCTTTGAACAATATCTTTAGAGTCGCTGTGTTCCATCCCTTTGGTATTTTCCCAGTCTGTATACATTTGTTCATTAGGTCTTTCCACAGTTCTTCCATCTCGCCAAGTGAATCTTTTAAGTGTTCCATGTAAATTTTGTCTGGTCCTGCGGCTTTCTTGTTTTTCCCTCCTTGTACTGCTTTCCTAATTTCATACGTTGTTATTGGCTCCACAGCATGTGCGGGTTCTGCTGTTTCTATGTCATATGCTTGCTTCAGCCCTTCCTTATTCAGTATGTTCGAGAAATGATGTTCCCAGCTCTCCATATGAATTTCTCCTGTTGCGATTGATGTCTTCTTTTTCAGCGCTATGTATGGGTCTGATTTTGCTTCCTCGGCTTGTTTCCTTCCTTGTTTCTCTGTATATTCTTCTTTTTTATTTTTTATTAGTTCTTTATATTTTTTCCTTTTCTCTGCATATGCTGTTAAGTCTTCTGGGGGTTTGTATAATTTTGCTGCATTCAGGGCCTTTAGAGTTGCTTTTCTTTCCTTGTAACACTCTTGGTCAAACCAAGCTTGTGCATGTCTTCTTTCCTTTACTATTATGGCTTTCGTTATTACTTTGGTGGCTGTTGCTAGGGCTTCTTCTAGTCTTTCTTCTTCTATTAGGTTTCTAGCTTTCCCGATGTTTTCCTCGCTTTCTTCTACTGTTTCCC
Organism: Anabrus simplex; assembly: GCF_040414725.1. Taxonomy (NCBI): domain Eukaryota; kingdom Metazoa; phylum Arthropoda; class Insecta; order Orthoptera; family Tettigoniidae; genus Anabrus; species Anabrus simplex. The sequence continues at coordinate 1,770,437,397 of NC_090265.1, read as the reverse complement.
GCTGGATTTTTCTAGTATATATACTTGGTCTTTTTGCTTCCTTCCTCTTTTGTTGGATTTCCATGCGTAGGCTTGTCATTATAGGTATGTGTTTCCTTATTGGTGCTGCCGATGAGTTCCATAGGCCTTCTTGTTTACACAGTTGTAGTTGTACTCCCCTAAAGAATAGTAGGTCGATGGCGCTATGATCGTTCTGTGCAAAGTAGGTTGGTGTTTCTTTTTTGTTCGCTATTTTGAAGCCTTCTTCTTCCAGTGTCTCAAGAAGGATACGAGTTTTGGTATTTTCTTTGTCTATCCTGCAGTTAAAATCTCCGGCAATTATAACGTTCCTTTCTGCTTTCGTTTGTTCTATGGCTATAGATATTTTATCCATTATGTTTTCTATAGATGTATTTGGCTGAATATAAATTCCTATTATCGTAATTTCTGATGTGATTATTGTGACCATGTTTTCCTCCTTGATGATTCGCTTGATATCTCCCAGTTTCCCTTTTATGAAGGTTGTGACTCCCCCTGCTGGTCTTCCTTCCGTCGGGGTCGCTAGCGTGTGTATACCATAGTAACCTTGCAAGTCCATTGGTTCCGTGAGGAATGTCTCTGTCAGTATCATAACATCTGTGTCGTCTATTGTCTTCTGTGATATGTGGGGTATTGCGTTTCTTATTCCCTCTATATTCCATAATAATACACTTATTTCCGTGCTCGACCAAGGTCCCTTCTTCTTTGGCAATTGGGTGAGATGTTTACTGAAGTTCCACCCCTCATTCTTCCTCTGGTCTCCTATCATATCTCCGAAAGCGAAATCTTCTGACTTTTATTCCCTGTGGCCAGAAATCCGCGCTCTGTGCATCTTCCAGATAGATATATGGGAAACCGACCTTAATGATAACAAATTGAAATTAAGCATAAATTCACAGTGGTGATGATGTTCACAGTCTAAAAATGAGCATTGCTGTGGTACTGTTCAAAGCAAGGTATAACACACAACCCTGACACACTCATTTTTTCAGCTTGTCGTGAGCATTGCAAAAAAACACACAAATTTTCAGTCTGATTCGTATCATTCCATTTATGAAATCTACCATTCATATAAATTGGGTAAACGGTTAAGACCTTCTTGTAATATTCATTTGTAGCCTGCACAATAACCCGTAGCAGTGCAGAACTTAACAAATACCGAAATATAATTTCAGAAAATCATCACGTATATATGTTGTCTACAAAAGAGGTATTGTGTGACGAGAAAATGTGAGGTACGGTATTGAAGTAAACGGACCAGCAATCCAAGAAAATTATGATGGCTTATTTATTTGTTTGTTTGTTTGTTTGTTTGTTTGTTTGTTTGTTTACGTTTCACCTTCGTTTCCATAACTGATGTCATTGTCTGCTTCTTCACCGTCACTTCTTATCCCAATATCTCCAATATTATATTCACGGACACTTTCATTGTCCAGAAATTCATTATCTGTGTCACTATCAGCTAAACACTGTTCAATTTCATCATTGCTATGGTATCTCCTCTTTTGTGGTGCAGCCATTTTTGTTGTTATAGTCAGAAGCACAGACGTTATTCATCATTGCTAGGAAACAAAATCCGTATATAAATATGAGGGAAAAGTGAACTATCTCTTCTTTATAACTTCCCTGAACTGGTGCAACATTTGTACTGATCGGTCGCTGCATGTATGTTTATGGGCTTAGCAAAGTGAGCGCCGCATGAAAATGTAAATTTACAGGTTTAGCATGGGCAACTCCTCATCACACAACGTATATTTATAGGTTTTAGCATTGTTTGGGTTAGGAAGACACTTCCATATTTGTATTTTGGCTAATAAAAGTTTTCTGCAATTCTTTGAGAGGCATGAAGCCTCAGTGTAATATAACGATCTTTCTGAAAGTACACTTTTGCATGTGGCTGTTTAATACAAACTTGAAGAAAAGAAATGGCACAATGCCTAATCAAACACATTCTACTGTTTATCATGTCAAACCAAGCAGAGAAATATTGCCTGTTCGGTAGTAAAAACCTGTTCAGCGGATGATAAAATTTGTTTTTTGTCTTGAAAATCCACCCTAAACTTGTTGTTATTTTAACATTTACATTTAATATTGAATAATACACATGCCTTCATCACTCGTTTTTTGTAATAGCATGACTGTTTATGTCTATAAAGGAAACATGTTTTGCCCCTCTTAACTTTCATATCCGAGCATTTTATAGCTGTTATTTGCAAGCCTTTCCCATTTTATATGTGTTAACTTTTATTTAATTTTTATTACAGGCAAGTTCTTATTTTGGACTAAACCCAGTTGGACCAGACAATTCAAAAACACTGGATTCTGATGGCCTACCCCGCCCAGGAGCAAGATTTACAGAAGGGGATATTGTGTGCAGGTAGAACGTCTTGGTTGTAATAAGCCTGTAACAAAGTAACTAAATATTAACTTCACACATAATAGGGTAAATGCAATGACAGGTCAGCATCAGAAGAGGAAGAGATAGAAAGAGGAGATGAAGACACGTGAAAAGAGAAAAAGACAATGACAGTCTTCACATCTTCATGCACTACCATCTCCTCCACAATCCGGGCATTTCTTCTCAGCCCCGATGAGCTCGTCTCTGCTTGCCAGCTTCATCAGGAGCGTGGGCATCAACACTCACTGAGATCTTCAATTTTGGTGCAGGAAGTGCAGCATAAGAAGAAACTAGAATCTTTAACTTATGTCTCTTTCCTTTTCCTGTGTTTATGCGACTTTCTTCTTATGCTGCACTTCCTGCATCAAGACCGAAGACCTGTCTCTATAGCCTAGCAAATACAAGTAAAGCTCTGGACCACTGGCGCTGTGAGCGCTGACTGCGCCCCCATGTGAGAGAGAGCACTGCGACTTCAGAGAGAGATAGCAGTACTAACCATGCACGCATCAGGGCAGTTCATTGTTGCCAGACTGCCGATTCCTAATGCAAGAGTGCACAGCAGACGAGCCAAAATGCTCGCTTTATGGAACTTTACTCCATGAATGCTTGTTGTGGAATGTGCATAGCGCAGTTTCTGGCAGCTCTGCATGAAACTAACTCCTATTGATTTGTACTGTGCAGCGGTGTGAAAGACACAAATTACAGTGGATCTTGTAACATGTAAGGCTGAAGGGCAAGGGGAGGCCATTTGTTTCACATATTTTATGGGTCGTCAGTTAAAGTGTCTGGGCTGTAGGTGGCTCCTCATTGAGTATTGAAGCCCGTCCTCCTGATGAGGCTGAGAAGCACAAACAAGCTTGTTGGCGGTTGAGAAGAGTTGGATGTAGAACAACTAGGATTGATCTAGTCTGTTTTTTTCTTTTGTTTTTTCATGTTTGTCCTCGCCTCCTCTTTCTTTTGTTTCTACTTCCATTGCTGATTGTCATTGTGTTTGCCCCATGATATGCTCCTTTTTACTTTCTTGTCTCCCTGTACGTGACTTCATTTGATACTTACTTGTTCCTTTCTATTTATTAATAGCCATCTGTTCCATTTTCACACCAGGTAACTGCTGGGGCTGCGCTTTAATTAAGTTTTTTTTTTTTTTTTTTTTTTTTTTTGCTAGGGGCTTTACGTCGCACCGACACAGATAGGTCTTATGGCGACGATGGGATAGGAAAGGCCTAGGAGTTGGAAGGAAGCGGCCGTGGCCTTAATTAAGGTACAGCCCCAGCATTTGCCTGGTGTGAAAATGGGAAACCACGGAAAACCATCTTCAGGGCTGCCGATAGTGGGATTCGAACCTACTATCTCCCGGATGCAAGCTCACAGCCGCGCGCCTCTACGCGCACGGCCAACTCGCCCGGTGCTTTAATTAAGGCCATAGCCACTACCTTCTCAGTGATAGCCCTTCCCCAACCTTCCATTGCCAAAAACCTGTGATGTGCTAGTGCAGTGTTAAAATAACTAACAAACTAGCCGGTTGAAAGTACTTCAGTGAGGTAAATTTGTTTACTGTAAAATTGTTTATGGATGAGCGCGTCCAAAAAGTGCGAGGAGGAGAGCTCACACTTAAATCTTTCATTTTATTTGTGATCACCATGATAATAATAAGAATTGATGGTTGCAGCTGTGTTTATGTATTTTGTGTGAGACATGCAATGTCACATGAATTAGCTCTCTTTCGCTTTCCTAGCGTTTGTCCGAAAGTATGGGGTCCGCTGTTTGGCTACATCTCCTCCATTTCGTCCTATTGCTGACATCTTCAGGTTTTAAACCAGCATCATGCATGTCGGCCTTGATATTGTTAGGCCACCGCTTTAAAGGCCTTCCACATGGTCGTATTTCTCCCGGATCAACTTGGAGAACTATTTTAGTAATTGAGTCATCCTGCCTTCTCGTACCAGCGGAGATGCGCCTCCTTCACTTTCTCCACAATTGGAGCTACGCCAAGCCTTTGTCGAACATCTTCATTTCTTATGTGGTCACATAGAGTCAGTCCAAGAATCCATCGAAGCATCTTCATTTCCATTGTATGAAGAGTCTGCTCATGCTTTTTTGCCATTGGACGACATTCTGCCCCGTAAATAGCTGTTGGGCGTACCACGGTCTTGTAAATTTTTGCCTTTAGATGTTGAGGCATCTTTTTATCGCAGAGGACTCCGGTGACTTGTCTCCACTTGAGCCAAACTGCATTACCCGCACTCAGGTATCATGAGTGGCATCACAGTTCGAAGTGACAACTGACCCTAGGTATTTAAAATGCATGGTTTTTCTTCAAGTCTTGATTATTGATCGTTATGGTCCCGCTAGTTTGGGGGCCACATTCTAGGTATTCGGTTTTCTGGGTGTTGAGGCTCAAACCATTCTCAGCTAATTTGTTGCTCCAAGTTTGTGTCTGGCGTTGGAGTCCAAGGCGTGTTTGTTGGGCGAATACCACATCTTCTGCATAAAGAAGGGTCCAGGGATGCGATGTCTGTATGTTAGCCGTTGCTGTATCCAAGCAGAGGATAAATAATAATGGTGATAGAGCTGAGCCCTGATGTACACCCACGGTGATATCAAAAGGCGGGGAGATTTCAGCTGGACTCCAGACCACACTAGTTGTATTGTGATATATAAGTTGTACCCAGCTTACATAAGTTTCCGAGACTTCATGACTACGAAGAGCTCGCCAGATGAGGTCATGTGGGACTCGGTCAAATGCTTTTTTCTAAGTCCAGAAATGCCACGTGTACACTCTTCTGCCTCTCCCTATGTTTTTCCATCAGTAGATGTGTGGCATGGATGGTATCAATGGTGCTGCAGCCCTTAACAAAACCACACTGGTTGGATGTTACTGAGACAATGTTTCTGAGCCTGTTGTCCAGCACTCGTTGGATATCTTCAGTGTATGGCAGAGGAGTAGAATACGGCGGTATGTTGAGCAGTCGCTCACGTCTGCTTTACCTTCCAGATTGGGACTATCGTGCTAGTTGTCCATGCACAGGGAAGATTGTTCTCGATGATCTGGTTGAAGAGTGTGGCAAGGAATTCTGCAGCGGGCTTGCCAAGAATTTTCCAAATTTCTGCTGGTATGTCATCTGGGCCAGTTGCTTGTCCATTCTTCATGGCAATCATTAATTCCTCTGCCATAATCAAAGGGACGGGTCCATAGACAGGATCAGAGCTTGCAATCGGTAGATGATCAAATTCTTTGTTGCTGATATCTGCAAAATAGTCTGTCCATTGCTGAAGGATAGCTTGTTGGTCTCGTAGTAATTTGTTGTCAGCTCCCTTGATTTGCATGACGTATCCAATGTCCTGGGTTGAATGGTTGTGGGACTTCACAAGGTGATAAACATTATTTTCTCCGGCTGGTGTGTCAAGCTGGTCGTAAAGATCCTGGTAACAATGATCTTTTGCAGCAGCCACTGCTCTTTTCGCTGCTGATTTCAGCACTTTATATCTCTGAAGGTCAATATCCAGGCCTGTCTTCCACCAAGCCTTAAAGGCTACCTTTTTCTCCTTGATAGCTTGTTGGACTTCATCATCCCACCACCAGGTCTGTTTATCAATGTATTTTTGCCTGGGTTTTGTTTTTCCCAGAGTTCCTTTTGGTGCCTGAGGTATCTGTTTTGCAGCATCTTCCCATATGTCCTCAACCGACTGGTCAGGCTTCACTAAGAAGTTAGTTAAAGCTGTCTTCATTATGTTCTTGTGGACAATCATTTTCCACCACTTGATACGCTCAGGTCCAGTTTTAGGGTCTTAGGACATTTGACAGTTTTACGAATATCCAGAACAATCAAACGGTGTTGGGGGGGGCAATGCTGTTATATGGGATCACTTTGGTATCCATTACCATCTTCAGATCTTGTTGTCGAACCATCCAGTAATCGATCTGAGTAGCATGACCTCCAGTGGTATATGTAGCTAGATGTGTTATCCTTTTCTTGAAATATGTGTTGGTCACAACACACTACACAATCAAGTATATGACATCCCACATCGTTTCGCGTGCCAAGACCATATCCTCCATGACATTGCCCATATCCATCCTGTTGAGATTGGATATTTCCATTTAAGTCTTCCCGAAGGAAAATGAACTCATCTGGAGGAATTATTCCAAGATGGGCATCAAGACTGTTCCAGAACTCATCCTTCTCATCTTCCGTGCATTCAGTTTGAGGTGCATAGCAAGATATGATATGGGCAGTTATTGATGCTAAATCAATCTTGACAGACATGAGCCAATCCGACACTCTGACGACACTTGTGATGATGTTGCGGTAGCATAGGCCAACCGCTATTCCAACACCATTCGATGTTGTACTGGTGCCATGATTGATGAGTTTGTAGTCATCTCCAATTTCTTTCGCCTTGGAACCTCTCCACATGGTCTCTTGTATGCAGGCAATATCAACATGTCTGTTCTTCAACATTTCTGCTAGCTCATGATGTCGGCCAGTCAACGTTCCATGGGCATGGCCGATTTCTTTCAACTCCTAGCCCTTTACTATCCCATCGTCGCCATAAGACTTATCTGTGTCGGTGCGACGTAAAGCCATTAACGAGTGAATGAGAAAACTGAAACATTTGACACAGAAGCCACTGGAGTGATACTATTCCAATGAAATTTAACATACGCATTCATGTTGTATCGGAATTAGAATTTTTTTTTTTTACATGTTGCCTACGTCACACTGACACAGATAGGTCGTATGGCGACGATGGGACAGGAAAGGGCTAGGAGTGGGAGGGAAGTGACCGTGGCCTTAATTAAGGTACAGCCCCAGCATTTGCCTGGTATGAAAATGGGAAACCACAGAAAACCGTTTTCGGGCCTGCCGACAGTGGGATTCGAACCCACTATCTCCCGAATACTGAATTGGGAAATACACTAATGAGTAAGCCGTAGTATGTAAATCTGCAAAAACACAAGTTTTGAACTAACTGATTACTGTTTCATACTGATTTTAATGTGTATGGGGTCCCCTCCTACCAGACTTTTTTTTTCTTTTTTTTTTTTAAATATAAAAAAATCTGATATAATTACAATCCTCTAGAGCGAGTAAATTTTTTGCCGTTATGAATTCTCGCTATAATGGACTTCTGTACATTCTCATTACATTGTATTCCTATCCCCTTCTGAAGGATTGGCCATCTTTTAAATTTTTGTCAGAATCTCTACTAGATTGAATACGAGTGCATTCAGTTGGCGTTTAAGAATATTTATATGCAAGAAACCCATGTCAGTAGATCTGTCCATTAGCTACTTAAAATTCCACCAGTCAGGCATCCCAGATAATTTATAGAATTGAATACACACAATTTTCCTGCCAGGATCACACACATTAAATAGTTACCCTGTTTGCCTACAGTGCCTTACTCACTATCTGCCTCTGCTTACTGCGCTATATTGGGACCTACAAATCGGGAACATAACATACCATTTTAATGCCAATACAATTATAGCGCAGTGTAGTCTTACCAGTGCATTACATGTTTTTACAAATCCTACAGTTTCTCTTTTTACCCTACTAGATATTTAAAAAATGTCAGATGTTGCATTCTGTCTGTTGATATTCTGGAAACTCAGTATAGCCTGGACAGGTTCTTCCATTGTTGGTCAAATCGTATCGTTGGCAGATATTGTAGATTCTTAAACCTCCAGTGCTGCTCTTGAGTATGTCTTCTATTGCTGCCTTTGGATTGTTCTATATTGGAAGTGATATTTTAATGATCAGTTTAAGGTTCATGTTCATTGAACTGCTTAATTATTATTAACTTTACCGGCCACATTGGACCACTTGAGTTGTTCCACATTCAGTTTTTTTTTTTTTTTTCTTTGAAGGTTGTACTGTTTGTTCTTGCGACCTGCCCAGTACATTTTCATTTATTCTGATTGTAATTTTCTTAATTCATCTGAAATCTATATAGGCCTTCTATGCGTCATTTCTGCTGAAAATTTGTGTCTTAGGAAGGGTATTAATTTTTTTTTCTCTGCAACTGCTTTTAGATCTTGTTGAATTTTGTGGATCCATTGTCTCCTGTCTTCTTTCCAAGATTTCTCATCACTAGTTGTCATACAATCCTATTTCCTGGCAGTTACAAGATTGAAAAGAAATACAAGATTCTTATCTTCTCTATTCTGCTGTGTCAATCCCTGGATACGTTTTCATTAGGAAGGTGTTCCTTGCTCCTTCGATCTCGTAATTTTTATTTATGCAAGTTCTGATTATTCTTCTTTTTTCAGTTTTGAAGAGCTGATCAGTTCTTCTTTAGTTTTTAATTTGGAACAGGTTTTCACAAGTATAAGTGGCTTCCAGGAGATAGTGGTGGTGGTGGCAGTGATTTTTGTTTTAAGAGGAAGTACAACTAGGTAATCATCCTCTCTGAACAAATTTAGAGGAAAATAAATTTAAAATGAAACAAATGATTTATTCAACAAAGGAATTTGGAAACAAAGTAAAAAATAAAACAAAAAAATTATTGAATTAAGCCGAAAATCACTAACGAATCAAAAAGGAACATGAGTTCCCTGAGTAACAGAACACTTGCAGTTTACATACCATTGATTAATCCACTCTTGCACATAAAGCGGATGACAAGATCAGCAGTAGTCGCGTCATCGGCTAATGTGCGTTTGATTGTTTCCTCCAGGACGAGGCTCTGTCTTAGGCCAGAGAGATCGGCGCACTCTGTGAGGATGTGGGCCACGGTGAAGTCGGCACCACACTAGTTGGGTCTTTCCTTTTTAGGAGATAAGAGTGCGTAGATCGTCCGTGGCCTATCCTCAGCCTACGCAGTACTATGGCCTCTCTCCGTGAAGGCTGGAAAGAGGATCACGACATGGTAGTTTTCTTCTTAATTGCTCTCAGCTTGTTGGGAGTTTGTATAGCTAGCCACTCCGATTCCCAGGACGCCAAGGCGGTTCGACGTAGCTGAGAACAAATATCTTTAGCAGGTACATTGATAGGTCTTGGAAGTAAAAGTACAGCTTCCTTTGCAGCTTCATCCCCAAGTTCGTTTCCCGCAATCTCAATGTGGCTTGGAAGCCACACGAAAGTGATTATGGTGCCAGCATCACTTAACCTGGCTAGAAGGTCATGAAACTGCTGTACCAGTGGTTGTTGCGAGAGACAGGTTTCAATAGACTGCAGAGAACTTAATGAGTCATTGTACATAAGAAAAGGATTATTTCGTTCTTCTAAGACGGCGCAAAGCTCCGCAGTATACACGCTACATACACTAGGAAGTGAGATCTTCCATGCTCATATGATCGGTGACGAAAGAGCAACCATTTTCTCTGATTTTAGAACCATCTGTGAAGATATGTCTCATGGCAAGATACTGGTGAACAAAGTCTTAGAAATACATCCGATAAACGAAGGAATCCACGTTCACCTTGGACCCACAGAGTAGATCTTGACATATATCCGGTCGTGGAACTAACCATGGAGGTACCTCGCTAAAAGTCTGTTCAAGACAACTGAAGTACAGCTTTATAGTGTCTAGTGTTTGTCCATTGACAGCCATTTCTTATTACCCATTAGCCACGTTAGAAATTGGGCTCTTTTCATTTTGTTAGTTCTATTTATCCATGTTTCTTTCTCTTTTTAGTGTGTGATGATTTTTCCAAGATATTTAAATTGTAGAATAATGTTACATTTTTTATCCTTTCATCATCATCATTTTAGTTCAAGTTTCCCGGGTACTGTTGCCGAGCCTCTTCCATTCTGTCATGTTGAGATACGTTCTGTTGTTAATGGCATCCTCCAATGTCCTTCCCCGATCTGCAATGTCCATCTTTACGATGTTCATCCACATGTCTCTCCAAGTTAACATAAGCTGTCTTTGTTGGAACCATCCTCATTGCACCCCCCAACCACTTCAGTCTGGACATGCTGACCTGATCTAACAATGATGTCTCATTCCCACCTTCCTTTCTAACAGTGTCATTCCTAAACTTGTTCAGTTTTGATTTTTGAATTGTGGACCTCAGGAACTTCATCTCAGATGCCTGCAGCCTTCATGAGTCCTTTTTAGTGAGGGTGCAGGTTTCGATACCATAGGTTAAGATTGGCGTGAAGTACTGATTGAACATCACCAGCTTTGATTTTGTTCATACTTTGGGATGGTGATGATGATTAGTGTTTTAACAGGAAGTACAACTAGGCAACCATCCTCTATATGACACTAATCAGAGAGAAACATGGAAGGGATCCGACACTTCAAAAAATGAAGGTATCGGCCAAAGAAAGGCAAGGGCCAAGAAGGGCGTGAAAATGAAAGACTCCCTAGGTCTTGAGTGGTCATACCGTCAGGGTTGGAAAAGAACAAGAGGTGACCAAGGGAGGTCTGATAGGATAGATGAAAGTGAGGAGCCTGGCACAAGTAAGTGGAAGCAATGCCAGGATTCAGTTAAGGGCTCCATGGTCGCCAACCCACGCTCCCAAGTTCAGAGCCCCTGGGCCCCTTTTAGTCACCTCTTAACGACAGGCAGGGGATGCCGTGGGTGTTATTGAACCGCCTCCACCCACAGGGGGTCGTACTTTGGGATCCCAGAGGAGTGTTCATATTTGCTGGTAAAAGTGGGAGCTCTTCTGCACTCTATTTGCCATCTCCATGATCTTAGTTTTCTCTAAGGATATTTGTAATACTATTTTTAGGGCAATTTTTTAGAGACTGGTGATCTGGGCACAAACTTCTTACATGTCAAGGGCTAAGAAAGCTGAAATGGTTATTTAAATATTCATTGTATGAAAATATCTGTGTGTGTTAATTGATTAATTTTATTTTCAGCTATTATGATGCTGTTGAGAGCAAGTTTCGTGTAGAGAGGTGGAAAGGTACAGAGGATGGCTATGTTGATAATGTGAGGCTATGTGGCGTGGTGGGTACGACCGCCAAGCAGAAAGCTTGCATTACCTTCAGAGTTCCAGTAAGTATTGCTTTTTGTTTATTATTCTAATTTCTCTCCTGGACAGCAGTTTCTCATTGTTCTTCAATAATTATACTCTCATTTCTATCAATCATATCAGTCAGTCATCAATGATCTGTATTTAGGACAGTCACCCAGGTGGCAGATTCCCTATCAGTTGTTTACCTAGCTTTTTCTGAAATATTTTCAACGAACTTGGAAGTTCATCGAACATTTCCCTTGATAATTTATTCCAGTCCCTCGCTCCTCAATCAATCAATCAGTCAATACTGATCTGCATTTAGGGCAGTCGCCCAGGTGGCAGATTCCCTATCTGTTGTTTTCCTAGCCTTTTCTTAAATGATTTCAAAGAAATTGGAAATTTATTGAACATCTCCCTTGGTAAGTTATTCCAATCCCTAACTCCCCTTCCTATAAATGAATATTTGCCCCAATTTGTCCTCTTGAATTCCAACTTTATCATCATATTGTGATCTTTCCTACTTTTAAAGACGCCACTCAAACTTATTCATCTCCTAATGTCATTCCACGCCATCTCTCCGCTGAGAGCTCGGAACATACCACTTAAATACAAAGTATGCTACAAGTGTTTTTTTTAAATATCCACCTATTCAATACAAAGAGATCTTTTTTAGAAATTAAATATTATTATTATAAAATGTTAAGGGACATGTTTCGCCCATATTAAGGGCATCATCAGCCTCAAACTCAACCTGTATGGTGAAAAATCAGGATCCTGATTGTTGTTACAAGTCATAAAAAGAGGATATCAATGTAGGGGTTTGTCTAAACATAAAAATTATTAGAATGTCTTTGGTTAAAATCATAGTATCAAGCTGCATGTCATAAGTTCACACGATTATAGTTTCCGGAGTGTTGAGTCAATGCACTCAAAAACAAAAACAAAACAAAACAAAAAAAAACACTTTTGCAACATTTTTGTAACGCTACTCTTTTGTCGGAAATCACCCAGAACAAATCGAGCTGCTTTTCTTTGGATTTTTTCCAGTTCTTGAATCAGGTAATCCTGGTGAGGGTCCCATACCTTGGAACCATACGCTAGTTGGGGTCTTACCAGAGATATGCCCTCTCCTTTACATCCTTGCTACAACCCCTAAACACCCTCATAACCATGTGCAGAGATCTGTACCCTTTTTTACAATCCCATTTATGTGATTACCCCAATGGAGATCTTTCTTTATATTAACACCTAGATATTTACAATTTACAAAAGGAACTTTCACCCCATCAACACAGTAATTAAAACAGAGGATTTTTCCTATTTGTGAAACTCACAAGCTGACTTATAACCCCGTTTATCAACATACCATTGCCTACTGTCCATCTCACAACATTATCGAGGTCACGTTGCAGTTGCTCACAATCTTGTAACTTATTTATTACTCTATACAGAATAACATCATCTGCAAAAAGCCGTACCTCTGATCCCACTTCTTTAGTCATATCATTTATATATATAAGAAAACATAAAGGTCCAATAACACTGCTCTGAGGAATTCCCCTCTTAATTATTACTGGGTCAGATAAAGCTTCACCTACTCTAATTCTCCGAGATCTATTTTCTAGAAATATAGCAACTCATTCAATCACTTTTTTGTCTAGTCCAATTGCACTCATTTTTGCCAGTAGTCTCCCATGATCCACCCTATCAAATGCTTTAGACAGGTCAATCGCAATACAGTCCATTTGACCTTGACCTATAAATGCATATTTGTCCCAATCTGTCCTCTTGAATACCAGCTTTATCTTCATATTATGATCTTTTCTACTTTTAAAAAGCTCCACTTAAGCTTATTCTTCTACTTACATCATTCCACGTCAACTCGCCATTGACAGCTCAAAACATACCACTGAATCAAAAGATAAGAATTTCATGATTATTGGTCCGTATTGAATTGTGAATTACAATAATAGTTAAATGTTTTATATTTAATGTCTACCTTTTCAATACAAATTAAAAATGATATACATTTATATTAACATTCAGGGACTAATTTTGACCTAAATCGTAGGTCATCATCAGCCATGAAGTAAATTACACAAATGTATCGAATAAAATAAACAAGGTAACAACACAATGGTCTTAAAAACTGTACTACAATCAATAGAATTTTAAGTTAAGGCTGGTTGAATAAAATAATTTCTGTAAAAAGTTTAAGCAATGGAAGACACAGTGTAGTGTCAATACATTGGAACCTCGATTCTCCGTTTATCGAGGGACCGTGAAAATAAAACGTACAACACGGGAAAACGGAAAATCCGGGAATGAATGAAAACCATCAACAATTTGACTAAACATCACAGAAATGAAATATGTATAATTATAATCTTACAAAAACTCCTAAACCAAACCAAACCAAACTGCAGCCCCAATGGGCCTCTGCCTGGCAAGCGACCGCTGCTCAGCCCGAAGGCCTGCAGATTACGAGGTGACGCATGGTCAGTGTGACGAATCCTCTCGGCCGATACTCCTGGCTCTCTAGATCGGGGTCGCCATCTCACCATTAGATAGACCCTCAATTAAAGGTAATCTCATAGGCTGAGTGGACCTGGAACCAACCCTTATATCCAGGTAAAATTGCCTGACCTGGTCGGAATCGAACCTGGGCCCTCTGGATGAGAGGCAGGCATGTTAGACTGCGAAACCGCGTTGATTACCGGTACGCGAGTTCAACATCTCGATATTTTATATTCAATTTTACAGGGGAATCTTTGTCAGTTTTCCGTGAAAACTTCTTACAGTTCAGCAACTTTGATTAAGCCAAACTCTTCGAAAAATCTAATAACGCCAAGCCAAACAATAATCGACCACAAGTAGTTTTTAATTCTCTCATCTAATAAAATAAAGCACATTCGATACAAAAGCGCCCAGCATAATGGCGAAGTCCCTTCTTTTCCTAATCTTTCATTGTAATTTGGTCTCCGGTATACTGTTCATAGTCAGTTTCTGCAAATCTTATACCGCGTAAATTATCCCTACATTATTAATAATCTTGACCATGGTGGCCAGGATTGGATCCGTATTGACTTAATAACAGTAAATATGTTGGAAGATGGTCCGCCTAGTCAATACTATTAGGCCTCCATCGACTTTTAAAGGTTATGTTGAACTCGAAAACATGGTTTCGAATTATTTCGAATATCGATTCTCAAAAGTTCTTGAATGCATTATATTCAATTCTGCCCATCACTAATCCAATCAAATTGGAAAGAGAGGGGAAAAAAATCATCAAAACTTCAGAAATGACTGTTATTCGTGACCTTGAGGTCATCTGGAAAGTGCGCTCGCTGCACATGTCAGTACGAGTTGGAAATGATACAAACTATTGAAATGTAACGTGCGCAAATAAAACGACTGCAGTTTTTGGCATTTTAACATGAAAACGTAAAATTCCTAGTCTTACATTAGGACCAAAAAGTAATAAGCAATTCCAAGACCTCCCATGGCTTGCTTTTTTAATGTAAGGTGCAACATCTGTTCAGGTCTCGAGAACATACCATAATTGTGTACGATAATATTAAAATAGGTACTAAATTTGTGTTAAGAAGGAGCAGTTTCGATTCCAGCCTGAAAACCCAGTTACTCTACAGCAGTGCCCAGAGGAAAGTGCAGAAAACCTGTTCGACAGTACGATTTAAAAAAAAAAAAAAAGAGAGAGAGAGAGAGAGAGAGTAAAAATATGAACATCTAACCCTGGAAATAATGTGGACGTTTTATAAGTGCGAACATTTGACGAAACTCATTCCGTCTTCAAGCTGAGCTGTCGAAATGCTCTGTATCTCCTTACAATTATTGTGGCCACTCTATGCTTTATTGCTTTATGATTTCCGAGATTCTCTAAACAATACCACCCGAATACAATGCTAAGATGGTCCCTAATAATAATAATAATAATAATAATAATAATAATCGTATGGCCTCAGCTACCGTGTGCAGACATTTCAATTTGATGCCATCTGGCTGTCTGTTCGTCAATTTCGACATTCCGGTTTACTCTAGGCTCACTAGGTGGCAGACCAAGTAAACCGGCACTCTCTTGGCGTCTGTGGCTGAGATTTAATTAATTTTGTCGGGTAAACACCAAATGTCACCAGAGATCTTTTACATGCCAGTATCGTACGACATGGAGTGTCGAATGGACTTTTTCCCGCCCTTCAAAAATCCGACTACCTCTGCCGGGTTTGAACCCGCTATCTTGGGATCCGGAGGCCGACACTCTACCACTGATCCACAGAGATGCAAGTTCACCGCCGATTGCTTTTCGAGTACAGTATCTACTTGCTCTAATTAGCGCAATGACGGGGCGTTAACGCCAAGATCCATAAGTATGCCATAGACGTCTTTTAGCGAGTCCATTCAAAGTTCGAGTTATCCAAAGCCAAGATGTCTTCTTAAGATATCAAACTGTTTGAGTTGTGTACACAAAACTATATATTCAGTTCACGTGAATGCAATGCGTGATGTTAGAAAAGGCTTTTCTGTATAAAGAATCTTGCTTTTAAAGAGTTGCTTTTAATAGAGGTTTAATAGAGGTTTAATAGAGCCCTCATTCATCCTCTGCACAAAAAAGGGGACAAAACCGACCCTAATAACTACAGGGGAATCTCGCTCCTAGACATAACATACAAAATATTTTCAATAATCATCCTTAATAGGATAAGTTTACAACTTGAGAAAGAACTAGGAGAATATCAAGGAGGTTTCAGACCCTGGAGGAGCTGTCCTGATCAGATCATGAGTCTTAAGTTGATAATGGACTATAACAGGAGAAGAAACAGAGATATGGTGATAACATTTGTAGATTTCAAGAAAGCTTATGATTGCATCCATAGAGAATCTCTGTTTAAAATTTTAAGACACCTTGGACTACACCCCAAATTAATAAACATGATAAAATTGACTCTCACCAATACCAAGTCAAAAGTGAAGTTTAGGGGTGAAACATCAGAGACATTTGAAATTAAAACTGGACTACGGCAGGGAGATGGGCTCTCACCACTATTATTTAACTGTGCTCTAGAAATGGTAATGAGGGAATGGTTTAGAAAATGTCCCCCCAAAATAAAGATTGGCCGAAAAATCAAAACAAATTGCCTGGGTTTTGCTGACGATTTAGCATTACTAGCAGTGGACATAAAAGAAGCAAAAACCCAGATATCAGAACTTCAAAACATTGCAAATAAAATTGGCCTCAAAATATCATTTGAAAAAACAGAAATTATGCCCCAAAAACCAACACAGCTAAAAGAAGTCATCATAAATGGTAATAAAATCAAAATAGTAACTCAGTTTAAATATCTTGGAGAAGTAATAACACATAACTTAAATGAAAAAATCTCAATCCAAGTAAGAACAAATAGATTAGCTAAAGCACAAAAATTAACATGGGATATCTACAAAAAGAAATGTCTATCAATAAATACAAAAATAAAACACTACAACACAGTTATAAAACCGGAAGCTACATATGCAGCAGAAACACTCTTTTACCTGAATAAACAATCAAAGACTGACAGACTTCAGAAAATTGAAAGGAGGATTGGAAGAACCTGTATCAACAAAAAATATCAGAAAGATGGACAGTGGCGGTTAATACCTAACAAAGTCGTGTACAAAGAGCTAGAACCCATTACAGATACTATGCGTAAGAGGAGACTGGGATTCTTTGGACATATCATGAGGATGCAGGACTCGAGACTTCTGAAACAACTAGTACAACACAATCTCGTCTCAAAAAATACCACAACAGGATGTAAATGGATCAGAGAAGTAAGAGAGGATCTGAAGGAAATAGGCCTTACAACAGAAGACACCAAAAATAAGATAAAATTGAATACAAAACTCAAGAATACAAACCTCCGCTTTACCCTTACACAAAACAAACCAACAACACGCACATTTTCAACTGAGGAAAGAGCACGAAGATCGGAGCGTCTGAAGAAGTACTGGGAGGACCGCAAAGCCCGAACAATCCCTTCAAAGAGACCTGAACAACGGACTGACTAAAGTGATCCTATGTGGTCATAAAAGAAGAAGAAGAAGAAGAGGTTTGTAAAATGTTGGTGCACTACAATATATTAAAAGCTGTTTTTGATAGATAATCATGAAACGTAGGTTGCAGTTAACGCATAGAAATGTGATTGAAGCTCGTTCTTTAAACACATTGTAGTCTGTTCAAAGATTAACTGAGCGCAATCAAGGTGCCTTCTCATGATATTAAAATATATATTTATTTTATTTAATTTATTCATTCATTCATTCATTCATTCATTCATTCATTCTGGCGAGATGTAGTGTTTACAGTGCGCTATGTCTTCTGGTATGGGCTATATCAAATTTGTTACCTTCATTGACCTGTCTGTCTCAGTCTCATCCTTGGCTTTGACAATATGAAAGTGACTGAGGTATGAGTGATGCTAGTAATACCATTCCTCATGCAGCCAGTCCTTGTTATGAATGGTGTGAAAATATCGCTCATAGGGTCGGTTGGTGCATGCATTTCAGTGGGCTTGCCAGACTGATATGTAATAGCAGCGGCTGGCTCGGTGAGGAAAGCAACGGGAAACTACCTCACTTCTCATTTCCCTAGTACGCCTCTTCAGTGACGCCTAGGCTATTTATGACAGCTGTTGGCGGAGCTGCAGAGGATCAAACCAGCCTTCGGGCTGAATACCCAACATACATACATACATACATACATACATACATACATACATGGTGAAGTTAGGGCTCTTGGCCCTCTCTTACACTTAACCACATTATGTGGCTTGATAATGAATACAAACTTAATATTCAAGCTTAATACACTGTATATAATATAACTTAATATAGACTAAAACTATGTACACAAAAAACTATACATTCAGTTCATGTGAATCCAATGAATGATGTTAGAAAGGCTCTTCTGTTTAAAGACACACTTTACCCACTCTTCCATAAGTGAACTGTCCATCCAGCCGGAGTTCTGAGATCTGACGATAACATCAGCGGGTAGATTTTTAGGAAGCGTCTTTCGCTTGAGAACAATGTACGGTGGCAATTTGGTTCCATCGGCGGGAATACACAACATTACCGTACACCGTTGTTTTTCATTACCACCTGTTCTAATAGTAACATTTTTCACACCCTTAACATTCACAGTCCTGTCCACTGGCATTTGAAAGTAGACTGGCATCTGATCTGCATTGCCAGTTTGGGGAAGCAAATATGCATTTATCTTCCGCACCCGAATTATGTTATGCTCAAACGACAGTAACTTATTATCGTAGGCACCAGGAAGACGCTGTGAAATTCAGGTGTGCTTTCGTATGCTCAACCCTATTTCTTTTATAAAAATTACAAACCCATCCTCGGCTTGCCTTAAACCCTTCCGATGAAAGTTCCTTTGCGATCTCTAACGCCTTCAGCTGACACATTTCGGTTGACACACCATATCCCAATTCCCACCTTTCTGTCACATATTTATAAAGTTTTTTTTCATTTTCTGGAAACTGTACACTCAGTCCATGAAAACCTCTATAATCACCACTACATGTTAATGGCACATTTTTCTTCTTTCTCCAATCGTGAATACACGACTTGTTAATATCGTACTTCCTCCCGGTGGCACGATTTCCAATAATTTCGGCTTCCCAAACCACTTTCAGTTTCTCACTCGCAGTAAAAAATCACAAACGCTTTGTGGAATTCATGTTGATACTCCGAGAACGTGCGTGAGACTGACGCCAAGCGTGGAAGTAGCGTATACTGAGAGCGGAGAGAGCATTGTTGCCCAGCCGCGCCGGTGGTGATGCCCGATTTACGCGCATTCGGAAAGATAAAATTTCCCAAAATTTTAAATAAGACCCGCACCCAATTTTGTAAGCGATATTTTTGAAAAAACAGTGCGGGTGGTATTCGAGATTATACGGTAAGGTACAACCCCAGCTACTTTCTCATTCATAGCCCTTTCCCATCCTTGTGTCGCTGTAAACCATTGATGTGTTAGTGCTACAACAAACCAAAAAAAGAAAAAAAGAAGCTTTGCGTGTAGATGTCGTACATACAAGTGAGGTGTAATTTTATTCTTCTCAATGAGGCCTAACTGAAAACATCAGAAAATTTAAATTGTGACTAAATTTTAAAATATTGAAGGCTTTGTGACTGAAAACTGTAAAATTTTGGCATACTTTACAAAAATGTCCAAATATGTAACAAATCAGAAAATATTTTTGGGAGAAAAGTAGGCTCATTAAGGGATTGAAAAAGACCAAAAGTATGTCTGTGGAACAAATGAGACTGCTGTGGGAGTGTTGCCGACTTGAGCCTGCAGTGTTGGCCTCTTATAAAAGCTAAGGGGAAAAAATCTTGTAAGTGCTTCATTTACAGATCCGTGGTTCTTGTGCAAATGAAAATTTAAACAAATAAATAAAATAGTTTGAAAATTTCAAAATTTTAAGTTGTTTTATTATTTCTAATTATACGCGATAAATGTTTCATGTAAATAACTCTAGTGGCTGTACTAGTACAGCCTATGTCTTTCTTTGGTCAAGACTCTGAATTAAAGCTCAAATTGTTAACATACACGATGACTTCCTCTTTTATCTTTCATAGATCTCTTATTCTTCCGATAACTAATTTCACAACACCCGACTCTCTGGAACTGAACTTGCTATGTGAATTCAATATTACAGGGTAAAAAATAACCCCACTCTCCTCTTTCTATTGGAGAAGCCTCAACTGTCTATTCAAACCTGGTTACTTTTTATCTTTTATTTGCATGTGAATATTGTTATTGTTTCCTTCCATCCTTATATTTTCAGTGTATTGCAGTTCTTATAGTTTGAATTCTTGCAAATATTCCATGGTAATTTCCATTGCATTAGATGTTTTGCACTATCATTTTCAGAGAAATCCATCAGTTGGAGACAAATTTGCCAGTCGAGCAGGTCAGAAGGGAATCTGTAGTCAAAAATGGCCTTCAGAAGATCTGCCCTTCACTGAAACTGGTATTGTTCCTGATATTGTTTTCAACCCTCATGGCTTTCCATCCCGAATGACAATAGGTAAGTACTTAAAATAGCTGCACAATCCTGCAAGAGTTATTAACCCCTTAACTGGGTTTAGCTATCGTACGTGTATTGGGTTTGATGCCTTTAGGCGTTCTTGTAATTCTAAACATATTCTTACTGTTGCAAATAAAACTCCATCTGTTTCATTTCTCTAATTTATTTTAGGATGGCCTAATAAATGCACACACACCCATTTAAACACAAGCAATTCTAACCAGTTATGAATGGCCACACTAGTTACCAGTCTATTTACAAATCTCTCTACCTTATGGCGCAGCAAGGGTCCAGCCCGTTCCTTTACCCGGGACGCTAATCCTTACTTTCACTTTCCCAAAGTCCAGTCACCTCATACAGCCGCTGTGCATAGACAGCTGAATTTGAACACAGTGCCACTGGCTATACAACACACGACGACTGTTCGTTGTTCGGCTCCACAGATGTACTTCACAAAGTTCCATGCAGTGAACGACTAAACAGCTCAACAGTATTCAACAGCAGGATGGTACAACAGCGAACATTAACACAGGTCCGTTTATCCTTGCACTCACGATAGCGCATTTCCTCGCTAGCTCACTGTGATTCTCAGTCCACAGAATTACACGAACACACAGTACAGCCTACCGTTCTGTCGCCTCCAGTTACACACTTACTGGTCTCTCCGACACCACAACCATCGCTCGCTCGCAGGAGCCTTGTATTTATACCTTGATGCTGGGCCACTAGAACATTCAGGGTTCAGCTGGAGATCGAACTTTACCATCATATCTTCCAGAAATCGCATGGTGAAACTAGATAAAGGGACCAATAGAGGAAGGGCCGTAGCATGTTCTCGGGCGGGCTGGGAAGTTCCCCGAGCTGGCTTTATCATCCCCTTTCAGGTAATGCCGAAGGGGCTGTGACAAGGCTGATGGTCGCTTGAGCATGTAACATTACATTAAGTTAGCTGCCTATACAGTTCTGACTATTCTTAATTGCTTCTGCCATCTACCAGTGTATTTTAAAACTAACTTGCTTTGTAGTCGATGTGATTATCGCTGTCCTATTCATTTATATTCTGTCTCACACCAACGTATAGTTACAATAATAACAAAAATTATGTCTGAAATGGCCCACCTTTTCAGTACTATATTATGTAATGTTTACATTACATTTTCTTAGTTGAGGAATTACGGTAGTTTCGGCCGTGGCTGGCTATCATCAGCCATAAGACAAATTTATACAAACACATCTAATAACTAAAACAAATGTACAAACATATACAAATGACATTAAAAGGCATTAAAGGCATCTAGAGATCCTGAAATGAACAATGTACACAACACTTAAATATAAAATGGAATTAAAATAGCAATCTTAGCAAGACCTAAAATTCTTGGATGCATTGCATTGTGTTAAAAAAAGATGTTCCTTAATGCTTCCCGTTAAAACTTCCTTCAGTAATTGTCGTGAAAACGCTGGAAGGTTCCTCTGTTGGAAGTTGTCAAATGGTGAGTCAAGGATGGCACAGCTATTTAGACATATTTTTTTGTGTGCCTTGCTGAAAATGTGGAAGGGGCATCTGTAAACCTCTAGGATCACAAGACAGCCAAGTCGTGCCATTTGTTAGCGGAACGGTACTACTAAATGAAGAAATAAAAATGCATCGAAGGATTGACTCTACCACTACAGAAATGGGCAAATTGCCAGTTCACCAATGCTTTCAGCTGTAGGCCATCGCATTCTTTTTTTTCCTTCAGGAAATTGTATGCACTTGTCTATCTGGGCTACTTAGATGATGCTGATTCTTAGGTTTCAGTCTGCCAGTTGCATGTACACTTAGATTGAGAGATGATTCAAGTTTTTTAAAAAAATTAAAAAAGCATCCTTTCAACTTCTGTTACAAGGAAAAATCTTATATATAAACATGGTCTGGCTTCTAATATTCCACAATAGTAGACTGAGAACCATGCCTTCGCTGGCGAGATGTAGTGTTTACAGTGCGCTATGTCTTCTGGTATGGGCTATATCAAATTTGTTACTTTCATTGACCTGTCTCAGTTTCATCCTTGGCTTTGACAATATGAAAGTGACTGAGGTATGAGTGATGCTAGTAATACCATTCCTTATGCAGCCAGTCCCTGTTATGAATGGTGTGAAAATATCTCTCATAGGGTCGGTTGGTGCATGCATTTCAGTGGGCTTGGCAGACATGTGTAATAGCAATGGCTGGCTCTGTGAGGAAAGCAACGGGAAACTACCTCACTCCTCATTTCCCTAGTACGCCTCTTCAGTGACGCCTAGGCTATTTATGACAGCTGTTGGCGGAGCTGCAGAGGATCAAACCAGCCTTCGGGCTGAATACCCAACATACATACATACATACATACAGACTGAGAACTGACTGCTCCCATGATGAGTCCAAAAGAAATATCCTCACCTAGGTAAGGAAGGTCAGTCCAACAACACATCAAACTGTCTGAAAAGGCCTACCAAATTGTTGGTATGAAAAAGACATTCCTCAAGGTATTGTGTGAAGATTTTCGTTATCATTGTCTCTTTTTATGGTTCATTCTACCCACTCTTGCCCTCCATTGTACAAAGTATCTTTTGTGTATGTTCCTGTCCACTTCCTTAGTGACCTCCCTTTGATATACCATATTTGCTCGCATATAACTCGCCACCGCGTATATCTCGCACCCCATTTTTAACATTTAAAATTTCAGGAAAAACTCCCCGCACATAACTCGCATTAATTTCTAACATTGTATAAAGACAAACGGTACATACACGAAATAAAGTTAGGGGATTCTGTGGACGCGTCTACATTAAATATCGGGACTGTACCAATTGCTGTAATGGTACTTTGTACGCGACAGTACAAGAAGAAGCTGCATTTCTTTCTACCTGCAGAACGGTTGAGTCCAGCTGTTGTAACAAAAATACCTAACTTGCAAACCCTCCGCCCCAAGGCTGCATTCCTAGCCAGTCAGTCACGCTCAGCCATCCCTCTCACTCTTCCGTCTTTGTCAATATGCTTATCTATCGCTACCTGTCCGGCAGAGCTGATTACGCGAAGTGGGAGCGTTTCCCTGTCCAGGCAGTCAAGTGATCACAGCCTTAGGTATCGTCCATCTATTGTATTGTCAACAAGTACCGGTATTCTGTCTTCATATTTTATTGTTGTTTCTCAATTAAGGTTTTTTTGTGTAGGTTGATTTTTTAAGATGTTTAAGTTATGGAGAAATGTGGGAGTTATACAACTGGGTATAAACTCAAAGTGATAAAATATGCTGAAGAACATGGTAACGGAGCTGCCGGTCGAGAATTCAGTGTGACTGAGTGTAATGTTCGCTACTGCATAAACAGAATGCTGTGCTAGAAACCACTTGTGCTGAGATGCATATGAGGTGAGTAAAATGGAAATGTTGCAGTGAGTTACTATGAATGATGAAGATCATGATAATTTTCACACGATGGCATTTGAATGCTTATAACTGGGAATAGATTTTCCAGTAAGAGTGAGCTGGTATGGATTTAAAAGCTATGATCTCATTTCACAGATTAAAACGTAGTCAGGTACGTAGAAATTACATGGGTTGGTTGAAAAAACAAATGTTGTGAAGATAGATAAAAATGTTGCTTGAATCGGCGTGAGCACAAGGGACGGTCAAAGACAACGTGAGGAGCAAATACGGTATATTATATAATTAGTTGATGTACCCGTGCTTCGCTATGGGATTCTCAGGTGACTCTTTGTGGTTTTCCTAACTTAAGTCAGTTTAGGCCATTACAAAAACGTCAGTAGGAATATAGCGATTAAAAGCAATGTTATCATATAAAATACTCGATCAAATGAAAAACCGCATATTTTCTCACTTCAAACAAGACTACGGTGCTGAAAGTTCCAGTCCTGGAATGACCAGGCCGCAGACAGCCGTGAACACTCCTCTGTCATTATTCCATTAAATATGCACACTGCTCATTCCAATCAGTGCCTCAGAATAGGGATTGAATAGCTCGAATGCTATGATGAACCAGTTTGTTATGTACCAGTGGTATCAGAAAATTAATGAACCAGAGGAATGGCATGCTAAAGAAGAAAGTTATCTAACTCCCCAGCTACTTCCCATCAATATTCAGGCAGGCTGTTATACTTGGTACGACCGGGCGAGTTGACCATGCAGTTAGGGGTGTGCAGCTGTGAGCTTGCATTCAGGAGGTGGTGGCTTTGAACCCCCCTGTCGACAGTCCTGAAGATGGTTTTCCGTGGTCTCCTATTTTCACACCAGGCAAATGCTGGGGCTGTATCATAATTATGTATCCTTCCCACTCCTAGCCCTTTCCTATCCCATCGTTGCCATAAGACCTATCTGTGTTGGTGCGACGTAAAGCAAATTTTTAAAAAGTAGTCTGTATATAGCAGTAATCCCGTATATCGGAGATGAGTGGCAAGAGACACACAAAGCACATCACAACAAACAGTGGTCAATGTGATGTTATTGTTGATCAATGTTATGAGCTTTCTGTATTGTAGGTCTTTACATTTAGTTTTCTTTTGACTCTCATATATTAGGGCGTCTTACAAAATTATTTATAGTGTAGACTGTATTTCCTTATTCCCCGACTTTACATACCGATTTTCATTAAATTCTGTTTACCGATTTTCATTAAATTCTGGTTACCGATTTTCTCGTGACTCGGCGCTGATATGGACTTAGCAACAAAAATCCGAATTCATGAATATCTCTGTTATCATAGCCGGTGCGGTAAAAATGTACATGACCTAAATGATCAGAAATATATATATAACTTGATACTATTTAACTTTCGTTATGTAGTATTTGTCGATAGGACCTCTAATAACACATATATTTGAGAATTAAATTTTCGGCCTTCCACTAAACTACCATTTAACTCAGCGTGAATAAAATTATTTATGGCCTAGATTGTAGCGACTTATTCCTCGAATTTTCATACTGATTTTCATTAACATAGGACCACTAATAACAAATATTTGAGAATTAAATTTTAGGCCTTCCCTAAACTACCATTTCTCTCAGCGTGAAATGAAATGAAATGAAATGGTGTATGGCTTTTAGTGCCGGGAGTGTCCGAGGACATGTTCGGCTCGCCAGGTGCCGGTCTTTCGATTTGACTCCCGTAGGCGACCTGCGCGTCGTGATGAGGGTGAAAATGATGATGAAGACAACACATATACCCAGCCCCTGTGCCAGCAAAATTAACCAATGATGGTTAAAATTCCCGACCCTGCCGGGAATCGAACCCGGGACCCCTGTGACCAAAGGCCAGCACGCTAACCATTTAGCCATGGAGCCGGACTCTCAGTGTGAATAAGATTATTTATGGCCTAGGTTGTATACCGATTTTCATTAAGATAGGACTACTAACAACATAAATATTTGAGAATTAAATTTTAGGCCTTCCCCTAAGCTACCATTTCTCTCAGCATGAATAAGATTATTTATGGCCTAGATTGTAGCGGCTTATTCCTGAACTTTACATACCGATTTTCATGAAATTCTCTCGAGCCGTTTTCTCGTGATGCATGTACATACGTACAGACAGAAATTATGGAAAATTAAAAAGTTACTATGGACACGACCGATGCAGAAATACCATCCTTTTTAAATTCTGAGCAATGTACAGTACAGACAAAACTCTTATTTTATATATATATATTGTGTGTGTTCATTGTAAAAAAATGTGTAATTATGGCTAAAATGTTCAACTGAGTTTAATTTATATTTGAAGAAAAATAATCATCTTCGTTTCCCGTTTCCAGCTTCCCGGGTTGGGTTATGAATCAAATACCTCCATTGCTGCCTGTCTCTCCACCGCTCTTCTCCTTTTTTAAGTACATCTTCTGGTTTTCCTTACCAAGGGAGATGTTCAATAAATTTCCAATTTTTTTGCAATCATTTAAGAAAAGGCTTGGAAAACAACAGATAGGGAATCTGCCACCTGGGCAACTGCCCTAAATGCAGATCAGTAGTGATTGATTGATGATTGAATTCACACTCCCACACTGAATCTGTCCACCTCTTTCAGGGTCTTCCTCGTGTTCTCTTTCCTGTTAACTTCTCTGAAAAACTTTTTTTTTTTTGGCACACTCTCTTCTCCCATTCTCATTATATGCCCATACCACTTTAGCTTTGTTGTTTCTATCCCATCTTGACATTTCAAGATTCCTTTCCTTTTCCTTATCTCTTCATTTCTAATTTTATCCTTTCTGGTCTTGTCCTTGATACCTCTTAGGAATTTCATCTCTGCTGCCTGTATTCTACTTTCCTCTTGTTTTGTTGTAGTCCACGATCCAGCTCCATAGGTTAGTATGAGTTCATAATAGGTTGAATATAATTCTTTCTTACATTTCTTCAGGACATCTTGGAAAGATGGAAGAAAAATATTACAGATAATTTTGTGCAAAATCTGATGATTTTTACACGATGGTGCTTTGTACACATACCATTTCTAATATGTCATTTTATGTATAAGTTTCATAACGTGTGGTGTTTTCTTTCAGCCATGATGATAGAGCTTATGGCTGGCAAATCAGCTGCTATACATGGATTAGTTCATGATGCGACACCATTCAAATTTTCTGAAAAGGACACAGCTATAGACTTCTTTGGAAGAATGCTAGAAGCAGGTATGTGGAATTCATATCACATGAACAGATATGAAGTGTGGCTATTAATAAACGGGACTGCTCTTCTACCTTCATAAGTAAAAACTTCATATTTGATCCTTATTGACACAGTATTCTGGAGAAGAGGAGAGGAATTAGCCACCTTTCAATACACAGTTAAATCGAATAACTAAAAATTACACCATACATGGGACCGGCTTCGACCTTTGCGTAGGGTCATCTTTAGCCGTGTAATTTAAAATTGGCAAGTTAATAAAAGTATACAAAACATTTAAAAACTAGAAAAAACACATCTAAAACATGGGAACACTATAAAATACTACATACACAGAACTTGAAAACAATGAAAATTACTCTGTCAAAGGCGATGTTGGAGTCGATTAGTAATACTTGTTAATTTTAATATTAGATACTGAAATTAAGTAAGAATGTGATACACCTCAAGATATGGCAGACTACATCACTGATTTCAGAGGATAGTTTATATTTTCTCTCGTCTAGTTAAATTTCGGAAAGGCTATTCTCATGTAAATTTTTAGCGAGGAGGTTATCATTTCTCTACATGCGTTTGAAATATGTTTTCATGATACATATACGGTTAGGTTAGGTGACGCCGTTTGAAGAAGAAAACTAAAATGTTTGCCACAGAAGCCTCTGGAGTAATACCATATTTCTCCGAATCCAAGACGACGTTTTTTTCTCAGAATCTCATGTGAAAAATCAAGGGTCGTTTTGCATTCGCAGCCTGACAGTAATGAATACCACTAGCAACTACTGCAGTAATCACGCTTTTTCCTTTCACCCCCTGCGCACACACAAAACTCGTTGACATTAAACGACCGCCTCTTTATCATACATCGCTAGCCGCTGCGATCGGTTGTACAGTGCCTTTGTGTAACGTCACTGGATCTCGGGAAATAGTGAAGAGAGAATGACATTCTATTATCCTCTACAAAAACGTTTCTCAAATCTGTAGAATGGCATAAATATTTTTTTGATGGATCATCGTATTGTACAGATACGTGGAACAGGTATTGCAGGCAAATTTTCAACAGGTTCTCGTCGATGTTATTATGCCAATTTTAAGTTAATGGCTATTCAAGACTTACAATACCAATATAAATGGTCCATTATTGGACATTATAAATTTTCCAGCTAACTCATTCCTGGTTGCCAGCGTTTCGCCCCCCTGTGCTAGGCTGGGCTCATCAGTTGGTACCTAGCACACCTACCAAGAATTCCCTATGGGAATCAACATCTATATCATATTAAAGACTTGGAAATGTATAATAATAATAATTGTGCAGCTGCAAGAAAATACGGCATAGGCCTAACTAAAGCCAATATTGTGTTTTATCATGAGGACAAAGGTAGCTTAAAATGCGTACTGTACAAAAAATGCATAAAGTGGCACGCAACAAGGACGCTTTAAAGAAGTAGAAGATGAAATTATGAGGTACATGCACAAAATATCCAAGGGCAGAATTACCATACCGCAGCGCAATAAACTCATTCGTGCACCTTCAGAGTCCGCAATTAGGCTTGTACATTGCTAGCTGTTGAAGTTGGCCGAACCCGGCAAGCGAGACGTGCGTGTATCGGCAGCCAATTATATCTGACGCTAAGTGAAAGTAACAGTTTTATAGTAAGCAGGACTATTTTCATGATGGATCGTCGTATTGTAGAGACGTGTGAAATACGTATCGCCGGCAAATTTTCAACGGGTTCTCTTCAATAATATGATGCCAATTTTAAGTTAATGGTTATTAAACCCTCTGAAATAAAGAATAATTGTACAGCCAAAAAAAAAAAAAAAACATAACTAAAGCAATGTTCAGCATCTACAAATAGTTTTTAAATGTGTATTGTATAAGAAAGGCATTCATATGATTTTACAAAGCACTTTTTAAGCCTGATTTAAATTTTTTGAAGGAAAAATTAGGGGTCGTCTTGGATTTGGAGAAATACGGTAATATAATTTTTCAGAATGAAATTAAACATACACTTTCATGTAGTATCGGATTTCGAAAAATAAGCAAGTAAGCCGCAGTGTGGATATTATACGCGAAAACACAAGTTTTGAACAAACTTATTGCCATTTCATTTTAATGTATATGGGAGTTTTCCTGACTTTTACAAAAAATCGGATATAACGACAATCCGCTATAGCGAGTAAATTTTTCGCAGTTGTGAATTCTCGCTACAACGGACTTCTACTGTAGTTTAATCCATTAGATTTCACTCATGTTGTGATCTTGTATGCAACCCATGAATTAGCTAATGCATTATACTGGTAATATCCCTGAATAGCTCACCTGCAAAAGATGTGTCACTTATTACTGTATGTACATTAATTATAGGTATTGGTAATTCGCATTTGAGTGTGATTTGCCGATTCTAGGTGGAGTAATGAATGCTAGGGTGACAGCTTTGCACACGCCTACCTAAGTACTCTGAGCCGACACCTGCCAATGAAGCACATTTAGCAGATCTGTGTTCACACTGTCCGAAGCACTCGCAGACAGTGCTCATGACGTCAGCCCGCTAGAGCAGTTGCACTGTTCAACCAGTTTTCCCATTCCTAGAATTTATACATGAATAATTGTCAATGGTATTGTAATTTTTGCTTCTACCTCTGTGTACTGTGATGTCCTATTTTCATGTTATTTGTTTTGTTGTAGGTGGTTATAATTATTATGGTACTGAGAAAATGTACAGTGGTGTGGATGGCCGTGAAATGACTGCAGCAATATTTTTTGGTGTTGTTCATTACCAGCGGTTACGTCATATGGTCTCAGATAAGTGGCAGGTGAGTGAAGTGTTTTTTTCATTAAGTTGATGTGTAAGTCCATAGCGGTTGGATATAAGTTGGCACCACTGAAATAGATGGGAGCTTGTGTATTGTTTGTCAGTTGTCATTTGGAGTGCCATTATTGAACATCTGGATACTCTTTGAATTGTACTGTTCTGAGGAAGGTGAAGTGTTAGAAGAACAGTCAAAGATCAAGTGGCAAAGAACAAACATTTCTGACATTTTTTTCTTTTGGAGTTTAACAGAGGAGCAAAACCAGCTGAGACAGCTTGAATCATTTGCACTATGTACGGGATCGATACTATCCAGGGGAATATGGCACAGAAGTGATTGAATTGTTTTGAACGGGATGACTTTGGCCTGGAGGACAATCAACGTTCGATCAAGGACAGCTCAAGTCGTTTCATGATGGCTCACATCAATCAACCCGAGACTGTAACCAGTCAACCATTGTGTGACATTTGCACTCTATGGGAAAGGTTCAGAAATGAGGGAATTGGGTATCATATGGTTTAAGTGAAAATAGCAATCAATAGCGTGTGACCATTTGTGCATCTTTGCTTGATTGTTATCGGTTAGCTCATGAACAGTATCAGACATTCTTGTCCAGAATTGTTACTTGTGGCAAGAAAGGGTACCTTTATATGAACATTTAAAAAACATACAGAATCGGTAAGCCCTAAAAAAGAGGCAAGCCCTCATCCAAGAACTAGTGCCCATCCAAAAAAGGTCATGTTAAACTTGTGGAGGGACAATGAGGGTATCCTATTCTGGGAGTTGCTTCCCAGAAATGTAACAGTCACTACTGATGTTCGTTACCAACAACTGAGATGCCTTGCGGCCGCAGTGAAACAAACCGACCAGGACAACATCAAGTGTTGCTATTGCACAATAATGGTGCTACATGCCACTAATGTGACAAAAGCAGTCATCCAGGAGTTTGGTTGGGAGGTCTACACACACCCGTTATTCACCCGATTTTGCCCCCTACATTTTTCCCTCTTCCTTTCTTCGTCGAACAATAAACAAGGATGCTCATGATGAAAGTGGCTTTGAATCTGGCTTGTTGACTTCTTTATTGTCAAACCAATTATTTCCTCAGGCAGGGAATTGAAAAATTGCACCAGCATTGGCAGGACATTATATTACTGATAATGATTAATGACAGTATGTATTTTGTATCACCCATTATCCCAAATCTGCAACATTTAATGTTTAATAATATTAACAGATCTTATCACAGCTAAAATACTATGCATGTATGCAATACCCCAATATTACCATTGATCATTAAAACATACGATCTCTGATGCATACCAAATCCAGATAATTGCACCACAGCAGTCTCTGTACAAGAACTCCACCCTTTTTACCGATTAGTAGAGATTGAATGCCGGCCCCGCGGTGTAGGGGTAGCGTGCCTCCCTCTTACCGGAGGCCCCGGGTTCGATTCCCGGCCAGATCAGAGATTTTTACCTGCATCTGAGGGCTCGTTCGAGGTCCACTCAGCCTACGTGATTACAATTGAGGAGCTATCTGATGGTGAGATAGCGGCCCTGGTCTAGAAAGCCAAGAATAACAGGCGAGAGGATCCATCGTGCTGACGACACGCCCCCTCGTAATCTGTAAGCCTTCGGGCTGAGTAGCGATCGCTTGGTAGGCCATGGTCCTTCGGGGCTGTTGCGCCATGGGGGGTTTGTTAGTAGAGATTGTAATTTATCAGTGACCTGAGAACTAAAAAGAATGGTATTTTAAAACAAGAAATTTGGTGGTTTTAAGCAAACTTTTCAGTATGTACAGAATTCATCAAACTTTTAATAAAAGAAAATAAATTACATATTCAAGTATATAGTTGATATATCCATACATTAATAAAAAATGTTTTACTTTTCAAAATAAATCACTGAAATATTTTTTGTTGTGTTGTGCAAGATGATGGTGGTTATCTGAAAGGACATTATTATAAATAGAAAAAAGAGGTCACAATCAACATTTACATGTCGCATTGATAACAGTTGAAGAACGCTGTGTGTTAATTCAGCGTAAACATTAAAATATAGTCCACCTTTTCCCATCAGTTCAATTTGATTTTCAGTATAATGATGATGATAATAATGATGATAATAATAATAATAATAATAATAATAATAATAATAATAATAATAATAATGAAAAAGAGTCCGGCTCCATGCCTAAATGGTTAGCATGGTGGCCTTTGGTCACAAGGGTCCCGGGTTTGATTCCTGGCAGGGTCGGGAATTTTAACCATCATTGGTTAAGTCCGCTGACATGGGGTCTGGGTGTATGTGTCGTCTTCATCATCATTTCATCCCCATCACGACATGCAGGTCGCCTACGGACGTCTAATCAAAAGAACTTCACCTGGCGAGCCAAATATGCCCTTGGACACACCCGGCACTAAAAGCCATACGCCGTTTTATTTTTCAATAATAAAGAATTTATTTTTAAATTCTGCCACTTCCAACTGGAGGCTGCTGTGTATAAAGTATACCGTGGTGGCCATGATCATTAAGGCATCAAGTTTATATGATCTGATACCGTGGTTAGCGTCTGGCTCCATGGCTAAATGGTTAGCATGCTGGCCGTTGGTCACAGGGGTCCCGGGTTCGATTCCTGGCAGGCACGGGAATTTTAACCATCATTGGTTAATTTCGCTGGCACGGGGGCTGGGTGTATATGTTATCTTCTTCATCACGACGCGCAGGTCGCCTACGGGAGTAAAATCGAAAGACCTGCACCTGGCGAGCCGAACTTGTTCTTGGACGCTCCCGGCACTAAAAGCCATACGCCATTTAAAAAAAAAAAATTTAATTTTTTTTTTTTTTTTTTTTTTTTTTTTACAGTGGTTAGCCAGTTCAGGTCCTGTCTCTGTAAAAAAAACTTGCCATTAGAAATGTTGGCCTGCAGGATATAAGAGGTGGTGGTATACAATTTCTAATCAGTAGAGTGCGTACCAAAAGCCTGAATTCAGTTCCAAATTTCCTCCCAACTGGAGGCTGCTATTTACGAAGAGTACCATGGTGGCTATGATCGGGCATCAAGTTGCCAGCGTTTCACTCCAGTTGACACACCAGGAATGAATTAGCTGGAAAATTTATTCCATTTATAGAGGAATTATGAATTTACTCATTCAGGACAAATATTTCAAGTTCCCAATTGGAATCATAATCTACATCTGGTGATTTGTCCGTTGCTTTGAGGAGACCCCTTCGTGTTATTCAACAGAAATAAGCTCCAACACCCTACCTCATTATCATCATTATCCCACATCCAGGCTTGCAGGTCGCCCATGGATGTCAAATAGAAAGACCTGCAACAGGCGAGCCGAACATGTTCTCAGATATAGTAAAACCTCGTTGATTCGAAGTTGTTGGGACACAAAAATCGGACTTCAAATTACGTGATTTCTAATTAACCGCCAACACGTAATTCGGAAATGGCAACTCTTACGGCATCTAGATATATTCTAAGACCCGTTACTGCATGCAATTAACCTCGATTCACAGTTTAAACCTCTCAAATGCCATGAGAAAAGAAAAAAACTATTTCCAAAATGTATCCAACAAGTGCATTTACAGTATTCACTGGCAAACATAACCTCACACAATTAAATCAAAAGAAAGAAAACACGATTCAAAGACAGGAAGAAATCTATACTGCCTCCCATGTGCAAGTGCTTTATTCATAGGATTACTGTACTCTGTATGCATTTTAGATGCATGGAAAGTACCCGATGCCCTTAAAACATCACGGCTTATCGAACTTTCCTATGACAAGGGGAGAAAGTCTCGCCTCGTCCGCGTTACAATAGTAGTACAGTGAGTCCACTTGTAAGATTTCCTCCCATGGCACTTCTAAGAACCATTAATGCATTCTTAGTTTAAACTTTTCAAATAACATGGAAAACACTATTTCAGAAATGTATCTAACAGGGTGCATTTACATTATTCAAATAATGTATTTGGATAAAACAATGGCAAACATAACCTCACGCAACGAAAGGAAGAAAAACACGATTCTAAGACTAGGATAAATTATGCTGGCTCCCCTTTGCAAATGTTTTATCTTTTAGATTACTGTACTGTTTGCATTTTTAGATGCCTTGTATGTGTACGGAAAATGCCCAACATCCTTAAAACATCGTGGCTTTTCGAACTTTCCTATGATCGGAGAAGGAAGTGACTCGCTTCCGTGTGGATTGCATAGCAACACAGTGCATTTCCCGGCTGGCAATTCTCTCCTTTAAAACCATAAGTCCGTTTGGCCTCAGCATTTTAAAAAATAAACAGTGCAGTTTCATCAGCATTGACAATATTGTTTGGTGCGTACGAATTGATTATATAAGCCACTTTTTTTTGCCAACCGTCGGCATCACCTGTGTTCGCGGATTCTACCTCTCCGTACACTGCCTGCTACGTGATATTGTGGCGTTACTTAAAATGCCGAATACAAAATAATTACTATTCCACTCAAACTTAGCAGATATGAAGCACATTGTAGACACGCCGAAGTGGGTGAAAGAGCGGATAGTTAACCCTACACATTCCAGAAGACAGGTTCTTTCATGACGCAGAGAAATTTGAATTTAAATTACTGTGTAAAATACTATTTTTTTTCAAAATGTAAAGGCAGTTTTGAATTATAAGTCTGAATTTCGGTAACGGGACTGACATTGTTCTTCGAATTACAAATTATCCGTATTTCGAATTAAACAGTTTAAATAACATGCAAAACCATACCTCATGATTCCGGGAATGAGAGCTGCTTCGAATTAGGCGATATTTTGAATTAACTGATTTGAAATTAACGAGGTTCTACTGTACTCCCAATACTAAAAGCCATACAATAAATAATTACAAAAAATAAACAAGATTAAGATACAGGTAAAAAAATGACAAAAAGTAGTTTTTCTCAACGTAACATTTGCAGATTTAGTGTCATGGGATGCAATTGTACAGTTACAATCTTTCCTACTAAGTATTGTACAGATGATTTTTCAGAATTCGAAGTGATCCTGTGAGGGAATATTGGACCACTTGCTTGATGAACGAATCGTCTAATTTTTTATTCCCTACAGAACTTTACGAACAAGGTAGGGATTGTTCCTCGAACTCTGATCATAACTCTAATTACCTCAATGTCTGATAAACAATGTTTCTCTCGATAACAAGGAACAGTTGGTCTATAAATCCTGTGCTTTTCGTCCTGGACTTCTGTCGGCTGTTCCTCATTATTTTCCCATTTGATAGATGGACCTATAACAGTGGCAGATGCTGTGCCAGGTTGCATTGTGATGATACTGATACTTCGGTGCGATGCATTATCAGAAACAAAGTGTACCTCTTCGTGAACTTGAAATTGTTTTTCCCTAAGAGCTTCAGTTATCATTGAACGCACTGCATGATGCCTCCTGTTTCTCAGGGTATTGTCAAATGGACAGGCACCAAGGACATGAGCAAGTGTTTCAGTCTCGCTGCTACAACGGCAGCAGTGGCAACAGTCCTGAAACCTGCCTGGCAGTGTTCTTACTGGGCATACACTTACTGTTGCTTTCAGTGCTTTTTTCCATTTGCTGGTCGATGAACCCAAGTGTTGCTGGGGGTGAATAGTTTGTACAAGATCACACCTTTTCCTTTCTGAGGTTGTGTACACCATGGCTGAATTTCTGTCCCAAATGTCTTCTCTCAAAATTTGCACTTTAATGCTGTGCAGAGTTGATCCATCGATAGCTAGGTTCAGTTTATTGGAAAGCGTATCTATCTCACCGGAAAGCTCATAAGTGGTGATTACATGAATATTTCCAGAAGTCATCACTTTCTGGCAGGCATTTACGTACTGCAGGTAAGCTTCCCAGCGAGTTTGAAAACGTCCAAGACCCTTGTATTTCTTTTCGGAGTAGGTCATACTACGTGGAAAATCTGCTTGTAACTGGAGCAGATCTTTCAAGGTGCTCCTGATCATTATGTCGGCATGTATGAGAAAGTTTCACAGTGTAGTCTGGAAGGAATAAGTTAAGTTTTGCAAGGCATTCTACCTGCCTAAATCCTTGAGTATTGATATTGGACTTTCTGCCTTCAAATCATCAATATTTTAAGAAACCACCTTCGGTGATTTGCTTTAATGTTCAATAGACTTCTATGTATTTTTCTCTGTTACACAATATCAGTTTGTATTGAGTATACTTTGTCTTTTAATTGAGGAAGTGTTACTATGTAATAATATGGAACTTTCAAAGCTGGATAGATGGAAGGAATAAGTAAATGTGTCTTTTGTCTATTAGTAGTGTTCAAATGTAGTATTACGTCCGTTTGAGTTTGCCTCCGGGATGAGAATGCGCTAGACTTCGACATGAAATATGAAAACCATAGGGAAAACGCTTTTGTGAATGGTTCGGAGCTTCGTATTTCGGCCCACGTGCTGGCTTTAAATGGAACTATGTATCTGGTGGCATCACAACCAGGCGAGAAAACAACAGACGAACTCTAGGCCAAAAATATCGGGTTCAGCGATTTGTGTGTTTCTATTGGCTTTGTCCAGCGACATACATCTGAACCCAGGACCCCAGCATGACAGCGGTATGAATTTCTTCTACCAAAATGTAGGGAGCATGTTTAATTCTTTGACAGACTTTAACCTCGCTTTCAGTGATGCCAGCAAAGATTGTATTTGTATAGTTGAAAGTTGGTTAAATGATTCTGTTGGTGATAATGAACTGTTGCCTACTGATTACTGTGTGTTTCGTCAAGACAGACATCAGGTCCATAGTAGCAAAGTGATTGCTGTGAAATCTGCTCTAAGGCCAGTTTCCCGGCCAGAGCTGGCGGAGACTGGGAGTGTCTCGTGGTCAAGGCCACCCCAACATCAGGGAGGTCTCTGTTTGTAGTGTGCTGCTACCTGCCACC
Source organism: Anabrus simplex (assembly GCF_040414725.1). Lineage (NCBI taxonomy): Eukaryota > Metazoa > Arthropoda > Insecta > Orthoptera > Tettigoniidae > Anabrus > Anabrus simplex. The sequence goes on along the minus strand of NC_090265.1, from coordinate 1,770,400,560 downwards.
GGACAAAGTGACTGCTAGGATGAGTAATCTTCGAGCAACACTGGCGAACATCACAGCTGTTTTAAACCCACAGGATATCCTTGTAGTTTGTGGAGACTTTAACATCAGACATTTGGCTTGGAATCCTGGTCCCGTTACAAAACAAAGATGTGCGGAAGTCTTCTTACTTCTTGAAATCGTCAGTGAATTCGGACTCAAGCAAATGTGTCGCTTCCCAACAAGAAACGAGAACTTCCTGGACCTTGTTCTAATCTCGGATCAATACTGTGGGCACTTGGACTGCTTTGAGACGGAAAAGGTAATTACATCCGTCCATCGAGCTGTAGAATTCACTCTATCTTTCCCGCGAGTTATGCGCCCCGTACCGTAGAGGAAGTTAATGTTCGCATGGACTAAGGCCGATTTTCCTCAAATGAGATATCTCCTTTCGTTGTGTCCCTGGAATTTAATCAAGGACTCCCCCTCCGTCGACGAGGCGTTAACCCTTTTCTATGACTTCCTTCGCGCTGTAATAAAAAATAAAAGACACTGTACCGTTCCGGATACTTAGCACACGGAAGTACCCATGCTGGTACGACTCTGAGGTAATAGATAAATTAAAAGAAAAGGAGAGGGAAAGAACGAAAAAAAAAAAAGGGCCATAATAGTGATTATGTGCAATTTTCGACCATACATGGTGAATTTAAACATCTTCAGCTCAAAAAATACAGAAACTATACAACTTCGATGGAATCGAAATTAGCTGCCAACCCGAAGTGTTTCTGGAATTTTGAAAACAACAAACGGAGGTCATCTCGCCTGCCATCTACTATGCTTCAGGTCGGGAAAGAATTACAGGACAAGAGGAGCATCTTGGACAGTTTTGCAGATATCTTTGGAAAGTATCACTCACCTGCCGCACAGTGTAATCTATCCACTTCGTCCGTGTGTGATATAGGCCTAACATCGATAGTGACCTTTCCAGCAGAGGTATCTTCAATTGTTGCTTCTTTGGATACCTCCAAATCATGTGGTCCAGATGACGTACCTGCAATAGTATTGAAAGAATGTGCGTCTGAGCTAGGTAGGCCACTTAGCATCATAATAAATATGTCATTCTTGTCAGCGTATTTTCCGTGAGTGGAAGAAAGGTTATGTCATACCAGTGTTCAAGAAAGGAGACAAAATGGTATTTGATAACTATAGGCCTGTTGTGTTATTGTCCCTGATTTCAAAGGTGGCGGAGAAGATTGTGTACAAGAGATTGTACAGTTCAGTTTCACAGTATATTAATATAACGCAGCACGGTTTTGTACAGAAACGCTCTACCGTGTCCAATATGGCGGTGTATATAAATTTCATTTCAGAATCCCTCGATAAGAGGCAACAAGTGGATGTTGTTTACACGGACTTCTCCAAAGCCTTTGATTCAGTTCAACATGATGCTCTACTCACCAAATTGTCAGCATATGGGATAGGAGGAAGTGCTTTGGAGTGGATTAGAAGCTATCTCACTAATAGAGTTTGTGTAGTAAAAGCTGATGCTATTATGTCAAAGCTGTACCACCCTACTTCAGGTGTCCCCCAAGGCTCTTTACTGGGCCCTCTTTTCTTTGTCATATTCATAAATGATATAACATCAGTTATAAAACACAGTAATTGCCTTCTCTATGCTGATGATCTAAAGCTCTTTATGGTAATCAATAGTGAGTTGGACTGTAAGTTGTTACAGTCTGACTTAAACCTACTAAGTAACTGGTGTAAAAAGTGGCTGCTTGGTTTGAATACTTCAAAATGCAATGCAATTACGTTTTCACGCAAGTTGGAACCAGTAAATTACCCTTACCATTTATGCAATTTCCAAATAGCTCGTGTGAATCAAATAAATGATCTTGGTGTGACACTTTCAAACTGCTACGGTCTTTCCTTCGAGAAACATTTAGACAAGATTTCTAGGAAAGGGTTTAAATTACTTGGCTTTCTGAAAAGAAATTGTGCCGAATTTGTTTTTCCTAGAACTCTAATAACTTTGTTTTGCACTCTAATCAGGCCATCGTTAGAATACTGTTGCGAGGTGTGGCTGCCTTCTCAGCAGTATTTAATACAAAACTTGGCAAGAGTCCAAATAAGGTTCATGAAATGGATCAGCTACAAGGGTTTGAGTATTTCTCTCTCTTCTTCCGATTACAAGTCTTTTTGTGAGACTATGAGCATGAGGACATTGCACTCACGTCGCAGATGTGCCAATGCCCTGTTTCTTTATAAGTATCTGATGAATAGAGTGCATTGCTCAACATTACTGGAGCTGATTCCATTACATGTTCCTCGTCGCAGTACTAGGCAAAGGTATATTTTTCATCTGCCTAAAGTGAGAACTGTGGCTCGGGCTAACACATGGCTTGTGAGGGCACTAACATCACTGAATGAGGTGGGTGAATCAGTGGACCACTTTCACTCACCCCCATCTAAAATCAGACATGCCCTAATGACCTCATGAATATAAGGCCCTATCTGTAAGATACGTAAAAATGTAAATGTTAATAGATGTAGTTTAATAATGTCAATTATTTAAGGAGATTTAGTTTTATTTATTTATTTATTTTATATATTTAAGGTTTTGTAAATATGCATATAAAAAGGTCCCTAGGTTTAGTTTGAACTTGGTTATTATTTTAGGAAATTAGTGTTATTTACTTAAGGTGTATTTGTTGTATATTATGTTTTATTGAATCATCTTTAATTGGGAAAATAACCTGTTGATGATAAATAAATCTATTCTATTCTATAGGAACTTTCAAAGCTGGATAGAACTGTTCTGCAGCAGAAATATTGTTGCTAAGGAATGTAATTTCCTTTGTAGATTTTCCATATTCTTCCTTGAGTTAAACATAGTTCTATGATGATAGTAGTTTACACCAAGGTAGCAGATATTCTTATCTGCAACAATTGAGGAAATTACCTGCTCTAATACTAGAGTCGTATAGTTCCTTTGACAACTGATATGGACTTTGATTTCTTTATGTTAATATTAAGCAATATTATTTTTGCTTTCCCCCAATTTTTATGTTCCCTGCATTTATTGTTTTCTCGCATCCATCATCATTTCCCCCCCTCCTCCTTGAAAAAACGATGCATCAAGGTTTTACTGTATTTCTCTCAGTAACAGGGAACAGTTGGTTCATAAATGCTATGCTTTTCGTCGTGGACTTCTGTCGACTGTTCCTCATCATTTTCCCATTTGATAGATGGAATATCGCAGAGATGTTTAGCTAAACTTCCACTGTTTGCTATGGCAAACCCCATGAGCATTAAACTGAGTAGGTCAAGACTCTTGTGAACAAGCATATTCCTCAGTATTATCATTTGACGTGAGTTCATTGATAATGTGGTCTGTAGCAAGGTTATACAGGCTTGGTAAGAGCGGTGATCCCTGCAACACTCCCCTTTGAATATTACTGGAAATGATTATGAAGTAAAAAATATACATTTTGACTTTTCATTTTCCTCCTGAATTCAAATTATTTTGTGGAAACATTAATATTTTGCAACCGTATGAAGATGGGAAATTTTTGCAAGTTTATTTTCAAGTTACATACATATATACATACATTATCATTATAGACTGTTATGCCTTTCAGCGTTCAGTCTGCAAGCCTCTGTGAATTTACTAAACGTCGCCACAATCCTCGATTTGCAACCCGTGTTGTGGCCACATTTAGTTCTATACCTCTTATCTTTAAATCGTTAAAAACTGAGTCTAACCATCATCGTCTTGGTCTACCTCTACTTCTCATACCCTCCATAACAGAGTCCATTATTCTAATAGGTAACCTATCCTCCTACATTCGCCTCACATGACCCACCACCGAAGCCAGTTTATGCGTATAGCTTCATCCATCAAGTTAATTCCTAAATGAGCCTTTATCTCCTCATTCTGAGTACCCTCCTGCGATTGTACCCACCTGTTTGTACCAGCAATCATTCTTGCTACTTTCATGTCTGTTACTTCTAACTTATGAATAAGATATCCTGAGTCCACCCAGCTTTCGCTCCCGTAAAGCAAAGTTGGTCTGAAAACAGACCGATGTAATGATAGTTTTGTCTGGGAGCTGACTTCTTTCGTACAGAATACTGTTGATCGCAACTGCGAGCTCACTGCATTAGCTTTACGACACCTTGATTCATTCTCGCTTACTATATTACCATCCTGGGAGAACACACAACCTAAATACTTGAAATTATCGACCTGTTCTAGCTTTGTATCACCAATCTGACATTCAGTTCTGTTGAATTTCTTACCTACTGACATCAATTTAGTCTTCGAGAGGCTAATTTTCATACCATACTCATTGCACCTCTTTTCAAGTTCCAAGATATTAGACTGCAGGCTTTTGGTACATTCTGCCATTAAGACCAAGTCATCAACATAGGCCAGACTACTTACTACATTTCCACCTAACTGAATCCCTCCCTGCCATTTTATACCTTTCAGCAGATGATCTATGTAAGCTACGAATAGCAAAGGTGAAAGATTACAACCTTGTCTAACCCCTGTAAGTACCCTGAACCAAGAACTCATTCTACCATCAATTCTCACTGAAGCCCAATTGTCAACATAAATACCTTTGATTGATTTTAATAATCTACCTTTAATTCCATAGTCCCCCAGTATAGTGAACATCTTTTCCCTCGGTACCCTGTCATATGCTTTCTCTAGTTCTACGAAACATAAACACAACTGCCTATTCCTCTCGTTGCATTTTTCAGTTACCGGCCGCATACTGAAAATCTGATCCTCACAGTCGCTCTGTGGTGTGAAACCACACTAGTTTTCATCCAACTTCCTCTCAACCACTGATCGCACCCTCCCTTCCAAGATGCCAGTGAATACTTTCCCTGGTATACTAATCAGTGAGATACCTCGATAGTTGTTGCAATCCTTCCTGTTCCCTTGCTTATAGATAGGTGCAATTACTGCTTTTGTCCAATCTGAAGATACCTTACCAACACTCCATGCTGATCTTACTACTCTATGTAGCCATTTCATCCCTGCCTTCCCACTATACTTCACCATTTCAGGTCTAATTTCATCTATTCCTGCTGCCTTATGACAATGGAGTTTATTTACCATCCTTTCCGCTTCCTGAAGCGTAAGTTCACCAACATCATTTTCCTCCTCCCCATGAGTTTGGCTGTTCGCAACACCACCAGGATGATTTCCTTTTACATTGAGATGATGTTCAAAATATTCCCTCCACCTCTCCAGTGATTCCCTGGGATCTATTATGCGTTCACCTGAATTACTCAAAACACTGTTCATTTTCTTTTTCCCTCCCTTTCTAAGATTCTTTACTATTGTCCAGAAAGGTTTCCCTGCTGCTTAACCTAGTCTTTCCAGGTTATTACCAAAATCTTCCCAAACTTCTTTTTGGATTCAACAACTATTTGTTTCGGTCTGTTTCTTTCATCTACGTACAAATTTCTGTCTGCCTCGGCCCTTGTTTGGAGCCATTTCTGATAAGCCTTCTTTTTACGTTTACAAGCCGCTCTCACTTCATCATTCCACCAAGGTGTTCGCCTTTTCCCATCTTTACACACAGTTGTTCCTAGGCATTCCGTTGCTGTTTCTACTACAGCATCCCTGTATGCCACCCATTTACTTTCTATATCCTGAACCTGCTTACTGTCTACTTTTCAAAACTTCTCACTAATCATATCCATGTACTTCTGTCTAATTTCTTTGTCCTGGAGATTTTCTGCCCTTATTCGTTTGCAGACAGATTTCACTTTCTCTACCCTAGGCCTAGAGATACTTAGTTCACCACAGATCAGATAGTGGTCTGTATCATCGAAAAATCCGTGGAAAACTTGTATATTCCTAACAGATTTCCTGAATTCAAAGTTGGTTAAGATATAGTCTATTATGGATCTGGTGCCTCTAGCCTCCCATGTGTAGCGGTGAATAGCCTTATGCTTGAAGAATGTATTCGTAACTGCTAAACCCATACTAGCACAGAAGTCCAGCAAACGCTTCCCATTCCCATTAGCTTCCATATCTTCCCCACATTTACCAATCACCCCTTCGTATCCTTCAGTTCTATTCCCGACTCTCGCATTGAAATCGCCCATTAGCACTATTCTATCCTTGCTGTTGACCCTGACCACGATGTCACTCAGCGCGTCCTAAAACTTGTCAACTTCATCCTCATCTGCACCCTCACATGGTGAATACACGGAGGCGATTCTAGTCTTAATTCCTCCAACTGACAAGTCTACCCACATCATTTGCTCATTTACGTGCCTAACAGAAACTATGTTGCGTGCAATGGTATTACTGATAAAGAGCCCTCCCCCAGACTCTGCCGTTCCCTTTCTAACACCCGTCAAGTACACTTCATAATCTCCTATCTCTTCCTCATTATCTCCCCTTACCCAAATATCACTTACTCCTAGCACATCCAGATGCATCCTCTTTGCTGACTCAGCCAGTTCTACCTTCTTTCTTCCATAAGCCCCATTAATATTGATAGCTCCCCATCGAATTCCATTTCGTTCGCCAAGTTGTTTCCAAGGAGTCCTTCGCCGGTCAAATGGGAGTGGGACTCACTTATTCCCATAGGTCCGAAGATTGCTTAAAATGTTCTGAGCTCAGTAAATTCATGAAGCAGGATGCTACCCTACTTGTACATAGTCGAAGTTAGGATCTCTCCTCTAATGGGTTAGGCACCACCAGCGAATTGTATATTCCTAGCCACCTGAGCATAAGGAGGGCCATGACTCAGAATATGTCCGAGATGCCCACTCCCATTCTTTAGCAACTGGTATCCCAACTCTCAGGACTACTTACTAGGCCACTCAGCCGTTGCCCATGGTTCACGAACTAGGACATGACTACAGTAACCCACACCATGATTTTCAAGTTAAAATACAAAAATTGTTTCATAAATGGGATTTAAGCACGGGACAATTGATTTTACAAGATATTAAAATCATTCCGTATAGACAGTTTTCACTTTCCAAAGGAAATTTAATTTGTCCTCTTATTCAATACATACATATCTCCATCTTTAGATGGAGTAATATTAATCATACACGTTTCAACTCGTTTGAGCCATCGTCAGTGAAAAATTGATTTTATCACAGTTTGTAAAATTTGCAACAGCAAATTATTTGTCCCTACCTACTAGGCTTTGCTGCTAGAAATCTTCATTTATAGATCCATTTCATAAATTCTGTGTATTAATGCAACCTAATATAAGAGAAATGAATGTTTAATACGCCTTTAAAAAAGCAGAGGAAATTCATTATATTGCTTTAATTAATTTTATATGATTTGGCCTGTTATAACATATTTTCAGGTCCGTAGTACAGGTCCAGTTGATGTTCTTACCCAGCAGCCAGTGAAGGGCCGGAGAAGAGGTGGAGGTGTAAGGTTTGGAGAAATGGAACGGGACTCTTTAATCTCTCATGGTGCCTCCTTTTTGCTACAAGACAGATTATTCCACTGCTCAGACAAGACTACTGTAAGTTCATTTCTCTTGCAGGGGGAAATTTTGTTTGATTAGTAGGATTTGTAGCGTAGATTGTTACACATGGCTGTCTTAAAAAATAAAAATAACACACCGAAATTGAACAGCTCATTTTAGAAAAGCAAATTAATAATGTCAGAGTTTGAACTTCATTGGACTGTAGTTTATTTGTATGATACAAAGTTAAATTGTCGCCAACGTAAACACATGCGAGTCAGAAATGTGATGCCTTAGAGTCGACTTTGTTGGCGGTGGGATTTCATCTTCAGAAGTCAAGGAATGCGGTGTGGTAGTGTAACGAAGGTCATAGGAAGTGACCGCATGGCTTTTAACTAAAAGAGAAATATTTTTAGCTAAGCACCTGTTCGTAGAATACAGTTGATTTGCATGAAACCGGGTTCAAATAATTCCATAGCAATATTAATATCTTGATGTTACCGAAATACAGGTGAATTAGAAATGCGATACGACTCAGCATTATTGGTGGCGGGACTTTAATTTCACCTATCAAAGCGATGCAGTACGGTGGTATAGCGAATGTCACAGGAAGTGACAGCGCAACATGGAGCTAAAGTAGAAAGATTACAAGACACGTGTTCAGGACATAGACCACGCTTCTATTTTTGCTGTAAGCAGGTAATTTAAATGAGACACAGTAAAATGATGCTGACAGTTTGTCATTTGCTGTATTGAGCAATGAAAACTGCAGTTCTCGTAGGGGAAATTGTATGTTGCTGTGTCGGCCTTGGAGAACACAGAGGAAAGGGAAGAGAAAGTAAAATTGATATAGGAAGTGGACAATAATCCGCATAAGACTAAAACTGAAATAGCTGGAGATTTAGGAATTGCTTATACCATACTTTGCAGAAGAAACGCTATTTTAGACAATTTTTTTAAAAATTGGTTGCAAAATCAACAGTGTTGATTAATTATGTTGCAAACCTGTTAGATTAAAGGAATCGTCAGTACAAATTATTTTGTTAACTCATAACTCTGAAATAACCTGTCTTTAGTGTTATTCCTTATTTGTAAGCAATTCTTAGTTGTACGAAAGGTCTGATCTTCACCTTGATACAGTGGTGTATCCTGGAATCTCCACTGAGGCATGCAATTAGTAACCATGCAGTTAACACAATCTATTAAGTAAATTTCAATTCTACTCACCCTAATTACATGTAGGTGAATTCGAGCCAAACAGCTTTACTGGAAGTTTCTGAATTGAACGTGCATACACAATTCTTGTTTTCTGTTTTTAAATTCACGAGGTAAGGTAGAGGTCTCCCGGCTTTAACTATTTGAATCTTTTCATCAAACAAACGGCCAGTAAATGGCTTTTCAAACTGATTTACAATTATATCCATTTTAGACTCATCAATCGTTAATACCACATGTGCGCAAAATATAATAAAACACCGAAAACGACGAATAGCACAGGAACAGCACACACAGAATGAACTCACTAATGAGCAAAACACACAATGAATTAACTCACTAGTTAACCACAACCCAAGCACTGGAGGTACTGTAAGTCACCCCAGTGGCATTGGTCAGTTTCGTCACGTTGAGTTCTCGCTGGGGGGTAATCTGTGGGTCCCGTTCGCTGTAAACTTATACATGCCGACTTTCTCCAAGTTGCTAACAGATGGCAGAGGGTAGCACGGGTATGGGGTGACAAATTCTGACCAAGTTTCAATCGCAGCGACATCATTCGGAGGGTTTCAGAACTACGTCTGCCACCGAATGCAATTTTAAGATTGAATGCCTTACATCCTTAACTTCTCCATTTGCTGTCTCTTTCTTTCTAGAGTGGAATAGACGGCGAGACACACCAGCTCCACGCGTAGTCAAGCAACAGAACTAGTACAGTTGCGCGGACCTTTTGAACTTCTGAGAGATGAAATCGTTAATATTTGACTTAAAACAACCGAAAATCGTACATCAGACAGTTCTTTGTGTTATCATAACGCATGCAATGAATGCCTTGCATTCAAGGAGCATACGCCCCTGTCTTAATACATGTATAGCTCAGGTCTCTGCACATGGTTATGAGGGTGTTTAGGGGTTGTAGTAATGATGTAAAGGAGAGGGCATATAAGTCTCTGGTAAGACCCCAACTAGAGTATTGTTCCCGTGTATGGGACCCTCACCAGGATTACTTGATTCGAGAACTGGAAAAAAATCCAAAGAAAACAAGCTTGATTTGTTCTGGGTGATTTCCGACAAAAGAGTAGTGTTGCAAGTGATAAAAATCATTGTTATCCGTATTGAAGATACTGAATGTAGGATGCTAAAAGGTTTGTTTTTTCCACCTATTCAATACATATAAATTTTATAAATTAGGAATTTATTATTGATTCCACTTGAGACATGTTTCGCCCTTCATTGAGGGCATCATCAGTCAAAATATCACCTCAAGGTAAAAAATCAGGTAACTGGTCAGTAGTTGACATGTACAAATTAATACATATTATTAATACAACTACAACCATACTTAATTTTTGTAGTTGTATTAATAATATGTATTAATTTGTACATGTCAGCTACTAACCAGTTACCTGATTTTTTTCCTTGAGGTGATATTTTGACTGATGATGCCCTCAATGAAGGGCGAAACATGTCTCAAGTGGAATCAATAATAAATTCCTAATTTATAAAATTTATATGTATTGAATAGGTGGAAAAAACAAACCTTTTAGCATCCTACAAAAGAGTAGTGTTACGAAAATATTGCAAATTTTGGGCTGGGAAGACTAGGGAGAAAGAAAATGAGCTGCTCGACTAAGCGGTATGTTATAGATGTTGTTTCCCTTAGGAAAACCAAAATGTCCAATAAGTTCCGAGCTGTCAGTGGAGAGATGGCATCGAACGACATTAGTAGACAAATAAGTTTGAGTGGTGTCTTTAAAAGTAGGAAAGGTCACAATATGAAGATAAAGTTGGAATTCAAGAGGACAAATTGGGACAAATATTCGTTTATAGGAAGGGGAGTTAGGAATTGGAATAACTTACTAAGGGAGATGTTCAATAAATTTCCAGTTTCTTTAAAATCATTCAAGAATAGGCTAGGAAAACAACAGATAGAGAATCTGCCACCTGGCTGACTGCCCCCGAAATGTAAATCAGTAGTGATTGTGATTGTAAATAAACTGTATCATCAGAAACAATGATAATTTGTTATATAATTCACATTACTGCTGCAGCATATTACAGTACAGGAAGCAGTTCAACTGTTTCTTCTTTGTCTCCTGTGCTGTTAGCTGTGTCACCAGTGGGATTTCCTGTAAAAGTAAAGTAAACTCGTGTCCTCATCCCGAAGTGGTGCAGCTCTTTTCAGGCACACCCCCAATGCAGGCGAGCTGCATGTACCATCTGAACCACATACCACCCTCCTGCCATTCTTAAATTTCTGGCAGTAACGGGAATTGAACCCAGGCCCCCGCGGACGGCAGCTAATAACACTAACCGTTACGCTACGGAAGCGAACAGGGTTTTCTATAATTTCATCTTATTCAACTTTCTGAAATGAGTTTCATACCCATTTTAATCACACAGACACTTCAGTACATCAAGGACAACATGAAACTAACAAAGTTTTCTAGAACTAAGGAATGTGAGTGTAAGAGAGAGAGGGGGGTAATGAAACAGTGGTCATGGTATTGTTCTTACAGGGGTATTAACCCCTTCAGTGGCATGCCCGAGAAATTTTGGCAGGCGCACGCTTGCCCATAACATCACTACCCGAAAAATTCTCGTTTAGCTGCAGTGTTCATTTCGTGATTGCCCAATAATTTCTCTGGTACTGTAATCTCTTTGGAAAATGTTTTCCAGCATTCTTAACAGATGGCAGGAGGATTTCCAGCTGTATTCATGAACTCTCTGGCCTAAAATATGCCTTATCTTCTCCACTTTATAAATACAATCTCTGGCCAGCTGACAAGGTAAACAGAAATGACGAGCACGAAACGGAAGAGATGTTTGTCTGAAAACAAAATAAGGAACTACATCAAAGATGAATCTCTAAGTGACATTAGTATTTCTGATAGTAGTGATAATGATTCTATTGATTCTTTGGATGATGACCTTCTTAGTATTTCTAGCGAAAGTGAAGAAGTTATTACATCAGCAGCTAAGGTGATGGTAGGAGATGTTGAATATACATTCGTGTGGAAAAAGTGTAAGCCTGGGGATAGTGTGTGACCTAATATAATTCCATTTACGGGAAATCCTGGTGTGAGGGTTGGACTATTACCAGAAGTGAGTGCGATTGACTGTTTTGATCTGTTTCTAACGGATGCAGTTGTAAATTTGACAGTGACCGAAAAAAATCGTGTGCTAAAAGTGCATTTAAAAACTTGTAAATAAATCTCTGCATACAAGGGCACAGTTTCAGAAAGAAACAAACTCTTATGAAATCTGGCAGTTTATTGCATTAGTGTTGTTGTTAGGAATAATACAAAAGCCTGGAATAAAAATGTGTTCCTCACAGGACATCATTCTCGAAACACCAATATTTTATGAAACTATATCACAAGCCTGCTGTAAAAAAAGTGTAAGTAGAGTATAAAGTAAGTTTTTATTAACCTTGAATAATATATGAATGTGTCCCCTTAATAATTGTTACTCATTCCTTGCTTCCTAAAATTAAATAATTTCCTCCACAAAACCCTCATTTTTCTGGCACAGGAGGTCTGCCGAAACCCGCCACTGGAGGGGTTAACTTGAAGATCACAAGTAACAGGATCATTACTTTACAAAACCAGCAAATAAAGGGTGGAATACTTTCCAGATTAATGACTGTAATTAGAACAATTAATTAAAATCTTTACTTCCAAGCATTCCTGAAAATGAATTTAAAATATTCCATGAACGAAGCATAATAGGCGGGATTCAAGTGCAACGCACGGGATAATTTTTAAAGACTTTTAAAGATGTGAAACCTGAGAGAAAAGTATGTATAATGCAGGACATTTCATTAAGTGGACACATATTACTGGGGTTTCATTGAGCTATTCTGAATTATAAGTCGTCCATTGGTTTGAATTGTAATCAAAGGGACTATCCTTTCCGTATGGTACAATAATTTGTTGTTTTGGCCAACTCTGTGGGTGAATTACAGTATATGTATTCACATGACTAGAAGTGGTGTATTTGTGTAATTAAGTTAACATTGTTTTTTAACTTGCTTTCAAGCTCACACAAAGTCTCAATTCAAGCATTAAAATTTCCATTATATTCACTTATTTTCTGCATTAATGAGTTAGTATTTTCTTTGTATTGTGATTTTAAAATTGTCTTGGAATCACTGCACATTTCCATTACTTGAGCAGAGGTTTTGGTTATTTATTTATTTATTATTATCTGCGAATAGCCTTACCTGACTAGTTCCTATTTTTTGCTATGATTTGCTTTAAGGTATAGCCAGAGCTGATTTACTGTATATGAGTTGTATCCTATTAATTCATCATAATATATAATAAAATGGTTTGCTCATTACATCTTATTTTTACAGTCATTTATATGCCGGACCTGTGGCAACATCCTGAGTACATTGCTTGAAGAGGGAGGTGTGCTGGATCACACACGCAAGACAAAATGCCAGCTGTGTGGAGATAAAGGACAAGTGGAAGAAATTGAAATTCCTTACATTTATCGGTACCTTGTTACTCAGTTGGCCTCTGTTAACATTAACTTGAAAATGGAGGTGGTTGAGGAGTGAGTGGGAAGATCTCGTTTAGAGTTACTGTGCCGGATGTGGATACAGTGTATTCACTTTTCTGTCTTCGTGGTCCTGACAGTCCTTACTGGTGTTTCTCTTTCTGCTGTATATAGCGACCACTGGATTACTGCATTGTTTTTCAATGATTGACTGAAGAAATATACTTGTACCTGTATTGTTATTTATTGTTGAACAGTAAAGAATATGTAAATATTTTATAGCTCTTACAGCAGCTGAAAATTATTTATTATATTTCCAGCATTGTTAATAGCCTTGCTGGTTAAACCCATGGTTTGATTTAAGATGAGGTGTCATGAAACCCTCTTGGTTATAGATGTCCAGTGAAATCTTCATACAGTTTTAACTGCTACGATGATATTCCTCTGTAGAAGTAATATTTTCCAGTCCAAGCATTAATTCAATTTTTTTAATGTAAAATTCCTCGTGTTAAAAATACGAGGGGCATTGAATATATAATGCAACACATTTTATTTCTTGGCCAATTTTCGTTTTAAAAAATTGGGATTTTGTTTGGGACTTCTTTGAATATTTCCGCTTTGTCTCATAGTTCAAGGTTATAAACTTCATTATTGGTTCCGTATTGAATTAAGATTACATATAAAATAAATACAAAGTTTTATCCACTTACTCAATACTTTACATAAATTGCGATGTTTACAAAAACATTACAATAAGTTACGAGGTACTAGTTTCTACCCTGTATGGGTCATCATCAGCCTAGCCAAGATACATATGTACATGTCAAAGTCTTAAAACAGAATTACACGGTGGAATGAAATATAAAAGAATGAATTGAATATGTGATGGAATGATGCAATGGCTTCAGTAGCCACTTCATAGAAAGTATTATCAATAACCATAAATTCCATCCCAGAACAACATTTAAAAAAGAACTACCTAAATACGAATCCTTTTCTACTTTCAATAACGAAATTCATAAGATCACTAATATTTTCAAGAAAATAGGCGTAAAAATAGCATTCAAAACCAATAACAACAGTACACACATTCTACATAACACATCACACATTAATAAAGTCAACAAGTACGCAAAATCAGGTGTTTACAGGCTTAAATGCAACTCCTGCACTAATATTTCTTATGTAGGGCAACTGGTAGAAGCTTTAATATAAGATACTTGAAACATATCAGTGCAGTTAAACATAATAAATTTTCGGCTATCGGCCAACATATGGTCGATTATAATCATAAATTTACGAACATCGAACTAGACATGGATATCCTTGAAATACTGGTAGCTAATAAAGGCCCTCTACGTAATATAATTGAGAATTTTTATATACATTTGGACCAGTACTTTAACGCTAACTACAACCTTAAAGAAATAACGGAAAAGTCTAATATTTTATTTGATCTATTCATTACTTATTTCAGAAAAAGCAAGTTAGCAGACCAAAATTCTTTCTGTAAGCCAATTAAAAGGTCCTCCGCCAATACAAACACCACCATTTTCCCTCCCGCCGACCCTGCCTTAAGCCACTTTCCATTTCCCCGCCCCTCCCTTTGCATGTCATGCTCTGGTTGCTCCTCCCTTCCTACTCTACGCCACTCTCATTCTGTCAGTTGCACTCCACCGGTAGGTTGTTTTACATTGCGCGCAAGGTGAGTACTCGTTAATTTCTTTCTTCGCCATTCTCGTCTTTTCACAATACTTCTCGCGTTAATTCTAACTTTTTGTTCATCAGGTTCTATTGGTTCCTACTTGAATTAGGAGTATTCCTTATAGCACAGCAAGATTTTATTATATTAGAAGAATGTCGAACAGTTCTATCGATATTTAACCTCTGTTGTGGATTTATTGGACATCATGCAAGAAAGATTCCCTCTGCGCCAATTTTGAACTTTATATCTTCTAGAACTCAATAGAAGCATTGGATTTCACTTTAAAGCCGGCATATTACGATTTTAAATGTGCAATTTTAGAATATTCATCAGCAGAGCTCATTTTATTCAATTTTACAATAGTTGTATGATAAATATTATTTTAGTTTAATCATACGTTACATAATTCCTAAGATTTTATTTATCACTGATAAACATAACATTGTCACATCTTTAACAGTTCATAGATTCACCATTTTATGTGCATCATTCCATCACATATTCAATTCATTCTTTTATATTTCATTCCACCGTGTAATTCTGTTTTAAGACTTTGACATGTACATACGTATCTTGGCTAGGCTGATGATGACCCATACAGGGTTGAAACTAGTACCTCGTAACTTATTGTAATGTTTTTGTAAACATCGCAATTTATGTAAAGTATTGAGTAGGTGGATAAAACTTTGTATTTATTATATATTGTCTCGTAGAGTTTAATTAATTTCCGATAGGTGGCAGCACTATAACTAGCCTTCAAAATGGTGTCTGTAATGGAGGTGCGAACCAAACAGAGAGCAGTTATTGAGTTTCTTTTGGCAGAAAACCAGAACGTCACAGATATTCGTAGGCGCTTGCAGAATATCTACGGAGACCTGGCAGTGGACAAAAGCACAGTACGTCATTGCTCGAGGCATGTTTCATCATCACAACAAGCTCGAGCAAACCTGTCTGATCTCCCACTTGCCAGCCAGCCGCACACAGCTGAACCGCCTGCAAAATTGGACACCCTTATTCAAGTTGATCAACGGATCTCAAACACCTCGCTGCTGAACTTGACATTTCTGCTGGTAGTGCTGACACACTTATACACCAGTTGGGGTATTCAAAGCTTTGTTCCTGCGGAGTTCCTCGACACCTAACGACAGTATTATTATTTATAAGTTTCATATTCCGTATTGATTGGATTCAATGTAATAGACAAGAAAAATGTTCTACCGATCAATACATTTATTGTGAATGAATTATTGCACTAGTACCGGTTTCGGCCTATCTTGGCCATCATCAGCTAGCACACAAATTTACAGTCATTAGACAAAATTACAAAGATGTTACGTTAGAGCATCCGGATGTCTAATGAAAAATGGAAGTAAAATATATTGCAGTATGTTGCGTTAAAATATCTCTGATTAAAAGTGGTGATGGTGGTGATAAACTAAAACCTATTGATTGAGCATGGACACGAGTACATAAACACATTAAAATATATATGCCACATCATAAGACACTAAAAAATATAGCACATTAAACACATTAAAACATGGTATATTTTAAAAAACGTCTATTAAAATTTGAGTTCATGTTGCATTGCATTCATTCTTCAGTCCTCTTGTAGTTCTTGTGTTGATTAAGAACTCTTGTCATTAAAACATACCAACACAAAGTATATCAGCCATAGAACATTCTCGATATTCACCTAATACAACTTAATCAGCACAAGAACTACAAGAGGATTGAAGAATGAATGCAACGCAACATGAACTCAAATTTTAATAGACGTTTTTTAAAATATACTATGTTTTAATGTGTTTAATGTGCTATATTTTTTAGTGTCTTATGATGTGGCATATATATTTTAATGTGTTTATGTACTCGTGTCCATGCTCAATCAATAGGTTTTAGTTTATTATCACCATCACCACTTTTAATCAGTATTTTAACGCAACATACTGCAATATATTTTACTTCCATTTTTCATTAGACATCCGGATGCTCTAACGTAACATCTTTGTAATTTTGTCTAATGACTGTAAATTTGTGTGCTAGCTGATGATGGCCAAGATAGGCCGAAACCAGTACTAGTGCAATAATTCATTCACAATAAATGTATTGATCGGTAGAACATTTTTCTTGTCTATTACATACCTAACAACAGACCATAAAGAGCAAAGAAGAAACATCTGTGTGGAATTGCTTGCTCGTTATGAGGCTGAAGGTGACAGTTTCTTGTCAAGCATTGTCACAGGTGATGAAACATGGATTCATCACTT
The DNA here is from genome assembly GCF_040414725.1 of Anabrus simplex. Lineage (NCBI taxonomy): Eukaryota > Metazoa > Arthropoda > Insecta > Orthoptera > Tettigoniidae > Anabrus > Anabrus simplex. The sequence continues at coordinate 1,770,383,422 of NC_090265.1, read as the reverse complement.
CAAACCAGAAACAAAACGGCAATCCATGGAGTTATTTTATTACATGTTATAAATCTCATTTTTGGTCCGTATTGAAAATTTACAGTTCAAAAATAATAAAGGTGTTCTTTAATCCACCTATTCAGTACTTTAATTTCCACTTATAGTGGTTACATAAACAGACTATCAGTTAAATGGGACATGTTTCGTCCTCAATTTAGGGCATCTTCAGCCTAAAAACAATCTTCAGGAAGCTTCATATTAATATGGAAGCTAAAAGTTTAGCCAGTTAATAAAATTCAGTACCGGTACATAAAAATGTGAAATGTTGAATTATTGCAGAAGGAGCCCTTAGCACCAGTAGGCAATATTATTGTCTGAGATCTTGTCAGGAAATGTCAGTAGATATTGGAAAATGTTCTATGTTTGTTGAAAGGTGTCATTTGCTATCTACTGTTGCGTTGGTAGCTGCCCTTCTGTTGGCTCTGAGTCTTGTATTATAACTGCAATAATTCAACTGATGCTTCAGTTTCACCTTATGCTCACGATTTCATCAGTGGCTTTGAACATGTTGTATTTATGACATTCATTTTCGTGCTTGTGTTTCATGCCCTCATGTCGTTTGGCATTATGTCATTGTCACTTTGGTATTCCATTAACAGTTTTAAATGAACCATTTTCATTAGAATTTTTAACGGAATAAGTTTTAGTCTCTGACAAAATAGTTTATGGTTTAATCAATGACAGTGTTTTCATTAACATGTTTGTATAATGTATCATTTCATTTCACATTTTTATGTACTGAATTTTAGTAACTGGCTAAACTTTTAGCTTCCATTTTAATATAAGGTGTACTCTTTTGAAAATTGTTTTTAGGCTGAAGATTCCCTAAATTGAGGGTGAAACATATCCCATTTAACTGATAGTCTGTTTATGTAAGCACTATAAGCGGAAATTAAAGTACTGAATAGTTGGATTAAAGAACACCTTTATTATTTTTTAATCCATGGAGTGGTGCCACATCAGCTCTCCCATAAAGAAAAAGTTCAAAACCATACTCTCAGCGAGTAAAGTTGTGGCTACGGTCTTCTGGGACTCTAAAGGGGTTATTCTATTCGATGTCCTCCCTCGTGGTAAAACAATCAACTCTGAAGTGTAATGTGCTACTCTAAGGAAATTGAAGAAAGAAGTTCAGCATGTTCATAGCCACGAAAATGCAAAGAAACTTTTCCTTCTCCACGACAACACAAGACCTCGCACAAGCCTGCACACCCGACAGGAGCTCATAAAACTTCAGTGGACTGCTCTTCCTCATCCACCCTACAACCCGGATCTCATACCTTCTGACTTTTATCTGTTGGCTCAATGAAGGATGTACTCTGCAGGAAGCACTACATGGATGATGGGGAAGTTATCGATGCAGCACATTGGCTCCAACATCTACCATTCGACTTGTACCATGCAGGCATATAGGCCCTCACATTACGGTGGCGTAAGGCCGCAGCATTGAATGGAGATTATGTTGAAAAATAGGGTATTGTAGCAAAAGGATTGTTGAATAACATGGTATATTTGAATCCTCAATAAAACCAACCTGCTTTTAGAAAAAAAATATGTTGCATTATATATTGAACATCCTTCATAAATCTCTCCATTATTATTGGCTTTTCAGACTCTGGCAATGTGCTTTCCTCCTGGTGCTACGATAATTAGGTAATTAGGAACAGCCGTTTCCACCATACAAAGATTGAAGTTTCCTATTATGTAAGCATAGCAAGCAAGACTGTTTATGTACTTACCTGAGGGTGGGTTTGGTGAGCAACTCTGGGAACTCGGCAGCTACAGAATTCCTGGACTATCTAGGTGGTGTGCATATCAGAAGGATTTGAATGCCAGCACTTTAGCTATTGGACAGCTGCTTAGAACTAAAATAGGCCTTTGTTATCTCGTTTTGACTCAACATGTACGTTCCAAGGACTGTTGTAACTGGAGCAAACGTCTTTTGCCCTGGACAGACAGTGCAGGTGGTTCAGAGTGCTCTTTTCATATATGTACAGTACATTTTTTGACAGTATGGCTTCATGTTCTCAGAAACAAATAAGTCTTCAGCAGAAATTAACATGTCTCTCTCTCTCTCTAACCCATGTCTCATTTCTGTACAAGGTCGGGTATGAAGTGAGATGAAACTTTGTTGTGAGTTTTTATGATTTGATGCCCTTTCTGATATCAGTCTCATCAGAGGAGTTAATCAAATTAAATGAATGACATGATATATGATAGTAGGAAGGAAAAGGGGGAAACTTGGTGCCAGCATATAGCCTTCTCCTGTTGGGCACTAGTGGGTCTGCTCAAGGCTTAATGACCCCATGCGATGGACAAATCACGATCAAAAGCGTCATGCCTTCACTCCACATGATTACTGTGGAGAGGTTTATAATTGAATCCAGGCTTTTGACATGCAATCTAGTGATTAGAAATTGTATACCAATACCTCTTCTACTGTACCGGCCAACAGAAATTAGTGGCAATTAGAGAAACAGATGTGGGAATGAAACAGACGCAGCAATATTCTGTATATTTTTTGTGTGTGTTTCTGTTGTCACAAAGCTCATATTACTGGGAATTAAATGATGCTGTTTGGCAAGTAGTTAATGTAATTCAATTTTTCAAATATTATTATGTACACCAATTGACATGGAAACCCATTATTCTAAATCCATCTTTATAACAATAATTCCCTCTACAAGCCTTTTTTTTCCCCCTGTCTGTGTGGTATCGTTATATTGATACTTCACTGTATCGTGTTCATTTGCTATGATGTTTCTTATTAGGTGATCATATAAAAGCTGTCCTTGTTCTTGGCAGAAAACTCATTTCAGGCACCGAGTGAGTTGGCCGTGTGGTTAGGGGCGCACAACTGTGAGCTTGCATTCGGGAGATAGTGGGTTCGAACCCCCACTGTCGGCAGTCCTAAAGATGGTTTGGCATGGTTTACCATTTTCACACCAGGCAAAGACTAGGGAACAGATTTTTTGTGCTAAATACTCTAACCTAATTTTTTTTCCGTATGTAGTCAAAAACTGAAAAATATGTATTGAAATTATAAAAATATTTTGTTTCTGTATTACAAAAGTTCAAACATGTATTATTTAAAAAATCACTCAGTAGTTGAGACCGTGCTGTAGTGAACATTGAAGACTCGTTTTCCATCACAAACCGATGTGTAGGTTGTCTCAGAGAACAACGCACGATGTCAGGAGAAGGACCATTTTAATATCACAAGATCATAAGTCTTGCATATTTCATCAAAGGAATTTCTCTAAGATATAAATTCGCAATTTCACCAAAGTCCTCTTGCCCTTCTAAATGTCAGCAACTTTACGTACAATATGAAAACCATAACTTTTTAACGCACTTTTAAATTTTTTTAAAATAGCTTTTACTTTGAGGCTTTTGAGGGAAATAATTATTTTCTCAGTGCCATGCACTTTGTTAACTTTTTGCCCACCGCCTGTCTGCCATCTCTCATCTGACAAAATACACATCGCTGTTGTACGCTTTCTTTTGGTTCTGCACGGAACTTTGTAAAATCCAAATAATATTTGACAGACAGTCGAAAAATCGATTACTGTATTTAGATGGCAGTGTAGCTGTCAGCTATGTCCAGTCCACTTGCCCATGCCAAGGCTTGTGCGATAGTAAACAAACATGGCTAAACACATTACGACAGATGATGAAATTAGGTAAGTGTTCGAAGATCCTGACTTCATGAATGAATCAGAAGCTAGTGAATTGGACATAGTAAGCAACGGAGGTTATGATACAAATAGCGATAACAGTAACAGTGATAAAAAATATCATGGATAGAGAGGTAAGTGAAACAGATCATGTAGGCGATGCTGATGGCTGGCGCAGTTATAATTCAACAGATCCCGATTTCACGAAATCTCCCTTTACAGTGGTTTCAGGCTACAAACCACCACAAGGTATGAAACCAAAGACTGAATTAGAATTTTTTCAAGTGTTCATTACCAATCATCTCTTTAGTGAAATAACTCACTAACCCAATTGGTATGCTAGAAGTAAAAGAGATAAAATAAGTGTCGAATTCCAGGTCTCTCTGGAAAAATTGGACAATTATCACTGTAAAAGAAATTAAGTCATCTTTTGGAGTTATTTTGGATATGGCCATGTATCCTAGACCTATATTGCAGGATTATTTTTTGGAAGATCGGCTGGTTAGTTTTATACATTCTCGCATCTGGTTAAATTTAGGAAGGACTATTATCATGTAATTTTATATCGAGAATGTTATTTCTCTACCGGCACTGAAATATGTTTTTGTGGTGCATATGGTACGGTTAAGTTAGGTTAGATAACGCTATTTGAATAAGAAAACTGAAGTGTTTGCCACAAAATGCACCCTTTGGAATCATTAAATCGGATGTAAAATATATATTTTATTGACTAGGAGGATTAAAACAGTTTTGTACAATTTTGTATGAAGTTCAACCTCTGAAATCAATGCTGCACTGTGCCATATCTTGAGCTGTGTGAAGTTTTGTCTTAATTGGACGTAAAATATATAGTATTGACTAGGAGGATTAAAATAGTTTTGTACAATTTTGTAAGAAGTTCAACCGTCAATACGGATTTAACATGAGATTCATAGTCTGTAACAGGACATAATCTGTCTGTTGATGAGAGTACTGTTGGTTTCAGAGGTTGGATAATGTTCAAATGCTATAACCCACAGAAGTCCACAGAATAGGCTCTTAGAATATTTAACCTATGGACATCAAGTACAAAAGGGTCTGTCATGAGAGAATTATTTCTTCTCTCCGGCCATGGAAAGTTCAAGTGCTACTTCAAACGCTTCAAAATTAACATTGCAGGCAATCACTTGTGCGTTTGTGGATCTTCACAAACGGTGGACCATTTACTGTTCGACTGTGCCATGTTTGGAAGGACAAGATTCAAAATTGAGTGTCACCTGAACAGTTGTAATGTGGAACTGTCAAAGCCATTATACCATCTGCTTAGGAAATCCTGCTCCTACAGACAGTTCCTTAAGTTCATTCTCCACATCTTCAATAATTTAATTTCCTAATTTTGTGTCAAGGAACAATAATTTTAAAACAATCTTATTAAAACTATAACCCTAATACAGTAGAAGTCCGATATAATGAGTACGGTATACTGTATAACGAGAACCCCGTTATAACTGCAGTTTTTGTCTGTTCCTTCAAAATTCCTATATTAAACTGTGTATTATCCTTCGGTTACAGCGAGAACCCTATCACTGACGTGTCCGTTATTACAAGCGATTAAGTGTGCGCGATTTTTTTCCATTGCTGACATTTATGCACCCAGCGATTATATTGCATGCGATCATTTCTCGTCGACATTCAAAGGCGGTATTTTGTATTCCATAAGACCTATGTGTGTTGGTGCGACATAAAGCAAATAGCAAAAACAAAAGAAAAAACCTATTCAATACATAAATTGATTTTTGTCGTTAGAAAATAATTTTACTACAATACTACATTAACAGGGACATGTTTCGCTTGACTTCCGAGCATCCTCAGCCTTTATAACTTTTAAAGATAAAAATTTCATTGTTCCGTATTGAAATTATTGATGTTAAAAATTAAATAACTGGAGGTTCAACCTATTCAATACTCAAAAGAAAGAAACGTAGCAATCACATTTCTATTTAAATGGGACCGGTTTCGACCTTAGTCTAGGTCATCATCAGCCATAAAAAACATGTAAAATGTTTAAGAATGTTGGAGGTCAGTTTTTCACTGTTAGGCACAAAGACACGACATCACATTCTGTTCTGCACAAAGTCACAACATTAACAATCAACTTGCGAAGATCAAAAAGGCTTGAATTCGCAGACGAACAGATCTGTAGATGAAAGCCGCCAGCTCCCGGTGACTACGTGGCACACTCAAGGTCACGCGCTGCGGAACGCGGAACGCAGCGCGTGACCTTGAGTGTGCCACGTAGTCACCGGGAGCTGGCGGCTTTCATCTACAGATCTGTTCGTCTGCGAATTCAAGCCTTTTTGATCTTCGCAAGTTGATTGTTAATGTTGTGACTTTGTGCAGAACAGAATGTGATGTCGTGTCTTTGTGCCTAACAGTGAAAAACTGACCTCCAACATTCTTAAACATTTTACATGTTTTTTATGGCTGATGATGACCTAGACTAAGGTCGAAACCGGTCCCATTTAAATAGAAATGTGATTGCTACGTTTCTTTCTTTTGAGTATTGAATAGGTTGAACCTCCAGTTATTTAATTTTTAACATTTATAACTTTTCTCAAGATCAAGACGTAACGTTATTAACTTTACTTATAACTGATTTGTACTTAATTACAATCTTAAGTTGTGAAATACATTAACAGAAAGACATTTGAGAACACAATGAACAGATTAACATTTAAAATAACAGTGTTAAAATTGGAATAGACACACTGATGTCCAAAACATGGTAAATCCAAATAACAATGAAAAGATTTGGTTAAAATTCTCATGAACTTCTTCGTTTTTACTAACTCAGTTGTTAATAAGCTATCGTATTGTGCTGCTTCAAATTTGAGTCATAAACTGTGTTAAAATTCAGTAGTATCTGAGGCTTAAAAGTCCTAACGTACGTGTCGAAGTATTGGGAAATGTTCTACGTTTCGTGTTAATTTGATGCTTGCAATAATCTACTGATTGTGAACAGCTAGGTACATCTTGTTGGTTGATTCTCCAAACTAGTCTTGAATTGACAAGTTGACATGTTGCTTGGGAGTTGTTCTTTTAGGAGTTTGGTCAAAAGGGACTTCAAATCTTAGAAACTGGATGGTGATGTATTATCCTTTATGAGTGAATGAATGAATGAATGAATGAATACTGATCTGCATTTAGGGCAGTTGCCCAGGTGGCAGATTCCCTATCTGTTGCTTTCCCAGCCTTTTCCTAAATGATTTCAAAGAAATTGGAAATCCATTGAACGTCTCCCTTGGTAAGTTATTCCAATCCCTAACTCCCCTTCCTATAAATGAATATTTGCCCCAGTTTGTCCTCTTGAATTCCAACTTTATCTTCATATTGTGATCTTTCCTACTTTTATAAACGCCACTCAAACTTATTCGTCTACTGATGTCATTCCACGCCATCTCTCCGCTGACAGCTCGGAACGTACCACTTAGTCGAGCAGCTCTTCTTCTTTCTCTCAATTCTTCCCAACCCAAACTTTGCAACATTTTTGTAACACTACTCTTTTGTTGGAAATCACCCAGAACAAATCGAGCTGCTTTTCTTTGGATTTTTTCCAGTTCTTGAATCAGGTAATCCTGGTAAAGGTCCCATACACTGGAACCATACTCTAGTTGGGATCTTACCAGAGACTTATATGCCCTCTCCTTTACATCCTTACTACAACCCCTAAACACCCTCATAACCATGTGCAGAGAACTGTACCCTTTATCCGCAAAAAGCCTTACCTCCGATTCCACTGCTTTACATATATCATTTATATATATAAGAAAACATAAAGGTCCGATAATACTGCCTTGAGGAATTCCCCTCTTAATTATTACAGGGTCAGATAAAGCTTCACCTACTCTAATTCTCTGAGACCTCTTTTCTAGAAATATAGCAACCCATTCGGTCACTCTTTTGTCTAGTCCAATTGCACTCATTTTTGCCAGTAGTCTCCCATGATCCACCCTGTCAAATGCTTTAGACAGGTCAATCACGATACAGTCCATTTGACCTCCAGAATCCAAGATATCTGCTATATCTTGCTGGAATCCTACAACTTGAGCTTCAGTGGAATAACCTTTCCTAAAACCAAACTGCCTTCTATCGAACCAGTTATTAATTTCACAAACATGTCTAATATAATCAGAAAGAATGGTGCTGTAACAAAAGAATTTGCGTGAATATCTTTCTGTTAATGTATTTTACCACTTAATATTAAGATTATAAGCTATTATCAAGTAAATTTATAGCAAGAATGTTATTTCTCTACCGGCACTTGAAATATGTTTTCATGATGCATATAGTTCCGGTAAGTTAGGTAAGGTGATACTGTTTGAGTAAGAAAACAGAAACAATTGCCACAAAATGCGATTGGTCATCTTCAGTACCATATTGTTTCCTCACTATGTACACTTACGAGCTCTCTCCTCGACATTTGAAGGCGATGTCGGAATCTATTAATAATGCCTGTCGACTGCTGTTCTCTAAAAGAAAATTCAAAATGAAAGAGAATAACACGTTTTTGTAATAAATAACATGGCTGATAGCAGTTGTTAACCCGTTAGAAATAAAGGCTGAAATAAATTATCTCTTAATTTTTAATGTTATATACTGAAATTAAGTACACCTCAAGATATGGCAGAGTAGATCACTGATTCAGAGGATAGTTTATATTTTCTTGTGTCTAGTTAAATTTCGGAAAGGCTGTTCCTGTGTAATTTTGTAGTGAGGAGGTTATCATGTCTCTACATTACACTTGAAATACGTTTTCATTATACATATACCGTTAGGTTAGGTGACGCTGTTTGAAGAAGAAAACTGGAACGTTTGCCACAGACACCTCTGGAGTGATACTATAATTTTTTTCAGAATAAAATTAAACATACACTTTCACATGGAATCGGATTTTGAAAAATAACTTTCTAGCAAGCCATAGCGTAGATATCATCTGCAAAAACGCAAGTTTTGAACGAACTAATTGCCGTTTCATACCAATGTTAATATGTATGGGATTTTTCCTGACTTACGAAAAATCGGATATAACAACAATCCGTTATAGCGAGTAAATTTTTTGCCGTTATGAATTCTCGTTATAAGACTTCTACTGTATACTCATGTACAATAGGGTTCAAACTGTCAGGATATTTAATAAACAAATATTAGATTCTGCATTAGGACGTATTGTTGCTATTGAATATTACTTTGGATCACCTACAACTGCTGCCTTACCTCGTTCAGACTTGCTATTTTCTGCCAAAATAGTTCTCCATTTGAGTGACAAGCTGCAGAACTCTACTAGCAGGGCAAGTGGGTACCATGTGTCTTACTGATAGATACTACACAGTCTATGACTTGTCAAAGAAACTGTTGCATTTCAGGTATCACATTACAGGGACAATCATGGATTGCAGTGGTTTGTAAGAAAAACAGGTGGTATGAAAGTGAAAAGACATGCCATTGTGGCTTTCGAGAAAGAATATAATGATGACTTTGCTGTGGAAAGATAAGAGGTTCGTGGTAATGTTCATTATCTGGTGTAATGTAACAACACAAATTGTACAAAGAAAACTGAAGGAAAATATTGTTGAGGAAGTGGAAAAACCCCTTAACGAGAAAATTTAGTTTTTGGATAACCAGAAACAAAAACTTAACATTGTTGAGTTTTAATTTTGGCCAGCAGCTGCATCAAATAGAAGAATATTCTGCTTCAGTTTAGGATTGTATTCTATCTTTTTTTGAAAGACAATGAAACAAAAATTATGTAGCTGTAATCGGGATTCTTAGACAGATTCAATCAATCAATCAATCAATCAATACTGATCTCATTTAGGGCAGTCGCCCAGGTGGCAGATTCCCTATCTGTTGTTTTCCTAGCCTTTTCTTAAATGATTACAAAGAAATTGGAAATTTATTGAAAATCTCCCTTGGTAAGTTATTCCAATCCCTAACTCCCCTTCCTGTAAATGAATATTTGCCCTAATTTGTCCTCTTGAATTCCAACTTTATCTTCATATTGTGATCTTTCCTACTTTTAAAGACGCCACTCAAACTTATTTGTCTACTAATGTCATTCCACGCCATCTCTCCGCTGACAGCTCGGAACATACCACTTATTCAATACAAATGATATTTGCAAAGTTAGGACTTACATCCTATTAAACTAAGGTCTAAAGGGACATGTTTCGCCCTTTAAAAGGGCATCATCAGCCTTTCTACACTCATGCTAAAGGTAAAAATCAGGATCCTGATTGTCGATATAAGAAAAAGTATATAAAATCAGAATAAAAATTAGAATGAATATTATACAATATGTGCAATCATGAGTTCTTAAATGACAATTGACAATTAAAAATCATTTAAAATGTTTGCGAAGAAATAAGAGTTGGTATGGTAATTACATCAGCAATCTTAAAATGATCTTATAAAACTGTACAAACTAGGCCTTGACCAAATAAATAATAAGAAAGTCTATGGCTAAAGTTGCCGTATCAAGGTTCGTGAAATTCGGCTGGAAGCAACCTGATTTTAAATGGAGAGCAAATTAGAATCCAATGGCCACTCAAGACAAGATAAAACCTCTCTCGTTGAAAAGTCGTAATGAAACTGTGGTATGGCGCATGTAGATTATAAAGTTGTGTCCAATCAATCCATTAATTTCATATTTTACGAAGTGGGATCGCGGTCTCAGTATTTTTGTTGAAGGAGTTGTGAGAAGTTAACTAATAAGTGCCGCTGTACAGATTTTGTCAGCTCGTATACCGATGGTTAAATGGGAACATTCTTACGTGTTGGCTGTAGTTTTGAATGTGGATTGACTATTGAAGAAATATGGTGCAGAATCTGTAATGAAAAGGAGAATAAAAAGGTAAGAAGTTTAGAGGAAAAACGGTTAAATTAGGGGAATTGATATAAATTCAATTACGTTCTCGGTTTTTGCGGTATGAACTTGTTGCTTGTATGGTCTCGGAACGAGTGAGGTTTGAATGGTGTGTGTTGTATCTGTGTGGAACTGAGGGAGGGGGGTGTGATGGATGAACGAAAATAGGCGGAGCGTTGAGCTTGCGCGCTATTGGCTGTTGAAGATGGGGAGTTAAGGAAGAGGAGTGTAATGGAGAAGAGGAGGTGGACGGAGGGTTTAACCTACATGCCGTTGGCTGTGGAACATTAGCAGGGGCGGGGACGGAGGGAGTTACTTTTAAGGGGAAGTTGGAATCTTTATTGGAAGTTAGTTTGAGGTTTTTAAGGATTTTATTTAAATTTGGATTTAAAGATTGTAATAAATTGAGTAAAGTCTCGTATAGGGGATTTTTTATTTCGACGGGATCATTGAGATTTAGGTCTTTGTTGTAATGTTGATCCAGATATATGTAAATGTTTTCTAATTCATTCATTAATTTTCCTTTATCTACTATTTTAATGATTGTTAGGTCCTGTTCGATAGTTGTGAAATGATGACCTGTATCTTTCATATGTGAACTCATGGCTGAAAATTTATTATGTCTATTGGCATTATAGTGTTCCTGGTATCTAGTAAGGAAGCTCCGGCCTGTTTGCCCTATGTATGATTTTTCACATTGCGTGCATTTGAGCTTGTATATGCCTGAGTTTGAATAAATACTATTGTTCATGTTGAGTGTATTGTGGTTGAAAAATAGGCTGTGATTGTGAACTCATGATTGCACATATTGTATAATATTCATTCTAATTTTTATTCTCATTTTATATACTTTTTCTTATATCGACAATCAGGATCCTGATTTTTACCTTAAGCATGAGTGTAAAAAGGCTGATGATGCCCTTTTAAAGGGCGAAACATGTCCCTTTAGACCTTAGTTTAATAGGATGTAAGTCCTAACTTTGCAAATATCATTTGTATTGAATAGGTTGACTAATAAAATTTTAATAATCTTAAATTGATGTAAATTTTCAATACGGACCAAATATGAAGTTTGTAACATGTAACATACCACTTAGTCGAGCAGCTCGTCTTCTTTCTCCCAATTCTTCCCAGCCCAAACTTTGCAACATTTCTGTAATGCTACTCTTTTGTCGGAAATCACCCAGAAAAAATCGAGCTGCTTTTCGTTGGATTTTTCCCAGTTCTTGAATCAGGTAATCCTGGTGAGGGTCCCATACACTGGAACCATACTCTAGTTGAGGTCTTACCAGAGACTTATATGCCCTCTCCTTTACATCCTTACTACAACCCCTAAACACCCTCATAACCATGTGCAGAGATCTGTACCCTTTATATACAATCCCATTTATGTGATTACCCCAATGAAGATCTTTCCTTATATTAACACCTAGATACTTACAATGATCCTCAAATGGAACTTTTACTCCAACGCAGAAATTAAAACTGAGAGGACTTTTCCTATTTGTGAAACTCACAACCTGACTTTTAACCCCATTTATCAACATACCATTGCCTGCTATCCATCTCACAACATTATCGAGGTCACGGAGTTGCTCACAATCTTGTAACTTACTTATCTTATCTCTGATTCCACTTCTTTATTCATATATATGTATAGAGTAATAAATATGTATAAAATATGTATGTATAAAAGATTCATAATTTCATTTTAATTTGTATTCTCGATGATGTTACCTGAAGATGATTCAAACAAGGCTTGAAACTTGTACTAATTAAAAACTATTTATTGCAACTGAGTAGTTGACTATAGTTTGGAATAGGTGGACGTATGTTGAACAGAGTTTCCTTCATAGAAATGTTTTTTCTCATAAATTGTAAGTCAATATGGAACACAAAATCAAATTAATTTATTGAAATTAGGGCATATGGCTGTTGATGGTGATACGTTTGTCGGATGGAGATGTTAAGCGTTGAGACACCTTGGCTCTATTCGACAGGAGGAGGCTATGTGCCGGCAACGTGTTTCACCCTCTCTCTTCCTACTATCATATATCACATCATTCATTTCATTTCATTGACCCTGTCGTAAAGTTGTCAGGAAGGGCAAACAGTTGTAAAAAATATCGCTCCAAAGATTCAACATCTCACTTAATATCTGACCCTGCAGATAAACGGGATAAGGGTTTGACATATTGGTTCATTATTAAATTATTAATTGTTGTACAGAGACAGCCACAAGAGAATGCTTATGATATGAGGATAGAATATTATTATTTTATCCTTCATTGACTAAGGCTGCAGCCAAAAATTTTGGATCTTTATCTTTCTTTTGTGTGTACTCTATCCATGCGTTCTTACACAGTAAGTCACTGCTTTCCACCTGTTTTGTATACATATATTTCACTCCTCTTAGCTCTTTTACTTGAACATTTAAAATTCAAATAAATTATTCTCAATCAGGTATTTGCAACTGCCACATGGACCCTCCCAATGTTATGGCCTTTTGATGCTACAGAGAGGGAAGTGGAAAATAAAATGAGTGTCTCAAAATTGTTCCGAATACATTCAGATTTAAAGTCTAACTGGGACCAGCACGTCAAATGATTGTACGACGGCTGTAAATAAAGTAGGGGCAACGTAGTCAGACACTCGGAGGAGATGAGGCATGCGCAAACAGGATATGGGAGCGGTCAGGTGGCACTGTTTTTTTATATGTAGTGTGCGTTTGATGGGCATCCAGTTGGGAGTATTGTTGCTGTGTGGCGTTGAAGTGAAGAGAGTTGATTTCACCACTCTAAAACATGTTTTCAAAAGATGATCAGAGTTCGTGGATTAAAATCAAGGTTGCCTGTGGCAAAAATGTATCTGTGTTTTGTGCGGGTTGGAATGGGGCTGCGGATTTGCACTGCACAGTTAGGCCGTCCCCTCCTCAAGATCAGATAAACATCGTGAATGGTCTCGTACCCCCCTGTGGGTGGGGGACGCAGATGCAGAATACACTCACGGTATCCCCTGCCTGTCGTAAGAAGGGACTAAAAGGGGTGACGAAATTAGAACCATGAGATTACTTGTGATTAGTACCATTACGTGAGGAACATCATGGTTGATGTTACTTGCGATTAGTACCACCATGTAATGAACACCATGAGTCTACGTTACCTAGGAGCAGTACCATTATGTGAGGAACATCATGGTTCAGGGCGTTGCCTATGGTTAGTACGTGTATATTCCACCAAGGCGGAGGGGCGGGCACTCGGCTGTGCGGACTAATGTCCATGCTTATTTGTTCATTTATTTCGGAAACCAAAACATTGAGAAGCCGAATTACAGAGTTCCGCAATGAAAAAAAAATTACAATGGAGTAGCACATAGCAGACATTTAAAAAAGTGGAAGAACAATGAGGAAAAAAAATCTAATGATAAAAATAGAGAAAAAAATTAAAAACTAACAAAATAACTGTAGAGACACCAATTAAGAACAAAGCATGAAGGCAAAAGAAACAACGAGGAAATTTAAAGATTGAACGTAAAACGAAGAGAAGAACTTATAGCTAGGCACACTAAGATAAATACAGATATAACACATAAGTAACGGTATAGTACATTAAAAAATACATAAATATTACATTATGTACAAAAGAGGGGACAGCAATGCGAAGAGGAAAAAGGAATATGAAGAAAATGAACTAGGTTAAGTTACGGAAGAATCTATTAAAGGAGGCATACGAAGAAAAACCGTCCAAGTTCCTGTCAGAAGATAAAGAGTTAAGGATGGTTGGTATGCGGATAAATAAAGTTCTCTGAATGAGAGAGAGGCGGGAATACGGAATATGAAGGGGTGGATTAATCCTGGTTTTGCGAGTTGGAACATGTGGCGAAAAGAAGGATGCAGGTTCAGGAGAACGAAATAAACTGTTAACAGCGTTATATAGGAATCTAAGGTCAGTTACTTTCCTGAGACTAGATAACGGGTGAAGGTTTAACTTATCCAGTATCTGATAACTGCTCAAGTTTCGACAATTGGTTACTCTGGCTCTAACAATAGCACAGAAAAATGTCTGCACGCGGTCAATGTGATTCAGAATAGTGGGTGAAAAGGTAAACCAAATGGGAGACGCGAATTCAATAATTGGTAGGATGCATGATACATAGCAGGCTCTGAGGGTGTGGATATCGGTGATGTCAGAAATTTATACATCAAACCAAGAAGTGACATTGCTCGTGAGGTTATCTTTTGTATGTGGGGGACAAATCAATTTACTGTCAAGCAACACTCCTAAGTCATTTTGTTCTGTTAAGAGTTGGGAACAGGTTACCAAGGAGGGAGTATTTACTAAGAATAGGGGATTTACGAAGCGTGATCGAAATAGAGACACTTGGTAGGATTAGGCTTAAGACGCCATGTGAAGAGCCATTCAGAGTGTGAGTTAAGCCTGCTCTGTAAGGAGTTTTATGTCTGATAAAGAATCGATTTGTTTGAATATTCTACAGTCATCAGCAAATAGTAGAATTGTATACGATACGGAGGATATAGTATTAATGAGATCGTCAATAAATAGGACAAAAAGAAGGGGACCTAGGACACTGCCCTGTGGGATGCCAGAATGTACCATAACAAGAGTCGAACTGAACCCATCAAGAACCACGCGCTGTTTTTTGGTATTGAAGAAGCTCTCCAGGAGAGTTAGGAAGCGACCATGTATATTAAAACATTCTGAAAGTTTATAGGAAAGAAGTGCATGGTCTACAGTATCAAAAGCCTTTGCAATATCAATGCAGCACACGTCCAGCTGAGAACCGGCATTAAGAGCAGATGTTGCATGATTGAGAAGAACAGCTAGATTATTTAGGCAGGAGCTACCAGGAAGAAAACCATACTGCTGGGACGATATATAAGGAAGGGTAAAAGAAAGAAGACACTGGTGGACAATCTTTTCACAGATGAGAGATAGGTTGGTAATATACAAATTGGGTGATAGTTTCTGATCTCAGACCTCTTTCCACTTTTAAAAACCGGAGCGATGTTAGCAATTTTCCAGTCGTCAGAAAAGTAGCTGGCTAAGAAACAACAGTTAAATATAACAGCAATAGGATGGGCCAGAATTCGTAGCGGTATTCTTAAGGAAGACAGGTCTGAGGCCATCGGGACCAGTAGGTTTATTTTCTGGTAGGGAGGAAAGTAAAGATAGACTTCTGACTCAGAGGTGGAAAGATTGCTGAGACTATGAGAAGGAACAGAATCAATACACGGAAAATCTGGGAACTGAACAGGTGCAACAAAATTAGATGCAAAGTAATTGTTGAAAATTTCCGGTCTATTACTACCACTGGCTAAATTATCACCCCAAGTCCCAGAGTCTGGCAGACGCTTTGTATTTTTCCTGCTGTTTATCAGAGACCAGAATCGTTTGCTATTACTTCTCACTTCTAGGCAGGCAGAGTTTATTTAGTCCAGGTAATCCCGTTTTCGAAGCTGTTTATGGTGTTTGCGAAGGTCAGAAAAAGTTTTATAGCTGGCTTTAGAAGGCGACCTTTTCCAGTCTTTCTTTTTATTAATTTCTGCTATTTTGGTGTCACTTTTCTTCCATGGTGGGCATCTGGCAGATGATTTACGAGTGGGAACAAGGTCACGGATCACAGCACGAGTCCAGTCATAGAACAAGTCCACTTCACCCACTTGCAGCAAGTGCCATGGTAGAAGAGAGAGGGTTGATTGACAGCCTGCCAATCAACCTTTCGCCACATGGGTACACAGTTTCTGGTATAGGGTCGATGACATTTTGGGGGGGTAGGGAGTCTGTTGCCCCTACAGACTTGTGGTTCGATTTTAAAATATTTCGTCCCACAGAAATAACTGAAGGCTCAACAGAGCAGAGCAGGTAGGCAAGGAGACTATCCCCACAGGTGTTCTCGCGGACGTACTGTTGGAGGCCTAGGCCCGTAATATAATGGTCGAGGTACCACTTGTTGAGGCTATTAGAAGGGAAACCTTGTGCAGGAGAATTCAAAGATATAGAGAGGTTGAAGTCACCCAGTATAATTACATTAGGATTCAGATTAATGGCTTTCGTTACAGAAGAGAGAACATTTTCAGAATAATTGAGGGTTGATCGAAGTTGTCTGTAAAAACTAGCAAATAGATATTTGGAATGCTGAAATTTCACTTCTACCCAGACGGCTTCACAGTCACTACTTAAATCAGTACATAGTTTAGCGTGCCATTTGGATTTAACGGCCAGGAGAAACCCCCGCCCAGAGATCCACGGTCCGTTCTGAAAATGGAAAACTCTTTGGAAAGAGGGATTTCTGTGTCTGAAACAACGTCAAATAACCAACTTTCAGAAAAGGCGACAATGTCGAAAGAAGATAGTTCTTGTAGGTAGAGCTCACAGTCAGTAATTTTATTTTTAAGAGAGCAGATATTCTGATGGTAAACTGAAAAACGCACTATCCGCCGCGGGTCCCGGATTTATCTCCATATCACCAGCTGACAGTAAGAATGTCAATAATAAACTTAAAGTAGACAGAGTAGAAAACCGAGATAATTTACTGGAGGCTGGAATCGAAGCCGGTGCTAACAAAAATGCAAAGGAGGTTTGTAGTCGGCAGTGAAGGAAAATGAAACTCACGAACAGCAGTCAACCAGTTTCCAACCTGAGGTATATTCCATCATGAGACGGTGAGTCATATGTTCCCGGCAGGGGAGGCTTGGGCACGCCAGCAGCCTCCGTAGCATGGGTTAAAAACAAAGCCGTTTAAATTGTACAGACTTATTTCCGAGCACTTCACAACACATGGAATCACTGCCTGGATCATCTACATGAACATCACTATATTCTTTTGTACACACTATTTGTTTTGACACCAAAACTCCTCAAAGAACACAGAGGAAAAACACACAGTTACTCTCACTCGCCTTCTTGTGCCGTACACTGTGCTGGAATGTGTCGGTTCCCCTGTGTTCAGAATGGGTCTACGTTACCTGAGAGTAGTACCACTATATGAAGAAAACTACAGGTCTACGTTGCCTCTGATTAGTACCACTATGTGAGGAACACCACGGGTTTGGCTCTTGCCTGTGTGAGGAACACCATGGTTCTGCGTTGCCTCTGATTTGTACCATTATGTGAGGAACACCATGGGTCTGTGTTGCCTATGGGTAGTACCATAATGTGTGATACGCCAATGGGTTTTCATGGTCTTTGATTAGTACCACAAGGTGAGCGGCGCCACGAATATACGTGCCTGTGATTAGTTCCACTATGTGAGGAAAACCAAGGGAATACCAGCACCCGTGATTAATCCCACTATGTGAGCAACACCATGGGTCTGCATTGCTGGCGAGTGGTGCCCTTATGTGAGGAACACCATGGGTCTGTGTTGCCTCCGAGTTATGCCATTATGTGTGACATACCATGGGTCTACGTTACCTGTGATTAGTACCACTATAGGAATAACATCATGGTTCTGCTTTACCAGTGATTAGTACCATGAGGGGCTGGAGACCTGGATTTTGGACCCCCTTTTTATAACAAGCATCATTTCAGAAAACAAGGCATTGTGAATTGGATCCACTGATTGTTTTGGATTCAGTGTCATTTTTTCATCATCATTTGTTTTATATCTAGTCAGTGGATACATTTTGAAGTTTCAATTATCGTTTCATTTCGTTGCACCTTGTACCATTAGGGGCCTTTAAACAACAACATCAGTTATCATCACCACCACCATGAATGGTCTCGTTTGCATGGACTATCGATAGACTGTCTGGGAATTACCCGTAGAGGCGTCTCTTCTCCGCACAGTAGGGCGCTCCATCGCTGTCATCAACAGAGAATGCTTTGCCCAAGGCTTCCCGACATTTGACAAAAGATAATAGATTTTGCTGGTGACTACACTGAAGGAATGCAATGCAATTTTACTTAATCATTCAATAAATATTTGCATTCCATCAGTATTGCCATTACTTTATTTATAACCCTCTTACAAAGTAGAAATTGTAATCGCTGCAAGAAGATAACACAAGAGAAAAGTTTATGAATATGGTAACATGAATCTTGCTCAAAGGATGGTTTTATGAACAATTTTTATTACTCTGAAGGGATGGACAGTACACTAGACCTTTTTCTCATTGACAAGTCTCTGCCTCTACAAGAGGAAATTCCGGTCACTACTTTGTTGCTTGCTCCAGATAGGTTATGAGATCGATTCGTTCTTGCTCCTTCTTTATTCCAGCAAACACCATCTTTGTTCCAGGGATGAACTTCTTAGGGTTTTCCAGATACGTAAATAACGTGTCTCTATTCCATACAACTCCTGAAACAATTTGCATGAGTAATTGAACGTTAGGACCTAAGCAGGTTTGTACAATGTCAAAACATATTCAAGTGACTATTTTCAGACAGAATATCCTGCAAAGTCTAACCATGTTTAACTTATTTTATTTCCAGGCAAATACAAAAATGAGACAATTCAGAAGCCCAAACAATACTAGTTTCCCTAATTACAAATACATTCCGGAACAGACACCGTAGCAACACAGGACTTCTGCAGAATTTGCACATGCAGTAAGTACAGAGAAATGACAATAAATTTAGTCCCAAAACAAGGACATGTTTGATAATATTGGCAATCTGAATGACAAGGTGTGAGCAAGGATAAATGCAACTTGAATGCTGTGGCGAGATATCACTGATGTACTCTGTAAATGTCAAACTTCATTCCATCTTAAATCCAAGATATACCACTCTGTAATCTACCCAGTCATGCTGTATGGATGACAGTTGGCAGCAATGAAGAGTGTAGACCACTACCTCCATGTCATGGAGAGGCAGATGCTTCTATGGATGATTGGAATTGTGGAACTGCACCACATCTGCAACAACACAATTAGGTGGCAATGGGTGTCACACCAATTTATTAAAAATGCATGAAAATCACCGGTACAACAATTAATCTTGATGTCAATGGTTGATGCCGATGCGGAAGACCTAAGCAGTGAAATAGTGAAATATCGTATGGCTTTTAGTGCCGGGATATCGCAGTGATGGCTGGATAAGATTAAACCTGAGGTAAAATGCAGTAACATACACCCAGCTGATGATTTTGATGGATCAAAATAGCCTTGTGCAATCCAAAAATAAGGCCATCAACATGAGGGGCAGTAGGCCTATTAGGAGGAGTATTTGCTTTAATGTACAATTTACAGGCTTTCTGCTAAGAGAAGAATACTTTAATTTTGCAATAAATTTATACCAAAAATAAAAGTAATTGAAATATTTTAAAAGAAATGAATGATTTTTCATGCATTGTTCAGATAACTTAGAAGATTTTGGCAAAAATTGTTCCTCTTAACTCCCTGTAATTCAAGATTTTTGTGAATGATACGTTAGCATTTTATTGTATGATACCGAGTGGAGTGGCCGCCCCATGTGTGATGGAGCCTATTGTATTCACAAAGATGCACACAGGAGATGCTGTCAATTGTGTACACTGTTTTATTTACAAATTATATACACATTACACACACACTAATGAACTGCCATCTTGAACTGACTCGAAGAAGAAGGCTTCTAGAAAAGTACGAAACAACATGCTTTCTCGTATCTTCTGGAGTCTCCAATAACCTATGTACAAATGGATAGAACATTCTCTAAAACAAAAGTGACAAAGGTGCATTGTTCTGGAAACTTACCCTGTGTTGCAAAACATTACGTTGGATTTATACATCATATTTACAGGTAATAATAAATTATATACTATTAATTACATGTTCTTACATTAAATAAAGTCGTATTAATAAACATACGCCAGATGTATCGTAACATAACCTCACATGTTTTGTTACATAACACAGATCATACAACACACAAATAATAAATGATACGGTACAACCACGATTTATACCAAATAAAGTCCATACATAACTATGTAAATAATAATGATAATAATAATAATAATAATAATAATAATAATAATAGACGTAAACAACTTCATAGCCACACCTCACAAGACATAATAATACCTACTAAACGAGCTTGATATTTCCACTATTTACCCAAGGGTTTTGAGAAATGTATCCAAGTTATACTAGTCCATTACACTTGCATCAATATCCCCCATGTCCGACTCGTTGGCTGAATGGTTAGCGTACTGGCCTTCGGTTCAGAGGGTCTCGGGTTCGATTCCCGGCTGGGTCGGGGATTTTAGTCTTCATTGGTTAATTCCAATGGCCCGGTGGCTGGTTGTTTGTGCTGTCTCCAACATCCCTGCAAATCAAACACCACACATAACACTATCCTCCACCACAATAACACGCAGTTACCTACACATGGTAGATGCCTGCCACCCTCATCGGAGGGTCTGCACTCGGCTAGAAATAGCCACATGAAATTAAATAAGAAAAAAAATCCCCCATATAACTTGAAACAGTTTCAACAGTCTATCACACTCGTCGACTTTGCCTTAGTTGTAGAGTATATCTTCTCTCTACCTCGACGTCGCTGGATGTGCTCTCCTCCGCTTGACCGGATCGTGCCGTGTCGGGGGTCAAGTCACCTCACTGTCAGCCTCCTACTCAGTGGCAATCGATGCATCCTCCTCCTGACCTGATTGTGCCATGTCATCAGTAGCCTCTCCTCCAGGTGGACCCATGGCAGTACCAGGCTTACTCTGTATGCGCAGCAGTTGGGTGACTCGCTGCAATTCTGATGTGTGAACCTTGACAGGAGGATTGATCTTTAGTAAGTAGACACCATGGCCCAGCCGCTTATCGACCTCGACAGGACCAACCCACTTAGGTGTGAGACCTGCGTAAAACCCTCCAATCTTATTACTAACTGGGTGGTTATGTCGCAGTACTTGTTGGCCTGGAAGGAATATCTGGGTCTCTTCAACATCGTGAGCCTTGGCCTGGGTAAGGAATCTCTTGTCGGTCAAAGCTGCTTTTCCTTGATGTCCTGCTGCTTATGTTGCCACTCTGCTAGGGAAACAGCTGCATCATCTTGACCAAAAGTGGGTGGTGGACTAATCTCCCAATCCCTGGTGCTGTATAGCTGTTGACCAAGGAACAGCTGCGCTGGGGAATAGCCAGTAACATGGTTAATGCATCGTCGCAGGGCAAAGAGTGACTGCGGTATCTGACGGTCCCACAATTGATGTTCCTTGTCTATTAGGTGGAGCTGTAGCATCCGTTTTAGCTCCTGGTTCCGTCGTTCCGTTGGATTGGCCCTTGGGTTGTAGATAGGGGTGGTCCAGACTCCACACCCCATTCAGTCATCATTTGCTGCCACTTCCTTGATGTGAACTGACTCGTGTTGTCTGACAGAATGCACCGTGGATAACTGTAGCAGCTGAATACCTCATCCTGTAGAAGACTGGTAATGCGTCCCGTCGTGGCTTCGTGGAAAGGCTTCAATCCATCTTGTGAAGAGGTCGGTGATCATTAGGAGTCCTGTTTTACCCCTTGGTGTTCTAGGGTAAGGGCCCATCAAGTACAAGGCTATGACCTCCCCAGGGGGCTGCGGCCGTCTTCCTCGCTGACTGGAATCTGCCTTCTTGTTGCTTACCTTGGTGCAGGCACAGATGTAGCACCCTTTTACATAGTCAAGGATGTCTTTCCGCATTTTGACCCAGAAGAATCTTCGTCGGATAGACTGATATGTCCCTTCACCTCCTGGATGTCCAGCTTCATTGCTGTCGTGGAACTTCTCGATGATGTCCGTCGTGTGCTGTCTATGGATCACCACTACTGCAGGCGTGTCGGAGAGGTGAGATCTATATATCAAGAGTCCTCCGTCAACCCGGAAGTTCTTGTAGCACACCTTGAATTCCCTCGGGACGAATCGACTATCAGTGTTCTATCTCCTAATCCACTGCGTCATGGTCCTACAGGGCTCGTCTTGTTCTTGCCATTGCTTGATTGCTCCCAGATCAAATTCCTTCTTGATGATCATAAGGATAGGTTCATTGGGTTCACTTTGGTGATTTTGTGGAAACTCCCTCTCAACAATGGTGCTCTGAACTTCAGGTTTCATTGCCGGGTGCCTAGAAGATGCCTTGCCTTGAAGATTACAAGATATTAGAATCATTCCGTATTATTATTATTATTGTACCGGGAGGTACAACTCATCCCTGTGCATTTGAATGAAGCACCATCAAGAACGTTATCTAACATACAAAACTTGAAAACAACTATTTCAAGAAGTTAGGACTTTGCTCCATAGATGTCTCTATTAAAGAACTGATGTCATGCACTCTGGTGCAAAGTGGAATAACTAGAAATTTAAAGAAGTTTTGTGTTCACAGGTTTTCTGAACTGAATTGACTTTCCTTATTTTTGATACTTCAAGGTTTGCAACACTTCTTACTCATCCTGCCAGCTTGGGAGTCTGACCAATCACAAATTTTGTGTATTTATTTTTCGGCCAATCATAAATTTTGTGTATTTATTTTTCAGCCAATCAAACGTTTCTTGTAACTATTTTATTGTCCAACAAAAATGAGAGGATGTGTCCGGATTTAGTCCAGAGCCTTCTCGTACCTTCCTCTCGGGTATAAAAGCTGACACATTTTCGAGCTAACTTGTCTTATTGATTGTCGGTTTACTGAGTGTGTGTGTGTTAAGAGAGGAGGCGTGGGGTCCTCATACTTCGGCAGGCAGAACATTAACTAGTTATATCCTCAAGCTGACCCGAGGGGAAGGTTCCCTATCTTTAGTAATGTAACCGTAAATTTTCTAAGATGTAAAACTTTCTTTCTTCTCATGTAAAAGGTAAGTTAGTCAAAAGTACTTAACTGAAAACCGGTGATAGAGTGTGCGTTACCCTCTCGAATTCCCCTTCAATTAATCTTGAGGTGACTACGATTTTGTAACCGTTTTTCACTTGTAAATTGTAAATTAACTTGTCCACCTAGTCACCTCAGTAGTTTGGGATTAGCCTCTGCATCATTGGGCCGCAAGCCCAAGTAGGGTTTTAACCTTTGATTTCAAGGAGCGCAAGTGTACGTCTTCATACATTTTTGAGTTTGGACCCATAATTTAACCTGTTCTATTTCATGAAGGCCCAGTAGTGTGGGTACTCGATACCTCTGTATTATTTCTTAAAATTCAACTGCTACAGTCTTGTCAAATGTAGGCTGTGCCTAGAGAGGCCTGAAAATGTAATTTTATTGAGAAAAGACACTCTTTCCTGTCTTGTAATAGTTAATGGTTGCCTTGAATAGGCTGTAAGGGTTTGGGATTGTAGTCTCCTGGGTAGAATTGTAGAGCATTGAGGCTCTTTTCTTGTAATGTAATAGATATTTGTGTAATAATGAGTGGTGCCTTTGTAAGGCACTAACTTGTAACTGCTGGAGCAAAGTGCTCTTGAAAATTGTGATTTGAATATCCTGTAAAAGAAATTGGGTGATTAGTCTCCTGGTCCATGTGTCTGAACGCTAGATTAGTGATGTAGCAACATCTGTAAATAGGGAGCTCAAATTGTAACAAACCTTTTCTAGGTTTTCTCTTTTTCTACTCTGTACCTCAAATCTGTTGTTTCTTCTCTTGTTGTTTGTTAAAATTTAACATCTGAAAATAAATATAACCTTTATTTTAAAGTTTTCAATTAATCTTTGACTTTCGTAGATAGACCTATTTAGGCCCGCACCTTCTGTCACCTCTGCGTTCCACAGAATACCCCAGAACAATTATTATTATTAACAAATACATCGCAAATGGGAAATATCCCAGTGGCAATAAGGGTTGGGCAGACAACAACAGTCAGTTGTTCGGGAACATTAGGAGCTTGAGATGGAGTGTTTCGGTACAGTGTGCCGGCACACGGCACTGTAACTGCGCAGTAGAGGGAACTTTGCGAGGCAACATGACATGCTCCGCTTCAGCAGGAATGTGCTGCTGTACCAGACATACTGTGTGTAGTTAGGGCCAGCGTAAAGCTGCACGGAACGTGAAGGAACAGTCGAAACACCGAAATTCGCGCCATATAACAACGTTTAAAAGCTGCTTTTAGGTGAAGATTTTTCCGGTCAATATGAAATACACATAACATGGTTACAATGGCAGTACAGGTGTTTAAAAGTAACTAATCCAAGAATATTTTCATCAATTGAATGTATCAGCCTATATTGTGAGCAATTAGGTCCAGGATAAAACTTCATGGCACATGAAAAAGCAGTCGGAACTCTGAAATAGGCACCCAGAAAATCATGTCTAAATGTTATTTTTAGGATAAGAATGTTTTCATTCATTCTGAAATACACCTGTCACAATTACACTGGCAGTAGGTGTGTTTACAAATGTCACAATGTTATTCACACCAATTAAAAACATACTCGCACAGTTGAAGAAACATTCGTCAGTACTCTATTTACGTACATAATATGCAAGGGGAACACAAAAATAAAAAATAATCCATACAAGCAAAACACAAAGATAAAAATTAAACACTATATACAAGCAGAACAGGAGATTAAAAATAAAACTAGGCCTATACAGGCGGAACATGAAAATAAAAACTGTAGGATGTTTAAGTTTCAAATGTCTCGTCATTGTGCTGGTTGAAGATTCCTTTGCAGACAAAATAGAAGAACATAAATTTCATGTTTCTCTGTCCGGTTTTATTCTAGTAAAAAAGTCGTAAACAGGACTCCGGTGCGACATTACTCACAGTTTACTGTTTTCGTACGGTATATATTACTAGGCTTCAATGAAAACACTCGTACAAAACAGAACGCATTAAATTATCCGCATGTACTGAAGGCCAGTTGCCGGTGCAATGGAACTCACAGAACAAAGAGGATACGACGGAACATTCCAGCACATGGCGGCACACTGCCGGGGTTGACAGTCAGCTAGTAGGCGAAGGGCAGTGCACATTGGCACTTCTGACGGAACAGCGAGTCGCTGTCTTGGTCTCGCTTGAGAATGTTTTGGAACAACTGATGCTCCGCGTTCCGGACCAGCGGAACATAACTATGCACCGGCACAGTGTGCCGAAACAGGGACATAGTGCCCAACCCTAGTGGCAATGGTCACTTACAGCAGTATAATAACAAAGTAAGGTTAACATAATTATCCAACAAAAACCAACAAACGAACAAACAAACAACAAGAGTACAACAAGCAATTCCATGGAAAGAAAATATTACATGAAAATACTACTAGTTTAACATTCTAAATCCAGCATCATCATATACAAATTCACACACAACTTAAGTATTTCCAGTGCTTAACATTATGGCTTACAATACTACAGGTTGAGCTTAATACTAGCTTAACATTATAAGTTATAATAAAGTGAAATTAAACCATAATTACCATAAAACAACAACAACAAGAGTACAACAAGCAATTCCATGGAAAGAAGATATGACAAGAAATACTTCTAGTTTAACTTTCTATATCCAGCATCATTATATACAAATTTGCACACAACTTAAGTATTTTCAATACTTAACACTACAGCTTACAATACTATAGGTTGAACTTACTACTAGCTTAACACTACCGGTGATAATAAAGTTAAAAACATAAGTACCCAACACCTACAACACGAGTATAAAAACCAATGCCATGGAAAATATATTAAGAGAAATACTACTAGTTTAACATTCTAAATCCAGCATTATAGTTTCATACAAAACTTAATTATTTCCACTACTTAACACGACGGCTTACTGTACTATAGGTTGAGCCCTTTAAAAAAAATACTATTTGTTCGGGGCGTCGACCTAGAAAGATCTTTTGCCCCTACTTGCACCATATACGAGGAACCTGCATGTATTTTGTAACTGGCGGAAGTGTAAAGTGTTGAACGTGAGGTTCCCACCTGTTTGTACCAGCAATCATTCTAGCTACTTTCATGTCTGTTACTTCTAACTTATGAATAAGATATCCTGAGTCCACCCAGCTTTCGCTCCCGTAAAGCAAAGTTGGTCTGAAAACAGACCGATGTAAAGATAGTTTCGTCTGGGAGCTGACTTCCTTCTTACAGAATACTGCTGATCGCAACTGCGAGCTCACTGCATTAGCTTTACCACACCTTGATTCAATCTCACTTACTATATTACCATCCTGGGAGAACACACAACCTAAATACTTGAAATTATCGACCTGTTGTAGCCAGGCCCCGATTTCAAGTAGTTAGCGCCCTGGGCAAACAATCTTTAGCCCCCCCACCCTCCCCCGCGCTCGCTTTTCTGTTATTCTAAAAAATAATTGTTTACAAATTAAAGATTACGGTTTTCAAGATTATGAGTTTTAAAACAATATCAAAGGAAACATTATGTAACTAACACCACTTGAGTTAAAATCATGAAACTTCGCACACTGATTTAAACTACATTGTTTTTAGCCATAAACATTAATCAGTTAATTTACATAAAATGATTTGAAAAAATTTCCATACAGAAAACTTTCCAAGTTGACTCTAAATACAATAAACAATCTCTTAAAACAAAGTCTCCATTAGGAAGAGTTCTCTTAAACATGTTTTGGGACAATGTTCTTTTACCATCATTGTAAGTTCGCAAAGATTTTGAAAAATCCACCATTATGCTTTTGTTTTGGACAAAGTTTAATAATATTCTCAACTACTGAATTTAACTTGACATTCCAAGTAGCAGGATCAACCATAGAAGATGAATTACGTAAGGTTTGTGAAATAGTTCCAAACGTCTGCTGGACAACTTCAGGCTGATCGTTCATTTCAATACTAACAAAGGGCTATTCAGTCTGTATACCTAGGCAATGTAAATCTTTCTTTCTTTCTTAATCTGCCTTCCCTCCAGGGTTGGTTTTCCCTCGGACTCCCACCTCTACCGCCTCAAGACCAGTGTCCTGGAGCTTCAGACCCTGGGTCGGGGGATACAACTGGAGAGGATGACCAGTACCTTGCCCAGGCGGCCTCACCTTCTATGCTGAACAGGGGCCTTGCGGGGCGATGGGAAATTTTCTAAGCGATAGACAAGGAAGGGGGAAGAAAGCGTCCGTGGCCTTAAGTTAGGTACCATCCCGGCATTTGCCTGGAGGAGAAGTGGGAAACCACGCAAAACCACTTCCAGGATGGCTGAGGTGGGAATCGAACCCACCTCTACCCAGTTGACCTCCCGAGGCTGAGTGGACCCCGTTCCAGCCCTCGTAGCACTTTTCAAATTTCGTGGCAGAGCCGGGAATCGAACCCGGGTCTCCGGGGGTGGCAGCTAATCACACTAACCACTACACCACAGGGACGGACCCTTGTAAATCTTCTTGTGTAAAGTTAAATAGGGCCGATGACGGAGTCGAAGGTTTTGTTAAGCCATCTTGGCATTCCGATTCCGAGGTTGAAGTTGAACGAGATAAAGTAAGGAACTTTTCCATTTTAGGCACTTTCTTAAGTAGTTCAAGTTCGTCACTCTGCTTTTTAGCAGTGCGTTTTTTGAATTCAGCACCACTTAACTTTTTACTCTTGGTTAAATACTGAAAAACATGTAAGAATTACACGAGACAATGAGTTGGCTCGGTGAGGTTATCTGATTGATGGTGAGTGGATGTAAACAACAATACGCATATGAACCGTCACGAGCCAATGACAGACAGGGCTGTCTAGACTAACAGGGTTACCAAGCCACCAATTACAACTGCCCACCCAGCACCCGCGCGAGTTAAATAATACCTTTCTTATTGTGTGCAGTTATTCATTTTTCTTCATAAAATTGAAATATATAGATTAAATCCCGGTTTTAAAGTTAGATTAGTTTAAATTGTTTAGATAGGTTAATAAAATAATTGAAATAATTTGTGGAAAGTAAAAGTAATTTGAGTGTAATGAATTTAAGACGTAATTCACACAGACCATAATTATTCGATCCGACGGCCGCCGCCCCTCAAAAACTGGCGCCATGGGCAAATGCCCAGTCCGCCCATTTGTAAATCGGGGCCTGGTTGTAGCTTTGTATCACCAATCTGACATTCAATTCTGTTGAATTTCTTACCTACTGACATCAATTTAGTCTTTGAGAGGCTAATTTTCATACCATACTCATTGCACCTATTTTCAAGTTCTAAGATATTAGACTGTGGCTTTCGGCACAGTCTGCCATTAAGACCAAGTCGTCAGCATAGGCCAAACTGCTTATTACATTTCCACCTAACTGAATTCCTCCCTGCCATTTTATACCTTTCAGCAGATGATCCATGTAAACTACGAACAGCAAAGGTGAAAGATTACAGCCTTGTCTAACCGCTGTAAGTACCCTAAACCAAGAGCTCATTCTACCATCAATTCTCACTGAAGCCCAATTGTCAACATAAATGCCTCTGATTGATTTTAATAATCTACCTTTAATTCCATAGTCCCCCAGTATAGTGAACATCTTTTCCCTCGGTACCCTGTCATATGCTTTCTCTAGATCTACGAAACATAACACAACTGCCTATTCCTCTTGTAGCATTTTTCAATTACCTGGCGCATACTGAAAATCTGATCCTGACAGCCTCTCTGTGGTCTGAAACCACACTGGTTTTCATCCAACTTCCTCTCAACCACTGATCGCACCCTCCCTTCCAAGATGCCAGTGAATACTTTGCCTGGTATACTAATCAATGAGATACCTTGATAGCTGTTGCAAATCCTTCCTGTTCCCTTGTTTATAGATAGGTGCAATTACTGCTTTTGTCCAATCTGAAGGTACCTTACCAACACTCCACGCTAATTTTACTACTCTATGAAGCCATTTCATCCCTGCCTTCCCACTATACTTCACCATTTCAGGTCTAATTTCATCTATTCCTGCTGCCTTATGATAATGGAGTTTATTTACCATCCTTTCCACTTCCTCAAGCATAATTTCACCAACATCATTTTCCTCCTCCCCATGCGCTTGGCTGTTTGCAACACCACCAGGATGATTTCTTTTTACACTGAGAAGATGTTCAAAATATTCCCTCAACCTCTCCAGTGATTCCCTGGGATCTATTATGAGTTTACCTGAATTACTCAATACACTGTTCATTTTCTTTTTCCCTCCCTTCCTAAGATTCTTTATTACTGTCCAGAAAGGTTTCCCTGCTGCTTGACCTAGCCTTTCCAGGTTAGTACCAAAATCTTCCCATGACTTCTTTTTGGATTCAACAGCTATTTGTTTCGCTCTGTTTCTTTCATCTACGTACAAATCCCTGTCTGCCTCGGCCCTTGTTTGGAGCCACTTCTGATAAGCCTTCTTTTTACGTTTCCAAGCTGCACTTCATCATTCCACCAAGATGTTCACCTTTTCCCATCTTTACACACAGTTGTTCCTAGGCATTCCCTTGCTGTTTCTACTACAGCATCGCTGTATGCCACCCATTCACTTTCTATATCCTGAACCTGCTTACTGTCTACTGTTCGAAACTTCTCACTAATCATATCCATGTACTTCTGTCTAATTTCCTCGTCCTGGAGATTTTCTACCCTTATTCGTTTGCAGACAGATTTCACTTTCTCTACCTTAGGCTTGGAGATACTTAGTTCACTACAGATCAGACAGTGGTCTGTATCATCGAAAAATCTGCGAAAAACTTGTACATTCCTAACAGATTTCCTGAATTCAAAGCCTGTTAAGATATAGTCTATTATGGATCTGGTACCCCTAGCCTCCCATGTGTAGCGGTGAATAGCCTCATGCTTGAAGAATATATTTGTAACAGCTAAACCCATACTAGCACAGAAGTCCAGCAAACGCTTCCCATTCCCATTAGCTTCCATATCTTCCCCACATTTACCAATCACCCTTTCGTATCCTTCAGTTCTATTCCCAACTCTCGCATTGAAATCGCCCATTAGCACTATTCTATCCCTGCTGTTGACCCTGACCACGATGTCACTCAATGCTTCATAAAACTTGATGATATAGATGTTGATTCCCATAGGGAACTTAAAATATTTGTCCTGAATGAGTAAATTTATAATACCAATATAATGGTCCGTTATTGGACATTATAAATTTTCCAGCTAACTCATTCTTGGTTGCCTGCGTTTCACCCTCATGTGCTAAGTTGGGCTCGTCAGTTGGGACTTAGCACACCTGCCAAGACGCAAGGCTAGTGCATACCGTTGAGGCCACTGCATAGGCTACTTGAAGCCGCCAGCAGTGCCAATGCACTATGAGAGCTAATGGCGAGGCAGGCATCAATTTTTGGAAATGAGACAGAGCCAGAGCACCTTTTGCCACCACTTTTCAGAGTTCCTGAAGGGCCTTCACAGCTACCGTAGCAGTCCCAGGGCCCTCGAAGTTGCTATTGAGTGCCTGTATCATGCTCATTAATTTGGAACAGATTTTAGTTCTATTTACCTCATCTTCCAATGACAAGTCCAGTTGTTCGTCCACGTTGATAAAAAAATTCAGGATCTTCGTCGTTTTAAATGAGGTCTTCTCGTAGCCGTGTCTTCAATGATTTCTTACTGCCGTTCATCGGAAGCTTTCTTATTGCGAGTTCGTCTTGAAGTTGTTGTACAGACATATTTTCCAGTATCACTTGCATTTTATTCCAATTCCCACTTACATTCGTATTCACTACCGAAAATTATTCTTCAGCCCTGTCCCACGGTCGCCTTTGCTGTAACTACAAAGATGTACGCACACAATCCTGTCAATTGCGTACACTATTTTATTTACAAGTTATATTCACATTACACACACACATCAATGAACCACAATTTCAAACAAAACACTTCTACGAAGAAGTAGAAGAAGAAGACTGCTACATTAGCATGTCAACCGATTACCATCACAACATGAGTTCACCCACTCGGCTAACGACATTCACTACAAATCTCGCTAACAACTTCGTTCCAACTCCCAAGGCTGCCTCTTTATATATATTGCCTGGCCAGGCTTCTAGAAGAGTATGACACAACATGTTTTCTCATAATTTCTAGTCACTCCAATAACCTATTTACAATGAATGGACCGGGCGAGTTGGCCGTGCGGCTGTGAGCTTGCATCCGGGAGATAGTAGGTTCGAATCCCACTATTGGCAGCCCTGAAAATGGTTTTCCGTGGTTTCCCATTTTCACACCAGGCAAAATTATTCTTCAGCCCTGTCCCACGGTCGCCATTGCTGTAACTACAAAGATGTACACACACAATCCTGTCAATTGCGTACACTATTTTATTTACAAGTTATATTCACATTACACACACACATCAATGAACCACAATGTCAACCGATTACCATCACAACATGAGTTCACCCACTCGGCTAACGACATTCACTACAAATCTCGCTAACAACTTTGTTCCAACTCCCAAGGCTGCCTCTTTATATATATGTACCATAATTAAGGCCACGGCCGCTTCCTTCCAACTCCTAGGCCTCTCCTATCCCATCGTCGTCATAAGACCTATCTGTGTCGGTGCGACGTAAAGCTCCTAGCAAAAAAGAACAATGAATGGAATTTTCTACAAAGTCTAGTGACAAGATGCGTCGTTCTGGACTATTACTGTGTGTTGCACAATATTACACTGGATTTATACATCATATTTACGTCTTTCAAACACTACAGGCAGTGTTTTACATAGAGATACAGTATTCTTAAAACAATGGATTCTTACAGAAGTGCTTGGTTCTCATCCTATTTATAGCATTTACGCTTTTTTGAGCCATCAGATTTTGTTGAACTGCGCTTTATTGATTCTAAAAATGTATAGGCCCTACTGTTAATGAGTTTTTAAACAAGTTATGTTGTTTACTCAACATATTGAAGTTTGTTCATGATGCACATCACAGTTTGTAGTTTCCTGATATTTTCAGGTATTAAATGCCATGAATTAATATTTTATTTCACTGTGTTTCAGTATAGTATATTTCTTTTTTTTTTTGTTGTTGTTCATGAGAAACTTGTACTTTGCTGAGAGTTAATATTCAACTATTTATTGTTAAGGATCATATTTCTTAAAGCAACACTTCCCTCAAAAGTTTTCTATATTGGAATTTAAGACATGTTTAGGGTGGATTTTCAAACACGTTTATGGTTTGTAGATTTTGAAAATAATTCTGCCTTTATAGTATGCACTGTATGGTCATAGAACAATACTCTGCCTTAGCTAATGTTGTATTTGCAGGAATCTTCAACATTCTTGACAGTCACAACAGCAACTTGCATATATATCACCGATTTTAAAGTTCCCCTGACTTCTTCTTCTTCTTTAATTTTTTTTTTAAATAGGATAAATTGACTATGAATTTACATGGAAAATTGATCTCAATAATACTGTACCAAGAGTCTGACTCGTTGGCTGAATGGTCAGCGTACAAAACATGAGGTTCCTTTTATATATGTAGAACTATGGAATCATTCATTATTGCTGGCTTGTAGGCAATAAATACATGCATTTCAAGCTATTTACCCACACAAGAACTTATTATGGGATGAAAGGGAAGATGTTTTCACTTTAGATTATAGCCATAGGTTGCATAAATCTGAAGACATAGGGGCAGCTGATTCACCTGGTATACACAGAGTGTTCCTGAATCACCGTCCACTTCTTGAAGGTGTATCTTGTAGTTGTGTGTAGCATTCTGTTAATGGTGGTTGCATGTTGCACAGGTGATAACAATGTAATTTGATTAAAAATTGTAGTTCTTCAAATGTAGTGCTGTTTGCATCAAAATAAGTTGTGATAATCCTGAATACGACTAATGATAATACGTTAAATTTCATTGAATTAAATTAATGTAGTGTATACCGCAGACCCCATATCAAGCAATGGGACTAAGAGGTAGCCAAACACTGCATACCACAAGCTGTGCAAATGGTTTGTTAGTATATGCATATGCCATGGAGTTATTGATGTCACATCACTTATTTTTGTAGTGCTACTCTACATTACGTTTCTTTGGGTGATGACAATACCACATATCAAACATCTCAACCTTTCATCCATTTGTTGGGAGAAATATTTTTATTTCAATCAATCCCCAGAGTTAAACTTCCCGAACCTCTCCCTTCACACCTGTTGGCTCCTCCTGAGTCCATATTGCAAGGTTAAAGGAAGTTGAATCCATCACTTACTTCAGCGTCACTAAGCTCTATTACGCAGTCGCAACAGTCTGCCCTCTGCCCTGCTCCTGCCCCATAAATAAGCCCTTGCTGCGATTTGCCCTCTTTGGACATGGCTGATGTATAACACTGTTCATAAGGCCTTTATTGACCAATAAGCACTGCACAGCATATGTGCCCAATTGGCAAGGTACAAAATATCTCAGCATCAACCTTCACACCCCCCACTGTTATTCTGCTTGATTGGCACAAGTGGCACAGGGTAGGGGCGATAAACGAGAACACATTTTGAGTACTTTTCAATGTCCTGCTGATGAGACACATCTCACGAGACCCTAAGAATTGTAAATAAGCTTGTGACGTCATGCAGTACGTTGCTAGTGATAACATACAGCAACCGTCATAAAAGGAAAGGAAAATTCCACCTAATCAATACATTTATTTTCTTGTAAAGTATTACAATCTAGGACCGGTTTCGACCCTTCATAGGTCATCCTCAGCTATATCAGAATCACATTTGCATTTCTATCTTATACCTCTGAAAGACCTTCATGATATATTGTTCCATAATTTTCAGTGAAAACTTATCTTAAAAACTTATACAGCAACGTCATGATCAATTAAACTAGTCAGGAGGTGGTTTGCCGTTCTGTTCATAACAAAGAGAGTGGGAAAAAAACACGGTGATGCAAGGTCTGATTTACCTGTCAACCCACAAATTTGATAACATTATCTGTCATTTCATTTGAGTCTGAGCCTTCAATTCATGGAGGATGGAAAAAATCTGTGCCCTTCTGCTCATAATTTATTGAATGCAATATTTTTAGCACACACTGATGGCTGCCAAAATCGTTAGCTTGAGAGTATTTCACATAATTCCCAGAAAATAAATTTAAAAAATACATTGGGCATGATTTGCATTTCAAGAATCATACATTTCAAGGCAGTCAAGCATCAGCTAGTACCTCTTCTACTTTCCAGGGTGCATTTTTAGCTTACACTACATTCTGTTCTTCTTCAATCCCTTTTCGTGAAATACGTAATATACAATTAGTTATACACACATAATAAATTATGAGCAGAAGGGTGCAAGTCTTTCCCATCCACCATAAAACAAACACTCTGGTTCAAATATGAAATAATAGATTCTGTTATTCGCGTCGTGGCGTGACTGGGGTAATTAAAACAACCTACCTTCTTTCTTCCCACTTGCACATACACCTATACTATTCACATGCTGCTACCTCACGTCGGATATCAGGAGGTGCGATGCCAGCAAGATAGTACAATTTTTCTCGCGGTGTAGGTCTTAAGCCTGTGATGATGCAACATGTTTCATTGAATGCCCACGTCTACTTCTTTGGTATGGCAAGTTCTGTACCATACTGGGCAAACATACTCTGCTGCCGAGTAACATAATGCTAGTGCTGAGGTTCTCACTGTGTCTGGCTGTGCTCCTCTGGTTGTTCCAGTCAGCTTCTGTAGCACATTATTCCTAGCAGCCACTTTGTTTTTGGTGTTCATACAATGTTTTCTGTAAGAAAGTGTGCAGTCTAAAAGTAACCCCAAGATATTTTGGAGTCTCACAATGTGCCACCTTGATCCCTCCCTATGTGATGTTCAGGTATCTAGAGGCCTGTTTACTCTTCAAATGGAAAACACAAGTTTGAGTTTTTGCGGGATTTAGCTTCAGTTGACGCCATTTCAGTCTCTTCAAAACTGCATAGATGAAACTCTCGAGTTCCTTTGGGTAATGGTTGATCATTTGTGTAGATGTTTAAGAGGGCTGGTGCAAGTACACTACCTTGAGGTAATCCATTTTTCTGCATTCTCCACTGGCTTCTTTTTCCATGGAATTTCACAAACCTTCTGATTTGTAGGAGGTTTCTGATCGTACAGGTAAGCAGATAGTCGTCTGATTTCATAGAGTTTTACCACAAAGAGATTGTTTGACAGTGCCATAGGCTCCTGAGAGATGGATAAAAACAGCACGTTATCTTCCGCCTTTCAAAACCATCTTTGATTTGTTGAGTTAATTTGAGGACCTGTAATGTGCAACTCTTACCTTCCCTGAAAGCAGCTTGTTGAGGAATGAGATAATGTTTGATTTTGTCCATCATTCTTTGAAGGATGAGTCTTTCAAGCAGCTTATAGAGATGAAATAGTAATTAAATGAGTCTATAGCGCATCGGATTATTCTTGTCCTTACTAGGCTTAAGGATGGCAATAACCTTAGCAAAGAAGTTTTCATTATGAGATTTCCAAGTTGATTAACTGCAGCTTTCTTTTATTCAACTGCTAAGGCTTTAATTGTATTTTTACTAATGCTACCTTATGGATACAGCAGAGAATATCATCATCGTCAGCTTTAACTCATTTCTGAGTAATTAACTTTTTCCAATAAATTCACTTCTGTCTGTGGATGTACTTTCGATGGTTGAACACACCAATTCTAGCATGAAATAAGCATCCACACAGACTGCACAGAATTGTTGGAAGAGGGCATGGTTGTGCTGCACGGAGTTTCCGTGCTTCTCACCTGGCCTCTTCACATCTGCGTCATTCCCCTTCAAACAGACTGACAGCAGCAGGGATGGTCCAGCTCCAAATTGTACGGTCTTGAGCAAGAGTGTCCCAGGTTTGTGGATTGAGACCTGTCATCTTCATAGTGTGCTTAAGCTGGTCATTGTAGCACCTCACGGGGGCTCCATGACGTATGGTGCCGGAACAAAGTTCACCATATAGGATTTGGCGTGGAAATCTGGTATCACTCATCCGATGGACATGACCAATCCATCTAAGCTGATGACCAATCATGGACAATTTTATGCTCTTGACAAGTGCTTTCTCAACAACGGCGATGTTGGTGAAATGGTCTTCCCTAAGGATGGATCGAAGCATTTTGTTGGTGGAAACGCCCAAGCTTTTTCAAGTCACGTCAGTAAAGGGTCCATGTTTCACAACCATACAGCAATGTTGTGATGACAACAACATGGTACACCATGAGTTTTGTCTTCACGGTCAGGTCTTTATTTAGGAACACCCGGTGTGAAAGTCGTCCAACTGCTGCATGGGCAGCACCAATTCTCTTCTCTACATCTTGCGCACAGATAGGTACAAAAAGTGGTCTATCTGCTCCAGTGGAGTATCTGAGATGGAGATGTTGAAATGTGGGAGGGTTGTGCCAGGACTTGCTCTTTTGAACATTAATGGTGAGACCAAAGCTATCACATGCACTCTTGTAGCAGTTACTGACTGTTGTGATTCAATCAATCAATCAATACTGATCTGCATTTAGGGCAGTCGCCCAGGTGGCAGATTCCCTATCTGTTGCTTTCCTAGCCTTTTCCGAAATGATTTCAAAAAAATTGGAAATTTATTGAACATCTCCCTTGGTAAGTTATTCCAATCCCTAACTCCCCTTCCTATAAATGAATATTTGCCCCAGTTTGTCTTCTTGAATTCCAACTTTATCTTCATATTGTGATCTTTCCTACTTTTATAGACGCCATTCAAACCTATTCGTCTACTAATGTCATTCCACGCCATCTCTCCGCTGACAGCTCGGAACATACCACCTAAACTGTATATAGGATAATATCTTTTGTTTTGAATAATGTTTTAAAGTAAATGCCAACTTCCTGTAATGTATTGAATAGGTGGAAATAAACAAAAGATATTATCCTATATACAGTTTATGAAACTTTCAATACGGACGAAAAATTATTTTCATCACTTCTAACATACCACTTAGTCGAGCAGCTCTTCTTCTTTCTCTCAATTCTTCCCAACCCAAACATTGCAACATTTTTGTAACGCTACTCTTTTGTCGGAAATCACCCAGAACAAATCGAGCTGCTTTTCTTTGGATTTTTTCCAGTTCTTGAATCAGATAATCCTGGTGAGGGTCCCATACACTGGAACCATATTCTAGTTGGGGTCTTACCAGAGACTTATATGCACTCTCCTTTACATCCTTACTACAACCCCTAAACACCCTCATAACCATGTGCAGAGATCGCTACCCTTTATTTACAATCCCATTTATGTGATTACCCCAGTGAAGTTCTTTCCTTATATTAACACCTAGATACTTACAATGATCCCCAAAAGGAACTTTCACCCCATCAACGCAGTAATTAAAACTGAGAGGACTTTTCCTATTAGTGAAACTCACAACCTGACTTTTAACCCCATTTATCAACATACCATTGCCTGCTGTCCATCTCACAATATTTTCGAGGTCACGTTGCAGTTGCTCACAATCTTGTAACTTATTTATCACTCTATAGAGAATAACATCATCCGCAAAAAGCCTTACCTCCGATTCCACTCCTTTACTCATATCATTTATATATATAACAAAACATAAAGGTCCGATAACACTGCCCTGAGGAACTCCCCTCTCAACTATTACAGGGTCAGACAAAGCTTCACCTACTCTAACTCTCTGAGATCTATTTTCTAGAAATATAGCAACCCATTCAGTCACTCTTTTGTCTAGTCCACTTGCACTCATTTTTGCCAGTAGTCTCCCATGATCCACCCTATCAAATGCTTTAGACATGTCAATCGCGATACAGTCCATTTGACCTCCAGAATCCAAGATATCTGCTATATCTTGCTGGAATCCTATAAGTTGAGCTTCAGTGGAATAACCTTTCCTAAAACCGAATTGCCTTCTATCGAACCAGTTATTAATTTCACAAACATGTCTAATATAATCAGAAAGAATGCCTTCCCAAAGCTTATATACAATGCATGTCAAACTTACTGGCCTGTAATTTTCAGCTTTATGTCTATCACCCTTTCCTTTATACACAGGGGCTACTATAGCAACTCTCCATCCATCTGGTATAGCTCCTTCGGCCAAACAATAATCAAATAAGTACTTCAGATATGGTACTATATCCCAACCCATTGTCTTTAGTATATCCCCAGAAATCTGATCAATTCCAGCCGCTTTTCTAGTTTTCAACTTTTGTATCTTATTGTAAATGTCATTGTTATCATATGTAAATTTTATTACTTCTTTGGCCTTAGTCTCTTCCTCTATCTCGACATTATCCTTGTAACCAACAATCTTTACATACTGCTGACTAAATACTTCTGCCTTTTGAAGATCCTCACATACACACTCCCCTTGTTCATTAATTATTCCTGGAATGTCCTTCTTGGAACCTGTTTCTGCCTTAAAATACCTATACATACCCTTCCATTTTTCACTAAAATTTGTATGACTGCCAATTATGCTTGCCATCATGTTATCCTTAGCTGCCTTCTTTGCTAGATTCAATTTTCTAGTAAGTTCCTTCAATTTCTCCTTACTTCCACAGCTATTTCTAACTCTATTTCTTTCCAGTCTGCACCTCCTTCTTAGTCTCTTTATTTCTCTATTATAATAAGGTGGGTCTTTACCATTCCTTACCACCCTTAAAGGTACAAACCTGTTTTCGCATTCCTCAACAATTTCTTTAAACCCATCCCAGAGTCTGTTTACATTTTTATTTACCGTTTTCCACCGATTATAGTTACTTTTTAGAAACTGCCTCATACCTGCTTTATCAGCCATATGGTACTGCCTAACAGTCCTACTTTTAAGACCTTCCTTTCTATCACATTTATTTTTAACTACCACAAAAACAGCTTCATGATCACTAATACCATCTATTACTTCAGTTTCCCTATAGAGCTCATCTGGTTTTATCAGCACCACATCCAAAATATTTTTCCCTCTGGTTGGTTCCATCACTTTCTGAATCAGCTGTCCTTCCCATATTAACTGATTTGCCATTTGTTGGTTATGCTTCCTGTCGTTCGCATTTCCTTCCCAATTGACATCTGGCAAATTCAGATCTCCCGCTACAATCACATTTCTTTCCATGTCGTTTCCCACATAGCTGACTATCCTATCAAATAATTCCGAATCCGCATCAGTGCTACCCTTTCCCGATCTGTACACTCCAAATATATCAAGTTGCCTATTATCTTTAGAAATGAGCCTTACACCTAGAATTTCATGTGTCTCATCTTTAACTTTTTCGTAGCTTACAAATTCTTCTTTCACCAGAATGAAAACTCCCCCTCCCACCTTTCCTATCCTATCTCTACGATACACACTCCAGTGCCGGGAGAAAATTTCTGCATCCATTATATCATTTCTCAGCCATGATTCAACTCCTATTACAATATCTGGTAAATATATATCTATTAAATTACTTAATTCTATTCCTTTCTTTACAATACTTCTACAGTTCAACACTAACAATTTTATGTCATCCCTACTTGATTTCCAGTTCCCTGTTCCCTTATCACCGCTCCCTAGGCCATCCCGTTTCCCTGAATGTACCTCCCTATTACCCTTCCAAACAAATTTCCTAACTTATACGTACCACTGCGGTTTAAATGAAGGCCATCCGAGCGCAGATCCCTATCTCCTACCCACCCATTAGGATCTAGAAATTTCACTCCCAGTTTCCCACATACCCACTCCATAGTCTCATTTAAATCCCCAATCACCCTCCAGTCAGTATCCCTCCTACACAGTATTCCACTAATAACAATCTCCGCTTTCTTAAACTTCACCCGTGCTCTGGTGTGAGTGTAAGTAATACAGCATCATCTGCATACAACAGATTGGTTACCTTTGTAAACTGGGTGAGCCTCTGGGAGTGAAGTCTTGCTAGGTTTAAAAGCCCTCCATCGAAACAATACCTAACCTCCATACCTGGGTTGTTCGTAGAAGATTCATGTAGCAACGTACAACAATATCACGTTTCTCTAAGGTCCAAACTGTCATGATTAGGGAGGAAATAATGCCAAAAATATTTAAAATGGCTCTAGCTACTAAATGATTTGTGAACAGAAAATTACCATTAAAAAAAACATTTTTTGTATTGCTACATGAATCTACATGAAAAGAAAATATAACTTACTTCTATTAGAAAAATATTGATACAATGAATCGTTAGAGCCAAAAAATGTTTTAATGATAATTTTCTGTCCACAGATCAGTGGTAGAAGCTAGAGCCATTTTAAATATTTTTGGCATAATTTCCTCCCTGATCATGACAGTTTGGGCCTTACAGGCATGTGATATTGTTGTAAGGTCAACAGCATCAACATTACCATATTTTGCTCCAAATGAATGAATGAAGTAGATTGTGGTCTATTGAAGATATTAAATGGCCATATATCCACAGGACTTACTTCAACACAAGCATCTTGATAAGTTTCATTTCATTTATCACAGGTATTACATGAACATTATTTGTACTAGAGAGCGAAGACATAGTCGGACCTATGCAAGATCTAGTGTAGTGTAAGAGCATCAAATATCTATATATAAAGGGAACTGTGCTTTGTTAGCGGCTTCCTGGCAGTATTTATGACACTGTGGCATATATTTACTGTGTGTGAGTGTTGTCTAGTGAATTTGTGATCATTTG
Source organism: Anabrus simplex (assembly GCF_040414725.1). NCBI lineage: Eukaryota > Metazoa > Arthropoda > Insecta > Orthoptera > Tettigoniidae > Anabrus > Anabrus simplex. Next base: position 1,770,342,330 of record NC_090265.1, on the reverse strand, counting down.
ATATTTATTTTTAACGTAAGTCTATTGTGTTTTTATCAGTGGCGGCGCGTGACTTTCGTCACTGGGGGTTCAACAGAAGAAAAAAAAATTGCACCCCCCCCCCTCCACCTCTCCCGTCGTGGGCCGTAACCTCCCGAAATAAGATGATAGAAGTTTTGAAAATGTGATCGAATACGAGAGAAGCAGACAATACATGCCGATATTTACCACATGCAAAATTAGAAATGTTTCACAATCGACTTACCCTATGTAGACAGCTTATACAAAAAATCCATCCTGCGCTCCTTGAGGGATGCAAATTTATCTATAACTGCTTCGTTGAAGTCCACAGAGTCTCGAACCAAGTCCTTTTCAATTGACAGCATAGCAAGAGCATTAAGTCTATCCTCGGTCATTGTGCTGCGCAAGAAAGTCTTTATTCTTTTCAGGGTTGAGAAGCACCTTTCTGCTTCAGATGTCGTCATGGGAATAGTAATAACTATATTTAAAAGTTTTATGCTTTCACCAAAGACACTCTGCAACTTATTTTCTAAAAGAAACTGCAACAAAGTCGTAGCCCCAGAAACAGTTCGAAAATCATTTCTCATGTATAATATTTCAAGTTCGGTTCTCAGTTTCGGTTTGTCGAGAAATGGGTACGCCTCACACGCTTTGTACAGAAGTGAGTGGGGAAACTGCTTCTCAAAGCTGCCGAAATTTTCAGCTTGAAACAAGTTTGCTGCAAGAAGGTGGTTTGTGAATTGAAACCGTTCCTTTGCTTGAAGAATGACTGTGTCACAAACTTCTTTTGCCGCAACTCGTTTCGAGGTACGCAGCGGCCCTCGTGATACCTTCACTGGCGGGGGCAGTATATCATGTTCGTCAGCGATGTGGTCAATTTTATTTTCCCGAACCATTTTTATAGCAGCCTCGAAACCTGAAAGTGCGCCTTTGACTTCCAACGGATCTGAATTTCGCTTTTGTAGCTGACTGTATAAAATGTCCACATGAGGCATTATCTGATGGAAAACAGCCAACCAGAACTGAAATAACGGGTGCTCCAATTTTAAACGCAAACCTCTTGCTTGCGATATGGTGTTAGGCTGTCGAGAGGTAGTTTCCAGTTGATCAAGGCATTCGATGAGGGCATCTCTGTTCTCGTAAACTACTTCAACGGTCCTTGATTTAAAATTCCACCTTGTGTTTGAAGCATGAGGTACTCTTCTACCAACTATTTCGGTCAATACACCTGATCGCTGCGGGGAGTTATTAAAGAAGCTGGGGATTTCACTTAAATCTGCAAAAAATATACGGACATCCGTATTCTGGCTTGTCGCTTGTGCCATGACTAAGTTCAAAGAATGGGCGTAACAGTGAACATAATGTGCATGCTTAAAATCTTCCCTGATGAGAGCTTGCACTCCTGAATGGCGACCACTCATTACATTCGCCCCATCGTAACTTTGTGAAACTAACTTATCTGGGCTATCAACAACATCGCTCAAAGAAGATTTTAAACACTCTGCTATTGTCTTAGCATCATGACTAGCGGGTGAGAGGAAACCCCAAAATCTTTCAACTGGCTTACCGTTGGGAAGAACGTAGCGCAGTACAATAACTAATTGTGCTGTAGTTGATATATCGGTGGTCTCGTCTGCGATTACCGAAATGAAGGGCGCAGTTGTGATTTCTTTCTTTATTTTCTCGCGACAGATTTCAAACATGCACGAAAGCAGTTCATTCTGAATGTCTTTCGAGGTGCCTTTGAAAACAGTAGCTTTGGACAGATGGTCCTTTAATGCAACGTCAATTTCAGAACTAAAATTAACGAGGCCTCGGAATATGCCAGGATTCGAGGATTCACTTGTTTCGTCATGCCCGCGCAATGCCAACTCAAACGCGCCACAGAACTTTACACAGTCGATAATTTTTGACAGCACATAACGATTTTTCCGTACTTGATCGTTGTGTCTTTCGACAGACTGCCTGTAAGCACAATCAAGTTGCTACCGGATATCGTGTTTTCCCAGAAGATCGAATTCTAACTGGGCAAGCATATGAGATTTAGAACTTTCGTGTTTCTTTATTTTTTGGGACAAATGTCCTAAATCTACTACTCCGACTTTGGTCCAAGTCCCTTCGCTTTCATCACTCACGAAGCATAAACACGGAAAACAAAACAACCTGTTAGTAACTTCGCACCCACAGATCCACTCGGTTCTTTTGTATATATCCATTCTGAATTTACGCACGATTTCTTTACTTTTACTTTTAGTCTGCTTCGTTATAACAAGATCAGGCATTGGGCGCCCGGCATTCTTAATCTCAAGTTTTCGCTCAAGAGAGAGACAAGAAAAGTTTGTCTTCTTAAGTATCTGGACACTGTTCAAACTCATTATGTAGCTCCTTACCTTTCCGGGGCACAAAGATTGTGGACGTAACTACAACGCACAAAAACACACACACGCACACGGACAAAAGATTGTAACTTCTTTATATCCTAAAAATTAAGTTTCAGAACGGCACAACGGTGCAAAAAAACACTCACACGCTTGCACAGCGTACAATAATGTTACGAATTATGATAATTGCTAAGTACAAACGTTTACAAACACTAGTTTCACACTTGAAAAACACGAGGAAACTATAGGAATGAATGTTCGCACTTTTCACAATGTTGGTAACTTAATTTTAAGAACTAGTGTGAGCTGGTCAATTAGCGTTTTCATTGGTATTACCTTCCCGCTACTCTTTGCCTCAATGATTTTTAAGCTATGTTTCTCTCCAAAAAAGTAATTATTCCAAAGAAGGCAAATGAATAGATGTTTAGTAAGTATTGATATATTTGGGACAAGGTATCAATTGGAATTTGGCAATTTAATATGACTTTTGGTAGTAATGATGCTGTTCAACACTAGCGCTAATTATGTGCACTATTCTCTGCTGCCTGGTTAAATTCCTGTAAGGGCAACAGATGGCAGGCACATACTATTACAGTTTTCTTACCCCAACAACACGACTTGCGACAGACTTGAGAGAGAGTGGCATACTGCGCATGCCTACACCACGGATATTCTTTTCTGCGATATCCAGGTCTTGCTTTAATGCTGACAGACTTCCCCCCGCACCTCACTGGTCCCTTCGCCTAAGTACGGACGGAGATGCAGCCTTGTATGGGGGTTCATTCCAGACGAGTCTCCAGCCACAGACTATGCGCAGCTCACATGAATTAAGAGCCAGTACGAGTATATTACGGACAGATGGGCTTAGCACGAGCTTTGAGAATGACAAGGGAATCGTGAAAATTAAGTAGCTGAGTACAATTTGATATAAACTGGAGGTGCATTGCTCCATTGCGCTATACCAGAAACCGCCACTGGTTTTTATGCCATAGGCGATAGTCATCTTGTTTTGCCCTCAATCCATAGACAACATTACTAAGAGAGACACTTGATATAATTATTTACCATATTTGCATTGCCCTAAGTGTCAGCCATTTTGTTCTATCTGCCATCAATGCCATGGAAACTATGACAAAGACGGAAACTATGCATGCTCTTATCGACGTTGCCAAGGAACTAGAGTCTACACCTGTTGACACCATTACAATTGACGTATTTTTGACGGTATGGAGTAGACCGTACAGCCAGCGACTCCACGCTGAGTGTTAGGCGGCGAGAAATAAATTGACACCCTCAGGGAGCCAACGGCTTCGGGCGGATGAGCTCCTTGAGGAAGGGCGGTGGTCCCTCAGTGGAGGAAATGCCACTGGAATCCACTGAAAACCTGATGTCGGGCAGCAGCACCACCTGTATCGACTTGATGCACAGAGCAATAGGGAACATGCATGATCCGGGGTTTTAATTAAAAATATGCTAATCTGATACAAAATTGCATGCAGAATTCAAAAATGTGATCAGAATGTACAAATAATAACTCCAAACATGATAAAAATCTACGAAAATGTCACGTCACGCAAGTACGCGATCTCATTGGCCTGACGTCATCGTACAGGTTGACTGAATTAGCAGACGAAATAACACGCAGTGTGCTGTGAGAAGCAGGATACACTTCGCGTATTTCTACTTTACGTTGGTGTCTAGTATGGTTAAATTCGAGGTCTATACATTGGATAATAATCTGAGTGGTATATTTTAGACTTAAAATGAATCCTGTGCAGACAGTGAGGCAGAAAACTTATAAATGGTGTAGAGTTCCGATGTGCAATAGCACATCGCATACCATCCCAAACAGATTGTTTATAAACGTTCCAAAGACGCTAAAACTAGGGAGAAATGGATTTTGGCGAGCTGGAGAAATGCTGGTGATATATCGGAAAAGTCTACAGTTAATTTTTTTGAAAATTTTAACGTAAGATGAATTTGTTTGAATTTTCAAATCACTTTTCCATGTCAGCTGTTCTAGTGGTAAAACTTTAAATTTTAATGTATGATGCTTTATTTAAATGCTTCAATTACATCTTGGAATATGAAAGTAATAAACGGTGCATTAAATAATGCTGATTATTAAAGTATTCTCCAAACCTAACCTATGTTTTGGGTGATCCATGTCAAGATAATAAATCAAAGGGGTTATGAACCATTTTGACAGCTCTAATTCTACCAATATATCTTGGCATGGGACAGTTATGTATGTCTTTATTGAAGAGCTTAATTGGTAAAGAAATTTAGGCTATATCTAAATACCCTATAATGTAGCAAAGAATAGGCGTGTACATCATGAAAGGAAACGACGTGAATTTAACAAATGTATAACTCTACACAAAACCAATGCTTGTCTGTTGGAGTCTTATAAGTTAACAATGCTCAATTATAATAATTATCATAATATTAATGAAATAAATAACATAATTGCACACAGGTGAAAATAGTGATGTAGGTGTTTAAAATATAATCCAACTTAGCCTAAGTTTTAGGTTATACAAGCCAAGTCAATAAACCGAAGGGTAAAAATACCGCGCGAGTTGGCCGTGCGGTTAGGAGCGCGCAGCTGTGAGCTCGTATCCGGGAGATAGTGGGTTTTGAACCCCACTGCCGGCAGCCCTGAAGATGGTTTTCCGTGGTTTCCCATTTTCACACCAGGCAAATGTTGAGGCTGTACCTAAGGCCACGGCCGCTTTGTTCCCATTCCTAGGCCTTTCCTGTCCCATCGTCGCCATTATGTGACGGTGTGACGTAAAGCAAACAGAAAAAAAAATTAAAGTCACAGCACCCAAAGACATTCCTGTATTGAACGACTAAAATGTCACCAGGACACTTTTCTTTCCTGATATGCTCAGCTTGTTAAAAGCCAAATGTAATTAATGTTATTGGCTTCACGCCCCGCTAGCTACTTCTACGATTTTCGGAGACGCCGATGTGCAGGAATTTAGTCCGGCAGGAGTTATTTTACGTGCCAGTAAATCTACCGACACGAGGCTGACGTATTTGAGCACCTTCAACTACCACCGGACTGAACCAGGATCGAACCTGCCAAGTTGGGGTCAGAAGGCCAGCACCTCAACAGTCTGAACCACTCAGCCCGACTTGTGAAAACTAGATGAAGTCATATTTACCTTTATCATGTTTAACTTTTTCCCTCCACAAAGATATTTAATTCTCTTTCATGGGCCCCGGAAGTGAGTAGGCCAGTTGTCCCAACCATAAATATATATTTTTTTGGGAATGATAGATTATAGCCCTATAGTACTATGATCTTTCTTTCTTTCTTAATCAGTTTATCCTTCAGGGTTGGTTTTCTCTCGGACTCAGCGAGGGATTTCACCTCTACCACTTCAAGGGCAGTGTCCTGGAACGTGAGACTTTGAGTATGGTGATGCAGCTGGTGAGGAGGGCCATTACCTCGCCCAGGAGGCCTCACCTGTTATGCTCAACAGGGGCCTTGTTGGAGGATGGGAGGATCGGAAGGGATAGACAAGGAAGAGGGAAGGAAACGGCCGTGGCCTTAGGTGCCTGGAGGAGAAGTAGGAAAATACGAAAAACCACTTCGAGGATGGCTGTGGTGGGATTCGAAACCCTTCTACTCAGTTGACCTCCCGAGGCTGAGTAGACCCCGTTCCAGCCCTCGTACTATTTGTTTTCAACTTTCATGGCAGAGCCGGGAATCGAAACCGGGCCTCCGGGAATGGCACACATTAACCACTACACCACAGAAGCGGACTAGTACTATAATGCTACCTATATGTTTATGTTAGTGCTGAAATCCGATTTCTTACTTTACTAATGCTGAAAGCCCGAAAATGTAATGTTATTCTTTAATAGGGGAATCAGTCTAGAAGGAAATGTTGAAAGTGATGTGATATCTATCCAGGTTCAGTTGTTATCCTAATACTATGGGTTACAGTACATTGCACGTATATAAAAGATGCCACTTACAAACTTGCTTTTTATCCGCGAAATTCTGCGGCCACAAAAGTCACTATTTTTCAAGAATGATGACATCTACACATGATAGATTGTCTGATTGTGCTGTTTTGAACCTTTCTTCTGTCATTCTGAAGTTATTCGCGATCATGAATAATAAACAATCGGCTTTAGCAACGGCTGATGCACAACGGCTGGTAGAGCGCCATGCGATACGGGATCGTGACGTCACAGCGCGCCGCTTACGTCAGAGGCCGTTTCACTCGCCTTGCGGAAAGGCACTATTAAATATTTTTTTAATGGTAGAAAACAAGGCAACATACCACAATGTAATACGTTTACGTACTATTTCATTGGTGTACTTTTCAAAAAAAATATTTTTGAAAATGATGCATGTTCCCAATTCATGCTCGAGATGGGTCAAGAGTGGGGAGCCTCAGCATCACCAGAATTACTGGTTTTTCGGTTGTGGTACTGCGGTGTGGAAGAGAGAGGGACCTCACTACACTATTATTCCCATGAACACTATCATGATAGCTGCTTTTAATGGATCTAATTCGTCATGCGACCCAGCTGACAACCGGCGCTTTTGCGGTTCCAGGCTGCAAAGTGTGAAATGTGCTACTGGGCATGGGCATGTAGGCAATCAGGCTGCATATGCGAAATTTGCGACTGGAAGAACAAAGCAGAATGTGGCTACTTGGAATGTGAGAGGACTTTTAGCTTCAGGAAAACTTCTCCTGATAATACAAGAGCTGGAAAGATATAATATAGGAGTGGCTGGGCTAAGTGAAACTCACTGGAAAAACAATGGCCATTTTAGAAGTGGTAATCATTGGGTCTACTTTTCTGGAAATGAAGAAAAAAGCAGTAACGGGGTCGCAATTGTGATCAGTAACAAACTGAATGGCCTAGTGAAAGGATATAAACCTGTTAATGATCGCATTATAACACTAAGTCTCAAATGCAAGCCACTTTCAATCAACATCATTCAGGTTTATGCCCCAACAGCGGATGCGTCTGATGAAATAATCGACCGCTTCTATCAAGATCTTGATACTACTGTTTCAGCTTTTCCAAGCAGAGAAATAACTATTGTTATGGGAGACTTCAATGCCAAAATTGGTTCAACACAACATGATGAGCATATCAGAACATCGATAGGAAGATACGGAATTGGAGAAAGAAATGAGCGGGGGAACAGGCTTCTTGAGTTTGCAATTCAAAACAGGTTCACCAACTAATACAGTCTTCAAGCATCACATACGGCACATGTACACATGGACTTTGCCTGATGGTCAATATAAAAATCAGATTGACTACATCTTGATCAGTTCAAGATGGAGGTCTTCTGTAATGGACACCAAAACCTGTCCAGGTGCAGTATGTGGCAGTGATCATCAGCTTCTTAGAACAGTAATAAGAATAAAACTTCAAACACCAGTTAAAAGATCACACAGGATACCACAAGTAGTTAATATCTCGTCATTCAAGGAATCATTGGCGCGAAGAGCCTCCATATTACAGGATCCAGTAACAACTGTAGAAGGGCTGTGGAATGTGACTAAAAACTGGATAGAGTCCTCTTTGAATGAATCTCGAGTACCAAATACTAGAAGGCAACAGTGGATCTCTGACGTGACCCTTCAGCTTGTAGAAGAAAGAAGGTGAATTAAAAAATCTGGCATTAACACTAAAGAAAAAAGGGAGCAAATATCTGATCTTGATAGAAGGATTCAGTCTTCTTGTAGAAGAGATAAGAATAATTTCCTTAGTAACATTTGTTTTGAGATTGAAGACCATGCAAATCAAAATCACAGCAAGGATCTTTTTAACAAAATTAGAATAATCACTCGAGAATTCAAGCCATATTCCTGGAATATACAGAACTCACAGGGTGGATATAGAGAATGTTCTGGAAACATCAAAATCAAATCAAAATCTCTTTATTTGCAAATGAGGTGTCTACCTCGGTGGCAAATGGTACACTAAAATACATTATTGTCAAGCACTAAATTTTAAATTAACAGGAGACGAAGACAATTTTCCTAGAATACGCTAATAATTTTTTCTATTAAACACACACATCATCCTTAATAAATTTATATTGTTTACAAAATTCTACTTATAATATCTTACAAACATAGTCAACTCATATACAGTACGGTATGTGAAATTACTTCTAATAATACTATACAACTGGTATAAGATTAAAATTAACACTGAATTTATTTACATATTTATATTTTACCCATTTTGGAACCTAAGTAGCATAACGAACTGCTGCGTCTTAACCAGAGCCCCTTTTGCCACCACTTTTCAGAGTTCCTGAAGGGCCTTCACAGCTACCGTAGCAGTCCCAGGGCCCTCGAAGTCCCCACTGTACTTCACCCCTACAGGCAGTCCCCTACTTGGGCTGTCCAAACTCCTTAGACCAGGGGATGGAATTAATTTAATCACACACATTTATTATTTACAATATCCTGCACTGGTCGAATGCCCTCTAACATTTAATTTATTATCTCTATTGTTGTTTATTCTCTTCTTGAATATCTGTACAGATTTTGGAAAAGGATCAAACACTACCACTGGTAAACTGTTCCACTCCTTCACGCCCTTCCCAATGAAAGAAAATTTACCCCAATTGCTTCTGCTCAAATTCCTTCTAATTTTGTACTTGTGGTCAGTTCTACCAATATAATTATTTTCCAACCGAAGCCTCTCACGGATATCTCCCCATGCTTCTTCTCCTGTATAGGCTCTATATATTCCTATAAGTCTAGTTTTCTCCCTTCTCTTACTTAAAGTTTCCCACCCAAGTTCCTTTGACATTTCTGATACACTACTCTTTCTCCTGAAATCCCCTGTTACAAACCTTGCTGCTTTCGTCTGCACACCATCTAGTTCTTTTATTAGGTATTCTTGGTGAGGATCCCAAACACTGTTTGCATATTCCAATAATGGACGAACCATACTTAAGTAACTTTTTTCTTTTAATTCTTTGTTGCATCCTTTAAGTAGTCTCATTATGACATGTAACGATCTGTATGCTTTCCCAACAATGTCATCAACATGACCCTTCCAGTGCAAATTACTTTCAAATCTCACACCTAAGTATTTGCACTTGCCATCTTTTGGGATAACTACCTCATCCAAAGTATATTCAAATTCAGTTTTAAAGCTCCTGTTTGTAAATGTTGTAACAGTTGATTTGCCTCCATTAATCTTCATATTATTTTCTTCAACCCATTCTTGGATACTGTCAAGGTCCCTTTGTAATTCTGAACAATCCTCAATGTTATTTATTTCCCTATAAACAATTATGTCAGCTGCATACAATCTTATTTTCGATGTTATATTGTTCCCTAAATCATTTGCGTATATTAAGAAAAGTAACGGACCGATTATACTACCCTGTGCAATTCCCTTCCAGACTTTCTCTTCCTGTGATATATTATTTCCTACTTTGACTTTCTGAACCCTAGAATTTAGAAATGTTCTTATCCAACGTATAACCCTTACATCCAATCCTATTCCCTCCAGTTTCTTTAATAATATTCCATGTTCCACTCTATCAAAGGCTTTGGAAAGTTCTATGGCTATACAATCTAACTAGCCTCCTGAATCTAACTGATCTGATATGTCCTGCTGAAATCCCACCAGTTGTGCCTCGCAAGAAAATTTCTTTCTAAATCCATACTGGCTCCTCATGAACCAATTTTTATCATCACATATCCCTCTGATGTACTTTGCTATTAAACTCTCCAGTATTTTACAAACTATACTGGTCAGGCTGATTGGTCTGTAGTTCTCTGGTTTCCTTTTATCACCCTTTCCTTTATAAATTGGTATTATTATAGATTCCTTCCATTCCTTTGGTATCACACTATTATTTATGACATAGTCAAAGAGAAATTTTAAATAAGGCACTATATACCACCCCATTGTCTTTAATACCTCCCCAGTAATTTGATCACTTCCTGCTGCTTTTCCTTGCTGAAGCAGTTGGATTTCTCTGAAAATATCTTCATTTGTGAATGAGAAGCTTCTTGTTTCCCTCTGTGTCTCTCCCTGTCTATCTTCTGTTACGGTTTCCAAGTCCTGACAATCTTCTACTGAATCTCGGAATTCCCTACTAAAGAGGTTTGCTTTCTCAGTATCTGTTAAATAGTGTTCACCCCCTTCTCCCACCATTGTAGGAATTTGGATTCCTTTTCCTTTTTTGATTCCTAATATATGAATACAGCTTTTTCCATTTCCCTTTGTGGTCATTACCCTCTTGAAGAATGCCATTCATATAATTCTCTTTTGCTTCCTTTTTCACTCTATTCAGTTCCCTCATTAGCTGTTTTCTACTTTCTCTACTCTCCCTACCTTCTTTGATTTTCCTGTTTACTATTCTACATTTTCTTTTTAATTTTCTTATTTCCCTTGTGTAATAAACAGGGTCTGAGGTCATTTTACCCTTCTTAACAGATACAAATCTCTTCTCTCCTTCCCAAATGATTCCTTTAAATTTAGCCCAAAGTGTATCCACATTATTCCCTTCACTTATCCAACAACTGAATTGTGATTTAAGGTAAGTCCCAAATTCATCAACTTTAGTTTTTCTGTATAATTTCTTGTCTTTTGTGACCCTCTTATTAAGCATTTTTGGTACAAGTCCTACATCTATTATTACAGCCTTATGGTCACCTATTCCTTCAATTACCTCAGTTTTATCAACAATTTCCCATGGTTTAACCAAGAATACATCTAGCAAGTTATTGAGACGAGTTGGTTCTTGTACTACTTGTGTAAAACCTCCCTTCCAAATTAACTTATTTGCCAGTTTCTGTTCATGGGCTTCACTTGCAGCTCCATTCCATTCAACTTCAGGCAAGTTTAGATCTCCCCCAATTATTACCGTGTCGCCATAAGACCTATCTGTGTCGGTGCGACATAAAGCCCCTAGCAAAAAAAAAAAAAAAAAAAAAAAAATAATAAAATAAAAAAATTATTACCGTATCATTATTGTTTTTATGAGTATAATCTATTATTTTCTCAAATATTTCCATGTCTCTTTCCTCTCTTCCAGGCCTATATGTTCCTATAATCCCCACCTCCTTCATATTATCACAAACTAATTTTATCCCTAATATTTCATCCCTTTCATCCGTAAACCATTCATGCGAACAATAAGTTTCCTTCACCAGAATAAATACTCCTCCTCCCTTTTTATCTCCTCGGTCTCTACGATAGACTGTATACCCTTCTGGAAATACTTCTGTATTACCCACCCCTTCTCTCAACCACGATTCCACTCCTATCACCACATCCGTCTCATAAGATTCCATCAATGTACCGAATTTTAATTGTTTATTTACTACACTCTGACAGTTTACCAAGAGCAATCTCAGACCTCCTTCCTCCCTAAAACTTGACTGTTGCAATTGGGTAACGTTTGACTCATGAGTTGAGAACTTCCCTGGAACCCAGATCCTTGTACATAGATCTTGATTTAAGGGTTTGGGTTTTCTGGCAAGTTTCTCTGTATGTGCCAGTTTAGTGGTATGGGTTTTCTTAAGTACAGATTAGTTTGCAAATCTCTGTTGATAATTGTAGCAATTTGTCTACAGAGAGTTGCTTTTCCATTACCATTTAGATGTAACCCATGTCTAGTGAACATTTGCCTGCCAAGACCTAAAGTATCTACTACATAGACATTTCTAAAACTCTTACTTAATCTCTTGATTTTTATATTTACATCATGTACAGCTTTGTTCACACATGAGTCCTCTAAAAGGTCAAACCTGGGTGGCACATTTACTACAATTACTTTTGAGTCAGGTAGTTTGGAAATCTTACCTCTGAGAGTCGTAATTAATTCCTCACCTTCATTTGCAGCAATGTCATTTGTACCACTCACAATCACCACATAATTGTCCTTCTCTAACACAGGATCACAACTTGAAAGGACGTCTTCAGTTTTGGCACCTGGTTTTATTAGTCCTAAAACCTCAGTCTCTGGATTCTGCAGCTCATCCTTGATGCCTTCTGCCATACCCCGCCCTTGACTGTCTGCGTAGAGATGAATCTTTGGCTTCTGTAGCTTACCTCCACTGGATTTAAAATTATTTGGAAAACTTGGTGTGTCTTCTTCTGGAACTTGCTGCAATAACTGAAATCTATTTTGGCACTGCAAAAAGTTTTTTCCCGGTTTTAAGTTGTACGTAGTTTCTCCCATATGTTTAACATTAGGCCTAAAATGGCCACGCGTCACTTCCGTCCACGGCGATCTTTCTTCTCCAATGTCTTCTTTATTTTCCAGTTTCTTTATTCTGTTCTTTAAGCTTTCATTTTCATGTTTCAGAGCGCATAAGTCCTCTTGTAGCACTCCTAAAATCTTAATTATAGTTTCGTAAGTCTCTCTTTCTTGTTGTTCTGCCTCACTCTCAGTTTGTTTACACTCGGGACACAGCCACTCACTTTCTTCAATATCAGTCCTATTTACAATATTTGCACAACGAAAATGGTACCATTCATCACACTTACGACACAGAATCCCATTTTTAACTACTCTTCTGCATTTGCCACATTTTTCACTGCATCTTACACCATTATCTACTACGGATATCACAGACTCACACACAGTAGTCGCCATCTTGAATGTAGATTGTACTGCCAGGATCTGTACAGTGAACAATGTAATGCACAAGACCAGGTGAAGATAGACAAACAGTCAGATCCTGAACCTGACATCCTCCGAGATGAAGTAGAAATGGCTTTGAAAATGCTGAGAATTGGAAAAGCGTGTGGACCTGATGGAATAAGTGCAGAAGTCTTGAAAGCTACAGACGATGCTGGAATTGAAATGCTGTTGAAAATCTGTCAAGCAATATGGAATTCTAGAAGATGGCCCGAGGAATGGGTACAGTCAATCTTTGTCCCAATCCACAAGAAAGGATCGAGGAAAAAAATGTGGAAATTATCGCTTAATTGCTTTGATTTCACATGCCAGTAAAGTTATGCTTCATATCCTCCACAAGAGACTCCGGGCATTCCTAGAGTATCAAATTCCTGAAGACCAGACTGGATTCATGAAAGGAAAAGGAACTCGAGAACAGATCTTAAGCCTAAGACAAATCATAGAAAAGGCTAGAGTATTCAATGTACCGGTATACCTGTGCTTTATTGATTACCAAAAGGCCTTCGATACTGTCAAATGGAACCATCTTTAGAAAATTTTGGATGACATGGGTTTGCCACTCCATTTGATTGATCTCCTCAAGTCCTTGTATAAGGAAAATACAGCCACTGTGAAGATTCAAAACAAACAGTCTAGACAGTTTTGTACGAGGGCTGAAGTTCGCCAACGGTGTATCCTGTCACCGTTACTTTTCAATCTCTATGGTGAATATGCAATGAGAACTGCATTAGATGGCTGGGACAAAGGGTTTTCCATTGGGGGATGCAAGATCAACAACTTGAGATTTGCTGATGACACCACCTTGATAGCATCATCTGACGAGGAGTTGACAGAGCTGATCAAGAGAGTAGAGGAAGCAAGCCTAGAAATTGGATTACGCCTAAATCGACAGAAAACCAAAGTCATGATTGTTGATCGTAAGAACAACAACAGTCCACATATCAAACAGATTGGAGGGTGTGAAGTTGTACATCGGTATGTATATCTAGGCTCTTTACTATCCAATTCTGGTGGTTCCAAAGATGAAATAAAGCGAAGAATTTAAATAGCAAAGGTAGCGATGATCCGTCTGCGGAAGATCTGGAAAGATAATAACATCACCATCAATACAAAAATGAAGCTCGTTGAATCTCTAGTCTTCTCAGTCTTCTTGTATGGCGCAGAGACATGGACCATCCTCAAATGTGATCGTGAACGGATAGAAAGCTTTGAAATGTGGTGCTGGAGGAAAATGTTAAGGATTTCTTGGACAGCTCATCGCACGAACACATCAATCCTGAACCAACTTCAGATAAAAGTTTGTCTATCGTGTAAGGTCTCTCAGCGGATTGTACGCTTCTTTGGACATATAATGCGCTGAGATGGTAGTCTTCAAAAGCTGATTGTTGAGGGCAAAGTCCAGGGAACCAGACAACGAGGACGAGTACCAACGAGATGGATTGACATGGTGAATGGCCCCCTACAGAGTTCTCTCAGAGCAACCACACTGAAAGCTTTAGATAGGGAAGAATGGCGGAGTATGGTTCATCGGCTAGAAGGCTGAATATTATGATAGTCACAACGCCTCAGTCATGAGGCAAAACAAAGAAGAAGAAGAAGAAGATGATGATGATTTGTACTAGAGTGTGACTGAGATCAGAAGTGTCTTGCAAGAGCTGAATGTCGAGCTGTCTTATTAAATACTGAGCGAATTGGCCGTGCGGTTAGGAATGCGCAGCTGTGAACTTGTATTCGGGAGATTCCTAGTGGGTTTGAATCCCAACTGTCGGCAGCCCTAAAGATGGTTTCCTGTGATTTCCACTTTTCACACCAGGCAAATTCTGGGGCTGCACTTTAATTAAAGCCACAGACGCTACCTTTCTAATCCTAGCTCTTTCCCATTCTTTCGACACTGAAAACCTTTGATGTGTTACTGTTTAGAGTTAGAAATTTCATCTTGGGTCTGTATTGAACTGAGAATAACAAAGTTTTGAAAGGAACTTATTGGTCCACCTTTTTCAATACAAATTGTAGATTAAATTACAACTACTATTTGGGTGGGTTTTCTATAGATACTGCATGTAAAGGAAGAAGGAAGTCTGTTTATTGTCAAATCTAAGAAGTTAATTGATCTATTATTTTCAGATTCTAAGGTAAATTTAATGTGGGGATCTGTACTATTAAGGTTTTCAAGGGTAGTAGTTACGTCAATGGTACGTTCATTGAGAATTGTATGTTATCAAATTTGTTCTCATTATCTATTGCAGTATATGACATTGTCAAATGTAAAATAGTTGCTGTTAATTAACAATTTTAAAACAGCCATGAAATCTTGAATTTCAAGTTTTTTTAACAGGCTGAGAGCATTTAAGTTCTTTTCGATGATAGGAAAAAGTTTGTTGGTTTTGATGCTTGGATACATGTTGACAATGTCAAAAGAATGCATGGAATGATAGGACTGTAGTTTAAAGTTATCTAATTTATTGACTAATTCTATGGTGTTCTTAATAGACTTGTTGGAAGAAAATTTATAGTGTATTTTAAGAAATTTCTGGATAAATTGAGATAGTCTGTATGAGGGGCTAGGTCTATAATTTATTATGGGTCGAATGGGGACACCGGCCTTATGGATTTTTGGAAGTGCTTTTGCAGTTGGTAATCCCAGGTTCATATTTGTTAATCTGTTTTTCTCTTGTTCAGTAAATACAAAAGAACAGTTCTTTAAAATTTGTTTCAATTGATGTTGAATTATTTATGTTGGATCTTTCTTTGTTACTGAAAAGGTGCTGTTGTCAAGAAAGTTTTTAGTTTTTCGGATGTAATCAGCTTTGTTCATAATAACCGTCATATTGCCTTTATCAGCCTTTGTGATAATAAGCTCATTATCTTTAATTTTCTTTTTGAGTCCGAGGATATGTTTTCTTTCCGTAAATTGTTTTTTAGAATTATTGGTGTTCGAGGACATGGTTCCATTATTGGAAATACAAATTTTGTTTAATTGCCTTTTTATATCTAATCTAACTTTGTCTTGGACGTTGTATGGGATTTTATTGATCACAACTTCTGATTCTATAGCAAGCTTGGAGGCTACATTGGCTAAGCTGGAATTAGGCCAATTGTGTTTTTGGCCTTTTGAAAGAATTAATTTCTCATTCTCATTCAATTTAATCTTGGACAGATTGATTACTGGCGAGTGAAATTGTCCTATTAAGTCATTATTGGGACTAAAATTTCTGTCTTCGAAAGAGGTTCGCCTGATGCCGTTTTTCTCTTAAGTGCTTCAATTTTTTTTTTTTTTTTTTTTTTTTGTAATGTTATTTGTTGTTTAGAAAGTAAGTTAAATAGCTTATTGTGACCTCAGTCCTGTAAAAGGTTCCTTTGAGCTCTTGTGAGTGAGCCCGTAGCCTCAAGGTGAGTCTCATACAAATGCTTATTCAAGAAAGCTTTTTTCTTGTAGAGAAAATTCAATTCATTTTTTAACCAGAGTCTATTAGTTTTTAGTTGAACACTGTGTTGGTGGCGAACGTGGCTTTTTTTGTGCCACTTCTTAAAAAGTAGGGGTCAAGTTCTGTGCAATACATTGCTCAATAAATTGTGTGTGTGTGTGTTGAGTATTCAGCCCGAAGGCTGGTTGGATCCTCAACAGGTTCACCATTAGCTTTCATAGATGGCCTAGGTGTCACTGAAGAGGCGTACTAGGGAAATTAGGAGTGAGGTAGTTTCCGTTGCTTTCCTCACTGAGCCAGAAGTTGCTATTGCACATCAGTCTGTCAAGCCCACTGAAATGCATGCACCAACCGACCCTATGAGCGACATTTCCACACCATTCATAGCAGGGACTGGCTGCATAAGGAATGGCATTACTAGCGTCACTCATACCTCAGCCACTTTCATATTGTCAAAGCCAAGTATAAGACTGAGACAGCTCAATGAAAGTAACAATTTTATTCTAGCCCATATCCTTGCCCAATTTCCCAACCTTGATTTTTAAGCCCATACATTGATGGGCTTTCGATTTCACCTGGTAGGCTGCATCATTTAGAGTTAGAAATTTTATCTTGGGTCCATATTGAACTGAGAATAATAAAGTTTTGAATGGAACTTATTGGTCCACCTTTTTTAATACAAAACAATTTGTTGTTTAGATTAAATTACAACAATTATTTATTCAATACTAGTTTTGGCACTGTTTGGCGTCATTTTCAGTCGAACATAGATCATAGAAACGGGCAATCATATAAAAATTACACTTACACAATATAAAATACATTATAACATTACATTTTAAATGATTCCTCCAGGGTTCGACTTTTGTCACACTTAATATCTGATAAAAATTGATTTTAAGACTTGTTGCACTTTGTACAGAGTACGAATAGTAATTATGTGAGTAATGAAATCAATCTTGAAGGACACAGTTGTAAACAGTTGCATGTGTCTGTTTCCATTAGCTTATAACTGCAACATGTCAAATGAGGTGGAAACATGTTACGAGTGAAGTCCATAAGATGCTAAGTTCGATGCAGGACCTAAAGAATAAAGAGAAAAATACTAGTTATCAGAAGGTGCATGAAAGAGGGGCAAAGTAGAAAATCTAATCGTGTAACTGTATGTTTATATGAGACTCACCTTGGACGGCTGTTGGATGGCACGAAGTGTGGAGAGAGACTGTACATTGCGACAAGCTCTGATCAAGGACATGGGGAGAGGGAGGGGAATCTGGGGGGGGGGGGGGGCGTTGTGGTGGAAGCGCATAGCGAGAAAATGTGTTGCGCATGATGCAAAAAACCAAACTTTTGCTTGAAATTTTAATATTTTTAAGAAATGCAATAAGGAAATCAAAAAGTATTTTAGGTTTTTCTGAAATATCGTTCAAATTAAGATTTGAATTAAAATACTGATCTAAATGCATATAACAATGTTCGGTAGCATCAAGCAAAGGACCTTTACTTAAAGATTCCAATATTTCAAAGTCAAATCGAATCAAATCAAAATCTATTTATTTGCAAATGAGGTGTCTACTTCGGTGGCAAATGGTACACTAAAATACATTATTGTCAAGCACTAAATATTAAATTAACAAGAGAAGAAAATTTTTCTATAATACAATATTATACAATTTACGCTAACAATTTTTTCTAAAACACACAGCTCATCCTTAATAAATTTATATTGTTTACAAAATTCTACTTATAATATCTCCTGTACTACTTACAAATATAGTCAACTGATATACAGTATGTGGAATTACTTCAAATGATACTATACAACTGGTATAAGATTAAACTTTACATTGCATTTATTTACCTTTTTTTTTTTACCCATTCTGGAACCTAAGTAGCATAACGACCTACTGCGTCTTAACCAGAGCCCCTTTTGCCACCACTTTTCAGAGTTCCTGAAGGGCCTTCACAGCTATCGTAGTGGTCCCACGGCCCTCAAAGTCTCCACTGTACCTCACCCCTACAGGCAGTCCCCTACTTTGGCTGTCCAAACTCCATGGACCAGGGGATGGAATTAATTTTTTCACACATATTTTCTAAATTTACAATAGCCTGCACTGGTCGAATGCCCTCTAATATTTCATTTATTTTCCCTGTTGCTGTTTATTCTCTTCTTGAATATCTGTACAGATTTTGGAAAAGGATCGAACACTACCCCCGGTAAACTGTTCCACTCCTTCACGCCCTTCCCAATGAATGAAAATTTACCCCAATCGCTTCTGCTAAAATTCCTTCTAATTTTTTTTTGTGGTCTGTCCTGCCGATATAATTATTTTCCAACTGAAGCCTCTCACGGATATCTCCCCATGCTTCTTCTCTTGTATAGGCTCTATATAATCCTATAAGTCTAGTTTTCTCCCTTCTCTTACTTAAAGTTTCCCACCCAAGTTCCTTTGACATTTCTGATACACAACTCTTTCTCCTCAAATTCCCTGTTACAAATCTTGCTGCTTTCCTCTGCACACTATCTATTTCTTTTATTAGGTATTCTTGGTGAGGATCCCAAACACTGTTTGCATATTCCAATAATGGACGAACTATACTTAAGTAACTTTTTTCTTTTAATTCTTTATTGCATCCTTTAAGTAGCCTCATTATGACATGTAACGATCTGTATGCTTTCCCAACAATGTCATCAACATGACCCTTCCAGTGCAAATTACTTTCGAATCTCACACCTAAGTATTTGCACTTGCCATCTTTTGGGATAACTACCTCATCCAAAGCATATTCACATTTAGTTTTAAAGCTCCTGTTTGTAAAAGTTGTAACAGTTGATTTGCCTCCATTAACCTTCATATTATTTTCTTCAACCCATTGTTGAATACTTTCAAGGTCCCTTTGTAATTCTGAACAATCCTCAATGTTATTTATTTCCCTATAAACAATTATGTCATCTGCATACAATCTTATTTTTGATGTTATATTGTTCCCTAAATAATTTGCGTGTATTAAGAAAAGTAACAGACCGATTATACTACCCTGTGCAATTCCCTTTCAAACTTTCTCTTCGTGCGATACATTATTTCCTACTTTAACTTTTTTATCTAACGTGTAACCCTTACGTCCAATCCTATTCCCTCCAATTTCTTTAATAATATTGCATGTTCCGCTCTATCAAAGGCTTTGGAAAGATCTATGGCTATGCAATCTAACTGACCTCCTGAATCCAATTGATCTGATATGTCCTGCTGAAATCCCACCAGTTGTGCCTCACAAGAAAATTTCTTTCTAAATCCATACTGGTTCCTCATGAACAATTTTTATCATCACATATCCCTCTGATGTACTTTGATATTAAACTCTCCAGTATTTTACAAACTATACTGGTCAGGCTGATTGGTCTGTAGTTCTCTGGTTTCCTTTTATCACCCTTTCCTTTATAAATTGGTATTATTATAGATTCCTTCCATTCCTATTATTTATGACATAGTCAAAGAGAAATTTTAAATAAGGCACTATGTACCACCCCACTGTCTTTAATATCTCCCCAGTAATTTGATCACTTCCTGCTGCTTTTCCCTGCTGAAGCAGTTGGATTTCTCTGAAAATATCTTCATTTGTGAATGAGAAGCTTCTTGTTTCCCTCTGTGTCTCTCCCTCTATGTCCTGCTCTATACCCTTGAAGGAGTGTTTTAGATCATGGATATGTTGGCCCACAGTGGAAAATCGATTGTACTTTATAGCGTTGACATGCTCAGCGTATCTAATCTTGAAGCTGTGTCCAGTTTGTCCTCAATATGAACAGTTACAGTCATTACAACAAAACCTGTAGACACCAGATTTAGAACATGGATTGGACTTGTTCATTGAAGTGGAGTTATGTAAAATCTCCATACTTCTGTTATTAGTTCGAAAAGAGATGTTGAAGTAATGTCTTTTAAAATTGTTAGTGACTATATATATATATTTTTTAAAGTGAAAGTTGAAAAGGTGTTAACTGGGTTTATCTCTAATTAAGGTGATTTTTGAGCAGTGTCTAAATTTGTTGATTTACGTTCAATGAACTCTTCTTTAAAGCTGTTGAATTTAGCAATTGGTGTTTAACTCTTTATTTAAATTAGTTTTTGACATGGGGATCTTAGAAGTGCGATCCACCAAACTGTTGTATGTGGCACTTTTGTGCGTTTGAGGGTGTAATGAATCTCGCCTTATTGTAGTCGCTGTTTGGGCGGGTTTTCTATAGATACTGTATGTAAAGGAAGAAGGAAGTCTCTTTATTGTCAAATCTAAGAAGTTAATTGATTAATTATTTTCAGATTCTAAGGTAAATTTAATGTATGGATCTAACTACGGTATTACGGTTTTCAAGGGTAGTAGTTGCGTCAATGGTACGTTCATCGAGAATTATAAAATGTATCATCTACGTACCTAGCCCAAAATTTTATGCTATCAAATTTGTTCTCGTTATCTATTGTGGTGTCCTCTAAGAAATCTAAATATATTTCAGCCAATCCCCAAGGCTGGTGACCCTGTCGCTAACCCATCCTGTTTGTATATGACATTGTCAAATGTAAAATAGTTGCTTTTAATTAACAATTTTAAAACAGCCATGAAATCTTGAATTTCAAGTTTGCTGAACAGGTTGTGAGCATTTAAGTTCTTTTTGATGATAGGAAAAAGTTTGTTGGTTTTGATGCTTGGATACATGTTGACAATGTCAAAAGAATGCATGGAATGATAGGACTGAAGTTTAAAGTTATCTAATTTATTGACTAATTCTGTGGTGTTCTTAATAGATTTGTTCGAAGAAAATTTAGTGTTTTTTGAAAAATTTCTGGATAAATTGAGATTGTCTGTATAAGGGGCTAGGTCTATAATTTATTATGGGTCGTAATGTTAAACAAGTTGCAAAAAAAAAGTCTTATTAACATTTTAATTTGTTTTACATGAGAAAGCCTCTATTGCTCAGGCGGCAGCACGTCGGCCTCTCATTGCTGGGTTCTGTGGTTCAGATCCCGGTCGCTCCATGTGAGATTTGTGCTGGACAAAGCGGAGGCGGGACAGGTTTTTCTCTGGGTACTCCGGTTTTCCCTGTCATCTTTCATTCCAGCAACACTCTCCACTATCATTTCATTTCATCTGTCAGTCATTAATCATTGCCCCAGAGGAATGTGACAGGCTTCGGCAGCTGGCACAATTCCTATCCTCACTGCAGGTTGGGGGCTTTATTTCATTCCTGACCTGGTCATTGACTGGAAAACAGGTTGTGGATTTTCATTTTAATTTACATGAGAAGCACTGTATTTTGAACTATTATTATCTTTTACTGTTCCAAATTTAATCCAAGCACAGCTTGTAACAGTTTTTCTTTTAATTTTCTGCTAATATAGACTCTCATGATTTTTTTTTTTATTTTCAACATATAACTGTCTTACCATCAGCAGAAACAGTGCCAGAGGTTTTCTTTGAGATCAACAGTGTTGTACCATCATCAACATTCATTTTGACCTTAATTAGTATAGGCCTACTAGTTAGAACTACAGTATACCTACTACTACGAGAGGAGCATTCAAGTAACACCAATCGCTCTCCTATGATACGAGCGCTCGTTATTTACATTACTTTGTTATTCATCGGAAACATTCAGTAACTCGCATAATCATGGTTCTCTTTCTCAGTGCATTCGTGGAGGGAATAGGGTACGTTGCACTCACTCTGTTACAGCTTTCTGGTTTTTATACTGGACAGGGTTCAGATTAATTTTTGTCTGTCTGCTTCCCACAGCAACATGGGAAAACAGACAGAGAGATTTTCATGAAACTTGGTAATCTAATTTAAGATATGGACAAGTGAGAGATCTCCGCTATAAGTTGAAAAAAAAAAAATCAGCAGGAGGGAACTGGGGGGGGGGCAAAGAGGAGATTAGAGGATCCTTAAACATAAAACTCTCGTACAGTTGGTTTTGCAGGGAAATCACTCATGACACAATTGATTTATCGGTTATTATCCACTTTTTTCCAATAGAGTGGAAAGGTATCATTGCTGGATGGAGACAAGTGAAATTTCAAGAGCTGATAGCGTAACTGTCGGACAGTTGCTATGGAAATCATCCCGACAATGTTTCAAGGCTTTATACATCTCTTGTAGTCTACTTTTTAAAGATTAACTGTATATTTGGCTTTCATACTGGAAAGGAAGAGATGAAATTAAGAGAAAACAATAATGCAAAAAATGATCTGCAAAGATCCATAGAGCCAAGAAACAAGTGTCACAAGAAGCTGCTAACAGCCGCATGTCTATGTACATACCTCAGCATCTCACGAACATTTTGAGGGGTTGACAAAAATGTAATCATATATGTGCTAAGTGACTATCCTGTCAACGATAGGTAGAGCAGCTGGTGTTCAATGGGTCTTAGGAGCTTACCTCTAACAATTCCCATTAAACATGGTCCTATACTTACATAAAAGTCATGTTACAATAATTCAAATTCACGGTGAAGAAAGTCTACTGGGCAAATCCGAGCTTGCTTGACACAAAACAATTTCATTTATTTGGTTATATCTATTGTGCCAGGGCTAAAGAGTATAAGTCAAAGGTAGCTGCATCTCAGGACGTACGTTTAAAGCTTTAAAAATGGTGACTGTATTAATTGTAGAGGGTTTGAAGTGAATATGCCTATATCAACAAATTTCAAAAATTGTATTTTCATTTTTAATAACCATTTTCTCCTGCTAAGTGTTAAAAATAACATCAGTGACTTGTACATGAGGACTTGATAAAACATAACTTTTACTTCCTGGCACGAAAGATATATCTTATTTTGCAATCTGATTAAAGATGGGACACTTTGTACAATGTATAGCAATCTATGCAAGTAGACAAATATAAGCATTAACACATAGTACATCCCTTAAATTAAGGTTAATAACAGGGAGGAAGAACAAGCAACTTACCTTGACGAAGGTGCTAAATACAAATACACGTCACACATTCCACATAAAAGAGGAGGAATAAGCGACTTACTTACATAAAGAAGAACATCCCTATGCTAGTTTAGAATAAAATAAAGAAAGCCTTTTCACCAGTAAGCATATAAAAAAGATTTAAAATCTTGAAAACCTTCCTCTTCTTCCTGCTACTAGTTTCTTTGGTGACCTTTCCTGAGAAATTGCTCTTACCCTATCTTTTCCTTATTCTGCCTTCATTTATTTCCTTATTTAAGATTATATATACAATAAGCAAACCACCTTTACCTAAAGAGAAGTTGATTCTGCTTTCTTTTCTTGCAAACAGTTCAGACAGATGGCAATACGGTACTCTTAGTAAATACCATACAAGGCAAGTTTCCCGGAGTCCAAGTATCACTAGATGGATGGGTTCTGTTGGTAATCAGAACAAAGTATATTTATACATGACTTTTCTCAAGGTATCACAAAACAATTTACCATGAAATCCTTCTGTGCATCCCATTTCAGCTACCATATCACATTAGGGTTGGGAAACGAGAGTGCATGTCTTGAGAACTTCTCCATGCTTTGCTGACGGCATACTCAAGAATACTAAGCGCACTTCTAAAGTCACATGGTACACTGAGAGCAATAACATACTGCAACACTTCTGTCCACCAGACGAATCACGTAGTGGTGCAGGATGTAAGGAAAGGATATGGTTGTAACGTTTATAGATATTGAAAAGGCATATGACAGTGTCCCAAGGAATTTGGTATGGAAAACATTGACAGAGGCACAGATTGGGAATGAAACAATGCAGATGGTAATAGCATTGTATCGAAATTGCAAAAACTGTGTTACAACCTAAGTGGATCAAACTGAATGGTTCATAGTTGAGACAGGCTTGAGACAGGGAAGTGTATTGTCTCCCTTACTCTTCATTATCGTCATGGATAGAATTATACATAATATCAAGGAGAAGATGATGGGCAAGCAAGTAAAGTCTATACTCTTTGCCGATGACATTGTAGTTTGGGGAGATAATGAAGAGGAAGTATAGACACAAGTTAATTTATGGAATGAGGAGATAAGAAATTTTCGAATGAAGATTAGTACTGCGAAAAGCAAGACTTTGATCATGATGAGAGGTAACAGAAAATTCAGGGGAGTAATAAAAATAGGAAATGAACCTCTTGAAGTAGTGAAAATTTTTAAATATTTGGGCAGCATGATGTCACAAGATGAAAATTTGGATGGAGAAATTGATTTAAGAATACAGCAGTCTGCAAGTTTCTACCAGTGTGTGAGAGACATTGTATGGAACAAGGATGTGCCAATGAAGTGCAAGAAGGTTTTATACTTGTCCTATTACAAACCTATACTGACCTATGCTTCAGCAGCACGCAGGGAAAGACAAGACAAGATAGAGAAAGAAATGAGGAAATAAGGAGAAGTGTGGGAGTGTGTAAACTTTAAGAAGGGATTGATATAGCAAAGCTAAAATGGTTTGGACACAAGATGAGAATGCCAGGAGAGAGAATACCAAAGAGAACATTCATGGATACAGAGACTGCGAAGAGACCAAGGGGACGGCCTAGAATGAAAAGGAGGAGCTCTGTTGTGGACTGTATTGCAAATAGGGGAGTCGATAGCAATAAAGAACTAGAAGAGGAGTGGTGGAAAGATCGAGTAAGGTGGAGGGCTTTGGTACACTACCCTACCCAGAGAGAAGCTGGAAAAGGGAATGGATGATGAAGAAGAAGAAGAAGAAGAAGAAGAAGAAGAAGAAGGAGGATGTAAGGCAGTAGGAGATTTAATTTACGCCAGTCAACCCGGCAGATGTATATGCATGATATACGTAGTTGTCTTAACATCGCCACACCATCTTCTCTCACCTCATTCCACTGTTTTCCACCAGGTGCGTTGATGGACGATGGTTTTTTTTTTATGGCTATCTGTGTATGAACACGCAGTGAACAACATTATTGTTAGTCACTACTCCTGAGGACTGTACGTAAAATTCTTTCAAGAATAAAATTTACTGTGTCCACCTATTCAATACAATTATATTCTGTAGTGATTAAATCCTACATGAATTACAAACACTAATTAGGAACATGTTTAGCCCTAGTTTTGGGCATCTTCAGCCTAATAATAATTTTAAGGTCAAGTCTTTAAACCTATTAAACATTAGAACTTATGCTAAAAATTTTTTACAAAAAGTTGTGCTTTAGGTGATATTTACATAGTTTACGAAGTGTACAAGGAAGCAATTGAAATTATCTTACAATAACTAGAAATTGTCCAAAGCATAAATTGGAACTTCTCCTACTGTATGGATGCCAGTAGTCAGTGACAGGGTTAAAACAGAGTTTGGTCAGATCGTGCAGCAAACTTAATGCTTATTACAGCAAAGATCAAAATTACTGATAGGGTGTTCCATTACTGGCTGAGGTCAATCCTAGGTTGAGATTTTCATCTCAAATATCATGTGGCATCAGGAAGGGCCTCTGGCCAAAACCAAAAGGTGCCTGGGTGGCTGGAATAAGCTGAACAAAGTTTTTAGTGACAAAATTACTAGGAGTGACTGGTTAAGATTCTGGATTACTGGAAAACACTGTAAGCGACAGGGTTAGGTTAAAAACAACCTATGGCCATCACGGAACTACTGAAACTTGTTGGCAGGCACGACAGCACTCCATGCTGTAGAATGCCTGGGTGGAGGCAGTGCGTGATGTCAGTGTTGTAACTGTGCCAATTACCAATAGGCTCAAACTGTCATTTCATTCCACCAGCACTACCGATCTGCATTTAGGGCAGTCATCCAGCTGGCAGATTCCCTAACAGTTGCTTAACTTAGTCTATTCTTAAATAATTTCAAAGACTTCGGAAATTTATCAAACATTTACCTTAGTAAATTATTCCAATCCGTAACTCTCCTTTCTATAAACAAGTATTTGCCCCAATTTGTCCTCGTGAATTTTATCTTCATATTGGGATCTTAAATACATAAATAAATATGTCCAAAACAAAAGTAATGGAGTGCAGTCAAATGAAGTCAGGTGATTGCAGGAAATATTAGATTAACAAATTAAGTCTTAGAGGAAGTAGATGAATATTGTTACTTGGGCAATGGAATAACTAATGACGGCAGAAGTAAGGAGGACATAAAATGCAGACTAGCACAAGCAAGGAAGGCCTTTCTTAAGAAAAGAAATTTGACTCACTTCGAACACTGATACAGGAATTAGAAAGGAGTGTTTGGAGACTTTCGTCTGGAGCATGACATTATATGGAAGGGAAACATGGATGATAACTAGCTCAGGAAGAAAGAGAATAGAAGCTTTTGAAATGTGCTGTTACAGCAGATGAGATGGGTGGATCGAATCACAAATGAAGAGATAATGAATAGTCAGTGAGAGGAGAATAGTTTGGCAAAATTTGACCAGAAGAGACAGAATCACAGGACACATCTGAAAACATCCAGAACTGGTTCATGTTAGTTTTTGAGGGAAGTGTAGGCGTTAAAAATGACAGGGGTGGACCAAAGTATGAATATGACAAACAGATTAGAGCAGATGTAGTAGTTACGTAGAAATGACAAGGTTAGCACAGGATAGGGTGGCATGGAACCTGCATCAAACCAGTCTATTTACAGTGATCTTCCCTACTTTTAAAGACACCACTCAAATTTATTCGTCTACTAATGTCATTCCACACCATCTCTCCACTGACAGCTCGGAACATATTGCTCGTCTCCTTTCTCCCAAGTCTTCCCAGTCAAACTTTGCAACATTTTGTAACGTTACTCTTTTGTCGAAAATCATCCAGAACAAATAGAGCTGCTTTTCTTTGAACCTTTTCCAGTTCTCGTATCAAGTAATCCTGGTAAGGGTCAAACACTCTGTTGTATTACCGGATACTTATATGCCATCTCTTTCACTTCCTTACTACTACCCCTAAATGCCCTCATAACCATATCCCGTGATCTGAACTTTATTTACAACCCAGTTTATGGGATTAGCCTAATGAAAATCATTCCTTTTATTAATACCTAGGTACTTCCTTATGATCCCCATGAGGAACTTCCACCCCATCAATGCACCAGCTAAAACAAGGAAGACATTTTTTTTTTCTTTGTGAAACTCGCAACCTGACTTTTCATCCTGTTTACCATCATACCATAATAATCTTAAGGTCAAGTCTTTAAACCTATTAAACATTAGAACTTAAAACTAAATACAATGGTCTTATGCTAAAAATTTTTTACAAAAAGTTGTGCTTTAGGTGATATTTACATAGTTTACGAAGTGTACAAGGAAGCAATTGAAATTATCTTACAATAACTAGAAACTGCCGTCCATCTCACAATATTGGCGAGGATTTTTTGCTGTTGCTTTCAACCTTTTATCTTATTTATTACTCTATATAGTATAACATAATCTGCAAAGAGCCTTATCTATGCAGTTCTTATATATGTAAGAAAACAAAGGTACAATAATACTGTCTTGAGGTATTCCCCTTTCTGTGATTGCAGGATCATATAATGCTTCATCTATTCTAATTCTCACAAAGGAAGTGTCCATACTGTCATATCGAAATTGACAATGAACTTTGGTAGAGAGGATGAGGATTCCATAAGAAAGCAATGTACAAAAATTCAGCTGCCATTTTGATCTGTAAGGTCCTGAAATCGATACGGAAATGTCTAATAGATTTTGACGTGTTAATGTATAGCGCGATGTGGACAGCCCTGGTGACCAGCTGAAGCAACCGGGTTACCTTGAGCTTTCTGCGGTAGCCGGTTGACACATGCTCCTTTGAAAGAGCAGTCATGAATCCAGCTAATGTTCTAGAGTATGCTTTACGTTATTTCCGTAAAAACGGTTTCTCCTCTTCCCGTGAAATAACTTTGGAAGAAAGGGAGATGGGTCGACATGTGATCGAACTAATTGAAAATCATCCCATGGGTGCCAGCATCATCTCAGAGTCTTGTCTGGAGAGAAATAGTGACAGTGAAAGTGATAGTGGAAGCAGCGACACCTCATCTGCATTATCTGAAAGAGAAGGCAGCACACCATTGCCAGGAACAAGATGTGTTACGGACCTGGTTTTGAGCCCCGAGTCCGATTCCTGTCAATCCAGTGAAGAGACACCTAGCTAATCTACTACTTCAAGCTATGCTTCAAGTGAAACAAACTGTAGATCTCTCATACAAGAGAAAAGCTGTAAATTGATGGTTAAATAAGGGGGGTAAGAAGCGGTTTTCATTAACCACTGTTCGTAAAAGTTGTCATAAGGTGACGTCACTACGACAACTGTACAGGTGAAAGAACCAATTAGAATCTAAATCAGTAAGCCCCATTGAACACCGGAAATTGACGCATGCAAAATTTTCTTGCTTTACAGAAGCAAGAAGACTGAAGCAGAATGTATGCAATGCAATGAAGACCTGCAACTGTGGACCTTGGAAATTTCAAGAGAGATTTCAATCGGGCGAACTAATTTCAGTGCATGTGCTAGTTGATTGAGTCGTTTTAAGAATAAAAAAATAGAAAAATTACGAATTTTGTATACCGTACATATCTGCAAGAAGAAGACGAAAAAGATAAAGTCGTAAAGAAATTTGTGGAAGCAGCTACAGAGCGATTTTTAGACTACACCCCTCCAACAATACACAGGATTATCTGTTTGGGATGTCAGAAACGTAAAACGCTATACACAAGAAACCATGCATATTTATTGCTTGTTAACGGTACATACATGTTAAGAAGAGTCTGGAGTTTGTGTCACAGCACATTAGGACTCAGCATGTCCACCATCGCGTGTGCGGCACAAACAATACCTCGAATCCATGTTGTGCCACGTGGCACGCAGCATTTCTGGAGTGATTTGCTGAAAGGCCGCTGTAATTTCCCTCCGTACATCAGCCAGATTCTGCGGTCTTCATGCCTACACTGTGGACTTGACGTAGCCCCATACAAAAAAATATGGAGGGGTTAGTTAAGGGCTATTAGGAGGCCATGGGATAGGTCCACTACAGTCGCACCAGCGATCGTTGAATGTGAGGTTTAATTGTTCTCTCACTATGATAGACCAATGCAGTGGAGAAGCATCCTGTTGATACATAATGGTGTCCAGTATGAAATAAAATGTCGTGTGGCTTTTAGTGCCGGGATATCCCAGAACGGGTTCGGCTCGCCAGGTGCAGGTCTTTCTATTTGACGCCTGTAGGCGACCTGTGCGTCGTGATGAGGATGAAATGATGATGACAACACATACACCCAGCCCCGTGCCATTAGAATTAACCAATTAAGGTTAAAATCCCTGTCCAGGCCGGGAATCGAACCCGGGACCCTCTGAACCGAAGGCCAGTACGTTGACCGTTCAGCCAACGAGTCGATGGTGTCCAGTATCCCATCTTGCTGTAATTGAGGGACCACATTGACGGCGCGAACAGTCTCTTCCGCAAAAAAGAATGGTCCATAGACTTTCTCAGAGGTCACACCGCACCACACATTCAATTAGGGCTCTTTCGAGTTCGTATGAGACATGTGGATTTTCTGTTCCCCAAATGATGCATGTATGTGTCTTGACTCGGCCACTCACATGGAATGTGGCTTCGTCTATGAACATGCATAATTTTGACCATTGATCGTCACCTTCCTGCCGCTCACACATCATTCTAACAAAATCAGTCGAGCTCCGTAATTCAGCTGTGTCAATGCTTGCATGGACTGCATACGTTATGGATGCATGTGAAGATAACGCCTTATAATCCTGTGACATGTTGTGTAGGGTGTATTCTGCTCTGCTGATAAGCAGCTGAGTGACTTTCGTGGACTCTGTGTCATGGCTTGTCGAATATCTTCCTCCTTGTTGCTATCATGCCGCCTTCTACCTGTGTGAGGCATCATCAATCCATTTTCCCAAAACATGTTGTACCATTTAACAATGTCCCGATGTGATGGGACATGCCTAACGTTGTACTGACGTCTGAAAGCTCGCTGGGTCTCCACTACACTCAAAAATTTGGCATACCATATGACACACTGAGCACTTTGTTGTGGTATAACGACCATCTTCAATCAACACTGTATCAACACTGAGCACTGAGAGTGCGCGCTAACTTGTACCGCCTCTGTACCTGACATCTAGGGATTGCACTATGAACTACACTGCTGTGTTGTCTCGCAGAAGTCATTGTTAACTCCCATCATTGTCACGTACAGTACAGAAAATTGCATAGATATATATGCATTAACATAATAGCTATAATGTTATACAGGGTGTTTCAAAAAGGACTTTACAACTTTGACAGCTCATAGTTATTTATTCATTTTACTTACAGAAATGGTTATGGTGTCATCTTGACTGACAATAGATCAAGTTTTACCTAAACAGGTTGAATGTGACCTCCATCGGTCATGGGGCACACACCCCATCTGAAGTCTATTTCTTGCCAAACTCGCTGCAGCATGTCAGGCGTGACTCGTTCAATTGCAATGCAGATTCTACGTCTGAGTTCTGGTAGAGAAGCCGGTAAGGGTGGAACAAACACTGTATCCTTGACGAATCCCCACAAGAAAAAGTCAAAAGGTGTCAGATCTGGTGAGTGTGGGGGCCATGCAATTGGTGCATCTGGTCCAATCCACTTACCTGGAAAGTTTACAGTCAGGAAATCCCGGACATCGGAGAAGTAGTGTGGCGGTGCGCCATCTTGCATGAAGTGTATGCCGAGTTCTTGGTCATCAGTGTCAACCTGCGGGATTAAAAAGTTTTCCAGCATATCTAAGTACACTATTCTGTTGATAGTTTTCTCACTGAAGAAGAAAGGCCCGTAAACTTCGCTCTTGCTCAATGCACAAAACACGTTCAATTTTGGGCTATCACTTTCATGTTCTAGCACTTTCACTGGATTTTCACTGCCCCAGATCCTACAGTTGTCTCTATTACCTTTACCACTTAAGTGAAAAGTTGCCTCATCGCTAAAAATAATCTTTCCAATGAAATGTTCATCTTCTTCCAACCGATGTAACATGTCCACACAAAAGTCCTTACGAGCAATCTTATCAGTGTCTTTTAGTTGCTGTGCCATTGTGAACTTGTATGGTTTGAGATGTAACAGTTTTCTCAACACACACCAAATAGTCGTATGTGCGACGCCCAGCTTTCGAGAAGCACGCTGTGTTGATTTTCGAGGACTGTGCTCAAAGCGTTGTCTCACTTGCTCTACGACATCGTCAGACGTACGTGGACGACCTGAGGATTTCTTATGGCTTACCAAACATCCAGTTTCAATAAAGCACTTATGCCACTCATAAATAGTAGGCCTACTGGAGGATCTTTACCATACTTTATACGAAAATTACATTGCACAGTTGTCGCCGACTTCGACTCTTCAAACCAAAACACACAGCAAGTACGCTCGGGACCGGTGAAGGCAGCCATCTCTGCTGCAACTGCCGCTAGTGCTTGCAGTGGCGCGATTCTGTACTAGCATACCACGCGAGTCAAAACTTGATCTATTGTCAGTCAAGATGACACCAAAAACATGCCTGTATTGAAATAAATAAATAAATAACTATGAGCTGTCAAATTTGTAAAGACCGAGCTCAATAGCTGCAGTCGCTTAAGTGCAGCCAGTATCCAGTATTCGGGAGATAGTAGGTTTGAACCCCACTGTCGGCAGCCCTGAAGATGGTTTTCCGTGGTTTCCCATTTTCACACCAGGCAAATGCTGGGGCTGTACTTTAATTAAGGCCACGGCTGCTTCCTTCCCACTCCTAGCCCTTCCCTGTCCCATCGTCGCCATAAGACCTATCTGTGTTGGTGCGACGTAAAGCAAAAAAAAATTTTTTTTAAATTGTAAAGTCCTTTCTGAAATACCCTGTACTTTTCTGACATCCCAAACGGATGACCCTGTACAATACTGATCAGAGTGGTTTCGTGCGCAAAATGAAAGCGAAAAGAACTATCGTTCATTGGTGAGAAACAAACAGAAACAGTTGCTCAATCAGTTAGTGCACTCGCCCATTTGTACACAATTATGCCTACAATTAGTATGGCCAGTACTCTTTCCCGAAATTATTCATCGCAAGAATTCCAGGTAACGTTTGGGGGAAGATTTTGGCCAACCCTGAGGAACAAGGAGAAGTAACCAAGGCAACCTCACGTGTTCATTGTCCAGGAGGTGTGGCCTGCCCCGTTATGCACTCAGAGGTCACTCCCAACACTATTTTCTCGGGAAGTGATTAAGATGTTTCTATGGTTAAATATTTTGGCTATACTGGCTTCTCCTAATCAAGGAAAACAATTAACTGTAATTTACTTGTGAAAAAATGTGCGCGATGTAATCCCGCTCCAATACGTGTGGCATTTAATTGTTTGATCACCACTGACAATAACTCCATACAAATGGTTTTCTAATCACCCTTGCTATTAAAGTAATGAAGAACCATTCTTTCTTAATTAGTTTCCTCCAATCATTTGAATCGCTAGAAAATTTTGATTTTTATGGAAAAGTAGTGCACTGTTTAAGATTATACAAATACAATTATTTTTGTATGCAAGAAGCGTTAATTTTATTTATTTACATTTTTCTTACAAAATCACTCCTTTGTTTCATTTAAGACATTTTACTGTGATGATATGAGAATATCTTATATTTATTATTACCTACCTCTTTTTGTAATTGTGAATAATATTCTTCATTTACATCTTTTAAATATAAGCTATGTTTCTGTCTTGTATTTTTATGAATCATTTTATCTTTTAATTTCTATCCCATTTCCCATAATTATATTAAGAAAAATGAATGGTATAATATTTCAGTAAAAGGGTAGGCCCTAAACTTTTATATGAAGCAGATACCTCCTTTCATCTTAATTTCTTGCATTCAAAATTGATATCCGTGTATAGTTTAGAGTGCAAAGTATATTAATTACTCTTTTGACAGTGTCTGCATGAGTATTACAGTAGTTTAATTTAATAGGGCCAACATTGATGAAAATATGGAACATTCTTACAGTGGTCAAGCACGATGATAAAGAAGTCATGGTCGAGACCGCTATCATTTCAGCCAGCCTTCATACACAAGAATTACAAAGAAATTGGAGAATTTGACCCTCAATGAGTTGATGCCTTCAAGGACTCTCCTCATTCCCCTCTCTCATCGCTGTCAAACCAGGGGGGTACGTGCGAGCAGGCGGGAAACAAGTACCTTCCCCTATGTGTGTTTCGTTTATGCTAGATATCCTGCACTTCACTCTCTCCACCTCCTATTCACTCTTCAGATATGTGCATATGTTATGTGTCTAATGGATGTGACCAATGAGAGAGAGAATGTGTAAGCAGGTACTGGGCAGTTCTGAGGGCTGTACTGATTTCTTGCAGCTGAAACTTTAGGTCCGAGAGTTTCCAAAGAAATGTTTCATGCCAGAAATATAGTTGTAACAGCCACAAATTCAGGGAAAATGGGGAAAAAGGAATTAAAGTATTAGTTTTTAAAAGTCCTTCTTCCCATTTGTGGAAGAGAAGTGTTTGCTACTGCTAGATTCCTGGACTACTCATAGTGAAGGAGCTGTCTTGAAGACATTCCTCCTGGCAACAGTATAGAAATTCTCCAGATTCCTCCCGGCACTACAGGGAATATACAGCCCTTGGACAAGATTTTCTTCCAGCAGTGGTAGGCTTTGTATCGCCGCTTAACAGACATTGTGGCAACTTGTGAAGACTTCCAGTTTGATGTTTATCAGAGAAACGGCATACTGAAAATGCAGTCCTCGATTCATTTTCAATTTTCTTCCCCACGGTTCAAGGACATGATTAAATATTCATGCTTCGCAACCAATTATACAACAGAGAGACCTCCCGAGTTCGAAGTGCCCGAGAAATATTGCCTTCAAACAAGTACAGAAAACTGAAGAACAATGTGGCCTCAAAGTGCAAATTCATTGTGTATGGTACCAAAAAGATTTGTCTATCATGCGATTAATGCACCTCATTTATGTTTCACATTCGTTCCGTAACAATAAAGTGACCTTGGCGTGTAGCAGCCTGCCAATTTTCTCTCTCTCTCTCCATTCCGTTGTGCAAGCCAACAAGAAGCAAGGGTTGTCCACTAAGCTGAGTTGTCGCATATTTTGTATCAAGATTTCGAAACCCTCCAGTTCTGCAAAATTTCGTTGTCGATTTCGATATGACAGTATGGACAGTTCCCTTGTCAGAGTTCACCTTCTAGAAATATAGCCCCCCCATTCACTCACTCTGCTGTCTAGTCCAATTGCACTCCTTTTCGTCAATAGTCTCCCATGATCAACCCATCAATAATTGTGATACACTCCATTTCACCACCTATATCTAAAATAACTACAATATCTTGCTGGAACCCAAAAGTTGAACTTCAGTGGAGTAATTTTTCCTAAACCCGAACTGCCTTCTTTCGAACCAGTAATTAATTTTGCAAACATGTCTAATATAATAAAAAATACTGCTTTCCCAAAGCTTACATTAACATGTCAAACTGACTGGCCTATAATTTTCAGCTTTATGTTCATCACCCTTTCCTTTATACACAGGGGCTACTATAGCATTTGGTATAGTTCCTTCATGCAAACAGTATTCAAGTACTTCAGATATGGTACTATATCCCCAGAAATCTTATCAATTTCAGCTGCTTTTCTAAGTTTTCATCTTTTGTATCTTATTGAAAATGTCTTATGGCAATGATGGGATAGGAAAGTGCTAGGAATGGGATGAAGCTACCATGACCTCAGAGTACAGCCCCAGCATTTGCCTGGTGTGAAAACATGGAAAACAATCTTTAGGGCTGCCAACAGTAGTTCGAACCCACTATCTCCTGAGAGCAATTGGACAGCTATGTGACCCAATACCGCTGTCACTCTGTTTACATTAATTTATGGCTTATTACAAGTTGTCCATTTCATGACCGTATCGATGTTTAATCAAGAAGTAAGTATAAATAACCACCTAATCGATACTTTATTAATGCCTCAGGCAAAATTGAATAAAATTAAAACTTACAGGACATGTTTCGACCACTTAGTGGTCCTCTTCAGCTGTATAAATAAAGAACTGAAAAAAAAAAAAAAAAAACATTGACAATAAGCACAAATAAACGTTCTTTGGAGACTCCTTTGATAAAAATGGAGGTCATCAGAATAGGTCATCTTGCCTCTCGTTCTTGTTTGGAAAAGATGTTTATTCTGCGCTGTCTAGAGGGTCTGTCTTTGAGCGCGACCTGGTGAAGTAACGATGTGATACAGTTTGACAATTCATGGAAAGCTCTGGAGAGAAAGGAAGTAGAGTTTTATCGTCATCTAAAATAACATGTGAGGGAGGAGGGAGATTGGGCTGTGCTTCTGCGATGTCGTGTTTGATTATATCTCTTGTTCGTCTAGTCTGTTTCATGTCTACCCATTCTAAGTATTTGCTAATATTCTCATATAAGATGTTTTTATGCTCGTTTTCGTTGAGATTCTCTTCACCGTTTTTCAATTTATCAAGAACGATGTGGATGTTTTCCAGGTTGTTCATAAGATTACCTTTATTAATCATACAGATAATTTGAAGGTCCTGTTTTATATTGGTGAATTTGTGGTTGAACTCTTTCATATGGGATCCCATGGCAGAGAATCTTTTGTATCTTTCAGCATTGACGTGTTCTTGATGTCTAATTGAGAAGTTCCTTCCAGATTGTCCCACGTAAGTTTTTTTTACATTGAGCACAAGTCAGCTTATAAATACCCGATTCCTGGAATTCGTCATCTTTAAGTTTATTAGCTTTATTATGACTAAAGAATCTATGTTTCGTGTTGTTGTTTGTAGAGAAGGCTACCTTGGTATTGTGTTTCTTGAATAAGTTGGTGATTTCGTAAATCTTCGGGTTATTAAATGTGAATTTTACATATCCTTTTTCTTTTTCTGAATGCTGTTTAATTTGTTGTTGGTATTTGCATTTAGTGATGATTTTATTGATGAATTTCAAACTGAAACCATTATGTAGAGCCTGTTGACGACGAATGAAAGAAAGTTCCTTTTTTCTGTCCGTTTCTGTTAGCGGAATTTCAAAGGCTCTGTTGACGAAACTATAATAAGCTGATTTCTTTTGCGAGATGGGATGTAAACAATCACTTTTGATTGTAGTCGGGGTAAAAGTGGGTTTCCTGTATATTTTAAATTGGAAATGGTTGTCTTTACGAATTGTTTGGATATCCAGAAAATTGAGTATGCCTTTCTCTTCTTCTTCAGCTGTAAATTTTATGTTTGGGTCTAAATTATTCAAAGTATTAAGGATACTGTGACTATCATTTATTTCCTTGTTAATTATGGCATAGGTATCATCAACATATCGAAGCCAGAGATCGAGTCCTTGAATGTGACCTACTATCTGAGTGTGTTCCAAAAAGTCGAGGTAAATGTTAGCTAAAATTCCCATTGGAAGTCCATCTTGCTGATATATTTTATTATTAAAAGAGAAGAAATTGTGGTTCAAAACGAATTCCAAGATAGTAATGAAGTTTTCTATTTCAGGTATACTGATATGTTTGTGAATTAATAAATTCGTCTTTATAATCTCAATGATGTTCTTAATAGGAATGTTCGTGTACATGTCCTTGATGTCGAAGGAACTTGTTACATGAGATGAAGTTAACTTGAAATCTTTAATAGCAATGCACAACTCTTTGGAGTTTTTTATCGAAGATTTGGTATAAAATACGTAGTTATGAGTTAAGAACCTATGAATAAATTGGGATATTTTGTATGTGGGGCTTCTCCGAAAATTAATTATAGGTCTCATAGGTGCATCCTTTTTATGTAATTTAGGCATAGCTCTTGCTTTAGGAAGTCCTGGATTCATATTAACGAGTTTTTGAATATATTGGTCGTTAAAAAGGAAGGAGCTTTGCTTCAGTATCCCTTTCAAATTCTTTTGAATTTTTAGGGTGGGGTCTTTCTCAATTACCTTAAATTTGTTGTTAGTGAAAAAAGTTTCTGTTTTATTGATGTATTCGGTTTCATTTAATATTACTACTGTTCCACCTTTATCAGCTTTCGTTATCACTACATCACTTTATCTAATTTTACGCTGAAGATCCTTCTCGATTTTAGTGTTTGTGGAATTGGTTAGTAACCCTCTAATTATGGAGGGAATTTTTTTCTTTGCTTCGTACCGTACGTCATTCTGAATGTCGACTGGAAGGGTTTGTATGGCTGTCTCTGTTTCTGCTAAAGTCTGTATTAATACTTGTCTGTTATTGAAACTATGCCAATTGTGATTAGGCCCTTTGCTTAATAATTGTAATTCTTGTTCTGTAAACGTCGTGTTCGACAAGTTCATGACGGGGCGTGGGAATTCTTCACAATTAAAAGAAGATTTAGGTTGATGCTTATTTAGATCTCGCAAAAGAAATCAGCTTATTATAGTTTCGTCAACAGAGCCTTTGAAATTCCGCTAACAGAAACAGACAGAAAAAAGGAACTTTCTTTCATTCGTCAACAGGCTCTACATAATGGTTTCAGTTTGAAATTCATCAATAAAATCATCACTAAATGCAAATACCAACAACAAATTAAACTTAAACAGCATTCAGAAAAAGAAAAAGGATATGTAAAATTCACATTTAATAACCCGAAGATTAACGAAATCACCAACTTATTCAAGAAACACAATACCAAGGTAGCCTTCTCTACAAACAACAACACGAAACATAAGATTCTTTAGTCATAATAAAGCTAATAAACTTAAAGATGACGAATTCCAGGAATCGGGTATTTATAAGCTGACTTGTGCTCAATGTAAAAAAACTTACGTGGGACAATCTGGAAGGAACTTCTCAATTAGATATCAAGAACACGTCAACGCTGAAAGATACAAAAGATTCTCTGCCATGGGATCCCATATGAAAGAGTCCAACCACAAATTCACCAATATAAAACAGGACCTTCAAATTATCTGTATGATTAATAAAGGTAATCTTATGAACAACCTGGAAAACATCCACATCGTTCTTGATAAATTGGAAAACGGTGAAGAGAATCTCAACGAAAACAACGAGCATAAAAACATCTTATATGAGAATATTAGCAAATACTTAGAATGGGTAGACATGAAACAAACTAGACGAACAAGAGATATAATCAAACACATCGCAGAAGCACAGCCCAATCTCCCTCCTCCCTCACATGTTATTTTAGATGACGATAAAACTCTACTTCCTTTCTCTCCAGAGCTTTCCATGAATTGTCAAACTGTATCACATCGTTACTTCACCAGGTCGCGCTCAAAGACAGACCCTCTAGACAGCGCAGAATAAACATCTTTTCCAAACAAGAACGAGAGGCAAGATGACCTATTCTGATGACCTCCATTTTTATCAAAGGAGTCTCCAAAGAACGTTTATTTGTGCTTATTGTCAATGTTTTTTTTTTTTTTTTTTTCAGTTCTTTATTTATACAGCTGAAGAGGACCACTAAGTGGTCGAAACATGTCCTGTAAGTTTTAATTTTATTCAATTTTGCCTGAGGCATTAATAAAGTATCGATTAGGTGGTTATTTATACTTACTTCTTAATTTATGGCTACCAAAAAAACTACATATCCAGCTCTTGAAGTAAGAAAATAAACCTAGTTCTCCACACCCCACATTCTTCTTTTACCACAATCATAATAATGTTATTCGCTTTACGTTCCACTAACTACTTTTACAGTTTTCAGATGCTGAGTTGCTGGAATTTAGTCCCACAGGAATTCTTGTAGGGGCCAGTAAATCTACTCACACGAGGCTGACGTATTTGAGCACCTTCAAACACCACTGGACTGAGCCAGGATTGGACCTGCCAAGTTGGGTCAGAAGGCCAGCACCTCAACTGTCTGAGCCACTCAGCCCGGCTAACCACAATCAAAACCAAAGGCTATTTACTCTGATGGTATCTATAATAAAAATAGCGTCGCTGGGAGTTAGGAAAATAAAGAGACATCTAAACTAAAGCACTACACTGATGCATGGAACCATGCACAGATTCTAGCATCAAGATACAAATAAGAATGGATATAAAGTACAAAGTATATGTTCATAGATTACATACATATATTATCATTACAGACTGTTATGACTTTCAGCGTTCAGTCTGCAAGCCTCTGTGAATTTACTAAACGTCGCCACAATCCTCGATTTGTAACTAGTGTTGTGGCCTCATTTAGTTCTATACCTCTTATCTTTAAATCGTTAGAAACCGAGTCTAACCATCGTCGTCTTGGTCTACCTCTACTTCTCTTACCCTCCATAGCAGAGTCCATTATTCTCCTAGTTAACCTATCCTCCTCCATTCGCCTCACATGACCCCACCACCGAAGCCGGTTTAAGCGTACAGCTTCATCCATTGAGTTAATTCCTAAATTAGCCTTTATCTCTTCATTCCGAGTACCCTCCTGCCATTGTTCCCACCTGTTTGTAACAGCAATCATTCTTGTTACTTTCATGTCTGTTACTTCTAACTTATGAATAAGAAGATATCCTGAGTCCACCCAGCTTTTGCTCCCGTAAAGCAAAGTTGGTCTGAAAACAGACCGATGTAAAGATAGTTTCGTCTGGGAGCTGACTTCCTTCTAACAGAATACTGCTGATCGCAACTGCGAGCTCACTGCATTAGCTTTACTACACCTTGATTCAATCTCACTTACTATATTACCATCCTGGGAGAAAACACAACCTAAATACTTGAAATTATCGACCTGTTCTAGCTTTGTATCACCAATTCGACATTCAATTCTGTTGAATTTCTTACCTACTGACATCAATTTAGTCTTCGAGAGGCTAATTTTCATACCATACTCATTGCACCTATTTTCAAGTTCCAAGATATTAGACTGCAGGCTTTCGGCACGGTCTGCCATTAAGACCAAGTCGTCAGCATAGGCCAAACTGCTTATTACATTTCCACCTAACTGAATCCCTCCCTGCCATTTTATACCTTTCAGCAGATGATCCATGTAAACTACGAACAGCAAAGGTGAAAGATTACAGCCTTGTCTAACCCCTGTAAGTACCCTGAACCAAGAACTCATTCTACCATCAATTCTCACTGAAGCCCAATTGTCAACATAAATGCCTTCGATTGATTTTAATAATCTACCTTTAATTCCATAGCCCCCAGTATAGCGAACATCTTTTCCCTCGGTACCCTGTCATATGCTTTCTCTAGATCTACGAAACAAACGCAACTGCCTATTCCTCTCGTAGCATTTTTCAATTACCTGGCGCATACTGAAAATCTGATCCTGACAGCCTCTCTGTGGTCTGAAACCACACTGGTTTTCTTCCAACTTCCTCTCAATGACTGATCGCACCCTCCCTTCCAAGATGCCAGCGAATACTTTGCCTGGTATACTAATCAATGAGATACCTCAATAGTTGTTGCAATCCTTCCTGTTCCCTTGCTTATCGATAGGTGCAATTACTGCTTTTGTCCAATCTGAAGGTACCTTACCAACACTCCACGCTAATTTTACTACTCTATGAAGCCATTTCATCCCTGCCTTCCCACTATACTTTACCATTTCAGGTCTAATTTCATCTATTCCTGCTGCCTTACGACAATGGAGTTTATTTACCATCCTTTCCACTTCCTCAAGCATACTTTCACCAACATCATTTTCCTCCTCCCCATGAGCTTGGCTGTTTGCAACACCACCAGGATGATTTCCTTTTACATTGAGAAGATGTTCAAAATATTCCCTCAACCTCTCCAGTGATTCCCTGGGATCTATTATGAGTTCACCTGCATTACTCCAAACACTGTTCATTTCCTTTTTCCCTCCCTTCCTAAGATTCTTTATTACTGTCCAGAAAGGTTTCCCTGCTGCTTGACCTAGCCTTTCCAGGTTATTACCAAAATCTTCCCACGACTTCTTTTTGGATTCAACAACTCTTTGTTTCGCTCTGTTTCTTTCATCTACGTACAAATCCCTGTCTGCCTCGGCCCTTGTTTGGAGCCATTTCTGATAAGCCTTCTTTTTACGTTTACAGGCTGCTCTCACTTCATCATTCCACCAAGATGTTCGCCTTCTCCCATCTTTACACACAGTTGTTCCTAGGCATTCCCTTGCTGTTTCTACTACAGCATCCCTGTATGCCACCCATTCACTTTCTATATCCTGAACCTGCTTAATGTCTACTGTTCGAAACTTCTCACTAATCATTCCATGTACTTCTGTCTAATTTCCTCGTCCTGCAGATTTTCTACCCTTATTCGTTTGCAGACAGATTTCACTTTCTCTACCCTAGGCCTAGAGATACTTAGTTCACTACAGATCAGATAGTGGTCTGTATCATCGAAAAACTCGTACATTCCTAACAGATTTTCTGAATTCAAAGTCTGTTAAGATATAGTCTATTATGGATCTGGTACCCCTAGCCTCCCATGTGTAGCGGTGAATAGCCTTATGCTTGAAGAATGTATTCGCAACAGCTAACCCCATACTAGCACAGAAGTCCAGCAAACGCTTCCCATTCCCATTAGCTTCCATATCTTCCCCACATTTACCAATCACCCTTTTGTATCCTTCTGTTCTATTCCCAACTCTCGCATTGAAATCGCCCATTAGCATTATTATATCCTTGCTGTTGACCCTGACCACGTCACTCAATGCTTCATAAAACTTGTCAACTTCATCCTCATCTGCACCCTCACATGGTGAATACATGGACACAATTCTTGTCCTAATTCCTCCAACTGACAAATCTACCCACATCATTCGCTCATTTACGTGCCTAACAGAAACTACGTTGCGTGCAATGGTATTCCTAATAAAGAGCCCTACCCCAGACTCTACCCTTCCTTTTCTAACACCCGTCAAGTACACTTTATTATCTCCTATCTCTTCCTCATTATCTCCCCTTACCCGAATATCACTTACTCCTAGCACATCCAGATGCATCCTCTTTGCTGACTCAGCCAGTTCTACCTTCTTTCTTCCATAAGCCCCATTAATATTGATAGTTCCCCATCGAATTCCATTTCGTTCGCCAAGTTGTTTCCAAGGAGTCCCTTGCCTGTCAAATGGGAGTGGGACTCCATTACTCCCATAGGTCCGAGGCTTGCTTAAAATGTTCTGAGCTCGGTAAATTCATGAAGCAGGATGCTACCCTACTTGCACAAAGTCCAAGTGAGGATCTCTCCTCTAACGGGTTATGGACCACCGGTGAATTGTATAGTCCTAGCCGCATGAGCACTCGGAGGGCCAAGACTCAGAATATGTCCGAGATGCCCACTCCCATTCCATAGCAACTGGTATCCCGACTTTCAGGACCACTTACTACACCACTCAGTCGTTGCCCACGGTTCACAAACTAAGACGTGACTACAGTAACCCACAAACACGAACCACATATATCAAAATAATTTTACTCACTGTCAGTTGTTGTTTGAGTCATCAGTCCATAGACTAGTTTTATGCAGCTCTCCATGCCACCCTATCATGTGCTAACCTTTTCATTTCTACATAACTGCTGCATCCTACATCTGCTTGTCATATTAATACAGTATCTTGGTCTACCCCTGCCGTTCTTACCGCCTACACTTCTCTCAAAAACCAACTGACCAAGTCCTGGATGTCTTAAAATGTGTCCTATCATTCTATCTTTTCTTTTCATCAAATTTAGCCACAACGATCTCTCACCAATCCGATTCAGTATCTCTTTTATTTGCAATTTGATCTATCCCTCTCACCTTCAGCATTTTTCTCTAACACCACATTTCAAAAGCTTCTATTCTTTCTTTCT
This sequence comes from Anabrus simplex, assembly GCF_040414725.1. Classification (NCBI taxonomy): domain Eukaryota; kingdom Metazoa; phylum Arthropoda; class Insecta; order Orthoptera; family Tettigoniidae; genus Anabrus; species Anabrus simplex. Next base: position 1,770,299,098 of record NC_090265.1, on the reverse strand, counting down.
GAGAGAGTTGTCCATGTTTCACTTCCATACAATGCCACGCTCCAAACAAAAGTTTTCAAAAACATTTTTAAAAAATTCCTATATCAATGACTGAAAATGAAATCCTACGACCTGTTTTCCAGTCTTTGACTGGGTCAGGAATGTAATGATTTAAACATATATAGGCTGTTATTACAATGGGGTCGCCACTCCCAAAGTGATTTATTAAGTAGTGATAAATGCTAGGAAATGATAATGCAGTGTTGCTGGAATGAAAGATGACAGGGAAAACCGGAGTACCTGGAGAAAAACCTGTCCCGCCTCTGCTTTGTCAGGCACGAATCTCACATGGAGTGACCGGGATTTGAACCACGGTATCCAGCGGTGAGAGGTCGACGCGCTGCCATCTGAGCCATGGAGGCCCTATATCAATGATTGAAGTGCACAAATTTCTTTTCTTAAGAAAGGCGTTCCTATTTCCTGCATCACCTGACCTTGTACTACTGCACTCCATTTTAGATTTATTTATTTTCATCTTGTACTCCTCACCCAGGACAGAGGTCCATACCATTCAGCAACTTCTCCAGACCTTCTGCAGTCTCAGATAAAATAATATCATCGGTAAATCTCAGGGTTTTGATTTCCTCTCCTAGAATTGAGATTCTCTTTCCAAATTCTTTGATTTCCTTTACTGCCTGTCACCGTCAGTTAAATGATGTAAAAAACTCGTGTCAGACTTGCAATTTAACATTGTATTGACACAAATCAATTTATGCTGATGCTGGGACAAGGAAAGATCAAGGTTATTGTTATTGTGCAAAACCATGGAACAGTTGGGTTTGAACTAGAGATGGGAATTCTCAATTGAGACAGACAGCCAAAATCGAGAATGTCGTTAACACCCACCAAGTCAAAGTGAACAGAGCTACACTACGAGCATGTGTGCAAATCAAGTTTTAAAAGTTTAATGTTAAAGCATTGGAATGGCTGTTTTACGGGATCTGACATTTGATTAATCAGCCTTAACGCCATTTGCAAAATCTTCTAGAATTTCCTACCTTAAAGTGTACTGTATCTAGGTACAATGGATCTCCTTTCATACTAACAAACTATGTGAAACGAAACAAAACCCAGTTAAGAAACTAAGGGGAAAAATGTCTTCTTTGCAATTAAATAAGAATACTGTTTTACTCTCTTGAAATATACTGTACTTCCTCTTGTTAAACCTTGTTAAACCTTGTATGTAACTACCTATAACACTAACTACTTATCTGGATAAAACAAACAGGATTGAAGAGGAACAGAACATAGTTTAGGCTACAAACTGCCTTGAAGTATCTCATGGCTCCTTAAATGGAAAATCATGCCCAGTGTATTTCTGCTTCATAACATACTCCAGGAACAAATATTACACTGGATTTTACTTTCTAGTACGGATGAGAAATGGGAGCACGTCTCTAGAATCACAAGAACTTCTCAATGCTTTTCCGACAAAAGCATTCCTCGAGACTCTTGGGAACATATGCACGTCACGTTCTTACGTCACAGTTACACAGCACACTGAGAACAACAGGCTTTGACATCTTGTCCAATGGGACAACAGGCCAAGTCATGAACTGAAGTTTGGCCTTCTATTCGCAGCGATAATACACGAACAAGTCAGGTCTGCAATATCACACTCACCCAACGAAGAAAAATTCATTTTATTTAAACATAATCATTTGACTCGCACAAATTCAATACAGTACTTTTAGTGCATATTGCTGGCTACCAAGAGGAAATCATGGGCCTGGGAATATTTCATGTATGTCCCAGAAAATTTCTTGCAGTGTCATTCTTTGTTCCCTTTCATAGTTTTTGTGAACACTTATTATTTGTATTTTTCATCCAAGTGGTTATAATCATATGTACAAGTTTGTAAGGCTGTGTCCTAAAGTTACTTAAGTATGGTTCGTCCATTATTGGAATATGCAAACAGTGTTTGGGATCCTCACCAAGAATACCTAATAAAAGAAATAGATAGTGTGCAGAGGAAAGCAGCAAGATTTGTAACAGGGGATTTCAGGAGAAAGAGTAGTGTATCAGAAATGTTAAAGGAACTAGGGTGGGAAACTTTAAGTAAGAGAAGGGAGAAAACTAGACATAGGATTATATAGAGCCTATACAGGAGAAGAAGCATGGGGAGATATCCGTGAGAGGCTTCAGTTGGAAAATAATTATATCTGCAGGACTGACCACAAATATAAAATTACAAGGATTTTTAGCCGAAGCGATTGGGGTAAATTTTCATTCATCGGGAAGGGTGTGAAGGAGTGGAACAGTTTACCAGGGGTAGTGTTTGATCCTTTTCCAAAATCTGTACAGATATTCAAAAAGAGAATAAACAGCAACAGAGAAAATAAATGAAATGTTAAGAGGGCATTCGACCAGTGCAGGTTAATGTAAATAAAAAATGTGTGTGAATAAATTAATTCCATCCCCTGGTCTAAGGAGTTTGGACAGCCAAAGTAGGGGACTGCCTGTAGGGGTGAAATACAGTGGGGACCTCGAGGGCCCTGGGACCGCTACGGTAGCTGTGAAGACCCTTCAGGAACTCTGAAAAGTGGTTGTAAAAGGGGCTCTGGTTAAGACGCAGCAGGTCGTTATGCTACTTAGGTTCCAAAATGGGTAAAATATAAATATGTAAATAAATTCAGTGTTAATTTTAATCTTATACCAGTTGTATAGTATTATTAGAAGTAATTTCACATACCGTACTGTATATGAGTTGACTATGTTTGTAAGATATTATAAGTAGAATTTTGTAAACAATATAAATTTATTAAGGATGATGTGTGTGTTTAATAGAAAAAATTGTTAGCATAAATTATATAATATTGTATTATAGGAAAATTTTATTCTCTTGTTAATTTAATATTTAGTGCTTGACAATAATGTATTTTAGTGTACCATTTGCCACTGAGGTAGACACCTCATTTGCAAATAAAGAGATTTTGATTTGATAATTGGAAATGTTGCTATGCTCTTCTGACTGGACAAAGTAAGTTACATTTGATAAGAATGACAAACTTGCAAGCAGGATGTGTGTTGCTATTTGAAAAATAGTGCGATCAAATTGTTACTTCCCGATGAAAGGAGTTCCTCACATTGTTTACTGTACTGTGATATTACACAATATTGTATGTGATTTAGAAGGTTTAACTGAAGGTATTTTAATTAATGCAGAACAATTTACGGTAGATTAATCGTTTTACTTTACAAAGGAAAATTGAATATGTCCTAATATCTTTTAATGTAATAGATGAATCGTTACATAACTTTAACATGAGGGTGAACAATGCTAATACCAGCTCTGCAACTGCTGTGAGCGATCACTTCTGTTTTTACTTCATCAGTCCCTCCAGATACACGGTCATGAAAGGTACTTTTCATAAATAAGCACAGGAGTAGCAAAACTAGTGATGAGCAGTGCGAGCGAGGTCTCGAGATTAGCGAAGACACTATTTCTCGTGAGAAATTGAGAGATCTCGAGTGCGTTGTCACGTATTGTGGGGCAAGCAGTGTGTCGTAGGCCTAAAGGTAGTCTAGGCTTGATGTTGTTTGTGCTGAGTATGCAAATAGCCAACCACGGGCCTTTTCCATGCCGTCAATAGTGTCAAAAAGCCGCTAGGGCGTTAATTTGTTTCATTTCTACCGAGGACTATTTTGACGCAGTATAACATAATTATAAAGGATAAGCATTCTGGCATTGTATGCAGCGAGTACACGAATGAGCAGGCTAAGTACAGAAACCGACTACTACTGTAGGTACCCCTACCTAGTGATGGACAGTCTAGAGACGAGTGCAGGCACTATTTCTCGCGAGAAATTTTGATAAATCTCGAGAACGTTATCCCCGCATTGTGTGGCGAGCAGCATCATAGGCCTACAGGTAGACGGAGCTGAATGTTGTTTGTGCCGAGTATGCAAATAGCAGCCCACGCACCTTCTCCATTCCATAAATACGTGTCAACAAGCTACTAGGGCGTTCATTTCTAGAGAGGTCTATTTTGATGCAGTATAACATAATTATAAAGGAAACGCATCCTGGCATTGTATGCTGTGGTAAGTACACGAATGAAAAGGCAAAGTACAGAAACTGACGGCTACTGTAGGTACATATACCTGGATACTAGAGGCGTGCATTATTTGAACTCAAGACGAGGCAATATGTGCCCTGCTGCAGATGCAACCACCACTACGCATAAGTCATCATCATCATAAACCATCTCCAGTTTCCCGGGTGTGGTATATGAGCCTTCACCATCTCATCCTGTCCTTGTACCATTCTTCCTCCACCAACTTATCCCAATCATGACCTCTCAGCAGAACATCGTTCTTAACTAAATTTATCCACTTCCTTCGTGGCCTCCCCATGGGTTGTCTTCCTTCTACTTTTCTGTCAAATTCCTTTCTTGCAGTTCTGTTTACTGGCATCTTCTTCATGTGACCAAACCACTTCAGTCTTGATATCTGAATCTTATTGAGGAGACAATCATCTATTCGTACTTCTCTAATTTTCTCATTCCTAATCTTGTCTTTCCAGGTTTTCTGGATCATAGTGCGTAGGAATTTCATTTCAGCTGCCTGAAGTTTGGAATTATCTCTATTGGTCAGTGTTGTGGTTTCGAGACTATGTAAGAATTGGTGTATAATAGGACTTGTACAATGTCATTTTTGTTTTCATGGGTATTTGCTCATCCCACAGCAGGTGTCTTACATTGTGGTAAAATTGTGTTGCCTTCTTCTTCTTTGTCGTTTAGGCCTACTGAGGACCACGGGGCTCGTATCTACTCTTGGGTAAAGTTGTTGCTTTCTTCTTCTTCCAATACTCCTTCATTTGCTGACTATGAGCCAGCTTTCTCTCCTCGGTCCACTTAGTTCCTGTAGTCTTCTTACTTGTAAGGGACGTTGGGAAAACTCCGTGTCGGATGGCTTGACAGAATGGTAGTCGGTCATGAGTTTGTCCCGGTGGGATATCTAGTTGTTCCATATCTGACTTAACTGATGTGATCCATTTGTTCTTAGAAGCCTTGCCTCTTCCTGTTACTGTGAATATCCTGTTGGCGAGTCTTTCGGAATCCAGACGGGCCAAGTGTCCATAAAAGGTCAGGCGCCTTTTTCTTATAGACGTGACTATGTCCTCCTGGTATTCATACAGTTATTGTGTTGCATTATTGATTCGATTGTTCACTTCATGTTTTGCTAGGTTGTCATTTGATAGAATGCTACCCAAGTATTTGAAAAGTGGAACGCTGTCCAGTTGGGCTTCATTTAACACGATTATTGGTTCTGCTCCTTCCCCATACACTTTCGTCACCACCGTCTTGGTCTTGCTGATGTTTAGACCATATCTCTTAAACTCCTCATTCCAGCTTTGCAATCTCTCTCCCAATTCCTCTTCCGAGTCACTCCAGATCGCAAAATCATCTGCAAATGTGAAAGCTATGATATCTCCATGTTCTTTCCTTTTAATAGATCATTACTACATCCATCACAATAATGAATAGAAGTGGTGACAATTGAGCTGCCCTGCTGCACTCCTCTCTTTGTTTCAAACCAGTCCGACAAACCACATCCTACTTGAATACAACTTCTATTCTATGCATAAGTGAAATGTACAATATAAAATGCTTGAGTTTGCTCCAATTCTTTCGATAGGTAGGTGCACATCGTTATCAGACCCCACATTCAATATCCTATTATGACCACTGCTTGTGTTTACTGATATTTTGGTGACAAAGGAAATAATTCCTTACAATGTTATAGAGTATTCGCATCATATATAAAGTTAACATAATTACCCAATAACAACAAGAGTACAACAAGCAATTCTATGGAAAGGAAATATTACAAGAAGTACTACTAGTTTAACATTCTAAATCCAGCATCATCATCATACACAAATTCAGTATTTCCAGTGCTTAACACTACCATTTACAACTATAGGTTGAGCTTTCTATTAGCTTAACATTACAAGTGATAATAAAGTGAAGTAAACCATCATTACCCTACAATAACGACGAAAGAAAATGACAAGAAATACTACTAGTTTAACTTTCTAAATCCAGCATCATTATGCACAAATTCACACCCAACTTAAGTACCGGTATTTCCATTACTTAATACTATGGCTTACAATACTATATGTTGAACTTCATACTAGTTTAACACTACAAGTGATATTAAAGTAAAGTTAAACATAACTACCCAACAACTACAACAAGAGTACAACAATAATTCCATGGAGAGAAAATATTAGAAGAAATACTACTCATTTAACATTCTAAATCCTGCAGAAAATCACAAATTCAGTGTCCGTCATTTACAGCTTTTACTTTTCACCTTACACTAGCACTAATCATCATCTTATAATATTTGATACCAGAAGGGAATCTATCAGACTGCTGCAGGTAATTTATTCCAATCCCTTATGGTCCTGTTTACGAAGGAAAACTTGCCCACATCTAGTAATGGGCAGTCTGAGACTAGGTCTCGAGATTTCTCGGGACTAGCGCAGACACTATTTCTCGCGAGAAATTTCGAGAGATCTCGAGAACGGTATCACCGCGTTGTGCGGCGGGCAGCGTGTTGTAGGCCTACAGGTACTCAGAGCTGAGTATGCGAATAGCCAACCACGGGCCTTCTCCATTTCGTAAATACGTGTCAACAAGCGACTAGTGTTCATTTCTACCGAGGTCTATTTTGACGCAGTATAACAATTATAAAGGATACGCATTCTGGCATTGTATGCACTGGTAGGTACACGAATGAGTGGTTTAAGTACAGAACCTGACGGCTTCTGTAGGTACACGTACCTGGATACCAGAGGCGTGAATTATTCGAACTCGAGATGAGGTAAGATGCGCCTTGCTGCATATGCAACCACCATTACGCAGGAGTGGAATGTGTAATTAAAATGCTTCAGTTTGCTCCAATTCTTTAGACAGATAGGTGTAAATCATTATCAGACCCCACATTCAGTATCACATTATGACCACTGCTTGTGTTATTTTGGTCATGAAGGAAATAATTCCTTACAATGTTATGGAGTATTCGCGTCATATGTAAAGTTAGCATAATTACTCAACAATAAGAGTACAACAAGCAATTCCATGGAAAGGAAATATTGCAAGAAGTACTACTAATTTAACATTCTAAATCCAGCACCATCATAAACAAATTCAGAATTTCCAGTGCTTAACACTACCGCTTACATTACTATATGTTGAACTTTCTACTAGCTTAACATTACAAGTGATAATAAAGTGAAGTTAAACCATCATTACCCTACAACTATAACGACAACGAAAGAAAATATGGCAAGAAATACTACTAGTTTCTTTCTAAATCCAGCATCATTATACATAAATTCACACACAACTTAAGTATTTCCATTACTTAACACTATGGCTTACAATACTATAGGTTGAACCTACTAGCTTAACACTACAAGTGATATTGAAGTTGAAACATAACTACCCAACAACAACAGCAAGAGTACAACAAGCAGTTCAATGGAGAGAAAATATTAGAAGAAATACTACTAGTTTAACATTCTAAATCCAGCAGAAAATCACAAATTTAGTGTCCATCAATGTATATTGAATTTTCACGACCACATTGTAATCGAAAGTGACTTTCAACTTATTAGGTCGTGTTACATACATATAGTACGTGATAAAGAGATGTTAAGTACAGAACAAAAATGGCCAACCAGACACCAGTGGGATCCGAACCCACAACCTCCCGATTTCGCGTCGGTTGCTCTACCAATTGAGCTATGGTGGCTTAGGCCATCTTTGTTCTGTTGGAAAGGATCTGAGCTACAGGTCTGGTACTACCACCATCACACTGTAGAGTGCGTTTAAGTTGCCCGTTGAGGGCCAAGTCAATGAATATTGAATTTTCACGACCACATTGTAATCGAAAGCGACTTTCAACTTATTAGGTCGTGTTACGTACATATAGTACGTGATAGAGCAACCGACGTGAAATCGGGAGGTTGTGGGTTCGGATCCCACTGGTGTCTGGTTGGCCATTTTTGTTCTGTACTTAACATCTCTTTATCACGTACTATATGTACGTAACACGACCTAATAAGTTGAAAGTCGCTTTCGATTAGTGTCCATCGTTTACAGCTTTTACTTTTCATTTTACACTAGCACTAATCATCATCTTAAACGATTTGATACTGGAAGATTATCTATCAAAGACTGCTGCAGGTAATTTATTCCAATCCCTTATGGTCCTGTTTACGAAGGAAGACTTGCCTACATCACTATGCTGGTTATTATTACACTACTGTAAGTGCCGGGCTGACTTGCTCAGACAGTTGAGGTGCTGGCCTTCTGTCCCCAGCTTGGCAGGTTCAATCCTGGCTAGTCCGGTGGTATTTGAAGATGCTCAAATACGTCAGCCTCGTGTTGGTAGATTTACTGACACGTAAAAGAACTCCTGTGGTACTAAATTCCAGCACCTCGGCATCTCCGAAAACCGTAAAAGTAGTTAGTGGGACGTAAAGCCAACAACATTATTACTACTACTGTAAGTGACCATTGCCACCGGGATATTTCCCATTTGCAATGTATTTGTTAATAATAATAATAATTAGGTACTTTGGAATATGACAGCGCAGTCCGGCCCCGCGGTGTAGGGGGCAACACGTCTGCCTGTCACCCGGCGGCCGCAGGTTCGATTCCCGGCTGGGTAAGGATTTTTTTGATTTAAATGATTAATATCCCCGACCTGGGAACTGGGTTTTTGTGTCGTCCTTAACGCTCCTTTCCTCACATTCAGCACTCTACACTTCTTCCATCCAATTACACGCAGGTTCATATCACAAGGTGCAAGTAGGGGCAAATCTCTTTAGGTCGACGCCCCGAACAAATGTCATTAAAAAATTGACAGTGCAATGTGTAATTGTGTCTAGTTGTACGCGACAACTTGAAGACGATGTCCAAAATGCAACGGAAGTCGTGGATGTCAGTTATTTTGAAGAGATGCCACATAGCACAGCCCGCTGTGTTGTTTATTCCAAAGAAGTAAAATACGTCGGCAGAAATACTTCTGGGATGATCCGACACTTGAAAACACATAATATAAATGAAGGGGAATAGTCAGAACACCTCCAGCCCGGTCTGAATCACAAGAAGCTACCCTGCTGACAATTGTGAGGCATCCAGGTAGGTTTTCATCCTAATAACAGTTATTAATAAATTATACCGGTTATTCAGCTAAGAAGTCCACCTGAAATAACTCTTGAACAGTTTTATTCACAAATTATGCAGGGTTATTCAGCTAAGATGTCTACCTCAAATGAGCCGAGAACAGTATAAGATACTGACATTCGGTTTTCACTTTCGTTAATGGTATTACAGGGTTCATAGTTGAACATGCAGTACTTTTTTCCAAGCTTTTGACAAAATGTATTGGCTCACATGTTTACAGTCTTATTGTAGTTACTGGTACGTCGCACAGCGTGCACTACAGGAGGATCGGTCTCGAGATTCGAGATCTGCGACGTCAGTCTTGAGAGTCTTGAGCGTTGCCCATCGCTACCCACATCAGTATGCTGGTTATTACACTACTGCAAGTGACCATTTCCCATTTGCGATGTATTTGTTAATAATAATAATAATAATAATAATTAGGTACTTCGGTATATGACAGTGCAATGTGTAATTGTGTCTAGTTGTACGCGAGAACTTGAAGACGATGTCCGAAACGCAACTTAAGTTATGGATGTCTGTTATTTTGAAGATATGCCACACAGCACAGTCCGCAGTGTTGTTTACTCAAAAGAAGTAAAATACGTCGGCAGAAATACTTCTGGGATGATCCTACACTTAAAAACACATAGTATACATGAAGAGGAATAGCCACAGAACACCTCAGGCCCGGTCTGAATCACAAAAAGCTACGGTACCCTGCCGACAACGATTGTGAGAAATTCCACCTGAAATAACTCGTGAACAGTTTAAGATACAGGCAATCTGTCTTCACTATCATTAATATTATTTATTTCGTATGGTCAGGGTTTGATGAGTTCCATTCTTCACGCCAGGCAGGCTTGATCAGCATCAAAATGTGAGTTGATGAGCTTCTCACCAAGCTTCCTGGATTTCAACCTCTGTCGTGTCTGAAGTTTGCAGTCCTGATGTAAGGGCAATTGAGGATCACTGTGACAATTCTGCCATTCTTTTAGCAGAGCTGTTTCTCTTCGTATGTGAGAGGGATGGATGTTGGATAACACTGGCAACCATTTCAGAGATGTTGATTTGATGGTGCCTAATATTGTCCTGTGTCATTCAGCTGGACATCAACTTTTGCAGTATGTGCATTGTTAAGCCATACACGGCAGCAGTATTCTGGACCTTAAGCTCTGCTTTACGGATATCCCAGCAAATAGAGGATACACTACACTTTCGTTAATGGTATTAAGGAGCTCAGTTTCTCTAGATTCTCGCGAGAGTCTTGAGATCTGTGACGTCTGTCTCGAGAGTATCGACCGAGAGCGTTGCCCATCACTAAACAAAACTATGGGAATGTACTTCAACGATATTATTTGAAACTAACTATTTTGAAAATGTAGTTATTTTAGGGAATAAATATACTAAAAAGATATAAATTTGCACTTTATTATCGATCCTATCGATTCACTCAAGTCTTATTCACCACTCTTTTACTCGAATAATTCCCATGTCTTGTTCCAAATTCTTTTGCATGGGCTAGAGAAACTCCTCTATATAGACATGATACTGTATAGGCTTTAGGGCTTATGCCGTGTGTGACTCCCATCTTAAGAGAACTTAAGCGAAGTAGCGTCAAAATCATTCTGCTTCCTATGCTCGTGCTGTGCGGTGCTAAACGGCACGATGATGCATCGAGTCGGTCAAATCTGAAATAATGTATTTGTTTCTGCGAGTGATACAACACTGCTTTCAATTAGGACATAGCCTAAGAAAGAAGAGATAAATCACAGGCTACTTAAAGGAAAGAGCAACAGACTACTTTATTCAATGGAAAACGAATCTGTCTGTTGTGCCAATAACTATTAAATGCAATAAACACTAGCACAAAATGATTTAGTAGTGTGTTAATGCCTAGTATCAAAGTCATGCTAGTTTCAAGAAGTGCCAACACTGGAAGTTTTTAAGCACCCATTATGTATGTACTAGACATGCTTCATAACAAATATTACTCCTTTAAAAATAATGTTTCGATATTCCACCGCCGAAGAACTGCTGTTTAGCTGATGGCCCACGTAATCCTCTACGAGGGTTAGGAATGAAATAACAGATTTGATTTTTGTGGGGATTTTTAAGACCATCTAAACTAAGTTTTGTTCTATGTCATTCCTTTCTGTAAATAAGCAGTTGTGTTAATATGAAAAATATAAGGCCAAAGCAAATATTCCACGTTCCATGGCAGATCAACAAAAAATGCAATCATTTAAAATAACCTGAAAGCCATGCTTTGAGCAAGAAATTTTACCATTTCGCTGAACTCGTAAATGCGCTCAAGAGAGTACACCACTATTAGATCGCTTTATGAGATTTGATATTTTGGCTATTTGTCTCAGGACTCAAAATCAAAATCTCTTTATTTGCAAATGAGGTGTCTACCTCGGTGGCAAATGGTACACTAAAATACATTATTGTCAAGCACTAAATATTAAATTAACAAGAGAATAAAATTTTCCTATAATACAATATTATACAATTTACGCTAACAATGTTTTCCATTAAACACAGGTCATCCTTAATAAATTTATATTGTTTACAAAATTCTACTTATAATATCTCCTGTACTACTTACAAATATAGTCAACTGATATACAGTGTGTGGAATTACTTCAAATGATACTATACAACTGGTGTAAGATTAATATTTACATTGCATTTATTTACTTATTTGCTTTTTTTTTTTACCCGTTTTGGAACCTAAGTAGCTGCTGCGTCTTAACCAGAGCCCCTTTTGCCACCACTTTTCAGAGTTCCTGAAGGGCCTTCACAGCTACCGTAGCGGTCCCAGGGCCCTCGAAGTCACCACTGTACCTCACCCCTACAGGCAGTCCCCTACTTTGGCTGTCCAAACTCCTTAGACTCTTGAGCAAGAGGAATTCTAATCCCTACTTTCTAGGACTTCTGTGAAATACTATTGGCAGGAGCTGGATAAGGGGAAATGTACCATGTCCATGACTCAGTTGGTAGCCATAACCATGTGCTAAAAGTATTACATCAAATAAATTACGAGCAGAAAGGCATAGATATTTGTCATCCACTATAAATCAAAGGCTCAAGCTCAAATAAAATAACATCTTGCTTTCTAGCTCATGGGTTGAATGGGGGTAAATCAGACCATCTAACCTATCTTCCCACTTGGACATGTCTATGCTATTTGCTATCAAGAGACTAAACTGCCTCTTGACTCATTGTGGTTGACTGCGATGTTGCAATGTGTCATTGCTCACAGTGTACAGAGTGACGTCAGAAGCAGGTTCAAGAAAAGTCTTCCTGCAAAACATGAAGTTCTCGGCCTTCTTGAGATATCTGCTGTATTTCCCATCCCTAGTTTGAACATGTCTTGTGAAAGAAAGCTTGCAGCTACGTCAACCACACTGCATAGCCAAAATGTGCAATGTGGAAAATTTTATGAAGTGTATTTTGGAGAAAAGAGATTTATGAATACAGCGATCTAATAAAACTACTACTGTTAATCACAGAAGTGATAGTTTGGGTATAATTAACATTGAAGGACAAGTTACCAAAACCAACTGGCTGGGTTTGATAAGGAACAAGTTGATTAAGGACTGGGAACCAAGAATTGAGGAATAAAGCATAAACTATGCAAATATTAGCCAGGAGCTAAAAGTTACAATTCATACATTTACAAGTCTATCAAATCTGAACAACAGCATGAGGAAACATCAAGGATGAATGGCTTAATATACATTCCAGCCAATCCCCAATATAAGAAGGAAATGGGAAGTGAAGAGATGGGTTTGTTGAATAAAGTAAGATTTAAAATTGTTCATGTTTCTTTAACACTTATGGTTTCAACTTTGTACAGTAACATGACCAGCAATTGCACAAAGTGGAAATTACTTGCTGTAAGATAACAATCACAAGAAAAATAAATATGACAACATTGAATCTTACACAAGCAATTAAAAAACTGATGATGGATGGTTGAATGAACAGATTTGTACAGCACGATTATTGCACTGTGGAAGATACACAGCACACTATGAGCCTATTCACAACAGTGAGTCTCTGCCTCTCTAAGAGGGAATTCTACTAAATTTAATTGGTCTACTTTGTTGCTTGTTCTAGATAGGCAATAAGGTCAGCTCGTTCTTGTGGCTTTTTGAGTCCAGCAAATACCATCTTCGTTCCAGGGATGTACTTCTTAGGATTTTCCAGATAAACGAATAATGTATCTCTGTTCCAAGTGATTCCTGGAAAAATTCACAAAGTTAAATGAAAGAAGTCCCAATTGTTTAAAAGCGTCAATGCTTTCCCTTTTTGGTTGATTCACTTTCATCAATATTATGCACAAATTTCTTCAAAAGGAAGTGCTCCAGAACAGTTTTACAGTCATGCTCATGCATTATTTTCCAAGCAAAAACAAGTTTGCAACATTAATTATGAGAGTAAAATACAAACTAACTTCTTAATAAATGTGCACACAATTTAAACTTCTACAGTTAAAGAATTGTTCATTAACTTATAATTCAACAATGTTAACAAGGCTAGTACATTTGTATACAATTTTCTGAAGTTGCAACTAGGAGTATATCATATATTCTCATATTATTGCACAAATATACAAAGAATGACTTAAAATCAAACTTGCAGTATGGTATATTTCTGCTTTTCCTGCATCATGCAAGAGATTGGTAGCTTTACTTTGCACACCCTCTGTATCATAATTATCCAGTATGCAGAGACGGTATTACAGTAATTTACACGAATGAGCAACTGAATTAGAGATACAGTAGAACCTCTATAATTCAAAATCGGTTAATTCAAAATCCCGCCTAATTCGAAGAAACTCTCGTTCCCGGAAACATAAGATAGAGTTTTGCATGTTATTTTAATTGTTTAATTCGAAATACGGATAATTCGTAATTCGAAGTACAATGTCGGCTCCATTACCGAAATTCAGACTTAATTCGAAACTGCCTTTACATTTTAAAACAATAGTATGTTACAGAGTAATTTCAAAATGAAATTTACCCGCTCCGCGTCATAATAGAACGCACGTTGCGGAACGTGGAAGGTTAGCTTTCCGCACTTACACTCACTTCGGTGGGTCTACAGTGCGCTTCATGATTGCTAAGTTGAATGAAATCTGAACTCTTGTGTTCAACCTTTTAAGGAACGCCGTTACATCACGCAACATGCAGTGTGCGGGAAAACAGAACCCGCGAACACTGGCGATGCCGACAGTTGACCAAAAAGCGTGGCAAATATAAATTCGTAGGCATCGAACAATATTGACATTGCCGGTGAAACTGCATTGCTTTATTTTAATGCGAGCCCAAACGGTCTTATGGTTTTAAAGGAGAAATTGCCAGCCGGGAAATCGTACAGTGTGAGGGATGGGGGTCATAGTAGTGCGTTGCAATGCAGATGGAAGCGAGATACTTTATCCCCTCGTCATAGAAAACTTTGATAAGCCACAATGTTATAAGAGTGTCGGGCACTTTACATGCCAGTACAAAGCATCTATAATAAAAATGCAAACAGTAAAGATATAATAAAAAAAGAATTTGCACAGGGTAACCCGCATAATTTATCCTAGTCTTTGAATTGTGCGTTTTTTTCTTTCGTTGCGTGAAGTTACGTTTGTCAGTGATTTATCCAAGTGCATTATTTGAACATTGTAAATGCACCTTGTTGGGTACATTCCGGAAAGTTTTTTCCATGGCATTTTAAAGGTTTGAACTGTGAATCGAGGTGATTGCATGTATTATGGGTCTTAGAATACTTCGTGACGCGGCAAGTGTTGACATTTCTGAAGTAGGCCTACGAGAGAAGTGCCATGGCGGGAAATCGTACAAGGATTAGAGTCATAGGAAAGTTCGATTTTAAGGGCATCAGGGTACTTTCTGTGTAAATACAAGGCATCGAAAATGCATACAGTATAGTAATCCAATTAATAAAGCACTTGCACATGGGAGCCAGCATAGATTTCTCCTAGTCTTTGAATCGTGCTTTTTTTTTCTTTCTTTCGTTGCGTGAGGTTATGTTTACCAGTGAGATATCCGAGTGCATTATTTGAATACTGTAAATGCACCTTCTTGGACACATTTTGGAAATAGTTCTTTTTTCATGGCATTTGAAAGGTATAAACTGTGAATCAAGGTTAAATGCATGCAGTAACGGGCCTCAGAATATTTTGTAACGCGGCAAGGGTTCGTACTTCTGAATTGCGAATTGGCGGTTAATTCGAAATCACGTACCGGTAATTCGAAGTCTGATTTTTGAGTCCCAACGACTTCGAATTAACGAGGTTTTACTGCACCCCCTTTCACCCTAACAGAGGTGCTAACTTTTGAAGTGGGTTGTCAGTAATCCCGCCCGCCCCAAGCAAGAACGCTCACTGCAGGGTCATCTTGACAGATCATTTCAATATTCACCGAACCAAACTATAATTCAGAAGCAACTGGACAGTGTATAGTCTTACTGTATGTACGCATTTCCTGCAGTGTACTGGAAGTGAACAAATGGGTGGACATGATCCGACAAAAGGTTCCTGTGAGAAATAAAGGGATATTGTCTGATGTACCAGGGGTCCTGTTTCATCCCACGTGATCAGTCCCCACATGATAAAACCACCCACCCCAGATTAAACCCTACCCTACTGACAAGAGAATCCATTGCCTCAAGTGCTTGGTGACAGACTCGTACCCTGCCAGTGGCATGCACAGACTGGTTACCACGACTCACTTCGTCCAGGCAATCTTTCTCTATGCTTTGAGAGTTCAATGGCGGTGTTACCGTGCCAATGTCATTCTCTGTGCCTTGTGACGTGCAGTGAACAGTACCCAAGTAGGATGATGGCTTCGGTAGTCTCTAATGGTATGGCCGCTTACACTTTGTTGCAATCTAACGCTGTATTCACAAGTAATCTGTTACACTGTGACCCATCCATCCACTCTTGCCATCCAAGTCAGCTGACTGTGAGCCATCAACAGCATGCTGTATTCCACAGCAGTTTACCCTGGCAACTGTGGTTTTGCTCAAAGCTATGTACTCGTGGAACACACTGGCCATGATCAAACGCACAGAGATCTCTCATCTTATCCATCCTGTTCTCACCTCTTACTCACATGGTCAGTACGAGGTCTCTCAACATCGCAGTCATTATTGGATCGCACTGAACTATTACATTCACCAGGCCTACTACAGCACCATATTGTCAAAACTGCAGCTATCTGTATCAAAGGGTAGAAAAAGTCCACTTATTCAATACCATTACATTAGATCAAATGTCAATATGGACCATAAAGAAATTCATAACTTATCTCTAATTCAATTTTTGACTAATTGTTTGGCCAAACTGCACTGATCCTAGAGTATATTATGGTACAACTCATTCCTTTATTAAGTTTTCCTTCTATATAAATGCCAATGTCTAATTATGTGCACTGGACAATCATTACTGGACAACAAAAGTGTACTGGACAATTATGGGACAGAGCAGTGCTAGTTTTACCACAATCTCAATATCTTCAGTATTATTCTTGAAGTACCCATCAGATAGGAATGCTCTTATTTCAGTGGAGAACAATGAATGCTCAACTCTTTAAAGTTTTTTTTTTTTTGGAGGAGACATACAATTTTTCTTGTCTCTAAGCAGATGTCTGAAATGAAAGTTTTAATTTGACCAAATTTCTATAGTTTCCACATTATGAATGAATGATAACTGTAGTAGTATTAACCATCAATATCTTACAATACCGCACTCAATTATCTCTTATTTACAAGTATTCATCAGATGAATGCTCTTCTAAATAAGAAGATTTAAATGAACAATGCAACGGATAGAGAAAAATTGTATGTGTGTATATTATACCGTATACACAAGAATAATCTCTGCAATTTTTTTTTTTTCAAAATCTGGTGGCAATAATTTGTGGTGCGAGTATAATTCACGTAAAGGTCAGTACAGTACTCCAGGCTGAAAGTTATATTCCCCCACCCATTCCGTTAGCAAATCCATTCTCGTCAAAACTGAAAAGTGTGTCGAGTCATTTACATGGTGTCAGTTTAGGTAATATCACATCTAAGATGGCCAATGCGAGTTCTCGTTATAGATCATTCATGACTAAAGAAATGTTCCACGTTAATCGTGCAGCAAGAAGTACAATGTGGAAGAGAATTCTATACGCGATTGGAGGAAAACGGGCTCATCTTGAACGGACAAGCAGTAAGCACCATGCTTCTTGTCCACAACATGCAAAGTTCCCAGAAACTGAAAAGAGGATGTGTAAATATGAGACTAAGAAAACACAGTTTGGACATGCGGTCACAAGTGAAATGTGTTGGTTGAAAGTTATAGAAAAGCAAGAGAGTTAAAATTTATAAGTTGTAAGGCTCACGCATGTTTCGGAAATAACTTGTTTCCACAGGAAAACTAGCACTGCAGAATGTCTCCCAGCGAATTATGAAGAAAATCAGAGTTTCATGCTTAAATCAGGGGGGCGGGGGAGGAGTTGGCACGTCCGTATCATTCACATGAAATCATTCCCAGAAATCAACGCACAGATTTCGTAACCAACCACCGCACAAAAAGAAAAAAATCCTAAAAGAGGGCCACCGGCAGACACGAAACAGATGGGGGGATCTTGAGAGGCTCTGAGTTAAGACGTTTTAGACCACTGGCCTTTTGTCACTAGCCAGCACGTGCACAGAAAAACTGTGGAGAAAACCATGATAAACTGCCCCACCCAAAACCATTGTTCTGGGGTTGTGTACTTGGCAACAGTTCGCTGGAAATAGGTACGCTGATATGAATGAGTCATACAATAGCTAGATGCATGTGTAGAAGGTGGAGCAACTTGCTATTAACTTTGCAGGTCCTACAGCAAACTAATGCCTACAGGACTAAGCATGAGACAGTTCCAACTGAGATTTAGAGCACAAGGTCCGACTGCTAGTGTGAATACTGATCGTGCCAGAACCATCGATAGAACACAAACTCTTAACTTTTATCGGACTAGCAGTTGATAAATTAATACGTTAGGGAATCACCCCGGATTCTCCATCGATTTATCAACCATAGCAATACTCCTTCAAATGGATGAGCGTTCACTATATCCCCCTGGTTCACCATGAATTCTGGTTTATGAAAAAGGACATTTTGTTATTGATGAATGCGTTAATGCATTGCACAGAAGGATGTGGCAATTTCCTTTTCTGCTAAAAAGCAGGCAGTGTATGACTATGACAATGCAGTGAAACCTCTCATTGAAAGCTACATTATCCATGGGCTATATTGACATGAGCAATCGTACGTACAGTATTTCCCACCAGACATGGACTACAGCCATTTTTCCACCCGCTGAACATATTCACTTGTTCTGTAGGGGCACACTATCTCGCAAGAACTTCATGAGCTACTTGTTAGAAATCTTAATGCATGCTGCTCAATAGACAAACCCAGATCACCACCATCCACTCATCATGGCACACCAAGTACAAGCGCTGTACATCTCTCGCCTTGATGCAAACTGTTCCCAACATTATTCTACAAAGGGCATATCTCTCAGATGCAAAGTGTGCTCGGAAGAGGGAAAGGCAGAAAGATCGAATTTCCATTGTGAGGGTACAGCAGATTATGTGGGAACCTTTGTTTCGAGATCTACCTCACAAAAAGCAAGTTTTGAGGACTACATTCACTCATGCTAGATTGTGAAACCTTTTGTTTATTTGAACAATGTGTTCATGCTTTGTGAAGCATCACATAAAACTAGTTACTTCCTCCTGCTCTCTTTGCATGTGCAAATTTAAAAAGGGACAGCGCGATCTGCGCATGCGCCATTGTAATAGAATTGTATTCTGCCACTGAACTTGGAACATCTTTTGCCATATTACATACTAAACTTGCACCATATGTAACAAGTGATGCAGGGAAGCTTTCATGTCACTTTAATTCCTTTCTTACAAGCCCACTGAACATAGAATTCTGAAGTAAATAACTTAAATTATCGCAGCATTTATAATCTCTTCTAAGAATCTTAAGTATATCAGTTACTATCATCAGATTCCCCATTCCTAACGGAATAACGCAGTCTTTTAGAAGTTGTTAATTCAAAACCTCTTCAATTTCTATGGGAATTTTAGTAAAAGGGTAAGGATTGCAATGTCGTTAGGGATGAAAATTATGTCTGGATGAGCACACAGAGCATGCTGATAATCGAGCAGTGGGCTGTAATAGCGCATGTAATTAAGTATGATAAAGGTTAAGAATTGCTGTTTTAATGTTTATAATGAGATGCAAGTATAGAAGATTACTACATTAACACGTTGGGTGCCACGTGCCGCCATATGGCGTCACGGTGATCTTCAAATTTGAGATGGCGTGACGCCATATGGCGGCACAGTTGAGTTTCAGCCGATGCGCCGTAGATAATCAGCTGTGACATCTATGCGTGTAAAATTGGAACTACGTGAAGGGCGAACTTCAGGGTCTATTCCAGCTATGTATTTTTACTGTATGCCACCATGTGGCGCCACAGTATTCTTCCGAAGCCACTGACTGGCCAGTGGTCATTGTCACTGGTGAAAGCGCGCCAGGCTTTTTTTATTCCATGTTTACGTACGTATTATCACTCAGTTTATATAGTTGTGCAAAAATATTAAAAAATGGAAGATATTGGTAATAATCTTACGAGGGAACACATACATGTGTTACACTCGGATTCGGTTGAAATTGGGTAGGAATATTCGTGGGAGGCAGTGGAATGCCAAGGTGAAAACTGCATGTACCCAGCGCAAGTTTAAACCCAAAATTGAGCAAATAAAGTCATAAAATTAAAAGTGCCGCGGGAGTATCGGGGTGTGGCGAAGAGGTAGGGAGGAGCGAAGCAGCGGATGTGAACCGACCGGACTGCGTCGAGCTGCGCCAGTAGCCAGGTAGCGTGTAGTTAGCGCGTTCCCCTTAACTTCCCGATCAGATGTGCAAAACATAAATATGAAAACAGCACATGAAACAAGTGTACAAAAGGACGATGTTTGAACAACGATGCCAATAAGGTTTGAAAAATTACAACGAGTAACAAGAACTCGGGCATGCCGAGACGCATATTTTCATTGTTTAGAGTTATCAGAAAACTGTTCACAACAATATGTAATGTAATATAAGTACTTGTTTTGCATTTTACTAGGTTTTCATAAATATTGCGTTAATTTGAATTAGGAAATAAATATCCCGTATTGGAAATTCGTATTGAACATTCCATGTCAAAAAATTCTGTGACACCATATGGCGTCACGCTATATTTTATCTTTCCTAAAAATTGATGTGACACCATATGGCGTCACGGATGACCATGGTATGGTGAGATAAAATTTACTTAGTACATCATATAAATACATCCCAAGATTATATAAACAGTCTACAACGCGTACAATTGCTTTGGCACCAGCGGAATGCAATTCAAAAACATGCCTGGCACCAGTGGAATAGTGTGCTACAATCAGCTCGGCACTCAACGTGTTAAGAGATTTAAACATTACCTTTCGCCTTGTTGGCATCTGTGTAAACGAAGCCAGGTGCTTGGCCAGTCTTTCGGCCAATTAATCCATGTAAATTAGGACCCGTCTTATGTTTGCCTCCTGCCTCCACTGTGTGACACTGTGCACACCTCTGGACAAACAGCTGAAAAAGCAATTATTTAGATTAAAATTTTTAGTTTTTATCTATTTGGACTGAAAAACTGTCTTAAGACAGAATACTGTCGTTTTCTCTAACATGACAGAAGCCAACAGTATGAAGCCGCTGAATTTAAACATCCTTAAACATTGGCGACCTAAGCTGGAACAAAAGAAACATATTCTTTAAAAAAATGAAATAGTACTTGAAAATTCTAGGGTGGTAACACACAGAAATCACATAGCCAGCAGCCTGTATTGTTACCGATTGTATGTTGGTAACCAAGCGAGAATAATTGTTTAAAATTGTCTGAAATGGGTTTTAAAACAAACCAAAGTTATCGTACTTCCGCCCTCTATGCGTGCCAATGCATTGTCAACTAGTCCAGATTCAGTTGAACCTGGACCATCCAGTGACAATGAGGAATTTATGGAAGGAATATCACACTAACTGATAAGAGGATAGGCCTAAAGGTATGTAATGTATTTTACCTATTACTTTCCTAAAATAACTAACATTTATTATTATTAAATTTAAAAATCAGTCATTGATCTGCATTTAGAGCTGTCACCCAGGTGGCAGAATCTCTAACAGTTTTTTACCTAGTCTGTTAAATGATTTCGAAGAAGTGTGAAATTTATCAAACTTCTCCCTTGATAATTTGTGTGCATTCAAACAGCGCTCTGAACTTTGCCGTATCATACTTACATTAAGGGCCAGTTTCATCAACCACTGTTCAAAATCCGATAACGTGCATTGGGTAACACCTTGTTAAGATTTTACCATGGCATTATGGAAATTGCGGTTCACAGAACATCAACAGGCTCGTTCATTAACGTGTCATTAACGTAACTATCAAATCGGCAGTGTGTAGCAATAACATTTTGCCCTTCTGAATGGTGCCGGACAATGTTATTCATTTGTTACCTTTCTCCTGTACTCCTTTCGCGCAGAATAAGGAGTTCCATTTGAAAAACCTGTACGACAACCTTAAAAAATTGAAAAAAAAAAAAATGCGTAGAATGGTATATTTATTCCAGCATTTAAATAGATGACTTAGAAGATTAATGCATTAATCAGCGATGAAGTTGACCCTTCGTAATGACTTGTGATGTAGAATATCACAATATCAGAACTTTATTAACTGGACAGATAAACACAATCATATTAGAAATTAGGCCTACCAGGTTATACATGGTGTAGGCTACATGTGATTATGATCCCCTTTGCTTTCAATTTACATTTCAATACAAAATGTACCTCCTCTGCGAACCATGTGACCTTGCCGCGGTAGGGAGGCTTGCGTGTCCCAATGATGCAGACCATATCGGATGGGTATCTGTTGAGAGACCAGACTAACGAATGGTTCATCGAAAGGGGGGTAGCAGCCTTTCGGTAGTTGCAAGGGCGGCAGTCTAGATGATTGACTGATACGGCCTTGTAATAATACTCAACATGGCTTAGCTGTGTTGATACTGCTACACGGCTGAAAGCAATGGGGAACAACAGCCGTAACTAACTCCCGAGGACATGCAGCTCTCTCTGTATGAATGATGTACTGATGATGGCTACCTCCCGGGTAAAATATTCCGGAGGTAAACTAGTCCCCCATTCGGATCTCCGGGTGGGGACTACACGAGAGGGGGCAATCATCAGGAAGATGGATACTGACATTCTGGGAGTCGGAGCGTGGAATGTTAGAAGTTTGAATCGTTGTGGTAGGTTAGAGAATTTGAAAAGGGAGATGGATAGGCTAAAGTTAGATGTAGTTGGTATAAGTGAAGTACGTTGGCAGGAAGAACAAGATTTTTGGTCAGGCGACTACCGAATTATCAACACAAAATCAAACAGGGGAAATGCAGGAGTTGGTTTAATAATGAATAAGAAAATAGGGCAGCGGGTAAGCTACTACGACCAGCAGAGTGAAAGAATTATTGTCGTCAAGATAGACACCAAACCAATGCCCACCACAATAGTGCAGGTCTATATGCCTACTAGTTCAGCGGATGATGAAGAAACTGAAAGAATATATGAGGAGATAGAAGATTTAATACAATATGTAAAAGGTGACGAGAATGTAATTGTGATTGGAGACTGGAATGCAGTGGTAGGCCAAGGAAGAGAAGGTAGTACAGTAGGAGAATTTGGATTGGGACAAAGGAACGAAAGAGGAAGTCGGCTGGTTGAATTCTGCACTGATCATAATTTAGTCCTCGCCAATACTTGGTTCAAACACCACAAACGACGGCTGTATACCTGGACGAGACCTGGAGACACTGGAAGGTATCAACTAGACTTCATTATGATTAGGCAGAGATTCAGAAACCAGGTGTTGGATTGCAAAATTTTCCCAGGAGCAGACGTGGACTCTGACCACAACTTGTTGGTCATGAAATGCCATCTGAAGTTGAAGAAATTGAAGAAAGGAAAGAATGAAAAAAGATGGGATCTAGACAAGTTGAAAGAAAAGAGTGTGAGGGATTCTTTCAAGGAACATGTTGCACAAGGACTAAATGAAAAGGCTGAAGGAAACACAGTAGAGGAGGAGTGGAGAGTCATGAAAAATGAAGTCAGTAGGACTGCTGAAGAAATGTTAGGAAGGAAGAAAACATCAATTAAGAATCAGTGGATAACTCAGGAGATACTAGACCTGATTGATGAACGACGAAAATACAAGAATGCTAGAAATGAAGAGGGCAGAAAAGAATACAGGCGATTAAAGAATGAAGTGGATAGAAAGTGCAAGGTAGCTAAGGAAGAATGGCTGAAGGAGAAGTGCAAGGATGTCGAAGGCTGTATGGTCCTGGGAAAGGTAGATGCTGCATACAGGAAAATCAAGGAAACCTTTGGAGAAAGGAAATCTAGGTGTATGAATATTAAGAGCTCAGATGGAAAGCCACTTCTAGAGAAAGAAGACAAAGCAGAAAAATGGCAGGAGCATATCCAACAGTTGTATGAAGGTAAAGATGTAGGTAATTTGGTTCTGGAACATGAAGAGGCTGTTGATGCTGATGAAATGGGAGACCCAATTTTGAGGTCAGACTTAGACAGAGCTGTGAGTGACCTCAATAGGAACAAGGCACCTGGAATTGATGACATTCCCTCTGAATTACTGACTGCCTTAGGAGAAACCAGCATGGCAAGGTTATTTCATTTAGTGTGCAAGATGTATGAGACAGGAGAAGTCCTATCCGATTTTCAGAAGAATGTTATTATACCTATTCCCAAGAAAGCTGGTGCTGACAGGTGTGAAAACTACCACACCATTAGTTTAGTATCTCATGCCTGCAAAATTTTAACACGTATTATTTACAGAAGAATGGAAAAACAAGTTGAAGCTGAGTTGGGAGAAGATCAATTTGGCTTCAGAAGAAATGTAGGAACACGTGAAGCAATCCTGACTTTACGTCTGATCTTAGAGGATCAAATCAAGGACAAGCCCACGTACATGGCATTCGTAGATCTAGAAAAGGCATTCGATAATGTTGATTGGACCAAGCTATTTATGATTCTGAAGATAGGGATCAGATACCGAGAACGAAGAATTATCTACAATCTGTATAAAAATCAGTCTAGAGTGATAAGAATCGAGGGTTTTGAAAAAGAAGCAGCAATCCAGAAAGGAGTGAGGCAAGGCTGCAGTTTGTCCCCTCTCCTTTTCAATGTTTACATAGAACAGGCAGTAAAGGAAATCAAAGAGAAATTTGGAATGGGAATCACAGTCCAAGGAGAGGAAATAAAAACCTTGAGATTTGCCGATGATATTGTTATTTTATCTGAGACTGCAGAAGATCTCGAGAAGCTGCTGAATGGTATGGATGAAGTCTTGGGTAAGGAGTACAAGATGAAAATAAATAAGTCCAAAACAAAAGTAATGGAGTGCAGTCGAACGAAGGCAGGTGATGCAGGAAATATGAGATTAGGAAATGAAGTCTTAAAGGAAGTAGATGAATATTGTTACTTGGGTAGTAAAATAACTAACGATGGCAGAAGTAAGGACATAAAATGCAGACTAGCACAAGCAAGGAAGAGCTTTCTTAAGAAAAGAAATTTGCTCACTTCAAACATTGATATCGGAATTAGAAAGATGTTTTGGAAGACTTTCGTGTGGAGCGTGGGATTGTATGGAAGTGAAACATGGACGAAAACTAGCTCAGAGAGAAAGAGAATAGAAGCTTTTGAAATGTAGTGTTACAGAAGAATGCTGAAGGTGAGATGGATAGATCGAATCACGAATGAAGAGATACTGAATCGAATTGGTGAGAGGAGATCGATTTGGCTAAATTTGACGAGAAGAAGAGATAGAATGATAGGAAACATCTTAAGACACCCAGGACTTGTTCAGTTGGTTTTTGATGAAGTATAGGTGGTAAGAACGGTAGGGGTAGACCAAGGTGTGAATATAACAAGCAGATTAGAGCAGATGTAGGATGCAATAGTTACGTAGAAATGAAAAGGTTAGCACAGGATAGAGTGGCATGGAGAGCTGCATCAAACCAGTCTATGGACTGATGACTCAAACAACACAAAATGTAATGTTTGTTACATGTTAACAAGTTAATGGAATATCAGTATAATACTTCTCTCTCTTCTATGAAATGATACTTTGGTTTTAAAGCATTCTTGTTATTGTGTAAGATATCTTTTGTATTACCATTCAGAAGTTTCTAAGGTGAGTTTTATTAACTGGACATGTCATTAAAACTACAGTAGCATTATCATATTAGAAATTAGGCCTACCTGGTTATACATGGTGTATGCTACACGTGATTATGATCTCCCTTCCTTTGAATTTTTATTTTGACTATGTATCTTACGTACGAGTAAGTTAATGGAATAGTAGTTTTAAGTAGGCCTTCCTATCTATCTTCTACAATTTACAATACTGTTATCTCCGTAACAATCTGAATGACCCAGTTGCATAGTATCTCAGTGTAATCAGCAATTGTTGCATTGGAAACAGGTGTGAATTTTGTCCTGTAGGCCTATGGTTATTCTAACCTCTCTTCTATTTCTTTGAGTACTTTCCTCGAGACAGGTTTAGATGACCTATATTGCTCCAAAAACTGCACTTCCGTTAGTTCTAGCAAGTCATTTCTTCTCTGTGTTCCCATCTCTTAGCATCGTCTAGCCCTAGTTTTACGGATAGATGCCTTCTCTCCTCCTGAGCACCTGATACAAAATCTCTTCCAGCCTTTTTTATTGTAACATGATAAGCAGCTCAACAGGACAAGTGTGCTACATTAAATTAGCAAAATATAATGGCGTGTTAGCATTAATGAAGGTTGATGAAACAGCCATTCTGTTACTATCCTGTTAAAGCAGTTCAACGTAACTAATCCTTAACCGAGTTATATGAATCTGGCCCTAAGTGTGCTGTTTGAACTGTAGAGCGAGGTTTAAAACAAATATATCGAAAACGTGCCTGTATAAGTCTTCTCATATCATGTGCCTGGCCTTGCACACTCTATATGGACAGCAGATTCAGCATCAGTGCACCCCATTTTAAGAATAACTTCCTTTTGAAGCTCCAACAATGCTATCCTCACTTTCTGTTGCTTGTACAAGAGATTGTAGCAGCCATCGCAGTCAGTTTTTCTTGAGGCATTCCAGTACTCCCCGATCCATAGGCTTAGGCGGTAAATAAAAATCACGGATACCATTACTCAAGTTCATCTTCACTTGGATGCGAGCCCATATTGTACAAGTGTTCAAAATTGCTTTGAATGGCAAACCTTTCTCATTCA
This sequence comes from Anabrus simplex, assembly GCF_040414725.1. Taxonomy (NCBI): domain Eukaryota; kingdom Metazoa; phylum Arthropoda; class Insecta; order Orthoptera; family Tettigoniidae; genus Anabrus; species Anabrus simplex. The sequence goes on along the minus strand of NC_090265.1, from coordinate 1,770,272,444 downwards.
GAAACTTTTTCAGCTGCAGTATAAAATCATTTAAACAATTCTTGAATATTTCCTGATTCCCCAGTGCACTTTTTTGATGTATGCAGAGAAAGGCAGTGCTGTCATGGAAATGTGTTTAAATGCTCTAAGCACTTTTCTTTGTGTGGACAAACATGTTTTTAGCCTGTAAATTTTTGAAGTTCAGCAGTTTCATTAGAGTTATAAAGCTGGTCAGCTGTAGGGTTCTTATTTTATAAGAGTTCATGAAATTTATGAAATTTTCACAATTACCTCAGAATCAGCCAAGAAGTTATCACCAGACACCTTTAGTTGTAGCATACACCATACCTTTTTCACCAATAATTTTATTATTTGTTAATTCAAATTTTTCAGCTCGGATTTATGAGAATATCAAACCATCGAGACTAAATAAGACTATGTATACGTTCAACAGCCCTACAATAACCACTATACTCCGCACGGCCTTACTTCTAAATTGAAGTTTCGCAAAACAAATGAGCATCGCCAATCCTCTGTTGCCAGCGCGCTACACCCGCGAGAACAGCTGATGCAATACAACCGCGGTAAACAGCCATATATAGTAAAATGTAATACCGTACTCAGAAAAACGAATACATATGGAATTAAAACAAATTCATAAAATCTACACTTGCTAACAACATCTGACACTAATAATATATTATTCAGAATAAAAGAGAATTAGGAAATAACACATCACTCACCGCCAATGGCTGACACAGGAAGGAGGTTATGGCCTACAAAGGAAACACTCCACTGATCTCAGAGTCACTGGAACCCTCTAACGATGAATCATTGTCACTATCACCAGGTCCCAAAGATATTATTAAACTTTCGACGGAGTTCTCCAGTACATCTTCATTTTCCCACGCCTCACGTATTAATCTTTGTGTACTGCGCACAACTTTCCTCCAGTCATCGGCACTGACGTTCACCACAGCTTCGGTTAACAGGTTTTCCACCTCGGGTACAGTAAAACGCTTATTTTTTGTTGCAACATAACCCTTAACCTGAGCCCAAATCTTCTCTATTGCATTGAAGTGGCAATGATAAGGTGGAAGTCGAATAACTATGTCCATGACGTCTTGCAATTTCGTCCACGACATACACAGGAAATTGTGGCTCGTTTTCTTTCACAAGCTGCAACAGTTCACCTTTCTTCATGTCGTCCCGCACAGGAATGTTGTGCCTCCTTAACCACTCAGCAAGAATCGACTTCTTTGCTGCCATTGTCGGAGCTTTGTCTTGAATTACGGAATGGTAGGGGGCATTGTCCATTATTATTGTACAATTTTCAGACAGGTTATTCATCAATGTGTATTCAAATCAGTTCTGAAAATTGACACTATTCATCTCCTCGTGGTAATCGCCAGTCTTCTTAGACCTCAGAACATATAAACAGTTAGGTACAAATCCGTTTGCCACTATCGGCAGCCCTGAAGATGGCTTTCCGTGGTTTCCCATTTTCACACCAGGCAAATGCTGGGGCTGTACCTTAATTAAGGCCACGGCCGCTTCCTTCCAACTCCTAGGCCTTTCCTATCCCATCGTCGCCATAAGACCTATCTGTGTCGGTGCGACGTAAAGCCCCTAGCAAAAAAAAAAAAAAAAAAAAAAATCCGTTTGCGGTACCGGCATGTAGCACAATAATTCTTCCCCCCTTTCCAATGGGCACTGCCATTGTACCTTCCACAGAATCATCTGTCCAGCCTTTTCCTACGGTATGGTTTGCATTAATCCATGTTTCATCTAACCACACAATCGAATCAAAATTTTCCTTCATAACGCCCATTAAAAACCGGCAGCGCCACATCACAATATCACTTCTCTCCATTAACACTCGGCGACCGTTTAATTTCTTGTAACGGAATCCCAGTTCCTTTACCACAACATTCAGTGAAGTCTTGCTGCCTTTAAATAGTTCGCTTTCCTTCAGAGACTCACGTAGCTTCGCAAGAGTAGGGTGTTCTTTTCTGCGGTAGTCATAAATATGACGACGAATGGCATCTTTCTCGAAACTGTCCAAGTTCGTCACTGGTTTGGCCCGATTCCTTTTCTTACCCGGTGTTTCAAACTTAGAGGATCCAGGAGATTGTTCCTCAGCGTGGTATTTCTCCTTTCCAATTGCCACTACTGTGTATTTACTCACTTTGGTAGCGTCGGCAGTTCTCTGTACAGCTTGTGCTAAAGGAAGCAATGTAGCACCGTTCTCCTTTTCTTTCTCAAAGTACTCGCGCACATTGGACACAATTTCACGAGCCTGGCTTCTCAAGGGCGTGCCTTGTCCCACACGTCTCGATTTCTTGCCACTTGTCTTTTCCGAACTACACTGAGACATGGTAAACACGACGAACTAAGTACACTGATACACGGACGTAAATAAAACTACAGCTATTTAATAATTAAACCTATACTGTACTTATGCTATGCTAAACTGTAAACTACGCTATACTGTACTATACTAGAGATAAAACTTATATGATAAAACACTAATTACTGGAGGAAAATGCAAAAGATCGCGAACCGTACCGAATACCATACACGTTGAACGAGATAGGTTAACCACGTGGTGAATGTAAATATCAGACTTGGCAACTAGGTTTCGAGATCGTGCTCTGCCGATATAAATCGATATAAATGGCAGGTTGGGATTGGTTGGATGTCTATGCTTCGGTGCACAACCACCAGACAGAGCCAAAATCGGCCTAAACGTCAATTTAGAAGTAGAGCCGTTCGGAGTTTAGGATTACAGAAATCCTGAATTATTTGTTTACAGGCAACATTTTGATAAGGCAAGCAAACCAAAAGGACAGGGTCAACTGGATATACTGAACAGGTAAGAAAATGTGTGCAGCAGAAAAGCAGAAAAGAGAAAGATACCGTAAAAACTGGGGGGGACCAGGTCTTGAAGTTGTGAAAAGCTCCAAGTTCTTGGGAAGCAAACTGATGGGAAAAAAAAAAGCCTTTTACCAGTGTGAGAATCTTCATCTGAAAGGGAACTGTAAAGAGATGAGAACTATGTCAAAGCCGAAATGGTTTGGTCATCTCAAAAGAATGGACAGTAGAAAATCAGTATATGCAGCATAAGTTTTATAGCATCATTAAGGATTTGAAATGTTACAAATCATATGTGGAATACCTTACAGAGGAGAGATGTGCTCACTGCGACAGTCAAGAAACCACCCACCATTCCCCAAAAACACATTTATAATATAATTTATCACACACCATTATTCATTGCTAAAGTGCACTGTAGCATTTCCATTGGCTGAGATACAATCAGATATGAAGTCATTCCCAGCAATGAAGTGAAATCCATTCAGTTACCAATGCGCACGCAATAAAAACACAACTAAATGCAATCTGTAACGAAACAAAGTACAGCACAGACCAATAGCTTTGTCACCATCAGGCATGATAAATTAGTTATCTTTTTGAATGTGTGCTGCTCTCACCATACGGAATTGTACAGGCCTAAAGCCGCTTTGCGGCCCTAACCTGGGGGCTTATGCTTATGCTTGATCCCAGTCCAATGGTTTTGTCAACAACCTAACCAATTCTGACAAATGATTTTGTCACTAGCCTGAGCTTACCTACCCAGACCAACAGTTTGGCCACTAGCCAGAGCTAACCTAATCAACACCTATGGGTACCTATATAACAGTTTGTAGGGGAGGGGGGGGGGGGGGGGGTTGACCTGGGGGTATGTAGTATTTTTTCAATTTTGTAAGAAGAATGGCGGTAGAATAGCACCCACGGTATCCCCTGCCTGTTGGTGGGGGGCGGTACTACCACTTCTATGTAAAACCGACTTTTAAATCATTTTCTTGAAAGAAATACACCTGACACTAGATTTTTGCCTTTCCTGAGAGCTGGGGGGGGGGGGGGTACCCCCCTTGCCCTCAGGCATGGGTGCCCTTGTCCACACCAATGGCTTTGTCACTAGCCAGCATGATAATACACTTCAGCTTTTTGAATGCGCTGCTATAATCGTACGGAATGCTAGAGACCTAACAGCCGCTTCACGGCCCTAATCTGGGAGCTTATTCCCCGACCCCTTTTGCTCAGTCACAGTCCAAACCACTCCGCTAGTCTGTAAGTTGAAAACTAGCGACGCCATACTCAGTTCCAGTTCTTAAGGTCAAGACTTCGCAGCCCTGTGCACCGCACGATCATGACCATCGCGAGAAAGAAACAAATGACAGTGCAATCACGCCTAGATTTCTGTGCTGAAAAAGTGTTGCAGTAACTGAACTTTTGCAAAATGGACCCACAAAGAACAGCTAGTGCGGTTTGAGAAGGAAATCGAAGGCAAAACATCAAGAGGTCGGCCAAGGAAGACATGGATCTATCAAATTACAAATGATCAATCTGAACGAGCTCTGAGCTTGCAGCAGGTTATGGAAGAAAACCCCTACATGGAGAGAAGTAAATGGAGCGCGTTCATTCACCAGATCCGGAAAACTGGAACACGTTCAAGACTGATGGATTAACATGCAGCAGACCTGGACAATGAAGTAAAGACAGGAGAGTAAATTCCATGCCAGCAAGATGAAATGATGAAAGTATAATAGGAAAGACAAGAAATGGGAAAGTAAAAATGAGGCTGTCTGGAAGGAAATTGGACATACCCTCACATTTCCTAAGTAGAGAGGCAATGCACCAAAAAGTCACAACTTGCCCCTCAGTCTAACGATGCAGCCAAACTTATCTAGATTGTTAATGGCTTGTCAAATGGGCCATCAGAGCATGCAACTTAGCTCTGTAGCTCACATTGCTACTACGGTCTTATGCGTCTTGCATCTAAGAATGAGGGAGAGAAAAGTACGTCCCCTAGTAGCACTTCCACCTAAACAATCTGTATTAAATTCAAATGGGAGGTTATGTGAACAAATCGTATCCATGAAATATCATTGTAATTGTTGTTCTAAATGGAGGATAATTGCTTTCACGCATATCAACAGTAATAGCAGTAAATTGATAAATACCACGATTACTAAAGAAATATAGATACGTAACTACGGCTATTTCATTGTTGAAAACTCGCTTCTCTAGAATTGACGACTGTGGCATTCTGCTTCACCATATAGTCTTTTGTTTCCTTCCTGAGGTCCAAGGCTAGCACTGACGAATGGAAGTGCTATGTCTGAATTCTCAATATCGATCACGACTAGAGCGGGCAGTTCAGATGGGAAAATGGAGGTAAAAAGAATATTGTAACACAAAAATGATTATTTTTCAAAGAAAAATAGCATGATCCCTGGACCAATAATTATACTAATTAATGAGTTAGCACCAATGAATGGGAGTGCTATGTCTGAATTCTCAATATCTTTGTCCATCATGACTAGCATGGGCAATTCAAATGGGAAAATGGAGGTGAAAAGTATATTGTGAATAACATTTAAAAAAACTTTTGTTGGAACAAAAACAGCATGATCCCTGGACCAATAATTAGCCTACATGAATGAGTTACGGGCACACGCCAACAACTCATACCACCAAGTAACATCAAGCACAGCAAATCAAAGAAATTCAAAGAGTTAAGTGAGCAAAGACTTCACACACAAACATTTTACATGAACAAAAAACATACCAAAGCACTGTGACGTAGAATTCATATTCGTAATGTAGCAATGTTTGTATATAGTAATAAGTTGGAAATCTGAATTGGAATACATTGTAGAGGAGAGATGTGTTCACTGCGGCAGTTAAGAACCCACCCGCCATCCCCCAGAAGATATTTTGCTTTTATAATCTAATAGAATTTATCACGCGCCATAATCCATCGCCTAACTACGTACCTGGAAAGGAGGTTCAACCTATTCAATACTCAAAAGAAAGAAATGTAGCAATCACATTTCTATTTAAATGGGACCGGTTTCGACCTTAGTCTAGGTCATCATCAGCCATAAAAAACATGTAAAATGTTTATGAATGTTGGAGGTCAGTTTCACACTCTGTTAGGCACAAAGACACGACACCACATTCTGTCCTGCACAAAGTCACAACACTACCAATCAACATGCGAAGATCAAAAAGGCTTGAATTCGCAGACGAACAGATCTGTAGTAGAAAGCCGCCAGCTCCCGGTGACCAGCGCGGCACACTCAAGGTCACGCGCTGTGGCCAAACACCAAAGTAGAGTGGAGAACGTTTCGAAGGTCCAGAACCTGTCACGGCTGCGGGAAGCCAAGTACGTATATAAAAAATATACGACGCCAATTAGTACAACCGAATGAGCACCCGTTAAACTTGAAAAAACAATTGTAGAGAGAAGAAAAAAATGTAGTAAAAAGCGCAATATCGGAAAACAAATGAAAACTTATATGCACAGTGCGCTATTTTTAAAAAGAAAAAAATTTTTAGGTTATGATTGAAGTAGTCGAAGTTGGCGCAAGACAAAAATTTTTGAAAGAGGAGAATAAATTAAACGAGGAAGAGTGATAGTGAAATAAGAGAAAGAATAAAAGAAATTGAAGTTAGATGGTAATGAGGAAAGATAAGATAGGGAAATGAAGGAGGGGTAGTTTAAGGTGGGTTAGGAGGGTGGGTTATTGGAGGTAGAAAATGTGGGTGGGAACTATGTAAGACATGGAAAATAGAATTGGGGTTTTGGAATTTGGAATTTTTGAGAAGAAGAATTAGGAAGTCAAAAAGGATATTGGGTTTTTCAGAAATGTCGTTTAAATTGAAATTAGGGTTGAAGTACTGGTCAAGGTGGATAAAGCAATTTTCAGTAATGTTTAAGAGGGGGCCTTTGTTAATGATTTTAAGTATGTTTATGTCATTGTCAATACTGGTGAAACTATGTTTGGAGTCTTGTATGTGCTGTCCTATGGCAGAGAATCTGTTGTATTTAATGGCGTTGACATGTTCAGAGTACCTGATATTGAAGTTGCGGCCAGTTTGTCCGACGTAGGAGGAACTGCAGTTGTTGCATTTAAATCTGTATACACCAGATTTAGAAAAAGCATTAGACTTATTTAGAGATTTAGAGTTGTGTAAGATATCAAGACTTCTATTGTTAGTTCTAAAAGAAATTTTCATATTATGTTTTTTAAAGATATTAGTTATTTTATAAGCATCCTGAGTAAAAGTGAAGGTGGAAAAAGCAGTTGGTTTTATTGTGTCTTTAGATAAAGTGGTTTTTGGACGGTGTTTGAATTTGTTGATGATGCGGTTAATGAAGGAGTTGTTAAAGCCATTAAATTTAGCAATGTTGCGGATGGTGTTTAATTCATTATTTAAATCTTTTTTGGACGTAGGGGTGTTGAAGGCACGAAAAATTAAGCTGTTATAAGTAGCACGTTTATGAGCTTGGGGGTGCGAAGAATCTTTATGGCTGATGATGACCTAGACTAAGGTCGAAACCGGTCCCATTTAAATAGAAATGTGATTGCTACGTTTCTTTCTTTTGAGTATTGAATAGGTTGAACCTCCTTTCCAGTTATTTAATTTTTAACATCAATAATTTCAATACGGAACAATGAAATTTTTATCTTTAACTACGTACCAGCATTTCCATGACGTGACTCCCAGCATTGAAGTAAAATTAATTCCGTTACCAACCCACGCACAAGAAATACACAACTGCCCGGACCAATGGAGGTGTCACGCGGGATACTAGAGGCCTAGGGCAGCTTCATGGATTCTAACCTAAGCCCCCAGACCCCGTTTGCTTGATCCAGACCAATGGTCTAACCAATCTAGACCAATGGCTTTGTCACTAACCTACCCTAACCAATCCAGACCAATGGAGGTGTCACGCGAGATAACAAGAGGCCTAGCACCGCTTCTAACCTGGGGACTTACGCCCCCAACCCCCTTTGCTTGATCCAGATCAATGGTCCAACCAATCCAGACCAATAGCTTGGACACTAACCTACCCTAATCAATCCAGACCAATGGAGGTGTCACGCAGGATACTACAGGCCTAGGGCAAGCGGCTTCTAACCTGGGGGCTTACACCCCCAGACCCCCTTTGCTTGATCCAGACCAATGGCCTAACCAATCCAGACCAATGGATTTGTCACGAGATTCGTAAATTCAAAAGTAGCGCTGCTGCACTAGGACTAGTTCTTTATATGAACAGTTGGCAGCTCTGTCCACCACACGATTAAGCCCTTCAAGAGACGCGAGCGAGAGAAACAAATGACAGTGCAATCGCACCTAGATGCGTGCGCTGGAAAATGTAAGTTGTTCCGAATTTTTGCCTAGTTGATGTGAGGCGGCTTTTGGTACAATGTTTAGTATTTGTATGCTAAAATGAATGTAAAACGTTGGAATAACGTATTGACTTACATACATTATTATAGACTTATGCCTTTCAGCGTTCAGTCTGCAAGCCTCTGTGAATTTACTATACATCGCCACAATCCTCGATTTGCAACTAGTGTTGTGGCTTCATTTAGTTCTATACCTCTTATCTTTAAATAGTTAGAAACTGAGTCTAACCATCGTCGCCTTGGTCTACCTTTACTTCTCTTACCCTCCATACCATAGTCCATTATTCTCCTAGGTAACCTATCCTCCTCCATTCGCCTCACATGACCCCACCACCGAAGCCGGTTTATGCGTACAGCTTCATCCATCGAGTTCATTCCTAAATTAGCCTTTATCACCTCATTCCAAGTACCCTCCTGTCATTGTTCCCACCTGTTTGTACCAGCAATCATTCTTGTTACTTTCATGCCTGTTACTTCTAACTTATGAATAAGATATCCTGAGTCCACCCAGCTTTCGCTCCCGTAAAGCAAAGTTGGTCTGAAAACAGACCAATGTAAAGATAGTTTCGTCTGGGAGCCGACTTCCTTCTTACAGAATACTGTTGATCGCAACTGTGAGCTCACTGCATTAGCTTTACTACACCTTGATTCAATCTCACTATATTACCATCCTGGGAGAACACACAACCTAAATACTTGAAATTATCGACCTGTTCTAGCTTTGTATCACCAATCTGACATTCAATTCTGTTGAATTTCCTACCTACTGACATCAATTTAGTCTTCGAGAGGCTAATTTTCATACCATACTCATTGCACCTATTTTCAAGTTCCAGGCTTTCGGCACAATCTGCCATTACCTTTTAGCAGATGATCCATGTAAACTACGAACAGCAAAGGTGAAAGATTACAGCCTTGTCTAACCCCTGTAAGTACCCTGAACCAAGAACTCGTTCTACCATCAATTCTAACCGAAGCCCAATTGTCAACATAAATGCCTTTGATTGATTTTAATAATCTACCTTTAATTATTTAAATTCACTACTATAAACTTCCAACTAAGAGTG